>NW_028324218.1:8187500-8828750 GCF_054372755.1 Phalangium opilio
ACGAATTGTGACCATGTATATGACGAAAAACATAAAAATAAACAATCGAACCAATAAGTAACTTTTTCAAATATGTGTATGTTTTGTAAGGTGAAATTTTCATAGATTTTTACGTAATGTAAACAAGGCGAAAACAGTAAAACGCCAATGTTTACTATAAGCTTACGCGTCGTGGTTGATTGGATGCGGCCTAGAAACCTAGCGGCGTCGATTCCATGCTTAGTATCATTTTCAACGTTATGAATACGGACTCCTCGCGAGCGCGAGAGTTCATAGCGCGCCTCGACTCCGGAGAGTTCGTTACAGTATGAACCACGCTAGCAGTCATTCCAGTTAAAAAGCCGCGATGTATACGGAATCATTTATCATAACACAGACCCTTACGCCTAGGCCTAGTTTTTTTAGTCTAAACAAACTTTTTTACAACTTTCAAATTCAACTGAAAGATATGCTTACATAGGGGTTAATATTAAAGTTCAAACGTTACGGGTTTAGAACAGGATGACCTTTGCACTCTTAATGGCTTGGGGCACACCTCCTTCCCAACCTTGATAAGAACTCTATAAAACCACTTGTAACGTACCTTACATTCCCTAGTATTACAGACGCCACCATGTACCGGTGAATTTCGGTAATGAATTGTGCGTGGGAAAAAAGAACAAACAAATACACTTCTTTCTCAAATATATATAAGATTCAAAAACTCAGCTGCACAATTGCATAGGTTTTTCAGCTCAATTTCAGGAATGGGCAACAAAATATTTTCAAGCAAATTTCGTTGTCATTTTAAGCATACCGACTTTGAATTATCATGTTGAATACCTCAGGTTTTTATTACCTCTCCAAGTGACGATGACGTCACGTAGAGGTATTACACTGGACTTATCTGTGTGTCTGTCGCAGTTGGCAACTCTAAGCAAACGTGTTCGAAGAAAGCAATTTTAAGCTTCAACTCCCATCTTTCAGATTAAGAACAACGCGACGATCGGTTTAAGGGTTACGAGAAACGTCTAGCCTCCCAATGGCAGGGTTTCCTCCAAGGGTTAGGTTTTTTTCTTATCATATTTCCAAAAATTGTTAAAGAGGCATACGCTTGAATTCAAACGTCAACAATAGCTATGTTTAAAATGATTTTAGGAATAAAGTTTCTTAAAACGATTTAACTATAATTAAGGTAAATTAATGACGATTAAAATAATTAATATCAACTTTATTTATTTAATTATTTAAGTAAAACCTCTTAATTGCGTCTCGACTAGAAAAGGTTTATTTTGGTTTCCCAACTTGTATGAATCTACTCTTTCCTTTTCCAACTAGACTAAATACTTTTGGTTTCAACTATCAAGGGTCGAGAAATGGCACCTAACCCATTGAAAAATGTGATACCAAATAATGTCCTTATTATCAGCCTGGGTTAGCATTATAAATTAGGTTTATGTTTAGTTTTTTACAGACATAAGTTTAAGACTTTCACAAAACCACTTTCCTATGAGGTAAAACACTGTAGAAGAAAATGAGAAGACTTAATAACGAGATTAAAAAAAAAAACAATTTCAAATATATTTTATTCAACTAAATCATTAAAAATTATTTTGGACAACCAGTCAGTGAAACTACAAGTTGTGTGACAACATCCGTCAGTGGAGAAGACGAACCTCCTCTGAAAAAAACAATTGAAAATATTTAATTGACATAATGTTTAGTTCTTGATTGCGTTTTTATAGATTGTTTTGTGAGCTGGCCTTTTAATGGGTGTATGATAGGATAATGGTAATTTTTCTCAAAAAAGGTAGGGAAAGACAAATGACCTGCTGATAGATCAGTACAACTCCAAGACCCGGTCTCTGAGGCGCCAAAATATTGGAGTGCCCCACCACTTGGATTATCATTTTCCCAATGTTTACCAATAACAAAGGTAAAGACTAGCATAATTTATCTACGAAGGCATATCTCAAAATCTGTGTATCAATAGGCATAACGCAATTCAAAAATTCGTAAATATTGCATAAGAAAATTTGTCTTACGAAAGTGGTTTCACAAGCTCTTTCAACTCGCTATAGTATAAAGGATCGTTAATGTTTTTAAGCAGATCAGAAACTGCGTTAATAACGCTTTCATCAGTGGGACAAGTGCAAGCACCTGCACCTGTAAAATACAACAAAGTTATATATTAAAGATTTCAGAGAGAGGAATTTCAGAAAGAACAAGTTGTGCACTGGACAATGGTATAAAGAAAATCTGTTGCAAAAGGCTCGACTTTTCCTGGAGAAAAAGATAAAGGTATCGAATAATAGAGGTAAGGTGAGAGAACAAGAGAGATAAGGTGAGAGAAAAAGAGGGATAAGGTGAGAGAAAACTAGAAAAGAGGCGAGTGAAAAAGAGAGATAATGTGAGAGAAAGAGAGGGCCAAGGTGAAAGAAAAAGAAAGACGAGGTGAGAGAAAAAGAGAGATAAGGTGAGACGAAAAGATAGATAAGGTGAGACAAAAGAGAGATAAGGTGAGACAAAAATGGAGATAAGGTGAGACAAAAAGAGAGATAAGGTGAGACTAAAAGAGAGATAAGGTGATTGGACAATAGAGATAACGTGAGAGAGCGAGGTAGATCAAAAACAGAGATAAAAGAAGACAGAATATTTTCAACATACCAACAATGATCAAACTCAGGTATACAACGAAAACCGCAATAAATGAAACTGTATTCATATTTTCGTTAGTGAAAGAGAACCAGGTCTAAGTCAAAGTCAAACAGGAGCAAGTATACTTGTGGTCAGGTCTTGATGCGAGGTTGCCGGAAGGTAGTTTTACTATAGGCCCCCGATGGTCTTATATACCTGAAAGACTAGTATCGTATCAACTATAATTGAGGGGGAACACTGCCACTACGTCGTACCCTTGAATCCCATAAAGCGCGTGGGTAAGAATTGCGACGTTTTGTAAATACAGCAATGCCCATTTATGAAACCCAGATAGAAACCATTTCCGTGTTTTGAAGCAGAATTTTCCAATTTATTTTTCCATTTCCTCAAACACTAGTTTTTGCATTCAAGATAGAGACAACAAACAAGTATTTGCAGAAGTAATATGAGACTAGAAGTAAAGACCTCTAGCATTGGTAGTAGATTCTGGCACTAGTGAACAAATTTGAGGATTTTATGCCGCTTCCATCGCGCCTACACTAGATAGAAAAAAATTGGTCGAGTTCCAAAAATAAATCCTACCCCTTCCCCTCAACCTAAAAAACACGGACGCGGGTGCTTGAATCTAGTTCGGCAGTGTACCGTCGCCCGCGAGCGTCTCACGTTTGTAGGAGAATTTCAGAAACCGCTACCAGAGGGCCAACCGTTGGTGTGTTATCAAGAATATTCACTTTCGCCAAGTGAAAAATTTGGTTTAACTCAGTACTTCTAGTCTCATCTCACTTCTGGTATTTGTAATTACAGTCGTGTTTGGCCATGAGGAAGAAGTAAATAAGTTTGAAATTGAACGGGATTTTCCGCTAGGATGATATAGTTATGGTGGGTGTCAGTTTAGATTTCCGCATATCGGTAAAATATTTCTCAAACATACTATGCAGTTCCGTAATTTTATAAATGTCAAGGTGAAGTATTTAGGACTTTGGAGTGGCGCCCCTAACATGCTGCCTTATCTTCAACACACCAAGTCACCAATTCTACCTTACTAAAGCGAGGAACCAATTAGAACTCGTGCACCAGGGCTGAGCTAAAACTGTCTTTGCTAAGCTTATTGGGACAGTTAACTCCACCTCTCGAGTAAAACGTTACGGGTTTAGAACAGGATGACCTTTGCCGTCTTAATGGCTTGGGGTTCACCCCCGTCCCGACCTTGATAAGAATTCTATCAAACCATTTGTAACGTACCTTCCCTAGCATTACAGACACCAACATGTACCGGACACTAGAGAAGAAAATGAGAAGACTAATAACAACGAGATTAAAAAATTAAATTTAAAAGATATTTTATTGAACTAAATCATTAAAATTATTTTTGACAACCAGTCAGTGAAACTATAACCTGGGTAACAACATCCATCAGTGGAGAAGACAAACCTCCTCTGAAATAAACAATTGAAAATATTTAATTGACATAATGTTTAGTTCTTGATTGCGTTTTTACAGATACAATTGTTTTATGAGCTGGCCTTTTAAGGGTTTTCATGGATAATGGAATTGTCCTCAAAAACGCGTGGGAAAGACAAATGACCCGCTGTTAGATCAGTACAACTCCAAGATCCGGTCTCTGAGACGCCAAAATATTGGAGTGCCCCACCACTTGGATTATCATTTTTTCAATGTTTACCAACAACAAAGCTAAGGACTTTTATAATTTATCTACGAAGGCATATCTCATAATCTTTGTATCAATAGGCAAAACGCAATAGAAAAATTCATAAATATTGCATAATAAAATTTGTCTTACAAAAGTGGTTTAAGAATTGGCAAATCTAAAAGAGCTTTCAAAACGCTATTTAAAGGATCGTTAATGTTTGTAAGCAGAGTAGAAACTGCGTTAACAACGCCTCCACCAGTGGGACAAATGCAAGTACCCGCGGCCTCCCCTGTAAAATACAACAAAGTTATATATTAAAGATTTCAGAGAGGGGAATTTCAGAAAGGACAAGTTGTGCACTGAACAAAGGTATAAATAAGATCTTTAAGAAAAGGTTTAACTAGTCCTGAAACAGAGATAAAAGGGAGGGATATAAAGGGATCGAATAAGGTGAAAGAAAAAGAGAGGTAAGGTGAGACCAAAGAGAGATAAGGTGAGACCAAAAAGAGATAAGGCGAGAGAAAAAGAGAGATAAGGTGAGGGAAAGTGAGGGATAAAGTGAGACAAAAAGATAGATAAGGTGAGACAAAAAAGAGAGATAAGGTGAGACAAAAAAAAGAGATAAGGTGAGGGAAAGAGAGGGATAAAGTGAGACAAAAAGATAGATAAGGTGAGACAAAAAAGAGAGACAAGGTGAGAGAGAGGGATAACGTGACAGAAAAAGAGAGATACGGTGAGAGTAAAAGAGATATACGGTGAGACAAAAAGAGAGATAAGTTGAGTGAACAATAGAGGAAACGTGAGAGAGCGAGGTATTACAAAAAGAGATAAAACAAAGTGAATAAAAACAAGAGAAAATATTTTCAACAAACCAACAATGATCAAACTCAGGCATACAACTAAAACCGTAATAAATGAAACTGTATTCATATTTTCCTTGGTGAATGAGAACTGGTTCTAAGCCAAAGTCAAACAGGAGCAAGTACTTTTGGTCTGGTCTTGACGCGAGATTGCCGGAAGGTAGTTTTACTAGAGGCCCCCGATAGTCTTATATACCTGAAAGACTAGTATCGTATCAACTATAATTGATAGGGGGAACACATGCCGCTACGTCGTACCCTTGAATCCCATAAAGCACGTTGGTAAGAATTGGGAAACTTTGCAATTACAGCAATACCCATTTATCAAACTCTGATGGAAACCATTTCCGTGTATTGAAGCAGAATTTTCCAATTTATTTTCCCATTTTGCAAAAACTAGTTTTTGCTGTCAAGATAAAGCTTAACACGCAAGTACTTGCAATTACAAGTCGTATTTGGCCATGAGGAAGAAATACAACTGTTTGAAATTGAACGGGATTTTCCCTAGAATGATATAATTATGGTGGATGTCAGTTTAGATATCCGCGTTTATATATTTCTAAACCATGCTATACAGTTCTGTAATTTGATAAATGTCAAGGTGAAGTATTTTGGAGTTAAATCAAATGGCGGCTCCAGTGGCGCCCCTAACATGCTGGCTTATCTTCTACACACCAAGTCACCAATTCTACCTTACTAAAGCGATGAACCAATTAGAACCGCCTTTGTTAGGCTTATCCCTCGACCATGGGCGCATCTAGTGGCATTAGATTAAACTAAATCACATCCGATAATGACTTGCTTTAAATCATATTTGGTACGCCACTTAAGGATTTAAAGGAAAGCGCGGCTCCATGATCACCCCTAGCATTCTGGCTAATCTTCTGCACACCAATTTTACCTTGCCAAAGGCAGGAACCAATCAGACCTAATGCACTAGGTCTCATTGGTTCCTGCCTTTGGCTTAACTAGCCTTCAGCAAGCTTAGCCACTGTGTAGCAGAAAAGCCATCTATGAGGGGCATCAACGGAGCCGCGCTTTCCTTTAAAGGGATGTACAATATGTTATGTAGGGGCGGGGCCTGTATCAAATAGAGCTCTAATAGGGACTTGGCAGTACTACGTCATGCAACGTCAGGCTACCCTCCACTAGTGCTAAAACATACCAGGAGGAGGGGCTTATGTAGCTTTCATTCTGTTAAAAAAACATACCAGGAGGAGGGGCTTATGTAGCTTTCATTATGTTAAAAAAACATACCAGGAGGAGGGGCTTATGTAGCTTTCATTCTGTTAAAAAAACATGCCATAATGGCGCCGGGGGCGGAGTTAAGCCCGAATTGCCAAGTCCCTATAGTCATGCGTGAGTGTAGAAGGGTTATCAGTGCATTGGGAATGGACATCGACATTTCCGTTGAATCTATCCGCCGAGTCGTTCAACGCTTACAGTCACGTGACCAGCAGGACATCTTCAAGAATCAATTAACCTCCTAGGTCGAAGAAGCTAGGATTTTTGATGATAACACGAGAGTACCCGTCGCTGTATGCTGGGATATTTAAACTGACCCCAACATTGAGACCCAGAATGAAACTAACCTGCCCCAAGCCCTATCGCCAGTCACGTGATGACATTGCCCACTCACTACTTCAGGAAATGTAACACTACTATTTCAAAATATAGTTCTTGGCACACCCCTAAGTAATGCATTGTACATTCCTTTAAATACAATGCAAAGACCGCCAAAGAAATGAATTAAAAATAGAAACCCAAGTATAAGACTGTCAACTATTACTGCTTACGTAAGAAGTTGAATTATATTTTGAATATTTTCCCAATATGCAAAAAAAAAAAATGTTAAACAAACATAAATTTTTCTAATCAAAATATATCAAAATACTAAAAATTCCAATTTAATTTGCATATTATAATCAAAGTTTCACGTGTATGTCTATGACCTTGTACGCCAGCTATGACAAATCTCCAATTGCACCTAATCCTTTTGATATTAAAAGAATATTGTAGGGATAGGAACAAAACTATCTAAAAACAACGCAGTACACATTGGGGAAATATCCCAAGGTAACTAGAAGTTGTAATGCTAGTAACAATAATTTTTCATTGCTTGATGTTATACTATATCAGACGATGTAATGACGATCACGCGAACTGGAAATTTGCTCGCGAAAGTACGTTACAACTTCTAGTCACTACCTATATCGACGCCAAGCGGGAAAACTCCCTCAGCTCTGGCATTTGATTTTGAACACGGTCGTACTAGCCTAAGTATTATCAGAAATGTATAATACATCTCTCCAAGAGAAGTGTGCTTGCACAAAGCGGGGTAATTCGTAATTGCAACATGATTCTTCAACAACAACATCCCTTAACATTTATTATAGCAAGGTTACTAAACCGAATCATGCACGCACATACGCCATTTTAAATAGTTCCCTCATTATTACTACATCTATTAGCGCTGCTTAACTATTTGCCAAGGTACATTCATGCGATTGTGCGTTTTTGTCCCGCGACGTCAAGACAATCAAGGTTTGTGCCTGGTTGATTGCTGAATGGGGATTTAGTAAATATCAAACAGTTATAGAATTCACCCTAGCACGGTGCGATCGTTACCCATCTGAAGTTTGATGAGCAGGAGAGCAAGTTAACAAAAATGGTGCCATGAGCCCGGGAAGAATCATGTTACATAACTAAAGTATTAAGAAGTTACAGAGTGTCATCCTTCTTCTATTATCCCCTTATTTTATTATTAAGTTGTCACCTTGAACTTACTTTGGTCAGCTTGACAAATCCCGAGTCTCCACCCACTTAAGTGAAATCCAAAAACAATTTAGCTAAGAAAAAATTATATTTTTTATATATATATAATCAGAAGGGAATAAGAGAGAAGGGACACACTTTATATCTCCATAATGCTTTACACTCGTAACAACAGTCTTACCAACCTCAAATCAACTACCCTTCACTGATTGGCTATCAAACTTCTGTCTTAGCTGTGACGTCAGATAAGAAGGTGACGTCTCGGTTGACGAATAAAAAGTAGTTTTGTTTACAACTTTACATTGAAGGAGATAAAAATGGCCGAATTTAATGTTGAGGAACGAAATCAAGCTGTGCAATTAATTTAGATGCACGGGAATTGAGAACATACTAAAATCAGATAATTTGAAGGTAATAAATAGATGAAAACTAATTATTCTGAATTAATATTAAAAAATAAAAATTAGTTTCAATAAAATACATACTTGAGGTTATAATTACACAAGAACGAAACATCGACAGCCCTAAGCCTTTGGGGAATGAAAATCTAGCAGACAAATAGGCCGCCTGATACCGCGGAGAAAAGAACTATATTTGCAGTAAATTGGTTAAAAGCTGTGTACTTGCGCAAAGTTTTCGCGGTTTTCTTGAGGTTGGTCGGACTCCCGTTACCATAGCAGGCTCTAATGTCTCCCTTCTCTCTTATTCCCTTCTGATATAATATATTGTAAAAACTGTTCAAATCGATATATAGGCAATGCATATATATACATATTTGATAACTGAAGAATTATTTTTTAACTAGTATTTTATTACTTGAACTAAATTGCAGATCTATGCAGCACAAGCAAAAATATTTAATTATGCACACTTGGGCTTTGAATATTTTAATTAATTAATTAATTAATTAATAGATATGTGGTATGCCCCATTTTTATATAATTTAAATCTAATTGTCAAATATACAAATTTGTAATTTATTTTCGTTTAATTCTGTAAATTTCTATTTTCCCCCGATACATGTATGGAAATGTTGTGTATAATGATATATATATATATAATTATTATTAATTATATAATGTATATAAATATTTAAATAATTTATAGTAGGATATTATTTTCACATGGCACCATAATTATGAAAATATTAACATTAATATATATAAGAAAGATGTTTGTTTTTTAATTAAATATTATGGTATCGTATTTATATTTTTGCCGTATTTAATTTTGGGCTGTTAATTATTTTACAGTGCTTCATTAACAAACTTTGGTCACGCATGAAGTGAATTTTATTTATTTATTTTTTAATTTAATCATTTTTAATTTTCTTAATTATTGTAGTTCATGTTGGGTTTAGTGTTTTTTTTAAAGAAGTACAATGACTTATTAAATGCATAAATGAAAATAATATATGTGACTTAATTTGAATTAAATGAAGAGGAATTGTGAGTTTATTTTAACGTAAGATTTGTTCTAATGTCTGCTTATGTTTAAAATGATGTGCATCAATATTTGTAATTTTGGGTTAATTGATCAAGTTATTCCGTTTTGGGTTAATTGTTCAACCGATTCCGTTTTGGGATAATTGTTCAACTAATTCCGTTTTGGGTTAATTGTTCAACAAATTCCGTTTTGGGTTAATTCTTCAACTAATTCCGTTTTGGGTTAATTGATCAAGTTATTCAGTTTTGGGTTAATTGTTCAACTGATTCCGTTTTGGGTTAATTGTTCAACTGATTCCGTTTTGGGTTAATTGTTCAACTGATTCCGTTTCGGGTTAATTGTTCAACTAATTCCGTTTTGGGTTAATTGTTAAACTAATTCCGTTTTGGGTTAATTGTTAAACTAATTCCGTTTTGGGTTAATTGTTAAACTAATTCCGTTTTGGGTTAATTGTTCAATTAAATCCGTTTTGGGTAAATTGTTCAACCATAGCCCACTTGATCACGCTGGCTGCACGCGCTATAGAAGCCCGCTCAATCGACCCTAAGAATGAGAATAACATAGGTTCGGTCTAAAATTCAAACCCGTCTGGTTTTAACATGGGCTTCTATGGGAGGGGACCAGTTTTATCAACGTTTTTGACAATATTAGTGCATCTACTGGTTCAAATCTCTTGAATTTTTAATGAGACGTGTATTGAAAGGTTTGATATTATCCTGTAAAATTTAAAGTCTTCAGCTATAATAGTTTTTATTTTTTATAAAAAAAACTATTATAGCTGAAGACTTTAAATTTTACGGGATAATATCAAACCTTTCAATACACGTCTCATTAAAAATTCAAGAGATTTGAACCAGTAGATGCACTAATATTATCAAAAACGTTGAAAAAACTGGTCCCCTCCCATAGACGCCCATGTTAAAACCAGACGGGTTTGAATTTTAGACCGAACCTATGTGACGCGCCGTATTCGCGAGTTAACATGTAAAAAAAATAGTTTGGACGGGCTTCTAGAGCGCGTGCAGCCAGCGTGCGTGATCAAGTGGGCTATGGTTCAACTAATTCCGTTGTTGTTAATTGTTGAAGTAATTCCGTTTTGGGTAAATTGTTCAACTAAATCCGTTTTGGGTTAATTGCTCAACTAATCCCGTTTTGGGTTAATTGTTGAACTAATTCCGTTTTGGGATAAATGTTAAACTAAATCCGTTTTGGGTTAATTGTTCAACTAAATCCGTTTTGGGATAAATGTTCAACTAATTCCGTTTCGGGTTAATTGCTCAACTAATCCCGTTTTGGGTTAATTGTTGAACTAATTCCGTTTTGGGATAATTGTTGAACTAATTCCGTTTTGGGATAAATGTTAAACTAAATCCGTTTGGGTTAATTGTTCAACTAAATCCGTTTTGGGATAAATGTTCAACTAAATCGTTTTGGGATAAATGTTCAACAAATTCCGGTTTGGGATAAATGTTCAACTAAATCCGGTTTGGGATAAATGTTCAACTAAATCCGGTTTGGGATAAATGTTCAACTAAATCCGGTTTGGGATAAATGTTCAACTAAATCCGTTTTCTGATAAATGTTCAACTAAATCCGTTTTCTGATAAATGTTCAACTAAATCCGTTTTGGGATAAATGTTAAACTAAATCCGTTTTCACATAAATTGTTCAACTAATTCCGTTTTCGGATAAATGTTCAACTAATTCCGTTTTGGGATAAATGTTCAACTAAATCCGTTTTCTGATAAAAGTTCAACTAAATCCGTTTTGGGTTAATTGTTCAACTAATTCCGTTTTGGGATAAATGTTCAACTAATTCCGTTTTGGGATAAATGTTCAACTAATTCCGATTTGGGATAAATGTTCAACTAAATCCGTTTTGGGTTAATTGTTCAACTAATCCCGATTTTGATTAATTATTCAACCAATCCCGATTTTGATTAATTATTCAACCAATCCCGTTTTTGATTAATTATTCAACCAATCCCGTTTTTGATTAATTATTCAACCAATCCCGTTTTTGATTAATTATTCAACCAATCCCGTTTTTGATTAATTATTCAACTAATCCCGTTTTTGATTAATTATTCAACTAATCCCGTTTTTGATTAATTATTCAACTAATCCCGTTTTTGATTAATTATTCAACTAATCCCGTTTTTGATTAATTATTCAACTAATTTCAAAATTAATCCGACACATTATTCAAAAATTTTATATTATCCCCAACAACATGACAAAAAATCTTTAATGTTGAAAGTTAATGGCTGCCTGAACATTAATAAAATGAAAGTAAGCACTTGAAAAATAAATAAGTATTCAAATTTAATTACAAAACACGTTTTTAACTAAGAAAATAAACAAAAATAGTACACCCTATCACAACCAAAACTTGCAAGGTTTTAAGTAGTAGAAAACAGTACCAAATATGCGAATGATTTAAGCGGAAAAATTAAAGAAATTAGTTAAAGAATGTAATTATTTGTTTTATTTAGCTCTTATTAGTTTGCCTTAACTTTATCATTTTGATTAGTTGGGTTGTTAAGAAGGCCGTGTTTTTTGTAATAGCCTCTACGAATTCCTTTACTAACATTGTAGTTGATAGTTTCGTGCAATGAAGTTGGCAAATACAGCATCATCAACTCGATAACGTAACCCTAAATATTAAGAACAGATTAAGGTATAAGAAAATGTTCATTTTGCTCTAGGAAGCCCAAATATCTGTCTAGTTTAGAAAATAAATATTAATTGTGCTTAAAATGAAGTTAAGTTTACCATCAATTTGTGTGCTGGATATCCGTAAGTTCTGTCCTCAATGCCAACAGTGGCCAAGGCAGCTTTGACAAACTCAGCTGGCATGGGGGTTGACCAAGACTTCCTCATTCTTGACATGTTACTTGAGACAAACCCGGGAAGTACTGACTGCACAAATTTAAAGAAGTGGAAATTCTTGTTAACATACATCTTAATATTAAAGCTTTAAAGTTGATGACAACAATTGTGGCCATCTATTCCTTCAAATGTACAGACAGCCCTAAGACAATCTATACTCTCATATGTTGCAGACAACCCTTAAGACAATCTATACTCTCATATGTTGCAGACAACCCTTAAGACAATCTATACTCTCATATGTTGCAGACAACCCTTAAGACAATCTATACTCTCATATGTTGCAGACAACCCTTAAGACAATCTATTCTCTCATATGTTGCAGACAACCCTTAAGACAATCTATTCTCTCATATGTTGCAGACAACCCCTAAGACAATCTATTCTCTCATATGTTGCAGACAACCCTTAAGACAATCTATTCTCTCATATGTTGCAGACAACCCTTAAGACAATCTATTCTCTCATATGTTGCAGACAACCCTTAAGACAATCTATTCTCTCATATGCGCAGACAACCCTTAAGACAATCTATTCTTTCATATGCGCAGACAACACAAAAGACGATATATTCTTTCATATGTACGGACAAAACAAAAGACGATATATTCTTTCATATGTACGGACAAAACAAAAGACGATATATTCTTTCATAAGTACGGACAAAACAAAAGACGATATATTCTTTCATATGTACAGACAACACATTCTTTCATATGTACGGACAACACAAAGACAATCTCTTCTTTGATATGTACAGACAACACAAAGACAATCCTATTATTTCATATGTGCAGACAACACAAAGACAATCCTATTCTTTCATATGTGCAGACAACACAAAGACAATCATTCTTTCATATGTGCAGACAACATAAAGACAACACATTCTTTCATAACTACGGACAACCCAAAGCCGTCAATCTATTCTTTCAAATATGCAGGCAACCATCTCCAAACACAAAGAAAACACTTTTCAAAGCCTGTGAAATAAGGTACATTTACCTGAATGACAATCCCCTTCTCTCTATATTCAACGTGAGCCCCACGTGATAAGAAATCCATGTATATCTAAAATAAAATAAAAAAATACACACTAAGATACAATATAAGCCCAACTGCATGAATCATTAGTTCAAAAACGATTTCGAATTTTGGTAAAAAAAAAAAAAAAAAAAAAAAAAAAAAATCACATCAAAAACTTAAGACAATTACCTTGCTGGCTCCATAAATTGTGAGCAGAGGAACTGGGTTAATAGCGCTCAACGATGAAACATTGATAATGACACCACGACGACGTTTCTCCATATCAGGCAGAACCATTTTCATCATCTGAAAAAGATACCGAAACGAAAAATGTAAGTCAATCCAAGGAAAAAACTACGAAATTTCTGAAGACAATTACCATAGTGCAAGCAACAACATTAGCATTGATAATGTTGATAGCAACCTAAATACATTATGATATATTAATACACTAATTTGTTTAACGTACATTCTAAAGTTAAACAACGAACAAAATGGTTCACCTTATCACCATCAGGGATTTGGGAAAGATATTCCGGATAAACGTAGCTCATTCCAACATTGTTAACTAAAATCAAGGAATTAATAGTTAATTAACAAACGAGTGTTGAACAATTGGCTTCCTCAATTTAAACAAATCAAAAGTGGATGAGAGGAAAAGTATGAAAATGGCCAAAAGTCAGTCGCGAGTCATCAGAGTTTCGCCATACGTAGTTGACCGTTTTATTGGCGTAGCTATACACTGGGCCTGTTCACTCCCTTAAAATAGGTCTTGTGTTAATTCGCGGCTGGTTACGCGGTTACCGTCGTCTGCTATTGTGTATGCTAGAACTTCCTCGATTTGTATTTCTAGTCAGGACAGAGTAGCTGGTAATGTTTTAAAAGGTATTTGAAGGTATAATATGGATTTAAGTAAGGTTATCGAAGCAATAGAAGAGCACATAACACTAGATACGTTTAAAACAAATCTCGGTAATTTAGCTATAGCGCGAGCAGCTTGCGTCGTGATGCGTGTGATCGAGTGGGCTATGGTTAAACCAAGGAGCATAAATGTCTGAACTACTTTCAATCGCGACTTTGCAAGTCCATCAGTCACTAGTAAACTAAATAGTTATTGGCGAAACTTTGATGTCCGCGTTTTTTAACACAGGCTCTATGGCCATTGTCATACTTTCCCTCTCATCCACATTTGAACAAATGTATTCATCAACTTGTGGTAAATACATAAACGCCATAAATTAAAGGTTTTCCGGGTCAAATGGGTCAATTAATAGTGAAGGGGTTAAAACATTCATTTATTTATTTATTTCCTTCACAAATCACAATAACAATAGGTAATTATTCAAATTCATCTTAAATTGTACTTACCGAGAACTCCAATTTCGAGACCTTGTAAACCTTGTCGTATAACATCGTAGATTTCCAATCCTTCAGTGAAATCAACCGCAATGACCCTCGTTTTAACAACATACTTCTTTTCTGTAAAACAATGAAATTATTACTCTGTTAACAGCTAATGCAACAATAAATGATTAAGGTTATGGGAACAGGGAAACTGGTCAGACAATCGTTTTTTATTCATTAGAAGTAGATTCTGATAGAAGGAAGTATGAAAGATTCAAACAATTGTTGATTTTATTCAGTTAAATTGACTTTGAATATTATCTGTTTCCGTGGACAAAGACGTGAAAAAAATGGATGAGAAGTGGACAAAATTGACTGGCTGAAGAGGCAGATATTAAAACTTTGTTTCAATGTTTTAACCGATTCGCCATGAACGCATTATTGTAAAAAGTACATGATTTGAAAATACTATCTTCGCATTTTGACAACAAAGACGTAAAAACAATGAAAGACAAGTGGGCAAAATGGACTGGCTGAAGAGGAAGATATTAATTTTTTCAGTTTTAAAGTTGTAACCGATTAGCCATAAAATCATTATTGCAAAACGTAAATTTTTTGAAAAATACTATCTTCGCAAAAGTGGACAAAACTGACTGGCTGAAGAGGCAGATATTAATTTTTTCAGTTTCAAAGTTGTAACCGATTCGCCATTAACGCATTATAACAAAACGTAAATTATTTGAAAATACAATCTTCGCAAAAGTGGAAAAAATTGACTGGCTGAAGAGCCAGATATTAATTTTTCAGCTTTAATGTTGTAACCGAATAGGTATAAAAGCATTATTGCAAAACGTAAATTATTTGAAAATTCTATCTTCGCAAAAGTGGACAAAATTGACGGGTTGAAGAGGCAGATATTAAACTTTTCAATTTTATAATTGTAACCGAATAGGTATAAAAGCATTATTGCAAAACGTAAATTATTTGAAAATACTATCTTCGCATTTGTTACCGAAATTGCCTCTGCTGAAAACCCACTATAATGAAATTTATGCATTGCATTCTAACGGTACTTTTACCAAGATCTAAGTGAAATCGCGCCTTTTATTTTCAGCCTTTTTCCAGTATTTCGCTATAAAATTAACTATTTCGAGCATATTTTAACTTTCTTAATTGAATAAAATAAACTTGCATGAACACAACATAAATGCATACCAATTTATACCAATTTTAACTTGCATAAACCCTTCATACCCCATTAATACAAATACATATAAATTTATACCTATTTCTTCTGCTACAGCTTTGAGTTTTTCAGGTGTTCGACTGATTAGGACAACATCCAAGCCCTTTTTCGCCAACTGCAATCAGAAAATTGCGAAATATTAAAAAAAAATTGCTGAAAAATATATTTGAGAATAGGTTTATTTCCAAACTCATTGAGACATTATTCTTTTGAATATCACTATCTCAGTAGTATTTGGAAACTACTTTCATTCAACGATAATTTTAAGGATAATTGTTATACGTTACCTCTTCAGCGTATGCTTTTCCTATTCCATCTGTGGCCCCAGTTATGACTGATAATAATAAAAAACATGACTTTTTAGAAATAACAGCGTTTTAAAGGAAATTTAGGAAATTTTCTAACGTATGAAACTGATTCAGAGTCCTGCACGGGCCGGGCTTGAGCCGGGCTTTCCACTTTTGAAAATTGTATCGGGCCGGGCCGGGTCGGGCTTTTAAAATTTTGGAAACTAACGGGCCGGGTCGGGCTTTTAAAATTTTGGAAATTAACGGGCCGGGCCGGGCTTTGGTTGATTATCATTTAATCCAAAGTTCAAATGAAAGATAATTTAAATGAGTATAAGCTTCTAAGGACAAATGTAACGAACAATTATCAAAAGAAATGAAAAATACACGACGCTAAAGCAAATATGAATTCAAATCATTGATTTTATGTAAAAAAAAAAAATATAAAAATTACAACTGAACTACGTGTAACGGGCCGGGCCGGGCCGGGCCTGTTCAATTCATGCAACGTGTCGGGCCGGGCTTGGTTAATGCATGTAACGGGCCGGGCCGGACCGGGCCGAAAAGCCAACTTTGTACTCGGACTCGGGCTGGGTTTCGGGCTTACTCAAAATGCTAAAACCGGGCCGGGCTTGGGTCGGGCCTGAAAAACTCGGCCCGAACTGATTTAATCTTATCCCACAGCAATTGGCATATAATATCAGAAGGGGATAATAGAAGAAGGATGACACTCTGTATCCTCCCTATGCTTTAGGTTTGTAACGTCATTCTTCCCAGGCACACCCTTTTAGTTTGCTTTCCCGCTCATCAAACTACAAATGGGCATCGCACCGTAAGGTGAATTCAATAGTTGTTTGGCACTAGATCCCCAGCAATCATCCCACAAACCTTGATTGTCTTGACGTGGGACAAAAATGCACAAGCGCATGCGTCTTGCCAAATATTTAAACGCTAATAGAGTAATGATGAGGGAACTATTTATCGTGTATGTGATTCGGTTTAGTAACCTTGCTCTAAGTGTTCCGATGTTGGGAAGAGTGACGTTACACTTACCCCGCTTTGTGCTTGTACACTTCTCTCGAAGAGAAGCATTATATACTTCTGATAATATACAATGACCGTTACGACTAAAAAAGAGGGGAAAATGTTTTCTAGGCCCCCTGCAGACTAATGGCACCCCATTTCATTTCCTCATATATCAAAACACAATCGAAGATAACGCACTGTCAATAGATATATAGTGGAAACGTAAGACTATGTACAGGTAATATTAAAATAATTTATTCCTTTGGTAAAATGAAAATGAAAATGAATAAATATTAAATATAAATTATAATTTTGTTCTTCAAATTTAAATTTTCTTTAATCTCGCCTGCAATCATTTCAAATCTGCTTACATCACTAAAACGTAAGATATTAACAGTAACCTTGACTTAAAACTTATTCTGGACTTTTTAAAAAACAGCTAGACGTAAAAGCAATATGCCTGTGCCAAGAAGCGATATCTAGTTTACTAGGGAGAAGGTATAAACTCGTCATATTTCTAGCTTTATCTCCAGTCCAAACGTATAGTAGGTCCGGAGTTAATCCCCGCCTCTAAATTACAACCAGCCAGCATCTCATTGGTTCTTGAAAAATGACGTCAGCGCGACGCGAATGACGAAAATTACAGTCATATTTTCCAACTAAGGAGAGTGTAGCGAAATAGCCCGGTCTCCTATTACGTCCCCCCCTTGTATTTTGAAAGGGGGACTGGGACTATGGCACGCGAATACTTAGGCATCTTATACCTTCTCCCTAGTAAACTAGATATCGCTTCTTGATTATGCCATACAAATAAAAATCGGAAAAAAAACTGTTACCCCCCAAAGAGTGGAGGAACATTAGACGAAATCCCTAACTCCGAAAATTACAGTCATATTTTCCGACTGAGGAAAGGCGAAATAGCCCGGCCTCCTTTTACGCCCTCCCTTGTATTTTGAAAGGGGGACTGGGACTATGGCGCGCGAATACTTAGGCATCTTATACCTTCTCCCTAGTAAACTATACATCGCTTCTTGACCGTGCCTTACAAATAAAAATATGAAAAAAAAAACTGTTTCCCCCCAAACACTAGACAAAATCCCCCACTGAAGAAATGTCTCTCTTTACATTACAAATCTCCTTTTCATGGGAAAAACATATTTTACCCAAAATTTCAATCACCCGAGGTTTACGAAAGGTGATCTACCTCTGCACTACAATTGTAAAGGAAAGTAGGTACTTTCTTTTCTTATAATACATAAAAAGAGGGTATTTAGAATGTCACAATATTTGAGGGGCATTTCCTTAAATTATGAAAGTAGGTTTAGTACACCATATGAGGTAAAACATCGATTTTTAATGAAAAACGAACTAAAAATAACTTAGGCCTATTTTCTTTAAATTTCATATTATCTTATTCTTAACTGAAATAATTTTTATCTTAAAAATAATCATAGTTTTCTTTTGGTGGATTTTTGTGACTTTGCTAATTGACATTACGTTTTTTAATTTTAATTTACTATCTGTCTAGCTTAAATTTTATAACAACGCGCCTCTACCCTCACTCAGTACACACATGGATTAAATATGGTACACACTTTGCAAGTACATGTTGCAAGCAGAGTTCAGTTTAAATCAGTTCTAGTTAAAGGGAGCGTAAATTTGTTTAGAACATGAATCATTTAGCTTTTATTACCCCAGTTGTGTAAAACGAAGTTAGAATTTAATAGAAGTTAAAGAAAATTGAGCAACAGGTTTAATAACAAATAGAAATTATGTTAGACTAGTTAATTTTTTTATTTTCTTGGTACTCCCTTTGGGGTAAGTGTATTGCAAACCGTTCTGGCAACACTGGGAAATACAATGGCTCTAACAGCGTGCAATTTTGATTAAAACTAATCCGCGAGAACACATTATATTTAAAATAATTAAACTAGGCTTAATAATAAACTAAATAATTGTGAAACTATTAAGTTAGACACTGGACAATAATTACAATTATAATAAGGGCTTTAAATAACAACTCAATACACGTGTATTGATCTACGGACCCTATCAAATGTAGCTTTTGGTAGACTATGTAAATTACGAGATACACTGAGAGAGTTCTAATAATTAAACTAATCACTTAAGCCTTGGGATTCACCAAAACAAAAATAAAACACTGCTAGCTTACCTGCCCATTTTCCCATCTCTTTGAAATTGACTGTCATGCCCAGCATGGGTGCAAGGTAACATTGGTATAAACCGCGACATAGCGATCTAAAAACTTTGAAACTAACGATAAATAGAAATAAAAAGCCGAGAAACTCGAAAACATTTGCGGCGATCATCTCCGTTTCTTGCAAGTTCATCACAAAATCATTCATGCCAGCAGCCAACCTCACTAGCTAAATATTTCCCGTTTTCGGAAAAACCAGTTTTGCAAGACCAAGGTTTAGAAATACGCCTAGCGGACGTGAAGAGGAGCGAGGACGTCGAACCACTAACAACACGGTATTGAGCGCCTCTCGTGGCCATGGCCGTGAAACGTGTTTAGCCGGCGCCGCGCCGCGCCCGTTGAGTTATGACGTAGTTAAAGACCAAACAAGATGGTAATAATAAACAGACCTAAAAGTGTGTTTCGCTTTATATTTCTGTTAAAAACAAGTTGGGAAAAATAAACAAACCTCTCCGAGTCGAGATGCAATTAAGAGGTTTTTCTTAAATAATTAATTAAATTAATATTAATTATTTTAATCGTAATTACTTTAGCTTAATGTTAGTTAAATCGTTTTATGAAACTTTATTCCTAAGATCGTTTTAATCATAGCTATTGTTGACGTTTGAATTCAAGCGTATGCCTCTTTAATAATTTTTGGATATTTAGGGTATATAATGCGATTAATTCATAATAAAAGTTAAGAAAATACGCAATTGCGTGAACCTTTGGTGCAAGCCATTGGGAGGCTAGAGGTTTCTCGTAACACTTGCCAATCGGCTCGTAAATCTTAACCCTAACAATGCTAATGGACTAGAAGCTAAACTTGCTTCCTGCGAACGCATTTGCTATTTGTCAACTGCGGACGCGGTGACAGACACACGGACAGAGACGTGCAGTGTAATACTTCTCCGTGATGTCATCGTCACTCGGAGAGATAAAACCTAGTAATTGAGCCTTTGCTAAATAGACCATTTGGTAGGCAAACCAAATAAACATTCAACGTCAAATTTTCATTTAATTTTTATGCCAAGTTATACATTTGATGTTTGAATTCGTTGAACTCACTTATTGCCCGTTTTGGCAGTTCTTAAATTGAGTAATTACAAATTAAATTATGGTTTTAATTAAAATTTAGGGGCCTGTATACATACATAACGGACATTAGTTAAAAACGTCATTCGCTCGTCTCTTGGTATTACGTCTAGCACGTTAGCGAGACAACAAAATAGTAAATGATATTTCGGAAATACCTAGAAGAAAAATGGTACTTTTGTAGTGTCTGCCCCAAAATATACTATAATTTAAAGCCCTGGTTTTTCAATAAGTGACTTTGGGAAACTTGCTTTCTTTCGAAAACTATTTGGTTTCGAGCACTCCCTTTGCAATTTGTTCGAGAGTCTAATATCTTCATTGTCCAAGCAAGTGATGTCCGGTTGATTGGGCGTATCCTGAAAGGCGAACAATAACACTTAATTATTAATCATAATTTTATTATTTATTTAAAGACCCATAACTTAAATCAGGGATAGATTTATTTTAGAAGTAGGAATGGAGAACAGAGTAATGTGGGCGCGCGTCGAAGTCTCGGTCCCTCTTCCATGGGACGGAGGGGGTATGAAAGAAGAGGCGGGCCTAAGCGACAGAGGTAAAAAGGTCCCCGTCAGCAACGTCATCAAAACGTAATTTAAGTGAGCCAATGAGATGATTTAAACTTTTCGTTACATGTTGGAGGGAGGGGCTCTATCCTTGGCTATGAGTCGGACTGAAGTAAATACTAACCGTTCTCCATTCCTACTTCTAAAATTAAATCTATCCCTGCTTAAATTAATTAAACAATGCAAATTTAATAGAGGGGTCATCCCCAAAACCCTCGCAATCGTAACTTCAAAATGGTGGCCCATTATAAGAGCAAAATGTCATATTGTCGACTCAAAATCGCCTAAAGAGGGGTACTGAGATGGGAGGAGCTACAGGGGGCGTTACATAATAATGGCAGTCTAAATTGTATGACCAGAGCTAACGACTTCCAATATGGTCGACAAAACCAGACCGAGGTAGGAGATAGGAGGGTGTGACGTCACGTGAAAGTTCGTGCTAGCAGACTATAGAACCAGGGGTTATGGTTATGGTTATATTATTGATTTACCTGAATCCTATTTTTAATTTCCATCAGACAGTTATCCATTTCTAAGAAAATAACTTTTTTAGCATTTTAGTTTCTAAAGTTGTGTTTTGCATTCAATCTTACTATTGTTTTTGCAGAAATTTGGCAAATTTTCTTTCAATATGCCAATATCTTGATCTTCGTGTAAAGAACCATTCGATCTGATACACTGCACTTTAAACATTTTCGCCAAGTCCGCGTACTTCGCGAATTCGTTTGCGTTGACCATTGTCCCCTCATCCTTAAACATCACGATAGCTGCAAGGAACAACACGTACATACCGAATTTCATGGTTAAAACAATCGGAAAGCAGGTTTCAAAGAAATGTGAATCGCCAACGTGTGCTTCCAAGTTTTATATAGTTTCAATACGTGTTCGAGCCACGTCATTGTAAAGAACTGAAAAGCAATAATTTGAAATGTACGGCTTTTAACAGTTTAGTACCTATTTTGCCCTTAACAATAGGTGATATTTTTATGACTATCCCAAAATAAATTTCAAGGGTAAAAACGTAAAGAAGCTAAGAACCGTAAGTGTGTCACTGAATGAAAATCACACAGTTTCGATGTAACAAAGGGGTAGATAATTCTCAATATCGGGACATACAATAGGGTTGATACAAAGCATAAAAACCCACCAGTGATAGATTTAATTTTAGAAGTAGGTATGGAGAACGGTTAGTATTTACTTCAGTCCGACTCATAGACCACCCAGTATAGAGCCCTCCCTCCAACACGTAACGAAAGTTTTAAATAATCTTATTGGCTCACTTAAACTACGTTTTGATGACGTTGCTGACGGGGATGGCGAAAAATACGTAATTCATTTTTACCTCTGTCGCTATGACCCGCCTCTTCTTTCATACACCTCCGTCCCGAGGAAGGGGGTCCGGGACTTTGACGCGCGCCCACATTACTCTGTTCTCCATTCCTACTTCTAAAATTAAATCTATCCCTGAACCCACTTAGCAAAATCCATGAATAAATCATTAATTTTGATGAGTTCAAATGCAAAATTAATTTATTTTTGAAAATAGTTTAAGATATTTATTATTTCAATTTCAAAAGTATTATTTAATAATATTTATTATAATTTTTTTCTTAAAACAATTACATGATGTAGAAGCAGAACCAAGGTATAAAAATAAACACCAAAGATTATAATGTAGTAATAATAATATTAGTTTCACTTTTATATAAAAATTTGGGGTGAAGCTAAAACTATATAAAATAGTGTTGGTGTCCAACAGATGTCGCTTAATACTGAACAGACGGAACCGGCAGATAAGGCAGCGGATAGAAAAGCGTGGCGGTACTTGTGCCATTTCACTATCAACGTACGTATTTTCCCATTTCGAAGTGGTTCTTGCACGGAGCTTCTAATAGAAGCTCCGTGGTTCTTGTCTAGAATCGTATCGTATGTTTGAACTATCCAATGAGGAAGTAAGAATAAGGGTCTGCAGTGCCTCCTTTTGCGCGGTGAACCATACCAGACCTATAGCACGTGCGCTCCAACAATAGTTAATTAATGCTAATTACTAAAATAATGCCTAACTTATTGCAACTTTCAACCTCCTTGAAGGGGGGTAAAAGTCGTTATAATATATTTTAGACTTATGGGGGAAACGTTGACATGGTCTTCTTAACCTTAAATATACGGTTCAAGGTCATGAAGGCAGCATTTTTAAATTAGTGGAATGCTTCATTTGACCATTCCATTAATGCCATAAGAGAAACAAGTTAGCAACACCACAGTAGGGAGGTCACCTTGGGTTATTTCCCTCGCGTTTTAACGATCTCTAACGCATTGCTATTATCATATGCTCATAAGAAATGCCCCATACGTTTGTCACTTGTTACTGAGAGCTTGTCATGAAGTGACGTAGGTCATAGATTCTCGTAAAGTGACGCCTGGTGAGGCGCTGTCAAAGGCTTAGTACAGACTAAATAGGAAGATGGAAGTCCTGCTAAACCGAGTGTAGTCTATTCTGGCGTCGTTCTCGAACTAGCTCTCAGAGAAAATGTCGAACGGTTTTACCACGGATGTGTATTGTAGAAGGAGTAGAGACTAGGCCTCTAGGGCCTAGACATAAGCGTACTAGTGCTCCACGCACAATTTTCGCGCATACCGAGCCAATGTAAACAATCTCTGTCGTCACGTGTTTTAAAGAAGGCGTCCTTTTTCTTCTTTCCCGGCTTAATTTTTGAATATTTCCCATATTATAATTAATATAAATAGAAATAATAGTAAAAATAAAAAATTAAATAATATTTGCAAACCCTTGAGAAACTCCCGTCACTCGGACTCGATACACAAAAGACCGAGGCTTAACCCTCCTGAACGTTCGTAGCTCGCGGCCATCTTTATTGTTTACATTGGCTCGCCTAGGTTTGGAGGGAGGGTCAAAATTCATACCCCCTTTTTATGGACAAATAAGGTCTAGCTTTTTTTAGTAGAGGGGAAGCTACGAGTCTCTACTCCTTCTACAATACAGCTCCGTGGTTTTACATACCTTGCGTCTCTCGTCACAAAATGGTTAAGAATAAAAATGAATTACACATACACCTTTGTGACTAATATATTTTTATTTAATCTCTGTCTTTGCCATTATGAAAATGTTCTGCATGTTAGTCACAACACTGTATACTCTATATATATACTGTATATATATATCGTGGAAGCTTTATTCATTTCATTTATATGTATATATTAATCGCGATTGGTCTCGTGTAGGGAAATATTTAGTATAAAGGCTGTTGCCATGGGCGGGTGAACATTATTAATATTATTTATCTATATTCCATTGTTTATAATATATATATATTTTTATGGCATTGTGTGCACAAATATACAAATAATAATACGATTTGTTATGAATCTTGTCCAAAATAGACAGAATTTTAACCATATTTAGGGTGAAATCATGTACTTTTTCATTTAAAGGGCCTGAGAATTAGGTTGAATACGTGAAATGTCACAGACACGTGACTAAAGGGGCGTGGCTAAAAAATTTGTGTTTTTGTTATATTTGGAATTTAAATAGCATTTTAGGAAATTGTTGATAATCTCAGCTGAAGTTCTTTGCAATTCCTTGCATTGAATGGTATTTAGGCCACGCCTATCATGTATCACGTGCCTGTGACGTATTTCAAATATAGTAACCCATACACCGCCATCTACTTAAGAATCAATCAAGTCCCCTTTAAACTCTGCTTGACTTATAGAATTATTTTAGTAGTCTTTGGCTTACAAGAAACAAATAAGGTAGAAAAAATAAAATATGACGTCATTGTCACGTGACATTGACCAACCATTAACCAACATCTATCACCGGTTAAATCGACCAGACCTTTTTGTCACTTACATAAAGAGAACTCTGAACAACCGGGTGCCATTTATTTTTAAAGTATTAGAAATTAATTAACTAATTAATGGCCAAGAATAATAATTAATTAATGGCCAAGAATAATAATTAAATTAGTTAAAAAAAATAATTAAATTTAACAAAGAAAAAAAAATCACCAATCAATTGTTTTTGGTGGAATGAATTAGCTTTTGGTTCTCACAACATCTCTTATTCAAATGGAGGTATTTTCGGGTGTCGAGGCACTATTACCACCACCTCTATATACCGCATTATGCAAGGCCTGATTATTCTCCTTAGCAGTTTCGGCTTGACCTTTTGCCCTTAAGGCGTCCAGCAACAATTGAATGTTGCAATCGGCTCCTATTGTTGAACTTCGTTCGCTTCTAAATATGACAATACCCGCCCAGGTAGCCAAGAAGACAGCCCCTGATAAAAGGACTCTTACAACAACCAATAGACCGTAGAATGGGCCCAAAAGGCCACCTAATGGGAAGGTCAAGATGAAAAGGCAGAAAAGAACAATGACCATCAGGATATAAAAAAGGCGATCTCCTTGAAGGGCTTTTAGACTAGAGTGAATGATTTCTTGACCATCTTCTAAAGCTGCAATACGGGCTTGAATAGAATGTGATGAGCTACGAACTTTTAATACAGTAAAATGTATAGTTGACCTTTTACTTTGACCTTTTGTATCTTACTATCACTGGACTTGTAAACCGCCAAAGTAGCTTCCAAAGCTTCATGGTCAGAATAACAAATCTTTCCATCGTAACCGGGAATCCTGTTTATGGGTAAAACGCAAGACAAAACTTGAACCGAAGTCCCTGAAAGAAAAACGTCCAATAAATCAGAACACAACAGAAATATTTATACAATCAACAAGTATTGAAATTTAAACCGGTATAGACCATAAGTTTATAAGATATGTTCCATAAGTAATGCTACAGACTTACAGCTCGAGCCAGTTCAAGAACAACGCCACAATTGAAGTCCTACACTCGGTTGCTTTTGCAGGACTTCCATCTAATCCTATTTAGTCTGTACTAAGCCTTTGACAGTGCCTCAACAGGCATCGATTTACGAGAAATCTATGAGCTACCTCACTCACTTCACATGACGAGAAATCTATGACCTACCTCACTCACTTCACATGACGAGAAATCTATGACCTACCTCACTCACTTCACGACGAGAAATCTATGACCTACCTCACTCACTTCACATGACGAGAAATCTATGACCTACCTCACTCACTTCATATGACGAGAAATCTATGACCTACGTCACTCACTTCACATGACGAGAAATCTATGACCTACCTCACTCACTTCATATGACGAGAAATCTATGACCTACCTCACTCACTTCATATGACGAGAAATCTATGACCTACCTCACTCACTTCATGACGAGAAATCTATGACCTACCTCACTCACTTCATGACGAGAAATCTATAACCTACCTCACTCACTTCATGACGAGAAATCTATAACCTACCTCACTCACTTCAAAATTACAAGCTCCAGTTTGTAACCAGAGATTAACAAACTTATATGGTAGGAACATATCTTATGAATTTATGGTAAAGATAGGGATGTTGTTTAGAAAACGAAACAAGGAATTGTATTTTATGAAGATAAATTTCAGAAACTACTTCTTATGTTTTGAATATGAATAGAAAGTTAATTGAGGAAGTGATAGAACTCAAAAACATTTATGCAATTTTCAAGGAAAATCTAATAAAGAACGATATATAAAAATTCTTATTTCTGAAATAAAAGTTGGTTACCAGCGTTTGTTTTGTACATGATGTAATCAATCCTCTTTCCATTCGGGGCTTCTTTAAGTTCAGCTTCGCTTGTGTAACAATTTCTAGGATGTCCACAAGTCATACCATTTGCTGGGTCTGGTGCCTCCTATTTAATATTAACAAGAACCAATACAAGATCAAAAAATGTTCGAAGATAATAGAACTGTAGTAATAATATTCTAATAATTAGCTAAGGTTTGTTCTAACGGCTTAATTAGTGCAGCTCAATCTTAAATTAGTACACTATGGTAAATCGTATCAGAATTGGATAACAGAAGAAGGTTGAGTAACATGATTCTTCCCGGGCTCATGGCACCATTTTTGTTAATTTGCTCTCCTACTCAGTTAACTTCAGAGATGCGTTATTATCGCACCGTGCAGGGTGAATTCTATAACTGTTTGGTAGTACTAAATCCCCATTCAGCAATCAAGTAGGCACAAACCTTGATTGTCTTGACGTGGCGGGACAAAAACGCACACGCGCATGCAATGCACGCGCCTTGGCAAATAGTTAAGCAGCGCTAATAGATATAGTAATGATGAGGGAACTATCTAAAATGGCGTATGTGCATGCATGATTCGGTTTAGTAACCCCAATTGCTATAATAAATGTTAAGGGATGTTGTTGAGGAAGAATTATGTTACAATTACTAATTACGTCGCTTTGCGCAAGTACACTTCTCTCGAAGAAAAGTATTATATTATTCTGATCGTACTTTTATTTGTAGGCTGCTTTGTATTATTAGCTCAGATTGTAATGTTTCATCAAAAAATTTCAAAAGTTGTAATTACCCCGGAATCCAATGGAGGTTTTTGCAAAAAAGCATCCATACATCCGGTATTATGCAGAATAATTCTGTAAGCTGTGTCATTTGGTTCTGTATTAAAATCTCCGGCCAATATGGTCAAATCAGAGCTTTCACTGGTCAAACGCACAAATTGACTCATCTCAAAGGCTTGAGCGATTCGATGAGCCAAATATTGGTCCTGGACACGGTTATATTCCGCGTGGTGCTACATATGTGTTGAACAATATAGGTTAGCTCTAATTTTAACGAAAGAACTGCATGGTCGTATTGAATCATGCTCTTATCAAGAGCTTTCATGATGATTCTGATAAGTCTGCTGCTGTGTGTTCTTAGGGTCAAACTGAGTTCAAAGTGTCAAAGAACATGATAGGGGTCAACAACACTTAGTTACGGAGGTATGTTCTCCCAAACATCGATTGGCCCATTCCTTGACCCTTTCCACTCAATTTGACCCAAAGGTCACACCCTTTTTAGAAATGTTTGGGCGATGCTCACATGAGATACAAATAAGCTGATATTGAGTCCCTTATGGTAAACCCGACATAATCCAACGGCTTTACCACCAAACCAATCTCCATGGTGAACTTTATGAGCGAAGCCATTTAAACTAAAAGTATGAAGAGCCACGTCGGTGAATGGACTCTTGGATAGGACGCAAACTCCACTTCCAAAGACTCCGCTAATTTTAATTAATTAGTTAAATGAAAATAATTAAGTTTAATCGTAGTTTAATTTAATGCTCATTAATATCACCTGTGAAAATAATGAGCGTATGGCAAAACCGATTGCGTTTTCCTAATTATTATATCGTAATCACTCATACACCAAACCTGAATTAAAATTAGTTGATTGATAATTAACATATATTTTCATGAAAATTATAATAATGTAATGACAAGAAGTGATATCTAGTTTACTAGGGAGAAGGTATAAGATGCCTAAGTATTCGCGCGCCATAGTCCCATTCCCCCTTTCAAAATACAAGGGGGGACGTAAAAGGAGGCCGGGCTATTTCACCTCTCCTCAGTCGGAAAATAAGTAATTTTCATCATTCACGTCGCGCTGACGTCAGTTTTCAAGAACCAATGAGATGCTGGTTGTAATTTAGAGGCGGGAATTAACTCCGGACCTACGTTTGGACTGGAGATAAAGCTGGAAATGTGGCTAACTTATACCTTCACCCTAATAAACTAGATATCACTTCTTGGTAATGGTCTCTTTTCAAAAGTTGGGGGTAACTGGTGTTTTACCACTTTGTTTAGGGTCGTAAGCCCAAAGTACACTAGGTTCTATGGGCAATTTTGAGTCGAAATTGTTCTATAACAATTTTCCCTAAGGGACACGCCCCTTTTCTAGTACCTTTATCTACACGCAACTAACTTTACTAGTTTTCATCTAAGTTTGATATTTTTAAAAACAAGAACGATGTGGCTTTATTATGGTCTTTAAGATCTTGTTATCATTCGAAGCAAGAAGTGTCATATGGTATTTCTAGCTGGCTTAGAATTGATTAAATAATTAAACTTAAGTACTATATAGTGTACGGGACCCGGGTAAACGGAAACCCGAATAATTAGGCACTTCGTAATGACACCACCCATGAAATTGTAACTGTATCGCTAAAGGAAATGAGAGCTAAATTGTGGTATCTTAGAAAGGCGTTTATGGCACTTACGACGTTTTTAAAATTCATCTTATTATTGGTAAGGATAATAGAAAATTGGAGCTAAAATGTATTAACGTGCACAAGGTGTTATAAAGAGTGGTATAGGAGGACCAAGTACAATGGGTTCTGTGGCCAATTTTGAGTAGAAAATGTTCTCTAAAATTCATCTTATTATTGGTAAGGATAATAGAAAATTGGAGCTAAAATGTATTAACGTACACAAGGTGTTATAAAAAAGGGTGGTATAGTAGGACCAAAAGTACAATGGGTTCTGTGGCCAATTTTGAGTAGAAAATGTTCTATGACAAGTTTTCCTTATGATTACAGTGTTTTAAGGACGACCCCTAGCATTTTCTGGGCTAAATTTATGGGGTTAAGCACAAACACTATTTCACAGAACATTTCCCACTCATAATCGCTGTACTTCGGTTCTACAATTCCACCCTTTATGGACCACCCCATTTAGGACATACTGTCAACTCAAGAACGATCAACAATGAATTCTCGGTACCACGACGTGTGGTTTGACAATTGACAATTATGTCAATGTGATTGGTGAATACAGTCGGCCACAAGTTTAATATTAGACAAAGACCATAGACCGTAGACCGTTGCGGATAATACCGAACTCTTAACAATTGATTTTTTATTTTTAAATATTAAGATTAAATTTACCTCTTGTAAAAAGACGAAATCGTAATCTGATGTGCTTAGGTAATTGGCAATTGCTGGAAATCGTTCTGCTCTGTTCTTGGACATTCCCACAATTCCCCTGTTTTAATTCATACAAAAATTCAAAGGACTTTTAACACTGAAATTCATCATTTCTTTTCGCAAATGTTAGACTTTTTTATTTTTAATAAATTTTTTAAAAAGTATAATAAAATTGGTTTGTTAAATTTTATTTGTGTTAAATTAAAGAATATAAATAATACTTTTTGCCTATTACGATAAAAATGTTAATATTTGCCGTTTTTCTTGCACAACAATAAAATTAATACAATATTATAATGTAAGCCTGTGCATTTTTTTTTTGCTGTTCAAAGCATTGATACCATCAGGGATGGATTTAATTTTAGAAGTAGGAATGGAGAACAGGGTAATGTGGGCGCGCGTCTAAGTCCCGGACCCCCTTCCCCGGGACGGGAGGGAGGTATGTATGAAAAAATAGGCGGGTCATATCGACAGAGGTAAAAAGGAATTACGTATTTTTCGCCGTCCCCGTCAGCAACGTCATCAAAACGTAGTTTAAGTGAGCCAATAAGATAATTTACACTTTTCGTTACGTGTTGGAGGGAGGGGCTCTATACTGGCCTATGAGTCGGGCTGAAGTAAATACTAACCGTTCTCCATTCCTACTTCTAAAATTAAATCTATCCCTGATACCATTTACAGCATTAGGCCAGGCTACTTTGTGCTGCTCTTTGTTTGCCACGTAGCCTGGCCTCCGCTTGTAAATGGTATCATTTCTCCTAGTCTGAAAAACTGGCAATATAATTTCTTTACGTGGCTTCACCTGGCTATCGCAGCGCACCCATAACTTATAATCTTTTCACAAAATTTTATTTCATTTCCGTCAGATTTAATTATTTTATACAAAAAACACTTCGAACCATAAATTTTTATGAAAACAATTCTGAATCGCAATGATAAATAATACCTTTACCTTCTTCCTACACAGAATAATCAAAACTCAGCTTTAACAGTACATTTTTATTGTAGAATCATGAGTGACGGTACGTGGAAATGAGTAATAAATGATATTAATTTAATTTAATTTGTACAATTTGTATAGGGTATATATACGTCGATGTATAAGTGTTGGTAGAGAATAAAGCCAGTTAAAAACACGTTTTAAACTGCGTAAAGTACGTTAAAACGCGGTTTTAAGTAATTAAAAACAGTGTTTTAAACGGTAAAGCGAATTAAAAAAACGTGTTTTAAACCGAAAAGAGATTTAAAAAAACGTGTTTTAAACCGAAAAGAGATTTAAAAAAAACGTGTTTTAAACCGAAAAGAGATTTAAAAACGTGTTTTAAACCGAAAAGCGAGTTAAAAACGTGTTTTAAACCGTAAACAGAGTTAAAAACGTGTTTTAAACCGTAAACAGAGTTAAAAACGTGTTTTAAACCGTAAACAGAGTTAAAAAACGTGTTTTAAACCGTAAACAGAGTTAAAAAACGTGTTTTAAACCGTAAACAGAGTTAAAAAACGTGTTTTAAACCGTAAACAGAGTTAAAAAACGTGTTTTAAACCGTAAACAGAGTTAAAAAACGTGTTTTAAACCGTAAACAGAGTTAAAAAACGTGTTTTAAACCGTAAACAGAGTTAAAAAACGTGTTTTAAACCGTAAACAGAGTTAAAAAACGTGTTTTAAACCGTAAACAGAGTTAAAAACGTGTTTTAAACCGTAAACAGAGTTAAAAACGTGTTTTAAACCGTAAACAGAGTTAAAAACGTGTTTTAAACCGTAAACAGAGTTAAAAACGTGTTTTAAATCGTAAAGAGTTAAAAACGTGTTTTAAATCGTAAAGAGTTAAAAACGTGTTTTAAATCGTAAAGAGTTAAAAACGTGTTTTAAATCGTAAAGAGTTAAAAACGTGTTTTAAATCGTAAAGAGTTAAAAACGTGTTTTAAATCGTAAAGAGTTAAAAACGTGTTTTAAATCGTAAAGAGTTAAAAACGTGTTTTAAATCGTAAAGAGAGTTAAAAACGTGTTTTAAATCGTAAAGAGAGTTAAAAACGTGTTTTAAATCGTAAAGAGAGTTAAAAACGTGTTTTAAATCGTAAAGAGAGTTAAAAACGTGTTTTAAATCGTAAAGAAAGTTAAAAACGTGTTTTAAATCGTAAAGAGAGTTAAAAACGTTTTTTAAATCGTAAAGAGAGTTAAAAACGTGTTTTAACCCGAAAAGCGAGTTAAAAAACAGTGTTTTAAACCGTAAAGCGAATTAAAAAACAGTGTTTTAAACCGTAAAGCGAATTAAAAAATCGTGTTTTAAACCGTAAAGCGAATTAACAAAAACCGTGTTGTAAACCGTAAAACGAGTTAAAAACGAGTTTTAACCCGAAAAGCGAGTTAAAAACATGTTTTTTGGCATAGATATCTACAAAAACATGTTTTAATCAATTTTTGCCATGTATATCTACAAACACGTTTAATCAAATGAAATTATGTTTAAAATTTCTCTCGCTAGTTAAAACACTCTCAAACAAAAAGGTAATTTTTCGTAGAGAAGCCGTAATCAATGTCAAGGATAGTGCTTCTAAAAAATTACCCGTACTCAATCTGTTAGAAAGGTACCGCGAAAACACACATTACACCGAGTAACACCATAAGGCCATAAGATATGTTCCATAAGTTTGTCGATGGTTACTGAGAGCTTGTCATGCAGTGACAGAGGTAAAACATCATAGATTCCCGTAAAGCGACGCCTAGTGAGGCGCTGTCAAAGGCTTAGTACAGAGTAAATTGGAAGATGGACAGCAAAACAGAGTGTAGTCAATTCTCATGTCGTTCTCAGTAAGTCTCTAGCATTACGAAATATAGGTAGTGTCATACTTATGGAACATATCTTATAAACTTATGGTAACGCTAAGTAACCTCTATTTAAAAATGCACCAATCACGATTTAAAAATGAAATGACATCTTAAAGTAATGAAACAAAGACTCATGAGACCACAAGTCGATGTGAACATGCGCGCTCAATTTTCTTAGTACTGCTAAATATTGTAATTAAATTTGTATGATAGTAGCTATAAATAACAATCATACCTCTGTAATACTACGGTTTATAAGCGCGCCATGCGGTCAAGTATCGATTTTTATTACTTATTCAAGGGGTCGGAAGTAACCCAAAAATTACTGAGATAGGGTCATACTCTGGTTGAGTGTATAGTCCTATTTCTTACATTTATAACAAAAATAAATACTTGGGGTTTGAACAATTACTTCTTGAGTAAATAATCTACATTAAATTTCACGAGATTCCTCAAATTTAGTGAGTTAAGGCACATTCTGTGTAATAATGTCAAGTGTCCGACCCTCCTAAGATAATAAACTCACGTGGGGTTTTACGATTTCGGGGTCAATAACGTTTGACCTTTTGAAATTGAAGATTCAAGGCATGCGCCGCGTATTCAATGACCTTAAAATGTAGTAGACTAGGTCTTATCTAATCTTAAAGAAATTAACTCTATGGCGCGAAACATTCAATAACCAAGATCATGCCAGATTAGTAAGATTATTATTTTTCAATGGCAAGGCCTCTAACCGGCAATGATTCTACACTCAAAAATACCGTTAACATTTGTCCAGCTTCTTTAGATTTAAAGATAAGACCCCCTACAAGGAAGTTGTCAAAGTCTATTCACACCCGGAGGCCTTGCGATTGTCAAATCTATCTTGCGGTCTCTCGTTAGCGTTATTCTCCTATCTTCCTAAGCCTTGGTTATGTGTATTGAAAAGTGAAAACTACTTACCAGCAGTTGAGGGTTAAAATTTTAAACTTGGTTTCCATTTTCATAGCTGATTTAATTCAAGCGATGCAAACACGATTAGCTCTGATAAAAACGTTTATTTGGCAGGGTGATGTCCCATAAATGATTTTAAATGAAGGAACATTCTACGGAGAGACATCAACAACGGTCTACCATCTAAAAATATAATTTCATAATGGCACTGACAAAACGTAATCGAATCGAACGCAGCTGGAGGAGTTTTAGCAGACGCCCGGAGAGGATTTTTCAATACGGTGCGATGACATATTGACGGAATTTTTAGGCATGGGTGGCGACATCTGCTGTTTGATGTTTTTAAAAGATTTTAGATAAATAAAGTTTTATTAAATGATAATTTTAACTGTATTTAATTTAGTATTATTATAAATATTTAATTGTGATTTTTATTTATTTTGTGAATATAGCCTATTTAGTTTTCCGTTTATTGAATAGATGTCGCTTTTTCAGTGGAGGTTTATTATGAATTTCATATACCGGGAAAATATGAATTGATCTAGAAAAACGAACTAGATACGTATGTCCTACCTTAAAATTTAGATAAACCACTGATGAAACTGTACAAAAGACTTGTTTGAAAATTCACAACATCAATAGAGTGCTGTCAGAAGCGGCAGTGTGACGTCACCCATGCTGTTTTCCCATAAAGAAAAAACGGTAACTGTCATGGCCGCCCATTGCTAAAGGCAGACTCGTGACGTTTAACCTTGGATCTGACGTCACAACTGACAGCACTCTATATCATAAATCAGTTAAGTATTTAAAATTTCAATATAATACCAGTATCTGCATGTTAAATTTAGATAAAATTTTTTACTACATTCAAATTCAATAAAAGGATACTTTTAATTAATACTGCGTGTGGTTACCAATGTGCTAAGGTTGTACAACACCCTACAACCCTACCAATTTCGGTTCATATTTATTACTTTTATAAAAATCGTTTCGATTCTTTAAGTATTTGCAAATTATTATGATTATTTACATCCTATTGAAATTAAAGCTGAATACGCTAATAATTTTAATTAAAATCTATAGCCTTATTTTCAATACGACGTAATTCAAACTATACAAAATATGGATGTGTCATAGAACAGCGTGTATATAACACGGCGATTGAAGTTAATTTTTATACCCACTTGCAACTCAGACTGGTGAAACAACTTCTCCGCATTTGAAACTTGATAATTGGTTGAATTGCTGATTCTTTTCAACGATGAAGATTATTTTGAGTGTTGTGGTAATATGCTGTATCGTATATCCGATCGCCGGTAAGTTTAAATGAAATAATTATAATAATTTACACATGACGAAATGTAACCAATATTGCATGACTTTTCTCCTAAATTTTAATATTTTATTTATTTCGACCTTTCCAAAAGCGTTTAAAACGGCTTCAAATGGTCTATTGTAAACTAGGCGACGATATTTTTTATTGCATTTTTTTGAATCGACCCATTTAAATATTATAAAACAATACCCAATTTCAATATTATAGTTATTTAATACCAATTGTATTCAAGACAATAGAAATTTTCAACAGAATTAGTCACATTTTCGAACACGTTCTTATTCAAGTTGGCTCGAGAAGCAAACTTCTCCAAATTTGAAACTAGATTATTGGTTAAACTTGTGATTCTTTTCAACGATGAAGATTTTGCTTAATATTTTGATACTATGCTGTATCGCCATTACGATCTCTGGTAAGTTTAAGTGCAATTCAAAATTTACTCGTGAAGAAATCTAAGCAATGATTTCTTTCAAAACTATAATGGTGCACTCCCATATAACACTCGCGTTTACACTAGATACTTATAATGGCGACGGTTTGTTTCTACAGTATTTGAAATGAAGGTGGTGCTAAAGTATGACTTTAAAACAAGATAAGAAAGACCCCGGCTAAATTAGGTACAACCAGGGATAGATTTAATTTTAGAAGTAGGAATGGAGAACAGAGTAATGTAGGCGCGCGTCAAAGCCCCGGACCCCCTTCCCCAGGACGGAGGGGTATGAAAGAAGAGGCGGGTCATAGCGACAGAGGTAGAAAGTATTTACGTATTTTCGCCGTCCCCGTCATCAACATCATCAAAACGTAGTTTAAGCTAGCCAATAAGATAATTTAAACATTTCGTTAGGTCTTGGTGGGAGGGGCTCTATACTGGGCTATGAGTCGGACTGAAGTAAATACTAACAGTTCTCCATTCCTACTTCTAAAAATAAATCTATCCCTGGTACAACAATTCATATTGACAGCACTCTGTGGTATAGAAAAAAAGGTAATAATACAACTCCAAGGGACCAGTTTTCAATGCTACTGCTGACAGTATTTTGTGTCAGACCAGATTCTTTTGATTGACCGTCTCGAGTGCTAGTAAATAGACTTTAAGCCGACTTTAAACACCTGACGCGTTTCTCGGTACACATTTATTATTTGCCTCTAGCGTTGATGAACAATGAAGGTAGATTTTTGAATTTTATTTTCAGGCGGAGAATTTGGAAACCTGAGAAACGATACAATTTGCCCATCAAATACCATTCAGGAATGCAAAGAACCTAGCAGTGTATTTGATACTTATAACAAACCTCATCCTAAACGAGACAAAATATGCGTTTGCACTTGCAAAGATCATCCTGACTGCGAATCCTACCAATGTTCCGGCAAAAAATCAGAGGTCTTTTGTTGTACCATCTCTTGCGGCAGGAGACCTGTTGGTAAGTGCCATTGCAGAAAACCCAGTGGATGATAACGATTGTCCACTTTTTCCAAGACAGTGATTCTGTATTTCTAGACATACTAAAAGATTTTGTGTAAACAATAAAATTATATTATGAAAATATATTAACTTGAACAATTCTTTTAAAATAATTTTGAAATTTAATTTAAAAAAATGATCTCAACTGAATCATCTAATCTAAAGCCACTAAAAGAATGGCGGATGGCGCAGTAGTCTTCGATTCGATTTCAAATCTAATTAAATACAAAATATTTTGTAATAAGAGATTTTTTAGTTATGGAATAATGTTATGTTAGGAGCACTTTTCCTTTAATTTAACTGAGCCCGCACAATGATCAAAGTCCTGACTGACTGACATACAGACTGATAATCAACGCCCAGCCCAAAACGCTTGCCCTAGAAGGCTGAAAACTTGCAGGAACGTTTTTCATAAGTAGTAGGCGCTTACTAAGAAAGATTTTTCAAATCCGCCGCCATCTTAAAAAATGGCACCCAGAAATGTAAGAAATCTTCTCTATGCAACAAAGTCCGCGCGTTTCAACCAATTTCACAAATATTTAGTACACTGGTTTCCTTTAACCTATAGAGGGGCAGAATGGTCTTTGTTCAATTTGTTGCCATCATGTTAAATGGCGGCCAGAAACTTAAAAACCACTCTTTATGGAATAATGTCAGCATGAAAAGTAATAAAAAATGTCCCGACGGGCTGACGGGCAACGCCGAGTGCCTTCGCTCCTAGGGTGCTACAAAAATATTAGTCATCAGTAAAATCTACCCATTCTTTATATCATTTTGGTGGAAGTTCTTATTACACGCGAGCAACGCCGCGGGTAACAGCTAGTTTAAATATCTTTAATTTAAGTATTTAAGAGAACAATTTACTACACCCACCTACGAAAATCATTATTAATATTTCAAAGGTTGTCAATAAATCCCATTCAAGTAAAGTCGTCAATCACTACTTGATGGTATAAATCCTATTGAAATAAAAACTGAATAGGCTAATAATTTTAATTAAAATCTATAGCCCTATTTCATTAAGACGTAATTGAAACTATGAAATATGAAAGTGTCAAAGAACATCGTGCATATAAAAGGCCAATGAAGTTAATTCTTTTAACCACTTGCAACTCAGTCTAGTGAAACAACTTCACCACATTTGAAACTTGACAATTGTTTGAATTGGTGATTATTTTCAATGATGAAGATTATTTTGAATATTGTGGTAATTTGCTGTTTCGTCTTTGCGATCGCCGGTAAGTTTACTTGCAAATCATAATTTACACATGAAGAAATGTAACCATTGATTTCCTTCAAAACTAATATGGCGCTGCAATAAAAGCTATACACTTCAAGAACCGATATCTAGTTTCCTAGGGAGAAGGTATAAACTAGCCACATTTCTAGCTTTATCTCCAGTCCAAATGTAGGTCCGTAGCTAATCCCCGCCTCTAAATTAACACCATCATCTGTTCATCTCATTGGTTCTTGAAAACTCACGTTAACGCGACGCGAATGACGAAAATTACGTATCTTCCCACTGAGGAGAGGCGAAATAGTCCGGCCTCCTATTAAGTCCCCCCCCCCTGTATTTTGAAAGGGGGACTGGGACTATGGCGCGCGAAGACTTATGCATCTTAAACCTTCTCCCTAGTAAACTAGATATCGCTTCTTGACACTTTGAAACCGTTTCGAAAGACCCCGTAACCAAACGCATGCCTTTTCCCGAATGTCTCACTTATTTCTACCTTAAAAATCGGCTTAAAATTTTATTTTCACGTAGATTTTGCTGAAGGCCTAAGATTCAGAAACGACACAATATGCCCGCCAAATACTAAACAGGAATGCGACTACGTATTACCACAACAATCCGAGAATGTAGAACGAAAGAAAATATGCTTTTGCACTTGCAAAGAACATCCTGACTGTGATGGATACCAATGTTCTGGCAAAAAATCAGAGGTCTTTTGCTGTACCATCTCATGCCGCAGTATACCTGTTGGTAAGTGCCGTTGCAGAAAACCCAGTTGATGATGGCGATTGTCCACTTTTCCAAGACAGTGACTCTGTATTTCTAGACATACTAAAAGTATTTGTTTATTATTAATAAAATTGTATTCTTATTTAATTCATATAAATTTTGTTAAAAAAAAATTATCTGTACTGAATCAACTAATCTGCCAATTGTTTTCATTTCATTAAGTTTACTACATACACATTAGCGTCTTTTGAAGGGTTGGTTTGAAAAATCGAGTCGAAGCTAAATACTTTACGGACATAGCGACATCTGGCGACGCTATTCACAATAACAAAATGATTTTAACTGAGTCATTTTTATTGCCAATTTTTATATCGGCTATTTCGATTTTTAAAGTTTACTACACATATAGCGATTTCCACTGACTGCTCCAAAGAGTGCTCTCAGGGTTAGGATGACGTAACTGCCCTCAGCGAGTTTTGGAGAGAATAGTTTCGTCAGTGGAACACGATCGAGAGGTTCGAGTGCGCTCTGAATAATCAAAATTGGCGCCTGAGACGAAATTGTAATAAAGTGTGTATATCTTGACGCAAATGGGCTGAAACCAATTAATAGAATTAACATTTCAATTAATTTACAAAAAATCTATTTTGAGTAATGATCGACAACGTCTCTGACATAATTATTGTTTTAGGACGAGGCGTAATATCTTTAAAGTAATCATAAAACCTCGTATTCTTCATCTTCAGAACTTTCAGAAGATGATTCCAGAAATAAGCATAAGCGAGAGCCTGTCTTCTATGAGATACCGCGTGGTCCGCCATTTTGATTTTATTACGTCATACTCGAGCACCGTCGCTCCGTCGAATTTTTCAGAGCACGAAAGAGCAATTCTCGGGCAGTTTTTGGGGTCAGTGGAAAACGCGATTCTGGGCGCGTGTTGCACTCGTGTTCCCAGTGGCGGACGAAAACGCGCCGAGAGTGCACTTAGAGTGCTCTAGTGCAGTCAGTGGAAATCGCTAATAGTTACTGAGAGCTTGTCATGAAGTGACGTAGGTGAAACGTCATAGATTCTGGTAAATCGACGCCTGGTGAGAAAATGTCAAAGGCTTAGTAAGTAATATAGACTAAATAGGAAGATGGACTGCAAAACCGGGTATAGTCAATTCTCGCTTGTCGTTCTCGAACTAGCTCTCAGTAAGTACGAACAAATGTGGATGAGAGGGAAAGTATGACAATGGCCATAGAGCCTGTGTTAAAAAACGCGGACATCAAAGTTTCGCCGATAACTATTTATTTTACTAGTGACTGATGGACTTGCAAACTCGCGACTGAAAGTAGTTCAGACATTTATGCTCCTTGGTTTAACCATAGCCCACTCGATCACACGCATCACGACGCAAGCTGCTCGCGCTATAGCTAAATTACCGAGATTTGTTTTAAACGTATCTAGTTTTATGTGCTCTTCTATGCTTCGATAACCTTACTTAAATCCATATTATACCTTCAAATACCTTTTTAAACATTACCAGCCACTCTGTCCTGAGACTCCTGACTACAAACACAAATCGAGGAAGTTCTAGCATACACAATAGCAGACGACGGTAACCGCGTAACCGCGAATTAACACAAGACCTATTTTAAGGGAATGAACAGGCCCTGTATAGCTGCGCCAATAAAACTGTCAACTACGGCGAAACTCTGATGACTTGCGACTTTTGGCCATTTTCATACTTTTCCTCTCATCCACTTTTGGTACGAAGTATATGTAGTAAATCCTTTCGAATCTTACAATGGTCGTCGATACATCAGATTTAAGTATAGTTCTAAATCACCATGATAATATACATCCTATTGAAATAAAAACTGAATAGGTTAATATTTTTAATTTAAATATAAGGCCTTATTTTCAATACGACGTAATTCAAACTATGAAGTATGGAAGTTTCAAAGAGCAGCGTGTATATAACACATCGATTGAAGTTAATTCTTATAACCACTTGCAACTCAGTCTAGTGAAACAACTTCACCGCATTTGAAACTTGATAACTGGTCAAATTGCTGATTCTATTCAATGAAGAAGGTTTTTTTCAATATTGTGGTAATATGCTGTTTCGTCTTTGCGATCGCCGGTAAGTTTACATGCAAATCATGATTTACACATGAAGAAATGTAACCATTAAGGATTTCCTTCAAAACTAATCTGGCGCGGCAATAAAAGCTAGACACTTCAAGAGTCGATATCTAGTTAACTAGGGAGAAGGTAAAATTATCTCCAGTCCAAACGTAGGTCCGTAGTTAATCCCTGCCTCTAAATTACAACCAGCATCTCATTGGTTCTTGAAAACTCACGTCAGCTCGACACGAATGACGAAAATTACGTATTTTCCGACTGAGGAGAGGAGAAATAGCCCGGCCTCCTTTTACGTCCCCCCTTGTATTTTGAAAAGGGAACTGGGACTTTGGCGCGCGAATACTTAGGCATCTTTTACCTTACCCTTACTAAACTAGATATCGCTTCTTGACACTTTGAAACCTTTTCGAAAGACGCCGTAACCTAACTAATGCCTTTTCTCGAAAGATTAATTTATTTCGATCTTAAAAAATTGGTTTAAAATTTTATTTTCACGTAGATTTTGCGGTAAGCTTCAGAAACGACACAACATGCCCGCCAAATACTACACAGGGATGCCACCGCCAATTCGAACTAAAAGGCAAGACACTTACATCAAAGTATATATGCTTTTGCACTTGCAGAGAACATACTGATTGTAAAGGCATCAAATGTCCTGGCAAAAATTCAGAGGCCTATTGCTGTACCATTTCTTGCGGCAGGATGCCTGTTGGTAGGTGCGATTGCAGAAGACCCATTGGATGATGACGATTGTCCACTTTTCCAAGACCATGATTCTGAATTCCTAGACACACTAAAAATATTTGTTTACTACTAATAAAATTATATTATGAAAATATGTTAACTTGAACAATTCTTATTAAAATCCTTAAATTTAATAAAAAAATTATCAGAACTGAATCATCTAATCTGCCAATTGTTTTCATTTCATAAAGTCAAAGCTTAATTCTCTACGGCCATAGCGACATCTGGCGACGCTATTCACAATAACAAAATGATTTGAACTAAGTCGCTTAATTGCCAATTGTTATATCGGCTTTTCCGTTTTTTAAAGCTTACTCCACATTGGTTACTGAGAGCTTGTCATGAAGTAACGTAGATGAAACATCATAGAGTCTTGTAAAGCGACGCTTGGTGAGGCGCTGTCAAAGGCTTAGTACAGACTATTTATAGGAAGATGAACAGCAAAACCGCGTGTGGTCAATTCTCGCTTATCGTTCTCGAACCAGCTCCTAGTAAGTCTCCAGCATTACGAAGTTTATGTAGTAAATCATTTCGAATCTTACAAAGGTCGTCAATACATCCCATTGAAGTAAAGTCCTTAATCTTCATGATAATATACATCCTATTGAAATAAAAACTGAATAGGTTAATAATTTTAATGAAATTCTATGGCCTTATTTCCAATACGATGTAATTCAAACTATGAAATATGGATGTGTCAAAGAGCAGCGTGCATAAAACACGTCGATTGAAGTTAATTCTTATAAGCGATTGCAACTCAGTCTAGTGAAACAACTTCACCGCATTTGAAACTTGATAGTTGGTTGATTCGGTGATTCTTTTCAATGATGAAGATTTTTATGAATTTTGTTGTAATTTGCTGTATTGTCTTTGCGATTGCCGGTAAGTTTACGTGCAAAATTAGAATTTGAAGGTCGCAAGTAAGTGAACAATAAAGGTAGATTTGTCAATTTTACTTTGAAGTAGATTTTGCTGTAAGCTTTGACAACGTCACAAGTTGCCCGCCAGATACTGAGCTTGAATGCACAGATGCCCAAGAGGAATTTCATTGGTACAGCTCTAAAAAACCGGAGAAGATATGCGTTTGCGCTTGCACTCATGCTAGTCAGTGTCAAGGCTACCCATGTCCTGGCCGTAGATCAGAGGCCTATTGCTGTTTCATCTCTTGCGGTAGGAGACCTATTGGTCAATGCTATTGCAGAAGACCCATATCTGGATGATGATGATTGTCCACTTTTTCATGACTATGATTCTGTATTTCTAGATATACTAAAAATATTTGTTTAGTAATAATAAAACTATGTTATAATTTTTTTTAATCTTGAACATTTCCGAATAAATTTCTTTAAAGTTTAATAAGAAAACAATCTGAATGGGGTCATCTTAACTGGTAATTTTTGTATCGACAATTTCACTTTATAAAGCTTACTACACATTCAGAGAATGGGATAGGAGACTTTCCACCAAAGATATAATGATGGATACTTAAAGGCGATTATTCGCTTATGGTTTGATTCAATCGTAAAAGGATTTGGTTGTCGAATCATGGACTAATTAATACTGAAGGACCGATGGCAGAACATAGAGCCCCGTACTAAGCGACTAAACAACCAAGGTTAAGCGTACTTCCCCCTTTTCAGCCCCAAAATGGACGGGGGGATTTTAAAAAATACTGAGTCAAATCCCGGAAAAAGCTAGCGCCATCTAGACACAGTAAGACGTTACCTGCATCCCTCTTTAGAACGTTGATTCCCCCATATCCCCACTATCCGGTTTGCTACTATCTGCCGCTAGAAGGCGAATTAACAAGTATTTTTCAACTTTCCCCCTCTGCCATCCGTCCTTCAGTATTGATTTGTCCATGGTCGAATGAACAATTTCGAATCGTCAATTATTACGATAATATATGTCAATTTGAAATAAAATTTGAATACCTTAATAACTTTAAGTAAAAATTATTTTAATAGTTGAAATTTAGGAGTTATAGTGTTTTGAAAAATCGATTTTGGGTCTCAAAAGTCGTCAATCACTACATGATAATATACACCCTATTTAAATAAAACTGAATAGGATAATAATTTCTATTTAAAGGTTTAGCCTTTTTACAATACAACGTAATTCAAACTATGAAATATGAAAGTGTCACAAAACATAGTACATATAACACTTCGATTGAAGTTAATTCTTATAACCACTTGCAACTCAGTCTAGTGAAACACACGGTAACACTTCTGCATTTGAAACTTGATAACAGGTCGAATTGCTGATTCTATTCAATGATGAAGATTATTTTGAATATTGTGGTAATATGCTGTTTCGTCTTTGCGATCGCCGGTAAGTTCACGTTCAAATCATATGTTAATCATGAATATGGCACGCTGCTGTAAGAGCCGCGTTTACACTTGAAACCGTTTGGAAATACCTAACCCATTTTTAAAAACAATAAAGGAACTATACCTTCCATCTTGCTTCTTGGCGCCTGCGCTGTAGTCTTTTGTATCGTGAGAGTGCGCAGAGACCGCAATCTATCAACCCCCTTGTACATCCCGATACTAAGGTTGCCTACCACTTTTTTTACGTCGAAAAAGTCTTATGTCTTTTTTCCAAAAGGTCTTGTGTAAACGAGACTTTAATAGCGACACAAGGTAATAATGAATTCCAAGGGACCATCAAGCTTTACTAATGTTGAAGTCAGTTTCTGTTGTGTAAATACTACTATCTTGTGTCAACTGACTGTAAGTATCGAACAGATAGATTCAACCGATGCCGACCTCTATAATTAGATTCGAAATTCATTCAATCCCAGTTGAGCTCTATTTGATAGAATATAAGCTTGATATAAGCCCCGCCCCTACATAATTGATTTTAAATCCCTTTAAACACATTAGTTCTTTCTCGGCGCATGCACATTTATTCTTTTTCCAATGTGCCTCTGAGGTCAATTTTACTTTCAAATAGATTTTGCGGTAAGCTTCAAAAACGAAACAAGTTGCCCTCCCAGAACTCGGCTTAAATGCGGCTATCCATACGCAATGGATTATGGGGATAACTATCACGGTGCTCCTAAACCACAGAGAATATGCGTTTGCGCTTGCAGAGAACATTATCAATGTGAAGGCTACCAATGTTCTGGCTATAGATCAGAGGTCTTTTGCTGTACCATCTCATGCGGCAGTATACCTGTTGGTGAATGCGATTGCAGAAGACCCGTATCCGGACGTTGATGATTGCCCTCATTTTCAAGACCGTGATTCTGTATTGTAATTGAAGACATAATAAAAGTATTTGTTTAGCAGTTAAAAAACTTCATTAGAATTCTACTTTATCTTGAACAATTCGGATTAAATTTCTGTATAGTTTAATAGCAAAACGATCTGAACTGAATCATGTTAACGGCCAATTTTTATATCGACATTTTTATTTTATAAAGTTTACTAGACCATGACGCGTTACTTTGAAAAATCAAACCACTGGTGACGTTATTAACGCGGGAAAACACATTCAAAACGCATGCCCTTTTCTTTTCTCCAAAATTTTATTTCTTTCGACGTTTCCAAAACGGTTCAAAACGGCTTCAAATGGTCTATTGTAAACTAGGCGACGTTTTTTTATTGCATTTTTTGAATCGACCCATTTAAATATTATATAAAACAATACCCAATTTCAATGTTATAGTTATTTATTACCAATTGTATTCAAGACAATAGAAATTTTCAACAGAATTCCGACACGTTCTTTTTCAAGTTGGCTCGTGAAACAAACTTCTCCAAATTTGAAACTAAATTATAGGTTAAACTTGTGATTCATTTCAACGATGAAGATTTTTTTTAATATTTTGATAATATGCTGTATCGCCATTACGATCTCCGGTAAGTTTAAGTGCAATTCAAAATTTACTCGTGAAGCAATCTAACCAATGATTTCTTCAAAAACTATTATTGCGCGCTGCTGAAAGAGCCGCGTTTACACTTGAAACCGTTTGGAAATACCTAACCGATTCTTAAAAACAATAAAGAATTTCTCGAATAGACCATTTCGATGTAACTGAAAACTACCTTCTATCTCACTTTTTTTTGCACCTGCGCAGTAGTCTTTTTGTATCATGAGAGTGCGCAGACACCGCAATGTATCAACCCCCTTGTACATCCCGATACTAAGGGTTACCTACCACCTTTTTTTACGTTGAAAAAGTCAGTGTGTTTTTTCCAAAAGGTCTAGTGTAAAACAGATTTTAGGAGCGACACAAGGTAATAATAATTCCAAGGGACCATCGAGCGATACTAATCAACCGATGGCCACCTCTATAATTAGCTTCGAAATTCATTCAATCCCAGTTGAGCTCTATTTGATAGAATATAAGCTTGATATAAGCCCCGCCCCTACATAATTGATTTTAAATCCCAAAAAACATGCTAGGTCTTTCTCGGCGCATGCACATTTATTCTTTTTCCAATGTGCCTCTGAGGTTGATGTTTGCAAGTAAATGAACAATACCGGTAGATTTGTTAACTTTATTTTCATGTAGATTTTGCGGTAAGCTTCAAAAACGATACAAGTTGCCCTCCCAAAACTAAGCAACAATGCAGCTATACATACGCAATGGATTATGGGGATCACTATGAAAGTTCCGACGCTCCTAAACCACAGGAAAGATGCGTTTGCGCTTGCAGAGAATATCATCACTGTGAAGGCTACCCATGTTCAGGCGATTCACCAGAGACCTTTTGCTGTTTCACCTCTTGTGGCAAGAAACATGTTGGTCAATGCGGTTGCAGAAGACCCGGATCCGGACGTTGATGATTGCCCTCATTTCCAACACCGTGATTGTGTAATGAATTTGTAGACATAATAAAAGTATTTATTTAGCAGTAATAAAACTTCATTATAATTATTTTTTATCTTGAACAATTCGTATTAAATTTCTGTATAGTTTAATAGAAAAATTATCTGAACTGAATCATCTTAACGGCCAATTGTTATATCGCCGTTTTCATTTTATAAAGCTTACTAGACCATGACGCGATTTGCAAGCGTTACTTAGCATATGCGTTTGAAAAATCACGCCATAGCGACATCTGGCGACGTTATTAACGAGGGAAAACACATTCAAAACGCAGTGGTAGCATAAGTTCATAAGATATGTTCCATAAGTTTGTCACTGGTTACTGAGAGCTTGCCATGAATTGAAGTAGGTGAAACGTCAAAGATTCTCGTAAAGCGACGCCTGGTGAGGCTTAATACAGACTAAATTGGAAGATGAACGGTAAAACCGAGTATAGTCAATTCTCGTTTGTCGATCTCGAATTAGCTCTCAGAAAGTCTCTAAACATTACGAAGTGTAGTTAGTGCTATACTTATTGAACATATCTTATTAAACTAGGTTAAAGCTAGCACAATGAATCGACATATAAAAATTAAACTTTATGTATCGTTAAATTAACAGTACTATAAAAATTTTCTTATAATAAAACCAGCTTTAGTTGTTATGGTTGAAATTTAGGAACTTGAGTGTTTAAGATAATAATCTATACTCACATCGAGTCGTCAACAAATATTATGATTTAAATCTTATTGAAATAAAAGAATTTAATACGTTAATAATTTTAATTCAAAGCTGTAGCCTAATTTTCAATACGACGTAATTCAAACAAAGAATTATGGAAGTGTCAAAGTACAAAGTGCATATAACACGTCAATTGAGTGTTAATTTTTATAACCACTAGCAACTCAGTCTAGTGAAACAACTTCTCCGCATTTGAAACTTGACAATTGGTTGAATTGGTGATTCTTTTCAATGATGAAGATTATTTTGAACATTGTTGTAATATGCTATTTCGTCTTTGCGTTTGCAGGTAAGTTTAAGTGCAAATCATAGGTTAATATTGAAGAAATGTAACCAATGACTTCTTCAAAAACCTTTATGGCACGCTGCTGTAAGTGCCGCGTTTACACTTGAAACTGTTTGGAAAGACCTAACCCATATTTATATCAATAAGTGAATTTCTCGAATAAACAAACCATTTCGATGTAACTGAAAACTTTACCTTCCATCGCGCTTTTTGGCGCTTGCGCTGTAGTCTTTATGTATCAACCCCCTTGTACATCCCGACAATAAGGGTTGCCAACCACCTTTTTTATGTCGAAAAAGTCCATGTGTTTTCCAAAAGGTCTTGTGTAAACGAGATTTTAGTAGCGACACAGGGTAATAATCAAATTTCAAGGGACTTTCAGCTATGTCAATGTTGAAGTCAGTTTCTGTTGTGTTGTTACTTTCTGGCGTCAACTGACTGTAAGTATGGAACCGATAGATTCAAACGATAACCACCTCTATAATTAGGTACAAAATTCAGGCAATCCCAGTTGAGCTCTATTTGATAGAATATAAGCTTGATAATTGATTTTAAATCCCATTTAACACATGAGGTCTTTCTCGCTTGATACACATTTATTCTTTTTCGAATGTGCCTCTGACGTTGATGGTTGAAAGTATATAAACAATGCCGGTAGGTTAGTCAATTATATTTTTCTTGTAGATTTTGCGGAAAGTTACAAAAACGACACAAGTTGCCCTCCCAGAACTCAGCTTCAATGCAGCTATCCAGACGCAGGAGATTATGCGTATTACAGTGAAGGTTTCATCCCTCCTAAACCAAAGAAAGTATGCGTTTGCGCTTGCAGAGAACATTATCAATGTGAAGGCTACCAATGTTCTGGCTATAGATCAGAGGTCTTTTGCTGTACCATCTCTTGCGGTAGGAGACCTGTTGGTCAGTGCTATTGCAGAAGACCCATATCTGGATGATGATGATTGTAAACTTTTCATGACTATGATTCTGTATTTCTAGATATACTAAAAATATTTGTTTAGTAATAATAAAACTATGTTATATTTTTTTTTATAATCTTGAACATTTATGAATAAATTTCTTTAAAATTTAATAACAAAACATTCTGAACTGAGTCATCTTAACTGGTAATTTTTGTATCGACAATTTCACTTCACATTCAGAGAATGGGATAGGAGACTTTCCACCAAAGAAATAATGATGGATACTTAAAGTCGATTATTGCTTATGGTTTGATTCAATATTAAAAGAATTTGGTTGTCGAATGAACAATTTCGAATCTTCAATTTTTACGATAATATATGTCAATTTGAAATAAAATTGGAATTCCTTAACAACTTTAACTAAAACACATTTCAGTAGTTTTTGTTGAAATTTAGGACTCGTTATAGTGTTTTGAAAAATCGATTTTGGGTCTCTAAAGACGTGATATAGTATGATAATATACACACCATTGAAATAGAAACTGAATAGGATAATAATTTCTGTTTAATTTTCAATACGACGTAATTCAAACTATATGAAATATGAAAGTGTCACAAAACGCAGTACATATAACACGTCGATTGAAGTTAATTCTTATAACCACTTGCAACTCAGTCTTGTGAAACAACTTCTCCGCATTTGAAACTTGATAACTGGTCGAATTGCTGATTCTTTTCAATGAAGAAGGTTTTTTTCAATATTGTGGTAATATGCTGTATTCTCTTTGTGTTTGCTGGTAAGTTCACGTTCAAATCATAAGTTAATCATGAATATGACACGCTGTTGTTAGAGCCGCGTTTACACTTGAAACCGTTCGGTTTCTCCTTTCCATCAAAACTTGCAGAGGTTAACGGTAATAGTTAGTATAGGGCGCTGTCGGTTAGCTGTGGCATAGGGGCTAGCCACCACCCCTCTATGCATTGTAAAGGCGTTAGATAAGTGGCAATAAGTCGCAAGATGACTTGGACCAATTAGCTAGTGAACTTATAATTATGCCAGCCTAGTTAGGTGTATGAAACTCGATATCTAACCCATTTTGAAAACAATAAAGGATTTCTCGAAGAGACCATTTCGATGTAACTGAAAACTTTACCTTCCATCTTGCTCCTTGGCGCCTACGCTGTAGTCTTTTTGTATTGTGAGAGTGCGCAGAGACCGCAATCTATCAACTCTCTTGTACATCCCGATACTAGGGTTGCCTACCATCTTTTTTTACGTCGAAAAAGTCTTATGTCTTTTTTCCAAAAGGTCTTGTGTAAACGAGACTTTAGTAACGATACAAGGTAATATTACAATTCCAACTGACCATCAAGCTATACTAATGGGTATGTTATCAATTGGGCGTGTTATCAAAACAGCATTGTCCAAAACGGCTTTTTCATAAACGCGTTTGCCATTATAGCCATTTCTCGTTTTAGCGCATTTTGATTACAGCGTTTACATCTTGAGCGTACGAAAGTACGCCTTTTCCAAAATATTGTTGTTTATCTTCATTAACCGCGGTTTTGCTTGTACGCGGTTTTGCAAACCGCTGTTTTAGGAACCGCTTTATTGCAAAACGCTCTTTTGAAAACCGCTCAACTACCCGTGAACCATACTAATGTTGAAGTCAGTTTCTGTTGTGTAAATACTACTATCTTGCGTCAACTGACTGTAAGTATCGAACGGATAGATTCAACCGATGCCCACCTTTATAATTAGCTTCGAAATTCATTCAATCCCAGTTGATATAGGCCCCGCTCCTACATAATTGACTTTAAATCCTATTAAACACACTAGGTCTTTCTCGGCGCATGCACATTTATTCTTTTTCCAATGCGCTTCTGAGGTTGATGGTTGCAAGCAAATGAACAATACCGGTGGATTTGTCAATTTTTTTTTTTCATGTAGATTTTGCGGTAAGCTTCAAAAACGAAACAAGTTGCCCTCCCAGAACTCGGCTTAAATGCAGCTATCCACTGAAAATATGCGTTTGCGCTTGCAGAGAACATTATCAATGTGAAGGCTACCAATGTTCTGGCTATAGATCAGAGGTCTTTTGCTGTACCATCTCATGCGTCAGGATACCTGTTGGTAAATGCGATTGCAGAAGACCCATATCCGGACGTTGATTATTGCCCTCTTTTCCAAGACCGTTATTCTGTATTGTATTTGTAGAAATACTAAAATTATTTGTTTAGCAATAATAAAACTTCATTATAATTCTTTTTAATCTTGAACAATTCGGATTAAATTTCTGTATAGTTTAATAGCAAAATGATCTGAACTGAATCATCTTAACGGCCAAATGTTATATTGACGTTTTCATTCTATAAAGCTTACTAGACCATGACGTGATTTTAAGCGTTACTTAGCATATGCGTTTGAGAAATCACGCCATAGTGACATCTAGCGACGTTATTAACGCGGGAAAACACATTCAAAACGCATGCCCTTTTCTTTGCTCCAAAATTTTTATTTATTTCGACCTTTCCAAAAGCGTTTAAAAAGGGCTTCAAATTACCTATTGTAAACTAGACGACGATATTTTTTATTGCATTTTTTGAATCGACCAATTTAAATATTATAAAACAACACCCAATTTCAATATTATAGTTATTTATTACCAATTGTATTCAAGACAATAGAAATTTTCAACAGAATTAGTCACATTTTTCAACACGTTCTTATTCAAGTTAGCTCGTGAAACAAACTTCTCTCTAAATTTGAAACTAGATTTTTCGTTAAATTTGCAATTCTATTCAACGATGAAGACTTTTTTAATATTTGGATAATATGCTGTATCGCCATTACGATCTCCGGTAAGTTTAAGTGTAATTCAAAAGTTAATCATGAAGAAATGTAATCAATGATTTCTTCAAAAAACTAATATTGCGCGCTGCTGCAAGAGCCGCGTTTACACTTGAAACCGATTTTTACAAACAATAAAGAATTTCTCGAATAGACCATTTCGATGTAACTGAAAACTACCTTCTATCTCACTTTTTTGGCTCCTGCGCAGTAGTCTTTTTGAATCATGAGAGTGCGCTGCTGAGACCCTTGTACATCCCGGTACTATGGGTTACCTACCACCTTTTTTTACGTCGAAAAAGTCAGTGTGTTTTTTCCAAAAGGTTTAGTGTAAAACAGATTTTAGAAGCGACACAAGGTAATAGTCCAAAATGAACAATACCGGTAGATTTGTTAACTTTATTTTCATGTAGATTTTGTGGTAAGCTTCAAAAACGATACAAGTTGCCCTCCCAAAACTAAGCAACAATGCAGCTATACATACGCAATGGATTATGGGGATCACTATGAAAGTTCCGACGCTCCTAAACCACAGGATAGATGCGTTTGCGCTTGCAGAGAATATCATCACTGTGAAGGCTACCCATGTTCAGGCGATTCACCAGAGGCCTTTTGCTGTTTCACCTCTTGTGGCAAGAAACATGTTGGTGAATGCGGTTGCAGAAGACCCGGATCCGGACGTTGATGATTGCCCTCACTTTCAACACCGTGATTGTGTAATGAATTTGTAGACATAGGGACCGTCCATAAACTACGTCACACTCTTATGGGGGAGGGGGTTTGTAAGTTTGTGACGGTCCGTGACGAGGGGGGAGGGAGGGGTCCTTCGATGCGTGACGTCACATTTAAAACTAATTTAATTACGAAGTCAGTAAGAGGTCGATTGACCCTTTTGTTATAGAAGAAAAAACACAACGATTCAAAGTCCACCGTGAGAACGACCTCTACAATAATTTAACAAAATTTTTATTCCATCATCGCTTAAATAGTAGAAACTGTAAATTATGATCACATACTTACTCGTAAGTTTAGCCAATTTAAACAGTGCATTTAAAATAAAGAGACCCGTTCACGGCAGAACTAGCTACACGTACGCGTAAGGACTGCTAAATGTAGTGTCAGCTTAAAGTATCAAATATCACTGTTCATTCACCTCTAGCACAAGCAAGGATGAATCGGATCCTCCATCCGATTTAAATGGTTTCGTTTCTTTGGCACATTTTTAAAATCTGAATAACAAGCTCGATTAGCCTAAGGTTTTCAAGTGACAATGTCGAAAACTATTAAGTGTGCCCCTTTAACTAAGCTTTATGGAAATAATTTGGGAGGTTATAAAAAAGCACATACAGACAATAAAGTTTTAAAGCTCAATCAGAGGCAAACGATATTTGTAAAAGCTTAAAACGGAAATGAACTTTGACTTTCAAGTCGAGCAAAAAATTTCTGAATGGAAAAGAAGAAATAGTATCTTTTTCAATTAATCAAATTAAATTGGTAAATTAAGACAAATCATAGTCGGTTGGTGGGGGGGGGGGGTTAAAGAAATGTGACGTGGTTTTCAGGGGAGGGATCTTAGAAAACGTGACGAAGCGTGATCTGGGGGGACGGGGGGGTCAGAAATTGCCATTTTCTGCGTGACGTAGTTTATGGTCCCATAATAAAAGTATTTGTTTAGCAATAATGAAACTTCATTATAATTATTTTTTATCTTGAACAATTCGTATTAAATTTCTGTATAGTTTAATAGCAAAACGATCTGAACTGAATCATCTTAACAGCCAATTTTTATATCGACGTTTTTATTTTATAAAGCTTACTAGACCATGACGCGATTTGAAGCGTTACTTAGCCTATGCGTTTGAAAAATCGTGCCATAGTGACATCTGGCGACGTTATTAACGTGGGAAAACACATTCAAAACGCAGTGGTAGCGTAAGTTCATATGTTATGTTCCATAAGTTTGTTACTGGTTACTGAGAGCTTGTAATGCAGTGACGTGGTAACGTCAAAGATTATCGTAAAGCGACGCCTGGTGAGGCGCAGTAAAAGGCTTAATACAGACTAAATAGGAAGATGAGCTGTAAAACTTAGTATAGTCAATTCTCGCTTGTCGTTCTCGAACTACCTCTCAGAAAGTCTCTAAGCATGGCATTACGAAGTATTGCTAGTGCTTTACTAATGGAACATAGTTTATAAATTTATGATTAAGCTATGCTAAAGCTAGCACAATGAGTCCACATATCTAAATAAAAATTTGATTTATCGTTAAATCGACAATATTATAATAATTTTCTTATATTCAAACTAGTTTTAGTCGTTATGGTTGAAATTTAGGAACTTAAGTGTTTAAGGGGGAAGAGTACTTAAAATGATCTGTTTTAGTTCGAATCAAGCATCTATAATTATAATTTTACATAGATGAAATTTTTTTCGTATATATTCCGAACCTTTCTCTAGCGATTAAAATATTTTTCATTGGTATTAAACCAATATTTAAGTAAGAATAATTATTCCGGCGGAGACTGTTTTTGGATGTAGTTATTCGAATCCAACGATGGCAATAATTATCACAATTTTTTGACTGATATATCGATGTATAGGGCTTTCACAGCTTTATAAATTAAAGTGATTTTTATTTCAATCAGACCATTAATGCCAATGTTATAAGAGAAAAACTGAAAAAAAGGCAATTAACTCATAGATGGCGCTCATTCTACAAAGAGTTAATAAATAAACCTCTTTGAAAATGTAGGAAGGTTTCCTCCTACAGTCCTACTACAGCAAAATTCCCCCTGATATTTATGAGATGATGGAAGGGGTGGGAATAGTATGTCACTCTTCTGCCGCACCTGCATTACGGTTTATTGAAAGGGTTTTCAATCCCTTTTGTTATCATGTTTAGGCATACGACCGTGGGGGTCGGATATTAGTGAAAAGAATTCGCCATGTTTCTGAATTAGGTACGAGAATTCGCAGCACTGTCCAACCTCTCCCATATAATCCGAGTTTGCGCTTCCATTTACCTTATCTTAACAGATCTTACCATAAATCTAGGAGGTTAAAAAATTGGTTGCTAAAACTCATTTTCTATTCAATTCGGGCTTGTTAGTCTTGTGCATTTTACGCTTGTAGTGGACTAGAAGCAGAAGTGCACAATCCCTCTTAGCTATAGTATATTTGTAGTTTTTATTTAAACCTCGCTTGATTACGTTACTGTTTTTGAACATGGATAAAACCCAGGAATTATTAAATAATGACAATAAAATTCAATCGTCCATCGCTAAAGTTTTAAACCGAAAAAAACGACCGCCCAGTAAAACTTTGTCCAGAAAGAAAAAACATAAGGAATTCCGAAAGAAAATTTTGAGTAAGAAAACCACTCAAGTAGCTTTCAATGCATTGGAAACTCAGAAATTTCCAAGCTTAGAAACGATTCCTTTTGAGACCAATTTCTCTGAAGCCACTTTGCAAGGCGTGGTACCAGAAACTTCATCCGTGAGTGATTTGAATATGTCATTGGTCGTTGATGATGGTCAGAATATGGTCCCACACTTTAGGGACAGTGTGATTCTGGCAACAACAAACTCTTCGATTTCAAAACCCATATCTTGCCCGTTGATTAATCTAAAAAATTACTCCAACAAAGGACTGTGGAGGGCCGATAAAACTAGTTCAGAACGGCAGCAGAAAATTCCGTCCATAACGACACCGACTAACAGAAAATCTGTTTTATTTACTACTTCAACCCCTAAAACTGACTATATTGCGCCACCCAAATTGAGTGAATTGGAATTAAAAAGCATAGAGGAAGGATTTTCATTATCAGAGCCGCTGCCAGAGTTGACAGTTGAATACAATCCACCTCATCCCATGCAAGACAAAAACGCGCAACTTTTAGAAGGAAGACGCATTGTTGACATAAAACATTTCATCAACCAAGTTAGAAGCCTCGAAGTTCATCGCTGCCACAAAGACACTAGAGGGTCATTCAAGTTTGTAAAAGAAATAAGATACGGTTTCTATTCTTATTTATACTTCGAGTGTGCGTACTGCACCAAAAGTGTGAAAGTTACCACGGACTCAGTTGAATTAAAGCAAACTGGAGAAACTAAGGACCTAACAATAAATGACTCAGTCGTCTGGGCATCTATGAGCACTGGAGGAGGTCATGCGAAACTAGATGAGCAATTTTCCGTAATCGGTCTTCCTGTATTATCAAAGAAACGCTTCATTAAGACAGAAGAAAAACTCGCAACGGTAAGTACCATAGTTATAATGCATAAGGTTTTTTTTGCGAAGTGCACGTGAAAATGTTTAAAAACAAACGTCACACCTCCTTATAAAACCATATTGCTTCTACTCTCCATTATCTTCTGCCTTAACTTTTAATACGATTTATATTATATTTACGATTTTCTAAGAAATGGGAAGAAGTTTTCTATGAAGAAATGCTGTCAGCTGGGAAAGAAGAACTTCGAATGGCAACTGAAGCGGGAGACGTTCATGAGGGTGTCCCTTTTATTACCGTTATTGTAGATGGTGGATGGTCCCACAGGAGTTACGGTCACCGTTACACTGCTAACTCGGGGGTAGCAGTGATCATTGGAAAAAGGTCGAAAAAACTTCTCTGGTTAGGAGTCAAAAATAAGTATTGTGCAGCGTGTGAGTTTTGTAAGAGACAAGGTAAAAACCCTGCCAACCATGTTTGCTATAAAAACTGGAGCGGACCATCAGCCAGCATGGAGGCTGACATTCTAGTAGAAGGCTTTCGACAGAGTGAAGCTATGCATGGATTAAGGTATAAAAAATTTATCGGCGATGGCGATTCCTCCGTGTATAAGAAAATTTTACAGAACGTAGCATATGGCACAAAAGTTTCCAAAATTGAATGTTCTAACCACGCGGTGAAGAATTTTACTTCACATTTGTACAAACACTCTGCTTTGTCGGCGGAATACAAGCGATACCTCAATCCAGAAAAAATTAGGAAAATGACTAGAGCAGCTAAAGGAGCAATTTTTCACGCGTCCAAAAATAGGGAGACTGTTTCTGACCTGAAAGCTGACTTAGTTAACATTCCAAAACACGTTTTTGGCAACCATAAGCACTGTCGGACTTACTTTTGTGAAAATAAAAACGATAAGAGAATGATCATCCCGCGTAATCTATACCTTAAAATAATGTCTACTGTAAACAATTTGGCGGCCAAAGCTGACAAGCTAATCACAGACGATACCAGCAACAGAGCCGAAAACTACATGTCCCTGCTTGCCAAGTTCAATGGAGGAAAACAAGTGGATCATGGGAAGAAAAACAGTTTCCAAGGAAGATGTTTTGGAGCCGCATGGAATCAACATCACGGTAGAATGTGGCATAGGCAGCTTTGGAAAAAAATGACAACTAAAAGTCCTAATAGTTTTTTGAAAAAACACATTGAGAAAAACCGTAAGCATTTGGAAGCTAAGAAACGGTCTCTAGCCAGAGAATTTACCAAAGAGGAAAGACAGAGGAAGCATCTTATGAAAGCTAAGGAGGTTGCCGAGGGTCAAGCTGATTATGGACCGAATTGCCAGCAACCCGACATACCAGCCGAAGAGTTTGAAAGACGAAAAAACCGTTTATTATCCAATTTGTCAGTTGACGAACTGAAGCGCGCCAAAATTGAAGAGAGCACTCGCGGGCAAGCTAGTAATGAAACTTGGCTAGAAGAAAGAAGACAACGTTTAACTGCCTCCAACTTTGGAGCTGTGTGCAAGAGACGCGAATCTACAAAGAGCGAAAATCTAGTCAAACGTCTTTTATACTCTCCACTCATTAGCACACCAGCAATGGAATATGGTAAGGCTAACGAAGAAGTGGCCATAGACTCTTACACTGCTGCAAATGACACCCCTGTGGTTCAAAGCGGGATATTTATTGATCTGGACAAACCATACCTTGCCGCCTCACCGGATGGTCTCATAGATGATGATGGTCTCGTTGAAGTGAAATGCCCAAAATCCATTGAAAACATTGAACCGCTTGAGGCACCAGATTTCGTCAAAGGATTTTGTTGTACGAGGGAAAACAATAGATTGAAGTTACGTAGAAATCACAATTATTTCTATCAAGTACAGGGACAACTTCACATCACCCAAAGAAATTATTGCGATTTTATCATTTGGAGTCCCAAAGGGACATCTATAGAGCGAATATATGCGGATGAAGAATTTTGGTGTAAGAAGATGAGTCCCTTTCTTGACAGATTTTACCTGGAATGCCTCCTTCCAGAAATTATTGACCCCCGCCAAACACGAAACATGCCGTATCGGGAGCCAGACTTCATCAAAGAAGCCATGAATAAACAGAAAGGAAAAGCGAAAAGTGATGAACCAAAGTCCAAAAAACGAAAACACGTCAATGATGCAAATCCAGACTTTCAAGGTCAAATCATTTTAGAAAAGCCACAAACGAAGGACAAGCCGTGTCAAGATATTTCCAATGCGAGTCTAGAGAGAAAATCTAAAGTTTCAAAGAGAAATCTAAAAAAGACTCCACAATCGACAGATGAGTCTAAGATAATGAAGACAAGAAGGAAATGTACCTTGAAAGTTCCTGAAAAGCCTCAGTCGAAAAATGGCTCTAAAATAGTCAAATCAGAGCGAAACAATACTTCAAAGTCAACTTGAAACTTTAAAACTAAAATGCAATACTGTAATTCTTCAAATAAGCTTTAAAAAATTAAAAAAATTACTATGTTAACTTTAAAACCGTTAATAACAATTAAGTCAATTCTAAACCTTCCAACTTTTATAATCGGTTCAGATATTTTTGTAGAAAAATCGAGGGGCTAATCACTCTGCTTTCCTGTACATCGAGTACAGATTATGTGTTATTGATTTCCTTACAGCGTGTACACCGATGATGTTAAGTGACTAGACCCTCGAGAAAAATAAATAGCAAAAAATGTTAAGATAACTGAAAATACTATGGCACAGGACGATCGAACGCACCTTCCCCTTTCAATGAAAATAACCTGTTGGTTTTACAATACATAAAGGGGAAGCTCTAATCCCTGCTTGGGGCGGTAGTTCTCCAGTGCCTGGTGCATGGTATTTTGAAAAACTTTGGACCACCTTGAATAGGCTAGCTTTTTCTTATACTTTTCGACACAGCAGGTGTTTTGAAGATGTCTATTTAAGCCTGTCTCACCATAGGTATTCAGCGTCGTCACTCGTTCAAAGCACTTACTATCAATAGCATCGATTGAGTTATCTTATGGGTAAGAGGAATTGAATTCCGGTTATGGGATAGCTTATAGGAAGAAACCTTCTAAATTTCCCCTATAAGCCCTACTGCAAAGGGGGGCGAGCGGAGTCATCCCCCGCGCACCTGAGCGCCATCCATTGAAAAAGATTCGAACTTTTGCACTCATATCGTGTCGTCAACAATTATTATCTTATTGAAATAAAAATTAAATACGTTAATAATTTTAATTAAAATCTATAGCCTTATTTTCAAACTATGAAATATGGTAGTATCAAAGAGCAGCGTTTATATAACATGTGGATTGAGTGTTAATTTTTATAACCACTTGCGACTCAGTCTAGTGAAACAACTTCTCCGCATTTGAAACTTGATAATTGGTTGAATTGCTGATTTTTTTCAATGATGAAGATTTTTTGAATATTGTGGTAACATGCTTTATTGGCTTTGCGTTTGCCGGTAAGTTTACGTGCAAATCATAATTTACACATGAAGAAATGTATCCAATATTGCATGCCTTTTCTTCTCTCCAAAATTTTATTTATTTTACCTTTCCAAAAGCGTTTAAAAAGGGCTTCAAATTACCTATTGTAAACTAGACGATATTTTTTTATTGCAATTTTTGAATCGACCCATTTAAATATTATAAAACAATACCCAATTTCAATATTATAGTTATTTATTACCAATTGTATTCAAGACAATAGAAATTTTCAACAGAAGTAGTCACATTTTCAAACACGTTCTTATTCAAGTTAGCTCGTGAAACAAACTTCTCTCCAAATTTGAAACTAGATTTTTGGTTAAATTTGCAATTCTTTTCAACGATGAAGACTTTTTTTAATATTTTGATAATATGCTGTATCGCCATTACGATCTCCGGTAAGTTTAAGTGCAATTCAAAAGTTAATCATGAAGAAATGTAATCAATGATTTCTTCGCGCTGGTGCAAGAGCCGCGTTTCCACTTGAAACCGATTTTTAAAAACAATAAAGAATTTCTCGAATAGACCATTTCGATGTAACTGAAAACTACCTTCTATCTCACTTTTTTAGCTCCTGCGCAGTAGTCTTTTTGAATCATGAGAGTGCGCTGAGACCCTTGTACATCCCGATACTAAGGGTTACCTACCACCATTTTTTACGTCGAAAATTTCAGTGTGTTTTGTCCAAAAGGTCTAGGGTAAACGAGACTTTAGCAGCGACACAAGTTATACTAATGTTGAAGTCAGTTTCTGTTGTGTTACTACTATCTTGCGTCAACTGACTGTAAGTAAGGAACAGATAGATTCAACCGATGCGCACCTCTATAATTAGCTTCGAAATTCATTCAATCCCAGTTGATCTCTATTTGATAGAATATAAGCTTGATATAAGCCCCGTCCCTACATAATTGATTTTAAATCCCAAAAAACACGCTAGGTCTTTCTCGGCGCATGCACATTTATTCTTTTTCCAATGTGCCTCTTGCTCTGAGGTTGATGGTTGCAAGTAAATGAACAATACCGGTAGATTTGTTAATTTTATTTTCACGTAGATTTTGCGGTAAGCTTCAGAAACGACACAAGTTGCCCTCCCAGAAGTCAGCTTGAATACAGCTCTCCACACACCGGGGATCCTGGGGATTACTATGAAAGTTCCGACGCTCCTAAACCACAGAAAATATGCGTTTGCGCTTGCAGAGAACATCATCACTGTGAAGGCTACCAATGTTCTGGATACACACCAGAGGTCTTTTGCTGTTTCACCTCTTGTGGCAAGAAACATGTTGGTGAATGCGGTTGCAGAAGACCCGTATCCGGACGTTGATGATTGCCCTCATTTCCAACACCGTGATTCTGTAATGAATTTGTAGACATAATAAAAGTATTTGTTTAGTACTAATAATACTTCATTGCAACTCTATTTTATCTTGAACAATTCGTATTAAATTTCAATAAAGTTTAATAGCAAAATGATCTGAACTGAATCATCTTAACGGCCAATTGTTATATGGACGTTTTCATTTTATAAAGCTTACTAGACCATGACGCGATTTGAAGCGTTACTTAGCATATGGCGACGTTGTTAACGTGGGAAAACACATTCAAAACGCAGTGGTAGCATAAGTTCATAAGAAGTGTTCCATAAGTTATCGACGTTTTCATTTTATAAAGCTTCCTAGACCATGACGCGATTTGCAAGCGTTACTGAGCATAGGCGTTTGAGAAATCACTCCATAGTGACATCTGGCGACGGTATTAACGCGAGAAAACCCATTCAAAACGCAGTGGTAGCATTAGTTCATAAGATATGTTCCATTAGTTTGTTACTTGTTACTAAGAGCTTGTAATGCAGTGACGTGGTAACGTCTAAGATTCTCGTAAGCGACGCCTGGTGAGGCGCAGTCAAAGGCTTAATACAGACTATATAGGTAGACGGACTACAAAACTGAGTGTAGTCAATTCTCGCTTGTCGTTCTCGAACTAGCTCTCAGAAAGTCTCTAAACATTACGAAGTATAGTTAGTGCCATACTTGTGGAACATATCTTATGAATTTACGATTAAACTAAGCTAAAACTCGCACATGGAGTCCACATACCTAAATAAAAAATTATATATCGTTAAATTGACAATATTATAATAATTTTCTCATATTAAAACTAGTTTTAGTCGTTATGGTTGAAATTTAGGAACTTTTGTGTTTAAGAGAATAATTTACACTCATATCGAGTCGTCAACAAATATTATGATTTACATCTTATTGAAATAAAAGAAGTTAATACGTTTATAATTTTAATTAAAAGCTATGGCCTTATATTCAATGCGATGTAATTCAAGCAAAGAATTATGGAAGTGTCAAAGTACATAGTGCATATAACACGTCGATTGAAGTTACTCTTTATAACCACTTGCAACTCAGTCTAACGAAACAACTTCACCGCATTTGAAACTTTATAACTGCTTGAATTTGTGATTCTTTTCAGTGATGAAGATTATTTTGAATATTGAAGTAATATACTGTATTGTCTTTGCGATTGCCGGTAAGTTTGCCTGCAAATCATATTTTGCACATGAAGAAATGGAACCAATATTGCATGTCTTTTCTTTTCTCTAAAATTTTATTTATTTCGACTTTTGCAAAACGATTCAAAACGGCTTCAAATGGCCTATTGTAAACTAGACGACGATATTTTTTATTGCATTTTTTGAACCGACCCATTTAAATATTAAAAAACAATACCAAATTACAATATTATAGTTATTTAATACCAATTGTATTCAAGACAATAGAAATTTTCAACAGAATTAGTTACATCAGGGATAGATAGACTTTTTTAAGACGGAATTCCCAACGGTTAATATTTACTTCAGTCCGACTCATAGACGAGTACATAGCCCCTTCCTTCAACACGTAACCAAAAAATTAAATTTTCTTATTGGCTCACTAAAACTACGTATTGGTGACGTTGCTGACAAGGAGGGCCAATAATACGTAATTCCTGTTTACATCTGTCGCTATGACTACGACCCCTCTTGCGTTGTACCAGAGCCCACTCGATCCGCGCTCCCGGACGCTGCGCTGCTCGCGCTATATAGCGCGAGCAGCTTACGTCGTGATGCGCGTGATCGAGTGGGCTATGGTTGTACAGAAAAGCATCTTTACAGGGGTTCAAAATGAAGCTGTCTAAAAGCAAGGGCACGGAAATTATTCGGGAATTGTTTTTAATAGCAATTAAGAGGTAGGGAATTTATTGCCGGTGTTTTGGATTTGGAGTACATCTGTAAAGGGTGAAAAGTGTTCGCTAATTCTTTCTAAAGCCAATCATGTCTACTATCCTCATAATTTTGTAAGCGAATTTGATGAAGTTAACCAAGGCTTAGTGAATGGCCAGGAGTTTTGTGAGCTTAGTGTTTTGTTAAAACCTGTTCGTGTTGTAATATCTATGAAGGCTTTTAAAGCATCACTACAACTTCATCAAAGAGAAATAAATCGTATTTCAAAATGTGTTTTGATTTCAAGCCCTATGTCTTGTGTTACTTCCATTTTTAAACAATGTTCTTTCAAAAATTACAATCGGAGCCCAATCCATTCCAACTTGGCAGACGACGTTTATTTGACCCGGATATACATACAACGCCATAATGAAAATAAGACCCGCCTCTTCTTTCATACCCCCCCCGTCACGGGTAAGGGGGTCGTGGACTAGGACGCGCACCCGAATAACCCTGTTACCCATTCCGTCTTAAAAAAGTCTATCTATCCCTGGTTACATTTTCGAACACGTTCTTATTCAAGTTGGCTCATGAAACAAACTTCTCCAAATTTGAAACTAGATTATTGGTTAAACTTGTGATTCTTTTCAACGATGAAGATTTTTTTTAATATTTTGATAATATGCTGTATCGCCATTACGATCTCCGGTAAGTTTACGTGCAATTCAAAATTTAAATGTAACCAATGATTTCCTTCAAAAACTTATGTGGCACGCTGCTGTAAGTGCCGCGTTTACACTTGAAACCGTTTGGAAAGACCTAACCCATCTTTCGTCATTTTGAAATAATCAACATTGGCATTGTCAAACAATTCACCCGGTTAGAATGCGGCTACCCTCAAGTTTATTTTTAATTTGATTGACGAAGTCCTGGAAGCCGATTTCTTGGAACGCCTATTTAGGGAAATATTTTCTTTATAGACCGGTTTGTCGGGCTGGCGCGAAGGGATGGGCAATACGGGCACGGTAGCTATATATATGTTCATACTACCGTCACAGTTTAACGGCTTGGATCCTGAACAACGCCTGAATTTAATATTTTTCGGTTCATTTGATGTACCTTAATGCTTTTGGGGGGTTGCACATAAGTCAATTTGGCTTAGCAACCCTATCCCTCCAATAAATAAATAAATAAATAAATACGGAAAGGACACTATGTGTAAAGGCTAGGTCGCTGTTATTTATTTATAGTTGTCGTTAAAAACAACTCATGACCCTTCACTTCAATCTATATCTCTATAAATCAAAGTCCTGACTGACTGGCTGATAATCAATGTCCAGTCCAAACCGCTTGCCCTAGAAGGCTGAATATTTGCAGGAACGTTACTCATAAGTAGTAGGCGCGTACTAAGAAAGATTTTTCCAATCCGCCGCCATCCTAAAAAATCGCGTCCAGAAATATAAAAACTCTTCTCTACGCAACAAAGTCCACGCGGTTTAACCGATTTCCTGTAACCTATAGACGGGCTGAATGGTCTTTTGGGTTCGATTTGTTGCCATCTTTTTAAATGGCGGCCAGAAATTTAAAAACTCTTCTTTATGGAATAGTGTCCGCATGAAAAGTAATAAAAAATGTCCCGACGGGATGACAGGCACCGCTGAGTGCCTTCGCTCCTAGGGTGCTACAAAAATATTAGTCATCAGTAAAATCTACCCATTCTTTTTATCATTTTGATGGAAGTTCTTACTACACGTGAGCGACGCCGCGGTTAATAGCAAGTGTGTATATATATATAGTTGTTATAGTAATTAAATCTACGTTGTGAAAGACATACTTGCTTTTTAGATTATGATCTGAGAGTGTGTATGTTTGTGGCTTGTCTGTGGAGGCTGGACAGACGAAAAGTCCTTTTTAGTTAGTTGTGATAAGACCTTAATGTACCCCAACAGTTGGGCCATCTCGAATATTACCTTAGCGAGTTAGAAAACATGAATACTGTACTTCATTAGCACATACGAAACACGCCCTCCCCACCCCCAACCAAGTCACGTAAAATATTTTTACGTCACTTGATCTTTTTCCAATGGCCTCTGAAGTTGTTGGTTGCCGGTAAATGAACAATACCCGTAGATTTGTGAATTTTATTTTCACGTAGATTTTGCGGTGAGCTACAAAAACGAAACAAGTTGCCCTCCCAAAGTCAAGCTTCAATGCGAAATAGCCCACTTAGAGGAGTACGGGCGTTACGGTTCTCCGGACCCACCGATAAGGTGCTTTTGCGCTTGCAGAGAAAATCCTGACTGTGAAGGCTACCCATGTTCTGGCGACACATCAGAGGTCTTTTGTTGTTCCATCTCTTGTGGCAAGATGAATATTGGTGAATGCGGTTGCAGAACACCCGGATCCGGACGTTGATGATTGCCCTCTTCCCAAGACCGTGATTCTGTATTGTATTTGTAGAAATACTAAAATTATTTGTTTAGCAGTAATAAAACTTCATTATAATTCTTTTTTATCTTGAACAATTCGTATTAAATTTCTGTATAGTTTAATCGCAAAATTATCTGAACTGAATCATCTTAATTGTTATATCGACGTTTTAATTTTGCAAAGTTTACTAGGTATTGGCACGTTTTGATGAGTTGCTTAACATATGCGTTTGAAAAATCACGCCATAGCGACATCTGGTGACGTTATTAACGGGTGAAAACACATACCCTACGCAGCGCTTCAAAACGTGAAAAAGTGGTAGCATAAGTTCATATGGTATCGGTACCGGTTCATCCCTAGTTTCTTGCTCTTACTGATATCAAGAAGCGATACCAAGTTTACAAGGGAGAAGATATAAGATGCCTAAGTATTCGCGCGCCATAGTCCCAGTCCCCGTTTCAAATTACAAGGGGGGGGGACATAAAAGGAGGCGGGGCTATTTCGGCTCTCCTCAGTCGGAAAATACGTAATTTTCGTTGTTCGCGTCGCGCTGACGTGGGTTTTCAACTTTTCAAGAACCAATGAGATGTTGCATCTTCATATAGTCAAGGTATCAAAACTTCGTAAAATTTATTGGTCAAAATGTCCAATGACCCCCTTAGTTTTTAAAACAATTATGGGGCATATTAAAATTTTATTGGACAATGTCCAGTTTCCTGTGCTTATTTCCGGGCCTGTTCACGAGATGACCGGTCGAAAAGTCTGAATATACCTTAAAACATTCAAAAATATTACGCATCTAGATTTTTGGATTCATTACTTAAATTCTTTCCTTTAACTTTGGACAATCAAGTGAAAAGCACAATTTGATTTTTTCAATTATTTATTTCACATAGATTTTGCGGCAAGCAGCAACTACAACAGCACAATTTGCCCACCAAATACTGAGCGTGAATGCTTGAATTACTACGTAGATTATCACCATGATAAACCTACAGTAAAATGCGTTTGCACGTGCGCTAAATACCCCCAGTAGCACAAGCCTTCCGCATAACAGTCGGTTAAAGGTCGAATAGTCGGTTTACGGTCCAGTCGGCTGTACCATGCTTATACCGACACTTTTCCGACTCATGAAGCCGACTACTTCTTTTAGTTGGCAATGCCGACATCTATCTGACAATTGGAACTGAGATGGTTTAAAGTAGGCTTGCCTACCGTCTAGAAAATTCTAACTTATTTTTTGCCAATTGATTACCGACTCTCTCGCTCTAGTCGGTATTGTGACGTTTAAGAAGAGTAAAATTAAAAGCAAAGTTATGCTTAGGCCGTTTAGTAACCGACATTTATCCGACAGTTGGAACTGAGATGGTTTAAAGTAGGCTTGCCTACCGTCTAGAAAATTGCAACACATTTTTTGCCAATTGATTACCAACTCCCTCGCTAGTCGGTATTGTGACGTTTAAGAAGAGTAAAATTAAAAGCAAAGTTATTCTTAGGCCGTTTAGTAACAGACATTTATCCGACAGTTGGATCTGTGGTGGTTTGCAGTAGGCTTGCCTACCGTCCTAAACATGTAACCCATTTTTGCCAATTGATCACCAACTTCTTCCCGCTAGTCGGTATTGTCACGTTTAAAAAGAGTAAAATGAAAAACAAAGTTGTTGGTATATATATATATATATATATATATATATATATATATATATATATATATATATATATATATATATATATATATATATATATATATATATATATATATATATATATATTTATATTATAAACAAGCAGAAGTTGATAATACTATATTTTTGGTAACACTAGAAACATAACGTTACAAAAAACTGCAAAGCAAGAAAACACATCTGATTTTCTAGTTTGAATTATCCCTCCTGTAATTTCTCGGGTCAGGTGTCACGCCTCTGTTCTGTTGGCGTAACTAAGGTAACGTTATGCACGTCATCATCGAAGAGGGCGCTGCTAGTGCGAAAGCAAGTCAGTCTTTCCAGTATCTATGACACGGCTGGGTCGTTAGAATGTTTAAACGAGATTTTAGTGGTCGAAAATGATTAGTTCTAGGCTTGCTAACTTTTAATTTCATCGCTAAGTTTCTTTGTCATACTATATAAACTAGAAACGTCTTCGTTTGTCACGTAAGGTTTGAATTTTGTTATTGAATTATCAATTTATCTACCTCATAGAGCCAGTTTTATGCATAAGCCTTTGCTTTTTACCTAGCTTCTCATCTGCTGGGAACCACACCCCAATAAAAAGAAACCAAAACATAAACGTTTATGTATACCTTCAGTTTCTTTGTGTGAATATAAAAGAAGCAAGTGTGTTGGCCCGGGCGCTTGGAGTTCAAAAACCTTATTTTAAAGATTTTTGGTTGTGAAAATAATACTGAATTCCAAAATAGATCTCAATTTGTTTTAGTTACAGAATTTTTATGCGGTTTCAAACATTTTAAGAGAAAAATGTGTGAAATAATACCTTTAGAATTGTATGTTTATCTTTTTCCTTAAAAAATCTGTAAGTGTATATTTTTCATTATGATTTTTGTAATTTAAGAGATAGTAACTGGCCACATCGAAGATATTAACAATGAATATTAATAAATGCTTTAATTGATGTAAATATTATACTCGCTTTACTTTTTGTTAAAACCAATTAGCTAGGCAGCTAATATTTCCATTCGACTAGTCGTGTAATATCGAATACCTTGTTTAATACTTGAAATTATTATAATTGATGCTCAACCTGTATGTTACTTGAAATATTCTAAGTACAAATTCTAAAGTGATTATCATTGAAAATATATTAAAGAAATTTCAATACTAGGTATCAGTATCCTTTAATATAAGCGAATGAAGCCTCGAGTTAAGGCTTGATCGTCGCAAAACCGTCGGGCCTCGAGTTAAGGTTTGATCGACGCAAAAGCGGCGGACCTCTAGCTGACAGGCGGTTAAGTCGACTCTCAAACGTGTTGGATGAGGGTCGTATATCATTCGTGTCGTAACAGTCGGTAAACCAGTGGGCCGTCGTCCCACCGGGCGGATATTTCGATTCTCAAACCCTTACTCTAACAGCCCTTTACCGACGATTTACCGTTCCTATACTAAAAAGCCGCGAAATCGTCGGATTGAGCGCGGCTTTAGGTAGGCATAATGACGCCGACCTATAGTCAGACAAACAGTCGTTTTATAGTCGCCTCATAACAGTAGGAAAACCGGCGGGCCGTCGTCCTTCCGGGCGTACATTTCGACTCTCAAACCCTTACTCTACCAGCCCTTTACCGACGATTTATCGTTCCTATACTAAAAAGCCGCGAAATCGTCGGATTGAGTGCGGCTTTAGGTAGGCACAATGACGCCGACATATAGTCGGCCAACAGTCGTTTTATAGTAGCCTCAAAACAGTAGGAAAACCGGCGGGCCATCGTCTCTCCAGGCGGACATTTCGACTTTCAAACCATTACTCTCCCGACTTATTAGTGACTTTTTACCAACTCGTCGGTAACACACAAAGCCGACCATGTAGGCCCTACGTCGGCAGTGCTACTGGGGACGAAGACTGTGAAGGTTACCAATGTTCTGAAGAACAGCCAGAGGTCTTTTGCTGTTTTATGAGTTGTGACAGGAGACCAATTGGCGAGTGCGCTTGCAGAGAAAAATAAACGGATGATTGATATTTTTTTCATAGATATGATTATGTATTTTTCCAAATAAAAATACAAACATTTTGAACACATAAATGTAAACTTTAATATTACCATTAAAATAACATTATGCCATAAAATTACAGCCTTTTTCCAAATATAACAGGAAAAAATTACTAAATAAATGATCTCTCACTACAAAATATTTAGCATTTAATTAGTCTAAAAAACGACACTAATGCACAATCCGCCATTGATTTAGTGGCGTCTGCTAAACCGACACTCCCTTACTCTTACCTCTCTCAGACAGTGAGAATTCTACCAATCCCGCGTTTTAGAGTATAAGAGTACAATTTATACTCGTTTAAAAACCATTTATAGGAATAAAAATTTAATACGCTAATAATTTTAATTAAAAGCTATAGCCTTATTTTCAATACGACTTCGTAGTACATGTACATTTTGTTCATTTAACACATCAATTGAAGTAAGTTTTAATGACATCTTGGAACTTAAAATTATTTCCCTACCTTTGACACTTGATAATCAGTTGATTGAACTTTTTGAATATCGTTGCTATTTGTTTCATGTCTTTGCGATCGCCTAGAAGAATACAAGCAAATCTTTATCGACTAATAATAAATGATACACCTTGAAATTTATGAGAAATACTCATAAAAACCGGAAGTTATTAGGACTTTCAATATGAAACCTAAACGGAAGGTTACTTTTAAAACTTACGGACAGAAGTTCATCACTGGTTACTGAGAGCTGGTCCTGATGTGAAGAAGGTGAAAGTAGGGTTCATAAGAGTCTCCCAGCCCAAGCACTGTGGAAGGCAGGGGTGGTGCAAGTGGTGGGTGGTGCAGAGTGGTGCAGAGTGGTGCGGGTGGTGCGGGTGGTGCGAGGGGGGAGCAGATGGCGCCAGTGACGCTGGAACTTTCGAGAAGTTTAATTTTATCGCAAATACTAAGATAAGATAAGGGATAAGAAAAATAAAAAATTGGAATTCAGATCAGTTCAATTCTAGTGTAGTTTAAAAATGAATTTCTTAATGCTGATAAGATAACGGGGATATCTCGGAGAAAAATAAATCAATACAGTAGTGGTATGTTATATACCATAAAATTCAATATAGACAAAGGTTGATAACACTCTATTTGAAATGAAACGCGTTCGCTTCTCAGGGTGCATAGTGCATATAATACCATATGAAGATAAGGTCAATTATAATGCAAGAAATAAACGACTCTTCAATATGTTAATTAGATTAAAATTCGAGCCATTAATTTCCCCCGTATTAATAAAATGGCGAATGAATGAGGGAAATCCCAATGTGTGAAACCTATTGTGGGGGGGGTAATACCCCGGAAAGAGTGCCACGGGAAAATATTCTCAAACCCAGTTGCAACATGTGGCGCCCCAGAAAACCCATTACTCACCCCCAAGTTAAAGCTACAATGACGTAGAATTGAATGGCCGTATAAATAGTCAGACCAGGCAAAGTAGAAAATCATTCCAACCTCAAGTTCGTAGAAAGGACGAAGAAGGAGACCAACAAGTACCATGTAAGTACTTAACAACACAATTACATTTCATCACCCCGGAATAGTAATAACCCATATGCTCATCCTAGGTTTAAAAACTCAATCGTCGTTGACTTTGAATTCTTGGAAGGTCGATCAACGGTGGGTGGACGAGAGAAAATTGTAAAGGAAGCGGCTGCAACAACGGTCGAACTAACGCCGAGGGTAGCATCATGGTCCTTTGAACCACCATACTCGGATCAGGAACTCTCGCAGGAGGCCAAACAACAAAACCGATGGATTTGCCACAATTTACACGGTCTCCCCTGGAATCACGGAGTTACGTCATATAACAAACTGGAGGCATGTTTATCTCAAGCTGTCCAAGGATACGAAAGGGTGTTTTGTAAAGGCGAAGAAAAGTGTTTTTTTCTCTTAAATATAATTCACCGAGACGTTATTGACTTAAATGGTGTGGGGTGTCCCAAAGCATCCGATATCGACGAGCATGGACCCATGATCACTTGTTTGGTGGGTCATAAGACAATTTTTAAAAATGGGAAATATGTATGTGCCCTATCTAAATGTATACTTTATTCTGAATGGTTGTATAAACACCAAGATGATGTATATTCACAAATAGATTGAAAATAAATAAAAATTCACTTATTGTTGTTTGAAATAAAAATAATTCTAAGATTTGATATAATATTAGTTTTTTGATTAGACACATTCGGGGTTGAAGCGTTCACATGCTAAGTTTAAAAAGTCACGTGGGGTTTGACGTGTAGTGGGAAATACAATCTACGCGCGGAGCTGGTGGGAAAATACCACAAACTCGGCGCCAAGTCAACGAAACCCGGGGAAATCATACAAAGATAAGCCAACTAGAATAAAACGGGGTTACACGAGTGAATAGATCACTCTTCAAGATGTTCCCCTGCGAGAAATGTACAGCTACCTTCAGCTGCAAACGGAGCCTAGACCGACACACTCGTAGTAAACACGGTAATGTGAAATTTAATTGTAACTTCTGCGGTAAAGTATTTACGCGTCGCGATGCGCTGACTCGACACCAACGGCGTTTTAACCACGATGAGCCCGGGGTAAACTTAAACCCCCCGCGGGAAGCGTCACCACAACCCGGACCGTCGCACCGTATTACCCCGCCAAATTCTCCCGTAAAGAGGGCCGCTTCACCCACGTTGGTGGGAATACCGAAAAAGCGTCGATTGGAAAATGGTAAGTTTATATTTAATTTAGATGAAAAATACGACTTGATTCGGAAACCCTACCCTCTTCAGTTGAAAAACTTACATTAAATGTATGTTTAGATCCGGATAACCTACTCTCTCAAGATGACGAAGGACTTAACACCTTTATGGAGAAATGGGAGGATGAACAAAAGGATGAACTCTCGTCTCAAGATGACGCGGGAATAAATGAATTCATGGACAATTGGGAGGTTCAACAAAACGCGGTTAACCCACCTGAACCAGAAATCGAGGAAATTAACGCGCTCGAGGACGCGATTTTTTCAGCTCGACTTACCGCGCCGGAAGGGGTTACAGATCCCGTATTGTTCTTAAATGAACATCGTGATAAACTGGAAACGTACCTCAGAAACAAACTCTCGGAAAAAAGAGGAATAAAATGGTACATGGTGGTGCGTGCGCGATACACGCGGGAACTCGGGAATACGGGTACAGACGTCGAAACTAGTCCATACTTCCGCGGGTTCACACACGCAACGCTAACACCGGAAGTTATTCCCCGACAGCAAGACTTAAGTCGGGAGAAAATAGCTGAAAGTATGAACAATTTCGAATCGATGGGGAGTGGCTGGGTTTTGGACCGTATTCTATACGTCCAAATCAACATCATCCAATATCTACCCCTTGTTGGTGGAACCTATTTTCAATTACCACCCGTAATTGAAAATAAAAAAGCGACAGTGAACGTTAACCCGGAGGACCCACTCGACAACAAGTGTTTCTTGTGGTCAATTTTGGCAAAAATACACCCGGCGATGAATACACCTAGTCGAATCACTCATTATAGACCATATGAGGACGAACTGAACGTGTCCGGCATTACATTCCCCTTCGAGTTGGACTCATATAAACTTAAGACCTTCGAGGAAAAGAATAACCTCTCCATCAATATTTTCGCGTATGAAAAGGGGTATTTCCCACGTTACGTGAGTGAGAAAAAAGTCCCCGAAGCGCGACAAATTGATTTGCTATTGGTTTCAAATGGTGAATCAAAACATTATGTATTGATCCGACACCTTAGTCGCCTTCTAAGCGACTTCACGAAACACAAAGGAACAGTCTATTATTGTCGGTATTGCTTGAAGAGAAGCAACACGGAAGAAGTACACAATAACCATGTGCGAGAGTGTAATGTGCACGATCCACAACGCGTTATCATGCCTCACGATAAACCAGTTTTAAAATTCGAAAACTTTGGATGGAATCAAATGGTAATATACGAGAAACGTTTTATTTTAACGTGGGATATATCATAATATTTTTTACATAAACAGGTTCCATATATCATCGTTGCTGATTTCGAATCTCTTCTACCAAAAGTCTCAACGTGTCTGCCGGACTCGACACTGTCGTCAACTACGACATTAGCGCTACACGTAGCGTGTGGGTTTTCATACGCTATTGTTGGTCCAACTGGTGAGTTCAAAACCGTGAATCACGTGTCCTATTATCTAACATATTTGATTATTCGCAGGAAATCTCGTCAAGCATGAGACGTACAGAGGGGGAGATGGAGCTTTGAAATTTCTGAAAATGCTTTTGGGTGAAGCCGACGATATCGCCGAAATGTTGAAGGAAAATATTCCCATGCAACTTTCTGCGGATGAAGAAATCGCATTCCATACTTCAACGCACTGTTACGTTTGCGAAGAACCATTCGTTGGAAAGATGGTCAAAACACGTGACCACGACCACTACACCGGAGTGTATAGGGGGTGCGCATGTCAGAGTTGTAATCTGAAGTTAAAAGCGCCTAAATTCATCCCAGTCGTGATGCATAACTTGAGCAGGTAATTAACCGTAATCTATAATTATAACTGAATGCTAATTACATAACGCCAACAGATACGACGCCCACCTTATCATGCAGCAAATCGCCCTGATAAGAAACAAGAAGATTGACTGTATCGCGTCCAACAGTGAAACGTACATTTCATTCACACTAGGGAATTTACGTTTTGTGGATAGTATTCGGTTCTTACCGGCGTCACTCGAGACACTTGTTTCGAATGTGTCGAAAGGCGGACCGGCGAAATTCCCATTGTTGAACTCTGTATTCAACCCAGACGAGGTCAAGTTACTTCTTAGGAAGGGTGTTTACCCGTACACCTACATGGATTCGGAGAAGCGCTTTGACGAGAGGCAACTACCACCAATTGAGTGCTTCCATAACGACCTCACTGACGAACCCTTGGCCCAGGAAGATTACGCCCACGCTCAAAACGTGTGGCAATCTTTTAACATACAAAATCTGGGAGGGTATCACGATCTGTACGTGTTGTCCGACACACTCCTTCTAGCCGATGTGTTCCACAATTTCCGCAAAATGTGTATGACATCCTATCGACTCGATCCGGCCCATGCTTATACCCTACCAGGTTTTGCATGGAGCGCCGCCCTGTGTAAAACGAAGGTACGCTTAGACCTTCTTTTGGATGAGGATATGCACCTATTCATCGAAAAGGGGATTAGGGGAGGTGTCTCGATGATAAGTCATCGGTTTGCAGCAGCTAACAACAAATATCTAGAATCACATGACGAATCGAAGCCTAGTAGTTACATCTGCTACCTTGGTAAGAAATTTTAGATTAAAATCAGTGAAACAAACTAATAACTAGCATTCATAGATTGTAACAACTTGTACGGTACTGTCATGTGCGACGCCCTACCGGTGAAGAACTTCCGATGGATTGAACCAACTCCGGACTCTGAAACCGAAATTCTACGTTGTTCAGACATCTCACCAGAAGGTTTCATAGTTGAGGCGGACCTCGAATACCCGGAGGACTTGCACGACGATCATAACTCTTACCCATTGGCACCAGAATCAATGACAATCAAACCCGAGATGCTCTCCGAATATTCAAAGGACCAGATGACCTCGCTCAACATAAAAATCAAGGAATCGCTACCGAAATTAGTCCCCAACCTTTTCAATAAGGAACGATACGTAGTTCACTACCGTAACTTGAAGTATTACGTATCAAAGGGGTTAAAGATCACCAAGATTCATCGGATTTTGAAGTTCGAACAGGGTGCCTGGTTGAAGGAATATATTAACTTCAATACGGAGAAAAGAAAACTAGCAACAGACGATTTCGAAAAAGATCTATATAAATTAATGAACAATGCCGTCTTTGGTACGTAATTAACTTAATTTACAAAATTAAAAAAAATAAAAATGAAAATAATTTTTCAGGTAAAACTATGGAAAACTTGAGAAATCGTCAGGATTTCAAACTAGTTACAACACCAGAGAAGGCGGTTAAAAAGGCCTCATCTCCCGCCTTTGAGAAGTTTACCATCTTTCACAATCAATTGGTCGGTATTCACATGACGAAAAAGAAGTTGATCCTAAACCGCCCCATCTACACGGGGTTCGTTATTCTGGACTTATCAAAACTTCTGATGTACCAATTTCATTACGATGTAATCCAGAGACGATATGGGGAGAGCGCGAAATTACTTTTCACAGATACTGGTAAGTGGTTTTTAAGGTGTTTACTCGATTTTAAACTAATCCATCTTATAATTACAGACAGCCTCACGTACTGCATCGAAACCCCCGACCTATACGCCGATTTCGCCGCCCAAGCGGACATGTACGATTTTTCTGGTTACCCTCGCGATCACCCGCTTTTTAGTGAAGCGAACAAGAAAAAACTCGGAAAATTCAAAGACGAGCTAGATGGTACACCGATCGAACAGTTTTGTGGTCTAAGACCCAAAATGTATAGTATATTATCTGCAAAGGGCGAGAAGAAGACTTGTAAAGGTGTATGCAAGCGTGTGGTCAAGAAGAATGTTCGACACGAGCAGTACCGCGACTGCTTGTTTAATCGCGAGTTGACTGTAGCTGAAATGACTCGAATCGTGAGCAAAAAACATGTTTTAACAACGGTGAGACAGAATAAACTATGTCTTAACCCTTGCGACGACAAGAGGTTCATTTTAGATGACGGTGTTTCTACACTCGCCCATGGTCATAAAGATACAAAATAAAAAATTTTAAGACAAATTTATTGAGTAATTCTTATACATATATTCCACAATCATACGATCGTTTACATTTTTGTTTGTAGAGAATCTCTCTATTATTTTATACATTTTAATTCCTCGACATCGATAGAGGGAAAAATAGACGCAATATCCACCGCATGTTATACTAGATTCTCCTTGTAATTGACGCGAATTGTACGTCACAGTTAGGCTGTTTCGTTCCACGAAATCGTTAAATTTAAACACATCAGGTGGGTTGCCGTAACTTTCAAAAAATTCAGTGTTCTTTTTCCTCGAAATGTAGATCGTTGTCCAATGTTCTCCGCGACCTCTCGACGTATCGGTATTCACGATGAATAATGAGGGAAACGTTGTAACGGTCTTTGGGAGTTTATCCGCTGGGAATATCCCTCTAAACAGATTCTTGGTGTAGCGATCACGTCTTAATATTCGTTCAAGTTGTTGAGTGTCCATTTTGAACGCGTTTCCGGACGCGCGCGTATTCAAATGTACGTGACTCGCGCGCGCGATTTCAAATATGTACTCGACTCGCGAGCGCGGGCTGGCCCCCTGGCGCGGTTCTTACGAACTTTGGTCGAATAAAACGGCTCTGTTTTTATCAATTTCAATCAGGGATTGAAACTCTGAATAGTAAATCACGCTAACCGTAGACGGCAGTGATTCCCCGAAAATTAATTCCAATCGCACACTCCCATTCTTTATAAGGTTGAAACTTTCACCGGAACTACCGTTGAGATCGGGAGTTAGGTCGAAGACGAATAGAGCGTTTCCATTGGCGAATTCATCTCGCCCGATAAAGTTTCCCTCGTCGATATTCCATTGTCCAGTTTGGAGGAATAGATTAGTATACGATCGCATGTATAGGTTATCCTTGAAGTTTGGGTTCAGCGGTTTATGCGGTACGCTAACCCCGTCAACGTACAAAGCGATTTGAGATACCGCATAGTTTTTAAAATTGAAAGGCGACATTTTGTAATCACCCAAAAACGCGTTTTGATCGACAAAGCCAATCACTACTTTATTCGGTAATTGTCCGCTAAATAAATTGTCTTTCACGGCTATTTTATTTCCTTGAGATATTGAAAATGAATTACACTCGGTACGAGTAATTGGGTATTTCATCGTGGCCATTTCCAGGGTTTTGGCGTGGGATATCATAATCTCGGGTGTTAATCTGACTCTTCTGACGAACATTGACGCGTGCGAGAATACAACCTTACACTTTGTTCCATCCGTGTGTAAACAGAATTCGTTGGGACTTTTGATAAACTTGAAATTAAGGTCGATCAAGTTTGGTATAAAGCGGTTTTGTTGACAAATATCCACGTGTACTATGCCGATTAAATCGATAACACCTTCTTGGGCGAATTTTGCACGCTTCTCGAACCCTTCATTTTCAAAATAATCGTCGAATTTTCCCGATGAATCCTTGTAGAAGAGCGCCCCCGTCAAAAAACTCTCTTTGGCGGGTCCTCCGAAAGTCAACTGCGTTTGAATCATACTCTTGAATGGGTATTGTTGAGGGCACGATGTAACCGATCTATCACCCAACGACGCGTGGACTTCGCTAAAAAGGCTACTTAGAAATAGATTTTCCGGTCCAATTTTATCAGCGGTCGTTACTACGGTATTTGACGCATCGCGAACTTCGGCCTTGGGTAGCGTTCCGTCGGGTTTTACCACTTTGACTTGTACTTGAATGAGAGTGTTCTTCAAATCGATGTATGTTTCCGAGTTTCCAGTAATGGAGAATATGATTGCCTGATTTTCATTAACGTTGGACGTTGGGTTATACTCTACCCACTGACTCCCTAATATTCCGGTTTGGGTGTACGGTACGTGGAATAAATCCAATTCCGAGCTGATGCTGCTTTGAGAGCTTGGATGCGCCAGAGACATTATGAAAATATATCGGGCTGCAACGGGTACGACCTTCTCTTCTTCCTGGTTCGAACTGAACTGACGATACGCGAAGTCGTACTCTTCCTTTTACGACCGTTTCCGGTTAATCCCGTTACTGTTTCGGCCGCCTTTCTCAACGTTTCCTTGCCCGCTTCGCTTCCTCTTGTTTTTAACGCCTCTTTAAACGATACACCCTCCGTGAGGTCTGTCGCAATTTTTGCACCCGTATTTAAAGCTTTTCGTCCGAGAAATTTCGCACCCCTTTTTAGAATGGGCATGGCGGATCGAAATGCCGAGGCCAATATATTTCCGAGACCGTAACCTCTTTGAACGGCCACACCGCGGTATACGGGAAGTGACCCATGTCCAATTTGATTCAGATAATAGTTTTGATAATCTCCCACGGAGAGGTGTCCCGAGTTATACGGCGACATGTTGCAACCCCGACAAACGTGTGGAAAGTGAGGGGTTTAATAATGTTCATGACGCTTTTATAACAGAGTCCAGGGTCTCCTAGGTCTAAAGTGAAGAGTGACGTGAACTTTCCCTCGTTCGAAATGTACCGGTACGCCCATCTCGCTCATAATATTTATTTCGATGGTTTGAAATTGGTTGTTCGCTATAGGCATATAATGCGGTCTGGAAAACTCCTTCTCGACCGTGTCTCCATCCTTTCCATTTATACTTATAATTCGTAAAAGAGGAACATCAGAGTCTCCGACCGATCGACATTGAATTATATCGGAGTATACGAATATAGAGTGTAACCCAGCATCCATGTCGCAGCTGAATGGCGCGGTCATAGACTTATCCACGGTGACGTCTTCGCCGGGGTTTCTAGTGAAACCTAATATAATGGCGACTTCGTGGGGGATACGAACTCGGTTTGCTCCCTTTAATTCGACTACAACTCGTCGGTTTGGTTTGTTGTAATGAAACTCAACCCTAGAGTTTATTTTTTGACCATCATCGTCGGTTGACATTATTTCCAATAATTCTTCCGCCGAACCGTAATACCCAGGAGGGATAAATATGGTTATGTCACGCGTCTCTCGATAAGCGTCTACTGCGACACTCTTATACTCCCCTTCTTGGTTCCTGAGGTTTGTTCCGACATCGCCATCGTAAGTTGTATCCTGAATTATGAACGCGCATTCTTGTTTCACGTTATTCCAAGTTCTCGGGTAGCTGATTTCGGCCAGTCCAACTTCGTACAAGGATCCGTCGAGTTTAATGGGTTCCGGTAGATATGTCCGGAACCTACTTATGGTGTTGTTCTTGAAATATTGCGTCGATGAGTCGGAAGGTAGTGTGATGTAGAAACTCATCTTGTTTCGATTTCCTGCACCCAAGAATCAAATTCTGAACTGTATCCACGCCAACGAACTAGCAGTTCTTTGGTACCGTCGGGTTTAGTTCTTTTTCGTAAAACCCTTTCGATTTTAAATTTACAGTTTTCGAGATCCTTGCCAATTTTCTGTATTTCCTCTTTGTAGAAAACACCGGAAATGAGTTCGGAGTTTAGATCCGCGAGCTTATATACTGGAGGATCCCTCGCTATTAGTTCCGTTACTTTGAACAATTCCTCCGTGTAATTGGCTAAATACCCCTTTTCAAATGTCCTTTTATTTTTGCTTATTCTAACTAGGTCGCCCACCTCAAAGGGGTAGGAAGCTGGGGGAGAAAAATCAACACGCCCGTATAGGTTATCCCAAACCTTTTTGGAATTTTCACTCGTGACTTCAACCGGTTTGCATTTAACAGATCTATGATAGTTGTTGTTATAAGATTCCAATAAATCCGGTAATACGTCGATGTATCTATACGTATCGTTTTGCGTGAAATATCGGTACATGCGCGCTTTCAAAGTTCGATTAAATCGTTCGACGACGCTAGATTTAACTTCCGAGTGAGTGGCGAAAAACCTAATGCGCTTACGTTTAAATTCCTCTTGTAGTTCTTTGCAAAGAAATTCCTTGCCGTGGTCGGATTGCACAATCTTGGGTTTTCTGCCCGATTCTAAAATAGATCTAAATGCGGCTACCATCGTAGAACCCTTTTTGTCCTTGGTCGCAACTGCGAACGCGAATTTGCTGAATATATCGATACAGCATAATAAATATCGATAACCGTCGTTGTGACGTTTGATGTTTTGCATGTCTGCCAAGTCAATTTGCCACTGTTCGTCTATTCCATACACTATAGTCTTGTTTCTTTTGAATTTGTATCTCGCCGGATTGTGTAGCGTATACGTATCTTGACGCATTAAAAATTCCCGAACATCGTTCAAGTTGACGTTAATTCCCTTTGAGATAGCGGCGCGATATAGTCCATGCACGCCCCCGTAACTCCCCGGGTCTCTTTCGTTGTAGTAAATCTCTTCAAGTTTATCCATGTCTCGTACTGTTCGTGTTGTTTTGGGCGTACCAATACGCGAAGTCAAATAGTTCAATAATTATAATAATTACTAATATTAACAACGCCGTAATAACTTTGGGTGAATTTAAATATAGGGACGTTAAAACCCCGGTGGGCGCTGAATCATTACACCCTTCCATGATGATGTGTGAATGAATTGTGAAAGAATGTGCACATGGTATATTCGTTTATATCATTCTTTATTACAAAGTAATCCAATTTCCATTACCGAACATAGACTCCGGAGATGGAGGTAAAAAATCAAGTTTATGCACAACACTTGGTGAACTATTTACGCTGTCAATATTCGGTAGACTATCTATGTTATAATGTTGTACATTTTTAATTAAGGTTTTCGGTACACTTTCACTCGAAAGCAGTTCGTAAAAGTGGTCTATTCCGGTGACAGTGTCTTTCGGTTTATTTCTTAAAGCCCTGACGGATTCGTGTAGCATGTCCACGATATTAGATCCGACGATGGGGTGACCTTTGAATATCAGTTCGCCATTAGCGGTCCAGTCAATCTTGGTGTTATTATGAATCCATTTGTATAAAGCGATTGCCTTTTTGAGGTGCGTATCTGGAATAGCGAGAGCTATTTCCGGATACCAGTCCTTCTTTTTCGGTGCCTTAACCGTTTTCTTCCTCCTTCTTTTGTTAACGGCGCTCGATAATAGATGATTATACAAATTTATCTTTTGCGATTTATTTAATTTTCTGTTATTCAAAACGGCATTAGTATCTAGGTGTTCGTCAAGTTCGATTTTGGGTTGCGAATTCAATCGACGATAAACTTCCTCCGGAACTAGAATCATCTTCCTAGCCATTTCTATTAATAGCTCTACTTATGGCAGCACCCGCCGCCGTGCTCGCAAGGGATAAGAGTGGTGCTAACAAAAGTGGGAGAAAACCTCCGTTTTGAGAGAGAATCTTCTTTCGCTTCGCTACTGTTTTCTGTTGAGACAGCTTCCTTAACTTTCGCGTGTATTTCCTCAGTCGCTTCTTCTGAACATCTGATAATTTCACATTCCCGCGTAGGACATTTATACACCCCTCCGCGATGGCTTTGATGGAGTCATTACTGGCGTGTTTGATTGCGTGTTTTCTCTGACTCGGATTGCACGTAGTTAAAAACTTTAAAAAATCTCGGTGCGTGTGTATTCTCTTCATTTTGGTACAAAGACGGCAGCTTCTTCTCCCGGTATAACACCCGTTCGCAGCCGATGTTCATCTGACGTGGTTGGTTTTAAATCAACCCATAAATACCCGTAATCTCTAGATATGGCTTGATGGAATGCGTCGATGACGTATTTACTGTTTGTGGGGCATATCTGTTTCGCCAAATGAAATATAGCCGATTTGTCTCGCGGAGATTTGAATATTATCAGATAGTGGGCGTTTAAATTTAATGTTCTTATTTCCTTCCCGGGATAATATAAGTTTTGCATGAGAATGAAGACCGACGTATTTTTATGATGGGATCCACGTATGAACAAATTCGTTACATCCTTGTTATTTGAAATTTCACAAAGCAAGTCATCGAGAATGACAAAGTTCTTGACATTGGGGTCTAATAGATTTACGTTTAATATACCCTCGTGAAATTCAACTGACGGGGTGTGATCCAATACCGAATTGAAAAGTTTCGGTTGATATTCTGTATAACACCATATTATTCTATCTGGTGGCGGGGTAATACATATATCTCTATGCTTAATGAGATTAGCTACAAAGAATGATTTCCCCGACTGAGTCGCCCCGGCGATAAGACCGTTAAAAGGGTGTTGTAGGCTGAAGTCCATTTTAACGAATGACACACATTTTCATATACCATTAGCTTTTATTAATAAATATTCTCTGCTCTTAAAAATAATTTTTGTTATCACACGTTTACAAAATTCATCTTCCAAAAAGGTTTTGTTTTGAAATACTTTATATATTTCAACGTAATCCAAGTTATCCACCGCGGTCTCATAGTGATTTTCTACTTTGCCTGGTCTGACTATTTATACGGCCATTCAATTCTACGTCATTGTAGCTTTAACTTGGGGGTGAGTAATGGGTTTTCTGGGGCGCCACATGTTGCAACTGGGTTTGAGAATATTTTCCCGTGGCACTCTTTCCGGGGTATTACCCCCCCCACAATAGGTTTCACACATTGGGATTTCCCTCATTCATTCGCCATTTTATTAATACGGGGGAAATTAATGGCTCGAATTTTAATCTAATTAACATATTGAAGAGTCGTTTATTTCTTGCATTATAATTGACCTTATCTTCATATGGTATTATATGCACTATGCACCCTGAGAAGCGAACGCGTTTCATTTCAAATAGAGTGTTATCAACCTTTGTCTATATTGAATTTTATGGTATATAACATACCACTACTGTATTGATTTATTTTTCTCCGAGATATCCCCGTTATCTTATCAGCATTAAGAAATTCATTTTTAAACTACACTAGAATTGAACTGATCTGAATTCCAATTTTTTATTTTTCTTATCCCTTATCTTATCTTAGTATTTGCGATAAAATTAAACTTCTCGAAAGTTCCAGCGTCACTGGCGCCATCTGCTCCCCCCTCGCACCACCCGCACCACCCGCACCACTCTGCACCACTCTGCACCACCCACCACTTGCACCACCCCTGCCTTCCACAGTGCTTGGGCTGGGAGACTCTTATGAACCCTACTGGTGAAACGTCAAAGATTCTTGTAAAGCGACGCCTGGTGAGGCGCTGTCAAAGGTTTAGTACAGACTAAATAGGAAGATGGACTACAAAATCGCGTGTGGTCAATTCCGGTGTCGTTCTCAAACTAGCTCTCAGCATCATTTCGAAGTTTAGGTAGTGTTATACTTATGGAACCGCTTATGATTAAACTAAGCTAAAGCTCACAAAATGAGTCCACATATCAAAATAATAACGAACGAAACATCATCATCATCATCATCATCATCATCATCATCATCATCATCTTCCTCTTCTTCTTCTACACACCAAGTCAAACTATTAGCCCATCGTATATACGATGTGGCTAAAAATTGATATATCGTTGAATTAACAATATTAAATCCAATTTTAGTCGTTACGGTTGAAATTTAGGAGTTTTAGTGTTTGAGAGAACAATCTGTGCTCAGAAAAACTATTTCGAGTCGTCAATATTTATTGTAAGTTACATCCTATTGAAATAAAAATTGAATACACGAATAATTTTAAGTAAAAGCTGTATAGCCTTATTTTCAATACGACATAATTCAATCTATAAATAATACGAATATCGTAGTGTATATTGAAAGTTGGTTTTAATAATAACTCGGGCTATATAAGCTACTAAAATTATATGTCTGCATTTAAAGTTTTATTTTCGGTTGATCTGGTTATTTCTTTCGATAATGAAGATCATTTTGAATTTCGTTGCAATTTGCTCCATCGTTCTTGCGATCTCCGGTAAGTTTAAATGAAATAAAATTATGTATTCAATAATAATAATAATTAAGTGTAACAAGCAGTTTCTTCTAATTGATCTTTTAAACGCAAAGAGTTCTTATTTATATTGTGGTTTTAAATAACGGCAAAAACGGATTTACGTAAGAAGAACCTTGAGCGTAGCAAATTCTCTACCCATCCTCGACTACTTTGTATGTTTTGATGGGAGTAGCTTTTAATTTAAAAACTCGCGCTCGCCATCTATCGGTCTTATTCTCTTATATTTTTTGGGCTTTAAATATAGGTACTGCATATGTAAAGTAAATCATAATAACAACTTATAAATGCACTACAATAATATTTTTTTACCACTGGCGCAATTTCGGAAAACAATATTTAACCAGAGATAAGAATGACATTTTCGACCACTAGAAGTCGCTATATGCTAAATTTGTGGGTGAGTCAAAATATAAGCAGACGAAGTTTCTCAATAAAATATGCGAGGATAGTACCAGAGGCTAAAGCTATGATCCGACGTTCTTAGTACATAAAACCGTTTTTGATATTACTTAATTTTTTTCCATTAACTTATGGATAATCAAATGAAAAACACCGTTATATTTTTCAATTATTTATTTCATGTAGATTTTGCAGCAAGCTACAACGAAATTTGCCCGCCAAAAACTAAGCGTGAATGCACGAAGTTCTACGATCGAGAAACTAAACAATACTTAAACCGTGATAATAATCCAGATTTTTGCCATTGCGCTTGCACTGTTGATACACAGTGTAAAGGTTTCGAATGTCCCCGCTTATTGCCAGAGACCTATTGCTGTATTATCCCTTGCCGCGGTAAAGACGTTGGCCGTTGCAGTTGCAGAAAGAAAGTAAAGGGATGACTGTTATTCTTTTCAAGACTAAGATTATGTATTTTTCGCAATTAAAGAAAAACTGTTTTGAAAATATTAATGTAAACTTTAATATTACCATTGAAGGAAAAGTTCAGGTATTATAACAATATAACTTTAAAAAACGACTTTTTGCTACATATAATAGGAAAAATAATAATAATAAAAATAGATTATCTCTTATTACAAAATAATTAGCAATTAATTCGTCTTAAAAACGAGGCCTACTGCACCGCCACTGTTTAGTGGCGTCTCCTTAACCGAACCTATCTTATCCTTACCTCTCTCAGCCTGTGAGAATTCAACCAATCCCGAATATTTTACGTAGTCGTTGACACGTATGATTTGTTTGCTTCAGCGACCAAAGCGACATCACCGACGTGACAGTAAGATTTCAGTCTGGTCTAAATGTGCCTAATGAGTCTGTATTTCCAGGCAAATCAAAACGTTTTGATTATAAATATGACCATGCACATTAGCATAAGTTTATAATGCCTCTAAGTACACAAATACGGGTTACAACTGGGCATCTTCTGCAGGCTACTGTGACGTCAGAACTCGTATAGCGCTAAGATCCGAAGAGAGAAAATTTTGAAATTTCTGTCGCGGTGCAGCCACCAAGCGGTCGAGACGAAAAAAAAAATCATCCAGTGGAATAAAGGAGAGTTTTACGTTTCGTATAGGCAGGAACTGGGGGGGGGGACTAATTTTACTTAAGCAACCCCAAATCCCTCTCTCTCGTGAGATAGAGGCGGTTTCAGTCCTGAAACATTCTAAAAGGGATAAAAGAAACGCTAGGCTAGGCGGTACAATTTTGTATTGAAGTTGAGGTGATAAATGATACGGAGAGAGTATAGGGTTTCATTAAAAGGAGCCAGACAAACACTATTGCCATAGAAGTGGAAGCGATATGAGTACTTAGAGGCATTATAAACTTATGACATTAGTAATAATAATAAAATACCAAAATTTTAATGGTTTAACATGAAATTTATTTTATTATTTATGAGGATCCAATAACAATTTATTTTAACTGTCAATTGTGATAACGGCGTTTTCATTTTATTACCTTATTTTCCCGACTGTGTCATGAACTTTTTTATTGCAGTTTTTGAATCGATCATTTATATAATATAACAAGTTGGGAAAACCAAAATATTACCTCTCCGAGGAGGACTACTTACAAACTTACTTACCCAGATATGGAAATGTTTCTTTTTTTAAGAACAAATAATGAAGTTAAAATTTATGAAATATTAAAGCAGTATACAAAGCATAGCAAATATACTGTAAATCAGACGACATTTTACATCCAATAAGGATATACTTGTACACATTAAAATCATCCGATGGGGGAAAAACGGGAAATGAAGAGCTAAACCTTTGGAGGGATATTACCTTTACGTTTTTGTAAAGGCCGAATTTTCTACTCCTCAACTGTATACCCTCTATGTTCAAAGCCATATTCACAACAGGGTTGCCATGTAAACACTATCCTCTCGTTTCACCTCAACGATTTTCTTAGTTTGTCAACATGACTGTTAACGTTACATAATACCAAAGCTTATTTCTGGCTACACACACTGGATGTAAATGTGCACCATAAATAGCATGAAAACACGAAGCTATAATCCGATCACGATCAGACCTTTAACTGGTCTGGGCTGCGTCCAGCAGAGCTCCCCAAAATGACAGCGGATTTTGGAAAACGGTTACCGGTGAGATCTGTCGTCATAGCTTTTTTCCGGTCATCGGTGTTTTAAAAATGACGCTAGCGCAATAAAGCGTGCAAGGTACCAAGGCTTAACAAAAATTGTATCATAACATATTTAAAGAGATAGATAACAACGTCTTTTATAATTAAAATTAGAAAGTAACATGTCTCTTAAAATTCTCGCGTCATCAAATGGTTTCACGCCAATTAAATAGCTATAGTCCCATCAGAATCAGCAAGAGCTATTTGTATTAATTCCTCCATGTTTTTTCGCCAAGCTGAGAACTACGCGTTTTACGTCACGTTTTCCCAAAACCCGACTATTTTCTTTGAAGACCGCGCTGGCTCAGCGCTGAGCACCGTGACGTCAAATTCAAAAGCAAAATCCCGTTCTGTACGACACTGCTAACAGCGCTAAGCTCTGCTGAACGCGGCCCAGATATCCACCATGATTATAAAATCTAAGCCTAATTATTTAACAGTGTATTTAACTTTCGGCTCACTCTGAACCGTTAATGTCTCTGCATTACAGAAACGAAAACCAAACCCAAGCGTTAACTTTTGGGTTCACTAGGCCTATTGACAAATAAAAGTACATTTGACCAATATCGTTGCGTTCGTTTTGAAATCACTATAGAAAGGATTATGCTATAAACAGATGTAGTATAGCTTAAGTAATATATAAACATCCATTTCAAATAACAATATTAAAAAACATTCTTGGAATATCAAAATGAAACAGAGCTTTAAAGCTACAAAAGTACTAAATGCATCGTAATTACGAAAAGGATTTCCACATATTCACTTTATATTATGAAAAAGTGAATATTAAGGTTCTGTAGGATTTCTTAACACATCAAAACAAAGCGAACTGCTAACTCGGCGCACTAGTGTGACAACGGACAGACACACACAGACAAAAAAATAGACTGCTTTTTAACTCTTCCCGTTTTCATTTTGAGTTTAGAAACAAGATTATCTTAAATATTAAAATAAATATAATTAATATTAAATATTTTCTTCGTTAGTTGTTCGCCTTATTGAGCGTTACATCGTCTTGATAAAGAACAATTAAACATTCTTGAGAGACTTGACTAATATTGGCGTTTAAAATGAAGCATACGCCGGTTGCTTCACCTTATTCTAATAGGTAGTATATAAGGATTTCGAATCGCAGCTATGGATAAGAACAGCGCAATTGCGTGAACCTTTGGTGGAAGCCCCGCCATTGGGAGGCCGGACGTTTCTCGTAACCCTGGCCGATCGCCGCGTATGTCTTAACCTTAAGGATGATGATGGAGTAGAAGCCAGGTGTGCAGACTGGTGTCCATGTGGGATGGACAAAAACTATGACCAGAAGATGGTGGTGTAGAAGCCAGGTGTACAGACTGGTGTCCGTGTGGGATGGACAAAAACAATGACCAGAAGATGGTGGTGTAGAAGCCAGGTGTACAGACTGGTGTCCATGTGGGATGGACAAAAACAATGACCAGAAGATGGTGGTGTAGAAGCCAGGTGTACAGACTGGTGTCCATGTGGGATGGACAAAAACAAAGACGAGAAGATGGTGGTGTAGAAGCCAGGTGTACAGACTGGTGTCCATGTGGGATGGACAAAAACAAAGACCAGAAGATGGTGGTGTTAGAAGCCAGTAAGTACAGACTGGTGTCTTTGTGGGATGGACAAAAGCAACGCCCAGAAGGTGGTGGTGTTAGAAGCCAGTGAATACAGATTGGTGTTCATGTGGAATGGACAATTGACTAGTCAGATGAAATAGTAGTGGCCAGTTGAATTGTGGATAGCCTCAAGTTTTGAATTTTCCGGGAACTGTGAATGCGGTCCGGAAATGGCGAACACATTTGCTTCGATTCGGAAACTGCGAACGCGGTCCCCTGGGGTGTAAGTCAATAACAACAGCCTGACACACACACACACACACACACACACACACACACACACACACAGACATGCCTGTCGATTTTAGAACCTCTCCGTGACATACGTCACTCGGAGAGGTAAAAAATACAGAATGTTTAGAACAATATCAATTGTATTCAACACAATGGAAAATTTATGGTGTTAAAACCGAAGGCAGATACGTTTAAAAACCACATTTTCGCACACGTATCGCATACGCAAAGTTCTTTTAAAATTTGACCTGAATTCTCAGAAAATTTGTTTTAAGAATACTGTCCCGACGATGAGATATTTCGATAGTATCGTTGCAATTTGCTGCATCGTCTTTGCGATCGCCGGTAAGTTTACATTGAAATATGAAGTCAATAATGTTTTTAAAGTATTTATTTCACATAGATTTTGCAAAAAGCAGCAGCTACAACGACACAATTTGCCCGCCAAAATCTGTTCGTGCATGCTCGAACTACTACGAAGATGAAGAAGATAATAAACCTATAGTAAAATGTGTTTGCAATTGCCGAGAATATGCACACTGTAAAGGTTACCATGTGTTCCGATCCCCAGAAAGAGGCCTTTTGCTGTTTTACGAGTTGCCGCAAAAAACACGTTGGCGAGTGCGGTTGCAGAAGAAAAACAAGTTGGGAAACCAAAATAAACCTCTCCGAGTCGAGACGAATTTACTTTCCAAACACAGGTCCACCATGGACGAACTAATACTGAAGGACGGATGGCAGATGGAGAAAGTTGTTGGAGAAATACTTGTTCATTCGCCTTCTAGCCGTCTTATTTTGTCTAGATGGCGCTAGCGTTTTCCGGGATTTGACTCCGCATTTTCATAACCCCCTCCATTTTCGAGCTGTAAGCTTAACATTGGTTGTTTTGTCGCTTAGTAATGGGCTGCCATTGGTTCTTCAGTATTACTTCGTCCATGGGTCCACCAGCCAATGAGAAAACCGGAAATACGTAGCTCAAATTAGCGGGATATCGCGAAGACCATTTATAAAGGTTTAATCGTTTAACATTTCCCTGTGTATTCTCATAAGTCTAATGAGGACCTAATATCTATCACTTAAGTGTGTATTTAACTTTCGGCTCACTCTGAACCGTTAACACTTCTTGTAAGAGGACACGAAACAAGATCAATTCTAGTTTAAATCTAGGGTATCTTGTTTCATAGACCTAATCGCTTCAACACTTACATAGAGACGAAGTATTAAAATCCATATTATGTAGTGAAATTAAAAGTTGCGTTTACACTATATATAAATGTAGTAAAGCTGAATTAAAAAGTAAACACCAAATTTGAAATGTTAATATCAAAAGATGTTCTTGGAATATTGAGATGAAACAGAGCTTTATAGCTACACAACTACTAAAAGAATCGTAATGCCGAAAATTATTTAAAATATTTCCATTTAATATTCTGCAAAAAGGAAATGTTATCGTTTTGAAAGAGATCTTATCATCCTACTCGCTTTATATTAACTTTGATATGCGTGTAGTGTTTCGATTCAGATGCAATCTTCATTACTCGTTCTATATAAACTCTCACTTGTGTCACTTAAAAGAAATAAGTTTATCTTAAATAATTAATTAAATAGAATGATATTAATTATTTTAATCGCCAGTAAATAACTTTAAAAATAGTTAAATCGTTTAAAATAAAGTTGTTCCTATTATCTTTCGAAACTTTCCTAATATTGACGTTTAAAGTGAAGGGTACCCCTCTTGCCCGCTTTCTTCAAATTTTGGGGTATATATACGATTCATTTCCATTATAATAATAGATAATAACGCATGGTTGAAGCCCTGCCATTGGGAGGCTAGACGTTTCTCGTAACCCTAGCCGATCGCCGCGTATATCTTGAAACCAATAATAGATAAAAACGCATTCGCGTGAACCGATGGTGGAAGCACTGCCATTGGGAGGCTAGACGTTTCTCGTAACCCTAGCCGATCGCCGCGTATATCTTGAAACCAAACGATGACGAAGGAAAAGAAGCCAGAATGGACTGACTGGCGTCCATGTGGAATGGACAAAGGCCTGAAGATGGTGGTGCATAGAAGCTGGTGTCAATGTGTGTAATGTATGTTAGTCGAGTGAATAAACGAGGGTTAAACTAATAGCTTAACTGATTTTTATTGTGGGTTTAGCTCTCTAGTATTTACATGCGGCCTCGTATTAGAGAGCCGGGAACGAGAATGTCTTCCGTTTCTCTCCTAAGCGGAGTTCAGAGCCCGTAGAGCATGGCGCGCTCTAGCGGGAGTAGTGGGCGGCGGGAGTTATGAATGTGAATGTTACAATACCTCCCTTTTTTTTTGAAATGAACTGTTACAGAGAAAGGGCATGTGTTCGAAATACTTAAAATTACTGAGGAACTTATGAATGAGCAAATATTATTATCAATTAAGATTATTATGGAACTTATACAGGAATAAGTAGTAATTAAAAAAAACTTAGGTTATCATAATCAGTAGTGCCTATTCTTAATTCGGAATGTAATGTCTAATCTTAGTTAATAGTTCATTTGGAAATATAATCCTTGTAGCGCGAGGGTGGTTGCGTTGTGCGAACTGGCCGGCTTCTCGGCAGTGATGGAGTGCTGGAAGGCTCTGGTGGTCGGGTCAACGTTAGCTGGGTGCTAGTTGTTGTGACTTGGCGAAGAGTCGGTGTATCCAGTTGTCTAGGCGTTACAAGTGTTCGGTTTGGCGTAGCCCGAGGCGTTGGGAGTGACGTCGGCGCGACGTTGTTGCGGGAAGTGCGGATTTCCGGGTAAAAGTCGAGATCGATGGATGAATCCGGATCGGAACGTAGGTCAGGTATGGGGTGTGCGTTGGGACGTACTTGATTAACGTGTCGTCGGATCAAACCTTTCGAGGTGTTGATCTCGTACATCATGCGTCCAAGGCGTTTAGTGACGACACCCGGAAGCCATTTGCATCCAACTCCAAAATTTTTAGCGTAGACCGGCGTCTCAAGTGTGTAAGATCTGGTAACACTATCGGAATGATCGTCGTCGATCGTGGCTTTACCTTGATCGAGATCTGCTTGGTGCAAAATGCTTGGCGGGGGTTTCAAAACGGGAACGATCGGAGAAGCGAATTCTGAGTATGGAATTCTCTCAATGATTCCGGCGGCTTCCAAGCGGAATAACTCATCTTCGACTCTTGATTTCATGGCATAGGGGACGGACCTCGCTTTGCAAAATTTAGGTGTTATGTTAGGCTTAACATATAGCTTGACCTTGAAATCTTCGAGTTTGCCGAGACCTGGTTGAAATAACGCCTTATGACTGGTCAGGACGCCATCCAAGGTTAACGGTTCGGCCATAGTTGGTGCAGTTCCAGGTGCAGGTGCGCTTGAAGCCACTCTCGTTTGGTTGACGGCTAATTCCTTAAGCGATGGTAAGATGGCCAGCGCTGAATATAGCCATTTTCGTCCGCAGAGGCTCGGTCCTGTACCTTGGTTCACGAGCAAAGGTAAGGTGCTAGTTCTACCATGGTATGTGGCGGTGACTAGGCATGTACCGAGAATATCAAGACCATTTCCGGTGTAGGATTTTAAGCGCTTCGGGAACGGTTGTAACGTGCCGGCTCCCGATAGGTCGTTGAACACAGATTCCGATATTATCGTGAATCCGGAACCATTATCTACTTGAAATGGTAGGTTTTTCCCATTGACGTTGATGGAGATGATTTCAGGAGGCGGGGCCTCATCGTCTCTGAGGTTAACGTCAGGATCTCGTGCATTCTCAGGCTCGAGATGGCAAAGATATTGCTCTTGAATAGGCGCGATAGTTTCATCCAAGGAGTCATGAACGTGGTTGGTACCATCAGTATACATTATGTATTCTTGGTGAGGTAAAATGGGTTCATCGTCGGACGATTCGACCACATTGTTTGTTCCACTATTATAGTCATACATTATGTATTCTTGGTGAGGTAAAATGGGTTCATCGTCGGACGATTCGACCACATTGTTGGTTCCACTATTATAGTCCCTTGTTTTCTTCCTACCATTGCCTCGTTTCGGGGCTGATTTGTCTTGCTTCATTGAGTAGCAAGCTTTGACTAAGTGTCCTGTTTTTCCACAGCCGCCACAAACAGCATTGATGTAAGGGCAGTTCGTGCCCACATGATCAGTCTTCGTGCACCTGGCACATTTCACGTTCTGATGTACATCATGCCTCACGTTGGATTGTCCATGCGTGTTTGATAGGTTCGGAGGTCTCATACGATTCCGATTAAAGGCTAGTTGCTTGTTAAAAGTATTAACAGCGTTGACGTGGTAATTTTCCACTTGCGGTATGGAGGACTTCAGTTCTTTCGCGTCTTTATTTATCATTTCCATTGACAGAAGTGCCTTAGTCGCGGCTGCCAAGTTGAAATTAGTTTCATCCTCGCCAGCTAACATGCGCCGATGCATTGCTTCATCGTTGATGCCCATCATAATTCGGTCTAAAATCATGGACTCGAGGTTGGCGCCGAAGTCGCAGTTTTCCGATAATTTCTTTAAGTCCGAAATGTATGAAACAACGCTTTCACCCGGAAGTCTGTTCCGTCGGTAAAACTTACAGCGAGAGATGCCTTTCGAGGGTTTTGGATTAAAATAAGTGCTCAAGTGTTCTACTAACTGGGTGTACGCGATATCAATGGGATCTTCAGGTTGAACGAGTCCCGCTAATAACGCAAATGTTTGATTGTCCAGTACAGTCATTAAAACGGCACGCTTGCGATCTTCTTCTTTTAGTCCATTGGCGATGAAGTAGGCGTTAAGCTTGGAAGAATACTGTTTCCACGAAATGGTTTGAGGATTAAAAGTTTCTAATAAACCTACTGTTCCCATTTGATAAATGTTAGTGGTGGTTGATGCTGCATCAGCCATTGCACGTGTGAAACTCGGAGTCATTAACGTTACGGCGGTATTCGTTAAGCCTCGGTTCGCGTGACTTGGAAGTCGGAGACGGCTATGTGAGCCGCGGGTTTTCCCGAGCTTGCTTCGTGGTCCACGAGGAGGAGATTAGGCCCGATTTTGTTCGGACTTGCTTGAGACTAGTTACGGATAACTATCGTCGTTTAGTTACGGATAACTATTGTCGTTGAGTTACGGATAACTATTGGTGTTGCTCACCGCGTTGGTTGCGTAGTTAATCACGGATGATCGTTGAATCTGTTCCTTTGTTTGCTGTGATCTTTGTTCATTTGTTTCGACGTCCCTCCGAAGTCGATCAGCAGAATCAGAAGTTTTGTTGCAGCTTAATAATACTTTGAGAAACCCATCTCCGTCGCCATTGTAATGTATGTTAGTCGAGTGAATAAACGAGGGTTAAACCAATAACATTAACTGATTTTTATTGTGGGTTTATCTCTCTGGTATCTACATGCGGCCTCGTATTAAAGAGCCGGGAACGAGAATGTCTTCCGTTTCTCTCCTAAGCGGAGTTCAGGGCTACGTTCAGTAACTGGAAATCGGAAAAAGCCGTTACCGCTACCGATGTGATTTTATCCGAGCGCTACGTCAGAGTGACGTCAGACGTCACTGAACGTTTTTTCTCTCTCTGTTGCGTTTGATGATAGTTTCCATGATGGCGTCTGCTACAGATCTTGGATTGAGTCGAAAACGAAAACTTAACTGTTATTTTTGTTATTAAACGAACTATCTAACGACGATGAAACGGAATTAACTTTAATTGCAGTTGATTTGAAAAGATCTAAAAAGAAAAATGTGTTATTGTTTCGCTAGTGGCTTTGGACTGGATTGTTCGCCATGGCGAACTTCAATTAATGACGTCATAAATACGATTCGCATCGAAAAAACCTGCTCTTCCAGCCGCTACGATCGGTGTCCCATCGATGCGTAGCGTGACGTAGAAAACGGAAGTGCGAAAAACCGTACAGTAAAAAAATCGGTCTCCGATGCGCGCAGCGCTGCGTACGCTAGCAGTTACTGAACGTAGCCCAGATCCCGTAGAGCATGGCGCGCTCTAGCGGGAGTAGTGGGCGGCGGGAGTTATGAATGTGAATGTTACAATGTGGAATTGAAGAAGAACAGAAGATGCTGGTGCATAGAAGCTGGTGTCAAGGTGAAATTGACGAAGAACAGAAGATGGTTGTGCTTGGAAGCTTGCAAGTACAGACTAGTGTCCATGTGGAGTGGACGAAAACCAAAGCTGGTGGTGTTGGAACTCAAGTAGAATAGCCAGATGAGACAACCCCAAATTTCCGTGAACTGTCAATGCAGTCCGGAAATTGGGAACACGTTTGCTCCGATACGCAAACTGCGAACGCGGTCACGTGGGGCGTGATAGACAGACAGACAGACACACAGACACGGCCGGTGTAATACCTCTCCGTGACATACGTCACTCGGAGAGGTAATAAATGGATGATTGTTATTATTATTTTGTTCAAAGATATGATTATGTATTTTTCCAAATAAAAAAACATTTTTGAACATATAAATTTCGAGATAAATTTTTACTTAAATATTACCAATAAATAAAAAGTACAGTTAACATAACATTTTGCCTAAAAAGAGCGTCTTGTTTTCTTAATATAAACGGAAAACATAAGTAGTGTAACCCCCCACTTCGTACCTCCGTAGGTGTAGAATGTAGGTGTAGAATGTAGGTCAAGGTCACCAGTGTAGGTCAATGACCTATGACGTAATGAGTGACGTAATCAACGCCCCCTCGCCGCCGGGGAAGCCCCTTCGCGGGGAAACCCGCGCGCCCCCTCGCGGGAAAATACCGCGCGCCGCCTCGCGGGAAAACCGCGAAATTTGAAAACCGCGCGCAAACTCGGGGTGAGTCTGCGCATGCGTATGACGGTCTCTTCAACTGTATCTGTGACGTCATTGGCGAGAAAACACCGTGCGCCGTCTATTGGGAAACTCCTCTCTTCTACAACTGTATCTGTGACGTCATTGATAAGAGAGAGATAGCTTTAAACGTACATTGACAAGGGTTAAATCTTCTACAACTGTATCTGTGACGTCATTAATAAGAGACGAGAATGGATAGCTTGAAACGTACATTGACAAGGGTTAAATCTTCTACAATTGTGACGTCATTGATAAGAGACGAAGATGAATGGATAGCTTTAAACGTACATTGACAAGGGTTAAATAGAAAATCTTTCTTTGAGAAAGTGTAATTATGGAAAATAAGTTAAGCCGAGTGTATTATAACAGTGAAAGTCCTCTCAGTTACGGTAGCGCAAAGAAATTGAAACAAGGAGTGAAAAATGTTTCGAAGAAAAAAATTAAGACTTGGCTTCAGTCTCAGCCAACATATACCATTCACAAAGCAAGGAGGATATACTTTCCAAGAAATCGTACTTACGTTACAACAGTCAGTGAAGTATTTCAGTGCGACTTGATCGATCTACAAAATCTTAAGAAAATAATAAAGGGTTTCAATATATTCTAACTATTATTGATATCCTCTCAAAATATGCTTGGAGTCTTCCTTTGAAAAATAAAACTAGTAAAGAGGTTTTGAAAGCTTTACGGAGAGTTATTAAAGAAAGCCGTTACGAATTAATGTTGATCAAGGTAGTGAATTTTTATCAAAATTGTTTAAAGATTATTTAAGAAAAGAGGGAATAAGTTTTTATACTAGTGTAGGTGCAACTAAATGCGGAGTAATTGAAAGGTTTAATAGAACTTTAAAGGATAAAATCTTCAAGTTGTTAACTAGAACGAAGAAACTAAATTACATTGATGCCTTACCAAAAATAATGAAATTCTACAATGCAACTGTACATTCAAGTACTGGTTTCGCTCTTATTGATGTCAATGAGAAGAAATTCCACCACAGAATTTGTATTAGTCTTAGACGTCGATATGATGCCCAACGATAACCTCCACGAAATGTTCCTGGAGTATGCCTGAGAAAATAGGCTCTTTCTCGAATCTCGAAAAGATGATAAAACTGTTTACGTTGTACCCGCATTCGAAATGAAAGAAATAGCCCAAATACCCAAGGATAAAACGGACAACGTTTGGAAATGATGGGCGCCCACCTCTTTTACATTGAGCTTTGTTGGAAATGTCAGAAACATATTGACTACGAAGCCTGGTATAGAGAACCAATGACTAATAAGTTAGCTGTCATTTTTGAAGTCTTGTGGAGAGATCCTTGGGAACCTTCTTCTTCAGCAGAAATTCAGCGCCTTATCATGATGAAAGGTTTAGACAATATGACTTTAATTTAAAAGTCAAGTAAGACCAAGATACCACCGTGTGTAGAAAGAAGAAACCATCGATAACTAACCCATTGATTGATATCTTTGTAGGTTTGCGAATTACACGTTGTAAGATACTAATTTTCAGTTTTAAATAACGCTTTTTGTCATCCATTATGGCCTGAAAATGGCCAACTCATTCCATAAAGAAAAGGATACCGATCAAGAAAAGAGCCGTATCTTATTTCGACAGTTCAAAACTGAACTAAAGGAAAAATATCCAGACTCCTCCAGGAAGTGCTACTGATCTCGAAGCTTCCATTTACATGAAAAAAAGAAGTAATTTATCAGGTTAGTTTTAAAGAGTAAGTAAAAAGAAAATCAAATCTACCTTCCATTGTGTATAAAACACTGGTCCCGGAAGCTTTGGAACAGATTTTGGCTGTTATGAAAAAACTGTCTCCATTGAGGAACTCTATTTAGATAATATAGGAGTTAAATGGTGTATATTCGTACAAGTTATTCTTATAATGACGTTATTTAATGTAAAGATTTGTATTTTAAAATAGGGATTTTGCTCATAAACTTGCATTGGTTTTGATAAGTAATCCAAATGTACCTTTTCATACTTTGGACCTATCAAATAACCTAAAAGAAGATAAAGGTAATATATTTACTAACGAAAAAAGAAATATCAAAGACAAATAACAACAATAGCTCTTCATTGTATTTCTTAATGAAATATCTCTTGTCAATTAATTGTAAAGAAAAACAGAAAATAAATGTTACCAATAAACATTGTGGTGAACTTTTTATGAGGATATTATTTCTGCATTTTTCATAATAGCACTGAACTGCCTATCTGTACGAGGTTGAATTCAGGGTTCGTACAAACCTGGGAAACTGGGAAAACTAAGGCAAATAAATAACTTTCAAAAATTCAGTGTTTTTCTTCTTGGCGGTCTAGTGTAAACATGTTTTACTGTGCTTTGGTGTGTTTTATTGTAGTTTTGTTGTGGTATAGTGTAGTTTTAGAGTGTTTTATTGTACTTTTATTGTGTTTTATTGTAGTTTTATTGTACCTTAGTGTATTTTTTTGTGTTTTACTGTGTTTTATTGTAGTTTTTTTGTATTTTATTGTAGTTTTATTGTACTTTTAGTGTATTTTATTGTGTTTTATTGTACCTTAGTGTATTTTATTATGGTATAGTGTAGTTTTAGAGAGTTTTATTGTACTTTTATTGTACTTTTAGTGTGTTTTACTGTGTTTTGATTTGGTTTTATTGCGTTTTACTGTGTTATGGTGTGTTTTTATTGTAGTTTTAGTGTATTTCAGTGTATTTTGTTGTAATTTAAGTTATTTGTCATAAATTCACAAAGTTTCTGTAAGACTCAATATCATATTGAACATAATAATACGTGGAACAAAGTATTTAGTTTATTATTAGTTTATTTAGTTCATTATTAGTTTATTATTATTAGTTTATTTAGTTTATTATTATTATTTATATATATTATGCATTTATAACATTAAAGTAAAACGAAATAAATTTCCTTACCTACATCCCCAATATAACTCCAAAATTATTATGATATTTTTCGTTTGAATCAACTAACCATTCCACGAACATCTGTCACGACAAAACGGAAACAGTAGGTGTACCATTTTTGAACGCTTTTCTCCCAATACCAGTTCAGTATAAATCTCTTCAACTAGAAAGTGTATTTTATTGTCCTTTTCGTGTATTTTATTATGGTATAGTGTACTTTTAGTGTGTTTTATTGTACTTTTAGTGTATTTTATTGTGTTTTACTGTATTTTCTTGTACTTTATTGTAATTTTAGTGTATTCTATTGTGTTTTACTGTATTTTCTTGTACTTTATTGTAATTTTAGTGTATTCTATTGTGTTTTATTGTGTTTTACTGTGTTTTATTATAGTTTTATTGTACCTTTGTGTAGTTTTATAGTGTTTTATTTTACTTTTAGTGTATTTTATTGTGTTTTACTGTATTTTATTGTAGTTTTATTGTACTCTTAGTGTATTCTATTGTGTTTTACTGTACTTTATTGTATTTTCTTGTACTTTATTGTAATTTTAGTGTATTCTATTGTGTTTTACTGTGTTTTCTTGTACTTTATTGTAATTTTAGTGTATTCTATTGTGTATTTTATTGTGTTTTACTGTGTTTTCTTGTACTTTATTGTAATTTTAGTGTATTCTATTGTGTATTTTATTGTGTTTTACTGTGTTTTATTGTAGTTTTATTGTACCTTAGTGTATTTTATTGTACTTTTAGTGTACTTTTAGTGTGTTTTATTGTACTTTTAGTGTATTTTATTGTGTTTTACTGTATTTTCTTGTACTTTATTGTAATTTTAGTGTATTCTATTGTGTTTTACTGTGTTTTACTGTATTTTCTTGTACTTTATTGTAATTTTAGTGTATTCTATTGTGTTTTACTGTGTTTTATTGTAGTTTTAGTGTATTTTATTGTACTTTTAGTGTATTTTATTATGGTATAGTGTACTTTTAGAGTGTTTTATTGTACTTTTAGTGTATTTTATTGTGTTTTACTGTGTTTTACTGTAGTTTTTTTGTACCTTAGTGTAGTTTTAGGTTTTCGTGACACCTTAAGCAATATGGTTTTTTGTTGGGGCATGCAAAAACATTTTCTAATTTAAAATAGTCTTTTACAACGTGATTACCGTGACACCAATCGGGAATATTGGGCGGTAATTGTGAGGGGCGCGTCATAAATAATTGTACTGTAGAAATGAAAGTTTATAATGCGCTTTAACTCGAAAACCTCTTGTGCCGAAAGATAGTTTAAAATGTTTGAATCGAGACACTCACCGGTTGCAGCGAGTGATTCTTCCAACAGTTGCTGGTTATAGACTTCGTTCCATAAAATACTATTAAGCTAGCTAGGATCCGAGACTTCGTTATACCTGAAGGTGAATAATATAGCGCCTATACCGTGTTATATTTTGCTCTCGGACCGAAAAATACTTTACTAACAACTTGCTATAACAAATTTCTATAAAAAGGTGAGTACTTTATACTTTTCAAATGGACTAGAAAATTTAGTAAGAGGGAAATAGTTATTTTATACAGCGAATCAGAGTAAGAGACACGCTCTTGTGACCGAAATGGAAGAAGAAAATATAATAGAATCTCCTAGAAAAAAACAAAAAATAGAAGACGTTAAAGTAACGTCTTTACAAGATATCGCTATAAAAAATTTGATGCATGTTTTTAAATATAAGTTGCATAATGAAAGATATTTTAATTTTAACGATGTAAAAAATTTTATACCGAAAACTTTTTGGGGGCAAATAGAATCCGTCTTTTTTAAAGCCGCCGAAGTAGAGAAACATCGACCACCTGGAACTTTCGAAGATTTGGATATAAGTATATCAAAATCGTCTATAGAGAGAAAAATAGTGTTCGACGAATTCATTCCCTTAACGTTTGAAGAATTTGAACTAGTGCATCGCAATCGGATAGAAACGCCACCATTTATCTTAACAAATGAACAAAATCATTTACATTACCAATATTTTGCAAAAATTTGCTATTGTGGTTGCCCTCAAAATTATAGACGAATATGTCCCGGTTGCTATTTTCATCATAGTTTAAACGATTGTTTAAACGCTAAATATGAACAGTTAACTGATCACTATCAGGTTAATAGTAAAGATGCGTTACACTATTATATCTGGAACTATAACAAAAGTTGGTGTTCCAACTGCATTTTACAACCATTATTCTCATTAAAAGATGCTGACGATTGCGAACAAACTACTGATTGGCATAGTCCGTCAAATAATTATCCCTTCGAACACGGTTTTATGGGGGAAGACATTAACCGTAACACTACTCCAAGACCTACAATAGAAGACGCGTTCTAACAGTTAATTACGTACAGGCGCCGCTCCAACTGAATTTTACCATAAACTCTAAATTTCCCTGAATTTTTGAAAGTTTTCCCAGTTACCCAGGTTTGTACGAACCCTGAATTCATCCTCGTAGAAATAGACAGTTCAACTATATTATGAAAAATACAGAAATAATATCCTAATAACTTAATTGATTGGTTAAGAAAATTAAAATTAATAATAAAACAGTTCACCACAATGTTTAATAGTGTCATTTATTTTATGTTTTTCTTTACAAACAAGAGATGCTTCATTACGAGTTTGTTTTTTAAAATGAAGAGCTATTGTTGTTGTTTATTTGTCTTTGATATTTCGTTTTTCGTTCCTTTTATTTTTTAATAAAATGAAGGGGCAGGGACTGAAGAAACGATTTCATCTGTTTCTGAGGTTTATTTCAAGTAACGTACTCTAGTCCCTAGATGCACACACGCGCTGCTGTTTTTCAATTAATCGCAATTTTTGACAATTACTTCTTAACTTCTTCAACGTAATTCGCGGGATATATATCCACGATGTCGTCTTGACGACTTTTGCATCAACCTTGCTCGTACGTATATATTAACGTTTTTCTAAAAAAAGGTTTTATTCACTTATTATAAATTATGGCATGCAGATTAAAATTTATTCATCCTTATCAAATGGTTTGCTCCGGACCAACTATGTCGGGAAAATCGACATTTGTATTTAAATTGTTGGAAAATAGTCGATTAATGATTGAGCCACCTCCAGATCGTATAGTTTATTGTTATTCTATGTATCAACCAAAATTTGACGAATTAAAAAGAAAAATTGGAAATATCGATTTTATAAAAGGTTTACCGCCTAATGACGAAGATTTCTTCGATAGGACTAAAAATAATCTGTTGATTTTCGACGACTTATCATCCGAGTGTAATAGTAGCAGTCAAATTTCTGATTGGTTTGTCAAGGGGTCTCATCATCTCAATACCTCGTTGATTTTAATTACGCAGAACCTCTTCGCTAAGGGGAAAGAGGCCAGGACAATAAGTCTTAATTGTTCTTATATAATTATCTATAAGTCTCCGAGAGATTCGTCCGCTGTTGAATACCTAGGACGGCAAACGTTTCCCAAAAAGAAACATTTTTTAGCTAAAGCCTATGAAATGGCTACGGAGAAACCTCATAGTTATATATTAATTGATTGTAAACAGGACCAAGATGATAAACTACGTTTAAGGAGCAATGTCCTTCCTTCTGATGGTCCTATGATAGTTTTTGTCGAGGATTAAATTAACGCGAACTCTCCAAAATAAATTATTTACCATAACGATGGTACCCCGATCACTTCGTCCACACTATCCCTTCTTACACGTTTTAAAACATAGTAAACAAAGAAAAAAAATTCTTAAAAATAGTAGCAATGCTCAGATAAAAGCTATTTGCAATATTTGTCATAATATTACAACTGGAGGCTTACCAATCACCAAGGCTCAAAAGGCAAAACTTAGGAGTCATAAAAGGGTTATAAGAAGATTAGCTCTGAAATCTTTGTCATTAAAAAAGAAACGTCGTTTGATGACTAATCAAACAGGAGGATTCTGGCCTTTACTACTAGGAACATTGGTCCCTAGTGTAATTTCGGCGATTAACGCTGTACGATGAAAAAAATGATACTAGTTCCGGCTTCTACAGTTTTGTCGGCCGTAGACAGAGAATTATCCGATTTAGACAAAGAAATGAGTGAAATTCTTGAAAAACCAGGAACATCCGAAACAAAATTGAGAGAATATTTGACAACGCTACAAAAGTTTCTAAACGTTAAGAAATTTGTTGAACCACCGACCGTAAAATTAAGTCAACCCCCTATTGTACAACCATTGCCAGTTCCAATGGTTCCGACATCGACACCTAATCTAATACCTACACTGCCTCCAAATATAATGCCATCAACACCTGCAAATGTGATGTCAACGCAGTCACCAGCAGCAACAGCACCAGCTCCGCCATTTACATTTACTGCTCCAGTATCTACTGTATTACCAAATCCTGAAAGGCTTAAAAAGAATAGGAAAAACAGTATGGCCCAAGTAATTCACGAATATCAAGAACTGAAAAAATTGTACTCTCCGCTTGAACTAAGAAGGAAACCTAAAAAAAATTCCAAACCAAAAGAAGAAGAATCAAACATAACTGTAAGACGACAAAACAAAAGACGAAAGACGGAAAATAAATGGATCGATTTATACGAATAAAGTTTATTGATTACAATACATGTCTTTATGATTTAATAAATGATTGCACATAAACAAAAGCACCATTGCTTCGTTATACATTAAATCATGAGGATTATATAAGTCTTGAATAATCATATCTAGGGTATAGCCGTTACACATGTTAAATAAATAGAAAATACAATGTAGTCCACACGTTTCTGACAAAGGATATTGTATAGGTACGTTGTTAAAATACCATTTACTAGCGTAAAGGTTAAGGTCTACAAGATTGTAGTAAAAAGGATCATTTCCGTAAGAATCAAAAAAGGTACCTATTCCATTATCTACGTAGATTGCTAACCAGTGAATGCCTCGGCTTGATTTTGGTTCCGTATTCAAACAAAAACAATATTTTTTCTGTCTGGGTGGTAATGGTTTTTGATCAAAGGCAAAAACACCGAGAAAAAATGGTTTTGTTACGGATTCACACGTTAAAAATTCGTTTATTTCTACGGTGTTCATTCTCCTGAGGGATTGTAAATCACGGTGCGATCTTTTGAAATTATTATTTCCGATTCAAATTCCGCGTAAACAATAGCCGTTACATTATGAACCAACGGAGACTTAAATTTCATTGATATTCTCAAGTTTCCTTGTTTATTCCGTGATAGATGGTCAGCACTAGCTTGCTCTTCCGGGGTTAAATCAAATCCGTAGAGAACGTTACCTTCTTTATATTCTTCGTAAGAAACACAATTTCCTTTATTTCTTTTGAACAAGTCCAAAGCCGTATAATTTGAAAGATACTCTCGGGAATACTCGTTAACGTTATAGTTTGGCGTAAATGGAGGGTTGGGAAATGTTTGGTTCCCTATTGTTAAGGCCAAGTAGTTTAAATTGAAATGAGCAAATTCGAAACCATTTAAACTCAGATCGCCGTTAAAGGCTGCCGTTCTAACTAAACCAATAATTACCCGGGCTGGCATTTTGTTCATAAATACATTTTCGCGTGTAATATCCGTTAAACCACTACTAATAGAAAAGTATTTTAACACGGTCCGGTTAATAGGGTAAATAACGTTATGCTTTTCATGAACCATAGCGTGAGCTAACATTATTTCCGCATTGACCTTAACCTTTTTAATTAGTAAAGTTACGTCTAATATTTTAAATTTAAATTTTTGATTTGCTATTGTTGAGATAATAGCAAATTCGTTTACTGACTTTATGAATCGAAACCTAACATCTACGTTATTTAAAAGAAACTTGTCCATTCGACACACATCAAGATGTAAATCACCGATCATATCAACGGGGTTTGAGAGGGCTACGCGATTTTTTCTTTTCAACATACCATTGTTATCATTTTTATTCGCAGCTAAAAACATTTTTGCGGCGTCTACTGGATTATCTTTGTAGTACATTTTTGCAGATAGATAGGAATTTTTTGCACTGTCACCGTAATTTAGATGCGTTTCAAAGAATGCCAAATACGGATAAGCGTTTGTCGAAGTATTAACTTGAGTATCTCCGAAAAACACATCTACTTGATTAAACAGAGCAGCGTGTAACAAATTCACAGGACCCACATCCGTTTCTAGAGCAGTTAATGCAGAACCATCATCTTTGAGTAATTTTACTCTAACTTGTAACAATGTTTTAGCCAAGTCCGTATAGAGATCATTAGATCCTGGAACAAAGAACTCAATAGGGCCTTGATCCGAAATTGATGCCAAAGGCTTGTAAATTACGTAGTCACTATTTTCAACATTGTAATTCGCCGGTGGCACCGCGAATAAATCCAGTTCTGACATCATACCCTCAACCATGTTTATTGTTTTTTAGTCCAAAAAGTCAGTCTTGGTTCGTTTTTTCTTTATGATTCGATTTCTAGTCTTCAGCTTTCTACGGCGACCCGAACCAGTTTGCGGTTGTGACAAGTGTTGACTCGCTTTTTGTAATAAATTTGCTCCAGCTTCGCTCAAATTAGATTTCAGAGACTCTTTTAGGTTTCTACCCGCAATGTAATCACCAGCTATTTTGGACCCAGTTCTTAGGGCTTCTCTTCCTAGTGCTTTCCCAACGGGCTTAAAAACTGGTGTTATAAATCTTATTAAGCTTTTAAAAATACTCCCAAGACCATTTCCTCTCTGAAATACTGGTCCCCGGAAGTGACTAAGACCACTTCCGGTAAGACCACTTCCGGTTTGGTTCAAGTAGTAATTTAGGTATATGTTACTTCGTGTCATGTTTGAGTATGAAATGAAGTTTTATCACTGATTTGTTTAACTTAAACATAATATTCTCTCCATAATCAGTTCTCATGTCTATTTCTATCATTTCAAATGACGGACATCTTAATGGGTAATAGTCAATGTTTTGAAACCGATGGACGGCTAACGTTGTTGATTTATCATTGACTATAGGCACAACCCTTAGTAACGGAGCATAGACATCACCAACTACTTGAGGTAGTATTAAATTTGTATAAATATATAAACTTGCAGTGCCCTTGTCAATATCCGCTATACTCTTGCTAGTTGAATTTCTAAGAGGATAGTCCATTTGATCCTCGTGAAACCCTAACAATCTTCCAAGACCCGACTTTTCTTTCGTGAACAGTAGATAATAATCATTTACACATTTGATATTTACTTTTCCGTCGGGATTCAGGTTTATTTTAATCATAGATCTATGTTCCGTAGGAATTTCATTGGTCATAGCTTCGATGACGTTTTCAATGCTTGTATATTGACCAGGTTGTATTTGTAATATTAACTCTCGAGCATTTTTATGACCTTTTCTCTTCCTGATATAGAAAAAATTATTGGAACTATCTAGGACGAGAGGGTCCTCTTTCTTTCTTTTAACGAGTTCTTCGGGAAACGTAAATCTTTCTTTTATCCATTCCATGGAACTCAATCCTAGGATTTTACCCATCTCCTCAGGTATTTGAACTTCATACCCATTTTTAGCCCTAAGGGCGCAAAAAGCTTTTTCATTATCGTCACTATATGCTACAAACATGTATACCGAAGATCGTATTTCCGGTGGTATGGCATTGTTCATAGTTTTTAATAAATTTTTGTACGCGTCGTAACCATCTCCGCGTAAAGTTCCGCCGGTAAATTGCACCTTAAATTGATCCCAAATATTGTCCGTATAATCGTAGACTCCGGCCCTAAAATAAAGATAGTCTGCAGACACATTATCCCAAGCTTTAGGTAAAAATGCTTCGGCTAAACCCACATGCCAGTTTCCATTCAAATGCAATGGAGCTGGTAATTGAACTTTAAAATGAGATTGCGTGTTTCCCGGAAACACGTTCATAGAAGCCGTACTCACGAGAGTTACGTAAAATGAATCGTTCGACATGACTCGTTAACTTTAAATGTTTTTTATTTTTCAATTACTATTCTATATATTTTACAAGATAACTTTTTGAAGTTCACATTCGTAAAAAGCTCCCCTTATTTCTTCATCATCAAAGTCCTTTACAATATAACAAACGGGGTTTCTGTACAGAAATTTTGAAATGATAAATATTTCCTTGGTCCAGTACCCTTTGTAACCCTTTTCGAACAAAGGTTTGCTTTTTGATAGCCTAACAAGATCACCGACCTTTAACATTGGTGGTTTTGCCCTAGATTGTTTACCATACAGACGTTTCCACACTAAATGCTCATTTTGCATATTGACATCAACAGGAGCCAAACCAGTACTTGAATGTACAGTTGAATTGTAGGCTTTCATTATTTTGGGTAAGGCATCAATGTAATTTAGTTTCTTCGTTCTAGTTAATAACTTGAAGATTTTATCCTTTAAAGTTCTATTAAACCTTTCAATTACTCCGCATTTAGTTGCACCTACACTAGTATAAAAACTTATTCCCTCTTTTCTTAAATAATCTTTAAACAATTTTGATAAAAATTCACTACCTTGATCAACATTAATTCGTAACGGCTTTCTTTAATAACTCTCCGTAAAGCTTTCAAAACCTCTTTACTAGTTTTATTTTTCAAAGGAAGACTCCAAGCATATTTTGAGAGGATATCAATAATAGTTAGAATATATTGAAACCCTTTATTATTTTCTTAAGATTTTGTAGATCGATCAAGTCGCACTGAAATACTTCACTGACTGTTGTAACGTAAGTACGATTTCTTGGAAAGTATATCCTCCTTGCTTTGTGAATGGTATATGTTGGCTGAGACTGAAGCCAAGTCTTAATTTTTTTCTTCGAAACATTTTTCACTCCTTGTTTCAATTTCTTTGCGCTACCGTAACTGAGAGGACTTTCACTGTTATAATACACTCGGCTTAACTTATTTTCCATAATTACACTTTCTCAAAGAAAGATTTTCTATTTAACCCTTGTCAATGTACGTTTAAAGCTATCCATTCATCTTCGTCTCTTATCAATGACGTCACAATTGTAGAAGATTTAACCCTTGTCAATGTACGTTTCAAGCTATCCATTCTCGTCTCTTATTAATGACGTCACAGATACAGTTGTAGAAGATTTAACCCTTGTCAATGTACGTTTAAAGCTATCTCTCTCTTATCAATGACGTCACAGATACAGTTGTAGAAGAGAGGAGTTTCCCAATAGACGGCGCACGGGGTTTTCTCGCCAATGACGTCACAGATACAGTTGAAGAGACCGTCATACGCATGCGCAGACTCACCCCGAGTTTGCGCGCGGTTTTCAAATTTCGCGGTTTTCCCGCGAGGCGGCGCGCGGTATTTTCCCGCGAGGGGGCGCGCGGGTTTCCCCGCGAAGGGGCTTCCCCGGCGGCGAGGGGGCGTTGATTACGTCACTCATTACGTCATAGGTCATTGACCTACACTGGTGACCTTGACCTACATTCTACACCTACATTCTACACCTACGGAGGTACGAAGTGGGGGGTTACACTACTAACATAAACAAGTTGGGGAACCAAAATAAACCTCTCCGAGTCGAGACGCAATTAAGATGTTTTTTCTTAAATAATTAAATAAATATAATTGATATTAATTATTTTATTAACCAGTAATTTACCTTAACTCTCGTTAAATCGTTTCAAGAAACTTTATTACTAAAACCATGTTAAACTTAGCTATTGATGACGTTCGAATTCAAGCGTATGCCTCCTTTAACAGTTTATTGAAATTTAGGGTATATAGAGCAATTGATTCACAATAAACGATAAGAAGAGCAGCAATTGCGTGAACCTATGTTGGGAGCCCTGCTCATGGGAGGCTAGACGTTTCTCGTAACCCTAGACGATCGCCACGTACTCCTTAATCTTAACGATGGGAATTGAAGTCAAAAAAATGTTTTTTGCCAACACGCTCACGCACAGATGGGTCTCGTACATAATCCCCCTGGACATAATCCCCCCGGACAAAATACCCCTATTTTGGATTTGCCAAGACTATTCCCCCCCGATTTTAGACGTGTTTGTACAAAATCCCCCCAGAGAAAACGTCCAGGACAAAATCCCCCCAGAGAAAACGTTCAGGACAAAATCCCCCAAAAGGAAAACTGTTCAACAAAATCCTACCGAAAGGATCATTTTATTGAAAATCCCCAGATAATAGGCATTTAGAAGTAAAGGTAAACGGAAGCCCAAATCCAAAGATTATCTTCAATAATAATGCAAAAGTATAATTCACAAGAGTGAAAGGTATTGCAAACAATGTTCCTAAACCAAAAGAAGTAAACTACTGATTTTGTTTTAACTTATTTCCAAAATTCCAATATTTTGGGAAAGGCGGCATTTTATGGTTAGTCAGCAATATTTTGGAAAAGGCGGTAATTTATGGTTAGTCAGCGATATTTTGGAAAAGGCGGAAATTTATGGTTAGTCAGCGATATTTTGGAAAAGGCGGAAATTTATGGTTAGTCAGCAATATTCTGGAAAAGGGGGAAATTTATGGTTAGTCAGCGATATTTTGGAAAAGGCGGAAATTTGTGGTTAGTCAAAAATATTTTGGAAAAGGCGGCAATTTATGGTTAGTCGGCAATATTTTGGAAAAGGCGGAAATTTATGGTTATGAGCAGTATTTTGGAAAAGGCGGAAATTTATGGTTAGTCAGCGATATTTTGGAAAAGGCAGAAATTTATGGTTAGTCAGAAATATTTTGGAAAAGGCGGAAATTTATGGTTATCAGCAGTATTTTGGAAAAGGCGGAAATTTATGGTTAGTCAGCGATATTTTGGAAAAGGAGGAAATTTATGGTTAGTCAGCGATATTTTGGAAAAGACGGAAATTTATGGTTAGTCAGCGATATTTTGGAAAAGGCGGAAATTTATGGTTAGTCAGCGATATTTTGGAAAAGGCAGAAATTTATGGTTAGTCAGCAATATTTTGGAAAAGGCGGAAATTTATGGTTATGAGCAGTATTTTGGAAAAGGCGAAAATTTATGGTTAGTCGGCAATATTTTGGAAAAGGCGGAAATTTATGGTTATCAGCAGTATTTTGGAAAAGGGGGAAATTTATGGTTAGTCAGCGATATTTTGGAAAAGGCTGAAATTTAGGCTTAGTCAGCGATATTTTGGAAAAGACGGAAATTTATGGTTAGTCAGCGATATTTTGGAAAAGGCGGAAATTTATAGTTAGTCAGCGATATTTTGGAAAAGGCGGAAATTTATGGTTAGTCAGCGATATTTTGGAAAAGGCGGAAATTTATGGTTAGTCAGCAATATTTTGGAAAAGGCGAAAATTTATGGTTAGTCGGCAATTCATACTATTTTCTCCATCATTGGTTCCGCTTTTCCTCGTAGGGGGAATACTACTATTTTTACTACTATCCTACTAAAAAAAATTCCACTGTGGAAAACGACCTCTAAAATAGGAATGACCCCTGAAGGGTTCGTCTCCAAGGTGGGGATTTCGTTCCGTAAGCGGGGGATTTTGTCTCCAATTTGGGAGGGATTTTGTCTCCAGTTTGGGGGGATTTTGTCTGCAAATGGGGGGATTTTGTCTTATGCCCATTTGGACGGGGGGAAATTTTTGGGGGGATTATGTCCAGGGGGATTATGGGAGTCACCCCGCACAGATACGTCCAGTGTAAATTCTTAATATTTTTAAAGATCTATTAAGAAATTATCTAAGCTAAAGCATCTAAACTCAAAATTGCCAATTGTGATATTGGCATTTTCATTTTATTTCCTTATTTTTCCGAATTTTTATTGCAGTTTTTGAATCGATCATTTATATAACATAATATAAAAAATACAATACTACGATAATTTAGAGTGCTTAGAACAATATCAATTGTATTCAACACAATGGACAATTTATGGTCTTAAAACCGAAGGCACATAGGATAAAAGCCACATTTTCGAACACCTATCGCATACGGCAAGTTATTTTCAAATTTAACCTGAATTCTCTGTTCACGTATTAAGAAGACTGTCACGATCATGAATTATTTCAATAGTATCGTTGCTACTTGCTGCATCGTGTTTGCGATCGCCGGTAAGTTTAAATGGAAATATAGAGAGCTTTCAGATGGGATAGTAGTACGTCACACCCTACCAAGTCTTACCGCTGTTCTGGTAACCATATTGGGTTGGGTGGTCTCAGCTTCATTCCAGCTTTAAACCCACCAATATGGCAGCGTAAATTATGTCACGAGACTCTGCTCCTCCTCCAACTGAAAGCTCTCTATAACACGCCATTTCTTCCAATCAACCTTTTAAACGCAAATAGTTCTTAATTTTTTAACTAGTTTTTACGTAGTTTATTAATAGGGGATTGTAAAAAAGATTAGGAGGGGAAACAAATAGGGGGAAGGCACTAAAAAGTGTTTCGTCACGTGGTGCAGCTGCTTTGAACCTTTATTTATAAAAAATGAACATCAATGTAATGCAAACGAACTTCATATTGCACGTAGTAAAAGAAAAACTCACCTTCAGTTTTAAATTAAAACGTTTAATTATCTGCAGCGCCCAAATCAACCAAATTAAGGTTTTCAGTTAGGCCTTGTCCCACCAAAAAAAAAAAGATCATGGGCGGGGGAGGGGGTGTAGTAGGACGTTTTAAATATGTCCAGCCTTCTTTTTAAAGTTATCTGGCAGTACTGAAAACACTTTCACGTGACCTCTTTCTTTTTTACAATCCCCTATTAAAATTACGGTATATATTGAGATTAAGAAACGTAATTGTTTTCGCGGGTTTGAAAATGTTCAGTTTCATCGGGCAGTGTTGAGATGGCCCCACTTCGTTAGCGCCTTTTCTTTAACCCAAGCTAACTCCGTCATGCCTTACTGACGCAAAACACGATCGAGTGCGCTACGCAATAGCAGACGATACTTGAAATGTTTCAGGATTCCTGCGCTTATTTCCGGCCCTGCTTGGCGGTTGGCGGTATTTCTCATTAAGACTCGGATATTTTAGTTTTCAAATATCTTGGTTCAAAAATCAACATATACTGGACTCGTTTTAAGTTGTCCGCTCCAGGGTGGGAAATAAGGATTATTTTAAAACTGGAAATTGGGCCAGCAACCCCTCCTGGCCTGGAATAAATAAACTGGTCCATGACCACTGACCAGGGCACGTCGTCTGCTAAACTAAAGACGTGGATAATTAGAATAGTTGAGTTAATGCCTGGACTCTGGTTACCCTTGAATTTTCTTAGTGGTCCCGTGGACCACTGACCCCCATCAGGTTTAATTTTTAAACAGGCCCAGGCAATTTTTGAACTGGTCATTTGCCCTGTGCTACCGTCTTATTTCCCACGCTGGTCCGCTCTCACTTTTGATCAGGAAAATGAACGTAAGATGACGCGGTCAAACAAAAACGGTAGAATGGGCCTTAAAGCTACCGCGATTTTATACATTTACGTTAAAAAAATCTAGATTCTTGGATTCATTACTTAAATTCCTTCCTTTAACCAGAAGTACTGAGCTAACCAAATTCTTCACTCGGCGAAAGTGAATATTCTTGATAACACAAGAACGGTTGGCCCTCTAGTAGCGGTTTCTGAATTTTCCCTCCAAAACGTGAGACGCTCGCGGTGGTAGACGGCCGAACTAGATTCAAGGAGCAGGGTCCGTGTTCCGCCGCTTTAGGTTGAGGGGAAGGGGGATAGGAAATGTTTTTGGAACTCGACCAAATTTTTTCTCATAGCGTTTTTCTTTGAGGTGATCCGAGCGCTCCCGGAGCGCTCCGAAAAAAAATCGTCTTTCATTGGGAAAAAACGAGCTGCTCCGAGACGGAGGCGCGTCTTACAATGGCCCAGTCGCTCCCTCCCGGTTTGCACCCGGATTGATCCCAACCGCTCCGACTCTAGAGACGGAGCGACCAAAATGGAGCGCCTGATGACGTCACAAAACTGCTCTGAAAAAACTTTTGTCTTTCATTGGGAGCAACTACATTCGGTCCTCCGAGCTAGAGCGGTGACGTAACACGAAAATATGGAGCGATTTCGAAGCGCTCTCAGGAGACCACAAAGGAAAACGCTATCAGTAGTGTAGGCGCGTGGGAAGCGGCATAAAATGCTCAAATTTGTTCACTAGTGCCAGGATCTACTATCAATGCTAGAGCCCTTCACTTCTAGTCTCATCTCACTTCTGCTTTAACTTATGAAAAACACAGTTCGATTTTTCAATTATTTGTTTCACGTAGATTTTGCGGCAAGCAACAATAACACAGTTTGCCCTCCAAAATCTGTTCGAGAATGCTGGTCAGGAAAAACAGATCGCAATCCTAACGCTAGAGAAAAATGCCGATGCAGTTGCACTGCTTATAGAAATTGTGAAGGTTACGAATGTCCCAGCTCCTGGCCACAGCCCTATTGCTGTTTTTTAAGTTGCGGCTTGAGAGGGGTCGGCAGGTGCGAGTGCAGAAAAAAAATAAACGGATGATTGTTATTTTTTTAAGGCAATGATTATGTATTTTTGGAAATAAAGAATACATTTTTGAACATATAAATGTAATCTTAAATATTACAATTTAAGGATACGTTCAGGAAACATAACATTATTGGTTAAAAGAACGCCCTTTTTCAAAACAAAAACAAAAAATAAATGAGCCCTTTTTACAAAATAATTAGCATTTGATTAGTCTTAAAAAGTGGCCTACTGCGCCGCCATTGTTTAGTGGCGTAAGAGGTTAGGTTTAGCAGATGCCACTTAAAAATGGCGGCACAGTAGTCCTTGTTTTTAAGAATAATTAAATCTTAATTAATGTGTAATAAGAAATCCATTATTTTTTGATATTTTTAATTTAATATTCAGAGAAAAGTCCTTTCTTTTAAGATAAAATGATATGATAACTGAACCTTTTCTTCCACATTACCTATCAAAATTGCATCGTTATCGACTATATTATAATGCTTTTTATTCTAAAACAATTTTGATTAAATTTCTATAATAAAATTATCTGAACTGAATCATCTTAACTGCCAACGTTTTCATTTTATAAAGTAAACTCATGGGATTCGTACGGATAACCCTGATAAGTCAGGGATATGGAAATTAGGGGAAATAGTCAGGCATAAGTCGTACTTATGGAACATATCTTATAAACTTATGACTAAACTATGCTACAGCTCACACTATGAGTCCACATAAATTAAATTTGATAAATCGTTAAATTGACAACACCATAATAATAATTTCCATATAGTAAGTATAATTTTAGTCACACTATGAGTTCACATATCTATAATAAATTTGATAACGTTAAATTGGCAATACCATAATAATTTCCATATAGTATATAAAATTTTAGACACACTATGAGTCCAGATATCTAAAATAAATATGATAACGTTAAATTGACAATACCATAATAATTTCCATATAGTATATAAAATTTTAGACACACTATGAGTCCAGATATCTAAAATAAATATGATAACGTTAAATTGACAATACCAAAATAATTTCCATATAGTAAAAAAAAATTTAATCCTTATGTATGAAATTTAGGAGTTTTGGTATTTAAGAGAGTAATTTACACTCACTGCGAGTCGTCTTTCGGTTGATTTGGTTATTTCTTTCGACAATGAAGATATTTTTGAATTTCGTTGCAATTTTCTGCATCGTCCTTGCGATCGCCGGTAAGTTTAAACGGAACTAAGTATTCAATAGTAATAATTATCTGATACAAGCAAATTCTTCTAATTGATCTTTTAAACGCAAAAAGTTCTTAATTTTACAGGGCCGGTACCCGGTAGGCCCTTGTAGATATGACTTAACACTAATCCACCTCTGTGTGTATTGATAAGTGTATTTGTTTTTACAAAAAAATTGGTTTCTGGCTCTTAAGGCCTTTCAGACTAAACTAAAACTTATGTTTACGTTGGTGAAGTCGCTTCGCTCGCTTCAGTAGACTCGTGTCAACAACTTCGCAAAATATTTTCACGGATTTTTACCTCTCCGAGTGACGATGACGGCACGATGAGGTATGTCCGTGTGTGTGTCTGGCAGTCAGTCTGTCACCGCGCTCACAGTTAGCAAATCGAAGCAAACGTGTATGAAATATCCGGAACGCGTTCGCAAAAAGAAATATTGGCTTCTACTCGTGTTAGATGTACGCGGCGATCGGCTTAAGTTAGGATAAACGTCTAGCCTCCCAATGGCTGGGCCGGAGCCTCCGAAATGAACTAGGCCCATGCGTGTCGCGAATCGAGAATATTTTTTAAACCAATTTAGTTCGCCGTGGTTTTACGCTTGGGGGCGCTTATATTACCGTAAAATAAACAAAGTTCAACCCCGTGACCCTGTCGACTGCTTATGTTATTGGGTCAAGGTCGCGGATTGTAAGTATAAGTTTTTATTACTCTTACAGAATTATTTTAATTGAAATAATTTATTTTGTTGTCATCAATACAATCTAACCGAAAGATTCAATAAAAAGTGAATAACCCCTAAAACATTTACGTTAATTTTAGGATGAAACTTTTCTGTATCATAAAAATTTTATGACTGACCCCTAAAATATCAACGATAATTTAAGGAAGACCCCTGTCACAACGGCAATATAAGCGCCATCTCGTACACATATATGGTGAAAATATTTTCCTTAACAAACTGGATATTTCCCCACATAAAATTTGACATGCATGGGACTAGTTCATTTCGTAGGCTCCGGCAGGGCTTCCACCTAAGTTTCACGGAATTGCGAATTTTCTTATCACTTCCAAAAATTCTTAAAGATACATACCATAGAATTCAACAGTCAATGATTTTAGGGAAAACGTTTCTTCAAACGACTTAACTAAATTACCGACGATTAAAATAATATCAATTATATTTAATTTTTTGAGATAAACTTCTTTGCCTTACTCAGTCATAGTCGATTGAGCTAGTCATTAGCAAACGATATATGAACCGTTTAGGATTCTTTGCGGTATTTGTCATTTTGGATTCGGCTATTTTACTATTCAAATATCATGGTTCAAAAATCACTATATACGCGACTCATTTTATTAAGTTGTCTGCTCTCTCACGTCTTAACATACCGACAGGAAGGTAAGATTTTACCAGAAGTAAGATGAGACTAGAAGTGAAGGGCTCTAGCATTGGTAATAGATCCTGGCAATAGTGAACAAATTTGAGGATTTGACGCCGCTTCAATCGCGCCTACACTAGAGAGAAAAAAATTGGTCGAGTTCCAAAAACATTTCTTACCCCCTTCCCCTCAACCTAAAGCGGCGAAACACGGACGCGGGTGCTTCAATCTAGTTCAGCTGTCTACCGCCCGGGAGCGTCTCACGTTTTTGGAGGGGAAATTCAGAAACCGCCACTAGAGGGCCAACCGTTGGCGTGTTATCAAGAATATTCACTTTCGCCGAGTGAAGAATTTGGTTAGCTCAGTACTTCTAGTCTCATCTCACTTCTGATTTTACTTATAGTCTGAATGGGCCTTAAAAGGACAGCAATATTAGGCATTTTCGTTAAAGATTCCTGGTTACAATACTTAAATTCTTTCCATTAACTTATGGTCAATCAAATGAAAATCACTGTTATATTTTAAAATGATTTATTTCATATAGATTTTGCAACAAGCTACAATAGAACAATTTGCCCGCCAAATGCTAAGCGTTTGTGCATTCAGTACGGCCCTAAACGTGTTCCACCAAAGTGCTTTTGCAGTTGCGATGTTGCTGAAAATTGTGAAGGTTACGATTGTCCCAGCGAATACCCAGAGCCCTTTTGCTGTTATATCAGTTGCGGTATGAGAAACCCTGGCAGGTGCGGTTGCAGAAGAAAAATAAACGGCTGATTGTTATGTTTTTCAAGGCTCTGATTATGTATTTTTCGCAATAAAAAAACAGTTTTGAACCACCTCTGAACTTATAAATTTAAACTTAAATATTACAAAAGAAAATTTCAGATATTATAACATTATACCAAGAAGTTATATCAGTATCTCAGAGAGAAGGTATAAGATGCCTTTGTATTCGCGCGCCATAGTCCCAGTCCCCCTTTCAAAATACAAGGGGGACGTAAAAGGAGGCGCCGGGCTATTTCGCCTCTCCTCAGTCGGAAAATATGACTGTAATTTTCGTCACTCGCGTCGTCGCGCTGACGTGAATTTTCAAGAACCAATGAGATGCTGGTTGTAATTTAGAGACGGGGATTAACTCCGGACCTACGTTTGGACTGGAGATAAAGCTGGAAATCTGGCGAATTTATATCTTCTCTCTGAGATACTAGATATAACTTCTTGATTATACCTTAAAAAACGGCCCTTTTCTGAATGTAAAATAAAAAATATTAAAAACTAAATTATCCCTTATTATTAAAAACCTCTCCTACTGCACCGTCATTGGTTTAGTGGTGTCTGCTAAACCGAAACTACCTTGTCCTTTCCCTTAAATCTCACAGCCTGTGAGAATTCATTCAATCCCGTAGGTTTAGCAGACGCTACTACTAAACTTATGGCTGCAAAGTAGTCCTCGTTTTTAAGAACTATTAAATGCTAATTATTTTGCAATTAAGAAATCATTTAGTTTTTAATATTTTTTATTTTACAGGCCCGTTAATTTTCAAAATTTTAAAAGCCCGACCCGGCCCGGCCCGATACAACTTTCAAAAGTGGAAAGCCCGGCTTGGCCCGACCCGATCGGGCCGGGCTTCGGGCCGGACCGGGCTTGAGGTGGCAAGATAAATGTTGGTGAATGCGATTGCAGAGTACCCGGATCCGGATAATTATTATTTCATCTATCCACGAATAGATTAGATCACAAAAATATTTGTTTAGTAATAAAAAACTATATTATAATACTTTTTCATCCAAAACAATTTTGATTAAATTTCTATAAGACCTAATAATAAAATGATCTGAACTGAATCTTCTTAACTGCCTATTGTTTTGTCGACGTCTTCATTTTATAAAGCTTACTCAGGATTTGTGGATAAGGCAGGGATATTTAAAATAGGGGAAGTAGTCAGGGATTAGTCATACTTATGGAATATATGTTATAAGCTTATGATTAAACTATGCAACAGCTCGAACAATGTGTCTATCCTATGAAAAACATTAACATGTACAAAAATGGGCCAAGCCTCGCCTCGTGCCCTTTCCGCCGTAAAACGTTCTGAGATCCCATGTAGAGCCAAGTCTGCCTTTTGTTCTCATTCAATCGCCAATTGAACAATTATGTTATAAATTAAGTCCTTTTCCTAATTAATAACCAATATTCTTTGACTCTATCATTATTATACATCTTTGTTCGTATCAAAAATATCGTGACTTGGCAATCGCAGATAAGTAATATTAAAAGGAAGTCGAGGGGATATTCACTAAATCGTTTATGGTCGAGGGGATATGTACAAGTTTATAAGATGAGTCATGCACAACCCTATGCACAAATTATATGGTGAGTTATGCATAACCCTATTTACAAGTTTATAAGGCGAGTTATGCATAGCCTTATGTACACCTGCGCTTGCCAAGTCACGATATTTTTGATACGAACAAAGATGTATAATAATGATAGAGTCAAAGAATATTGGTTATTAATTAGGAAAAGGACTTAATTTATAACATAATTGTTCAATTGGCGATTGAATGAGAACAAAAGGCAGACTTGGCTCTACATGGGATCTCAGAACGTTTTACGGCGGAAAGGGCACGAGGCGAGGCTTGGCCCATTTTTGTACATGTTAATGTTTTTCATAGGATCTCACTTCTTTTTGTAGACCCTCTCGTTATACTTCGGTAGTTATATTAAAACAAGACCCTCTCGTGGTACTTCGTTTGCCAATATAATCGCTAACGTTTGTCCATATTTACGTTGAATTACCCCTTCGACCCGCAGAGAATATGCAATAAAGATTGTACGCGATATCCTAATAAAAGAATGTAGCATCAGTTACGACACATTTCTTTTAAACTACTACTCCTATTAGCTTTAATATATATTTAACTTTCGGTTAACTTTGGACCATTACGTCCTTTCATCAAGAACACACACTATTTCAGTTGAAAAGACGGTAGCGCCATCTAGTATTAAAATAAAGAACTAAAGAACAATTTTATAAAAATTTAGGGATGTTTTAATTTTTCTGTGCTTTATAAAATAAATGAAAACTAAATCCTGAATTTTAAGTTTCTATCTCCCCTAGAAGTACCTTAGAATTTTGATGATCGGTGAGTGAGTGAGTGAGTGACAAAATAAGGTATATTTCACCTGCGATATTTCGAAAAGTATATACTGTAGGAACTTGAAATTTGGAAACTATAGCTACGATTGACGTTCCTCGCGGCAAGCAAAATTTCAGGCTTTTACCTGTACCCATCACGAAGTTACAGTGGGCTTAAAAGTGCCACGAGTTGCTTCGAGAAAAGGATGTCAGTGCTCGACTTGGCTGGGAGCACTGCCGTGCTCCCAGATATATCAAAATTAAAATTGATAAATCGTTAAATTGACAATACCATAATAATTTTTATATCATAAATAAAATTTTAGGACTTCCTTATGTATGAAATTTATGAGTTTTAGTGTTTAAGAGAATAATTTACACTCATTTCGAGTCGTCAATAATTATTATGACTTAAATCCAATTGAAATAAAATTGAATACGCTAATAATTTTAATTGAAAGTTATAGCCTTATTTTCAATACGACATAATTCAATCTATAAATTATTCAATTATTCGCATGTCGTAGTTTATCTTGAAAGTTGGTTTAAATAACTCGCTACTCGGGCTATATAAGCTTCTGAAATTATAGATCATCATTTAAAGCTTGATTAGTGGTTGATTTGGTTATTTCTTTCGACAATGAAGATCTTTCTGGATATCTTTGCAATTAGCTGCGTCGTCTTTGCGATCGCCGGTAAGTTTCTCTTTTCTTTAACTTTGGACAATCAAGTGAAAAGCACAATTTGATTTTTTCAATTATTTATTTCACATAGATTTTGCGGCAAGCACCAGCTACAACAACACAATTTGCCCACCAAATACTGCGCGTGAATGCTTGGAGTACTACGTAGAATATCAAGATGATAAACCTACAGTAAAATGCGTTTGCACTTGCACTAAATACGAACACTGTGAAGGTTACCAATGTTGCGAAGAACAGCCAGAGGCCTTTTGCTGTTTTATCAGTTGTGACAGGAGACCAATTGGCGAGTGCGCTTGCAGAGAATAAATAAACGGATGATTGACATTTTTTTCATAGATATGATTATGTATTTTTCAAAATTAAAATACAAACATTTTGAACACATAAATGTAAACTTTAATATTACCGTTAAAATAACACTATGCCATAAAAGAGCGACCTTTTTCCAAATATAACAGGAAATATAACTAAATAAATTATCTCTTACTACAAAATATTTAGCATTTAATTAGTCTAAAAAACGACACTACTGCACAATCCGCCATTGATTTAGTATCGTCTGCTAAACCGACACTCCCTTACTTGGAACTTAAAATTATTTCCCTACCTTTGACACTTGATAATCAGTTGATTGAACTTTTTGAATATCGTTGCTATTTGTTTCATGTCTTTGCGATCGCCTGGAAGATTACAAGCAAATATTTATCGACTAATAATAAATGATACACCTTAAAATTTATGAGAAATACTCATAAAAACCGGAAGTTCTTAGGACTTTCAATATGAAACCTAACTGGAAGGTTACTGTTAAAACTTACGGACATAAGTTCATCACTGGTTTCTGAGAGCTTCTCGTGAAGAGACGTGTGTGAAACGTCATAGATTCTCGTATAGCTACGCCTGGTGAGGCGCTGTCAAAGATTTAGTACAGACTAAATAGGAAGATGGACTACAAATTAAATTCCGGTGTCGTTCTCGAACTAGCTATAGCTCTCAGCATTAGTCTTAATCATGACGAAGTTTAGGTAGTGTTATACTTATGGAACCGCTTATTACCTTATGATTAAACTAAGCTAAAGGTCACAAAATGAGCCCACATATCAAAATAATAACGAACGAAACATCATCATCATCATCATCTTCTTCTTCTTCTTCTACACACCATTTCAAACTAATAGCCCATCCTATATACGATGTGGCTAAAAATTGATATATCGTTGAATTAACAATATTAAATCCAATTTTAGTGGTTATGGTTGAAATTTATTAGTTTTAGTGTTTAAGAGAACAAACAACCTTCGCTCAGAAAAACTATTTCGAGTCGTCAATAATTATTTTAAGTTACATCCTATTGAAATAAAAATTTAATACACGAATAATTTTAAGAAAAAGCTGTATAGCCTTATTTTCAATACGACATAATTCAATCTATAAATAAGTCGAATATCGTATTGTATATAGAAAGTTGGTTTTAATAATAACTCGGGCTATATAAGCTACTATAGTCTGTCAAACGAAAGAAGAGCCCTGAGCAATTTGTCCAAATTGGTGTCGCCACGATCGACCTCATAGTACTTTATCAACTTGTTTTGATTTGTCAATAGTCGTCTGTAATATAGTCTGCTATAAACAGATAGGCTTAATCGCAATAGAACCAATACATTTTGCAATATATATCTAATTTGTTTATGTTTCATGGTTTTTTACGATCATCGAGTATTAAAGAATATAAAACAAAATTAACGACAAGACACCAGTTTTATCTTTGTTGAACTAGCATTGCAATATATTTTAATGACATAAGTTAAAGTGCTTGTCATATATTGCAAAATGTATTGGTTCTATTGCGATTAAGCCTATCTGTTTATAGCAGACTATATTACAGACGACTATTGACAAAACAAAACAAGTTGATAAAGTACTATGGGGTCGATGGTGGCGACACCAATTTGGACAAATTTCTCAGAGCTCTTCTTTCGTTTGACAGACTATAAAATTATATATCTGCATTTAAAGTTTTATTTTCGGTTGATCTGGTTATTTCTTTTGATAATGAAGATCATTTTGAATTTCGTTGCAATTTGCTGCATCGTTCTTGCGATCTCCGGTAAGTTTAAATGAAATAAAATTATGTATTCAATAATAATAATAATAATTAAGTGTAACAAGGAGTTTCTTCTAATTGATCTTTTAAACGCAAAGAGTTCTTAATTATATTTTGGTTTTAAATAACGGCAAAAACGGATTTACGTAAGAAGAACGTTGAACGTAGCAAATTCTCTACCCATCCTCGACTACTTTGTATGTTTTGATGGGAGTAGCTTTTAATTTAAAAACTCGCGCTCGCCATCTATCGGTGTCATTCTCTTATATTTTTTGGGCTTTAAATATAGGTACTGCATATGTAAAGTAAATCATAATAACAACTTATAAATGCACTACAATAATATTTTTTTTTACCACTGGCGCAATTTCGGAAAACAATATTTAACCAGAGATAAGAATGACATTTTCGACCACTAGAAGTCGCTATATGCTAAATTTGTGGGTGAGTCAAAATATAAGCAGACGAAGTTTCTCAATAAAATATGCGAGGATAGTACCAGAGGCTAAAGCTATGATCCGACGTTCTTAGTACATAAAACCGTTTTTGATATTACTTAATTTTTTTCCATTAACTTATGGATAATCAAATGAAAAACACCGTTATATTTTTCAATTATTTATTTCATGAAGATTTTGCAGCAAGCTACAACGAAATTTGCCCGCCAAAAACTTAGCGTGAATGCACGAAGTTCTACGATCGAGAAACTAAACAATACTTAAACCGTGATAATAATCCAGATTTTTGCCATTGCGCTTGCACTGTTGATACACAGTGTAAAGGTTCCGAATGTCCCCGCTTATTGCCAGAGACCTATTGCTGTATTATCCCTTGCCGCGGTAAAGACGTTGGCCGTTGCAGTTGCAGAAAGAAAGTAAAGGGATGACTGTTATTCTTTTCAAGACTAAGATTATGTATTTTTCGCAATTAAAGAAAAACTGTTTTGAACATATTAATGTAAACTTTAATATTACCATTGAAGGAAAAGTTCAGGTATTATAACAATATAACTTTAAAAAACGACTTTTTGCTACATATAATAGGAAAAATAATAATAATAAAAATAAATTATCTCTTATTACAAAATAATTAGCATTTAATTCGTCTTAAAAACGAGGCCTACTGCACCGCCACTGTTTAGTGGCGTCTCCTTAACCGAACCTATCTTATCCTTACCTCTCTCAGCCTGTGAGAATTCAACCAATCCCGAATCTTTTACGTAGTCGTTGACACGTATGATTTGTTTGCTTCAGCGACCAAAGCGACATCACCGACGTGACAGTAAGATTTCAGTCTGGTCTAAATGTGCCTAATGAGTCTGTATTTCCAGGCAAATCAAAACGTTTCGATTATAAATATGACCATGCACATTAGCATAAGTTTATAATGCCTCTAAGTACACAAATACGGGTTACAACTGGGCATCTTCTGCAGGCTACTGTGACGTCAGAACTCGTATAGCGCTAAGATCCGAAGAGAGAAAATTTTCAAATTTCTGTCGCGGTGCAGCCACCAAGCGGTCGAGAAGAAAAAAAAATCATCCAGTGGAATAAAGGAGAGTTTTACGTTTCGTATAGGCAGGAACTGGGGGGGGGGCGAATTTTACTTAAGCAACCCCAAATCCCTCTCTCTCGTGAGATAGAGGCGGTTTGAGTCCTGATTCCTGAAACATTCTAAAAGGGATAAAAGAAACGCTAGGCTAGGCGGTACAATTTTGTATTGAAGTTGAGGTGATAAATGATACGGAGAGAGTATAGGGTTTCATTAAAGGGAGCCAGACAAACACTATTGCCATAGAAGTGGAAGCGATATGAGTACTTAGAGGCATTATAAACTTATGACATTAGTAATAATAATACAAGTTGGGAAAGCCAAAATATTACCTCTCCGAGTGGAGATGACTATCACTACCCCTTAAACAACCTAAATATATGCATCTATCGCTTTTTTTAATTCTTTGCAAGTGCAGGAATTGAATTTTAAAATAGTCTATTGTTCAAGCCTTTTCAATATCTCTCAATTGCTGTGGAAACTCTACTCTCTCGCTATACCTCAACCGCATTCTTAGTCTACCAGTATGATTTGTAACATTTGTCCATATCAAAGCTGAATCATACCTCGCCACACAAAAAGCAAATGTGCCCAAATCATGGAAGCCACAACCCAATCACACATAAGCTAGGCTCCCACTTAACCAAAATAATTATTAAACAGTTAAATACTCACAAAGGTTGGCAAAATCAATCTCCTTCAGTAATACGTAAGGCTTAATTATATTATTTGCCGAACAAAATTAATCGAGCAAATCTAACACTTAACTTCTTCCTTCGAAATTCTATCAAAGAATGATTCAACTGTTTAAAAAAAGGTTTTTTTCGCAAATAGGGCGCTATCATATCAACCGCAATTCCGTCATATTTAAAAAATATACATGGCCAACACTTTTTTAGACACAATAGTGGAAGTTTTAGTCTCATTTAAAACATGTAAAACAATTATCTCATCTACAAATAGCTTACACATGTCTTTTTTTACCAATATCTAGCCGTTTGGATTTTTCTAAAGCAATCTTACCACCAAAATATTTTTTGATATAGAATAAATGTTCTATGTTCTTCATTTTTGAAAATATATTTTTTAGCGTTTGTAATGATTACTCTCTACACCTACACTAATCTAACAAGGAGTATAAATCCACTAGTGGAAGCGGTGTTTTTATTGAAAATATATTTTTTAAGCATTAAATCTAACTGGGAGTAATATGAAAGGAGTAGAAGCTTATCTGTCTTAGGAAATATGAAATTTTATCTTAACAGTTCGTTAAATCATAAGTTTATAACGAAAAAACGCGGAAGGGGAAAACGAGCAGACAACAACGATTTTTGGGGGTAGAAGTTTAAGAGCGCCATCTGTCGTCCGTGCCAAAGTTGAACTTCCACTCGAAGGCAATGGGAAAGTGGATAAAATAATGCCATCAGCTATTTAACTGCGTCGATATATTTAACGACTTGACCCATGACATGCCCTTAACACTGGCTTCTATGAATCCTATTTATTCTTGGATGCTAGGAAACTTGGTAGATGTGTATTTATCTTTCGACTCACTCCAAGCCTTTAAGCCCTCAATACAGAGGATTTGAAACACTATCGTAATTCCTAGTGTCTCGAATCTCTACGTTCCTGTCCATTATGAACAGTGCTGAGAGAATGATACATCAGAAAGAGCCATTCAAATCGAATTGCCGAAAATATTATCCATATTTTCATTTCATATAACTGAGAAAACAAATTATTATGGTTCTGAGAGGAGCTTCCCATTTTGGTTGTTGTTCTCAAAAATATATCGCAATGCACGGGCCTCGATAGATATTGGAGGCAATGAAGGAAATATATCACAATGCATGGGCCTTGATAGATACAGGAGGCAATGTAGGAAATATAACGCAATGCACGGGCCTTGATAGATATAGGAGGCAATGATTTAACGACTTCGGTACTTGGGTTTATCTTTAATATTTAAATAAATATAATTATTTTTAATTATTTTAATCGCCAGTAAATAACTTTAAAAATAGTTAAATCGTTTAAAATAAAGTTGTTCATAATATCTTTCGAATCTTTGCTAATATTGACGTTTAAAGTGAAGGGTACCCTTCTTGCCCGCTTTCTTCACATTTTGGGGTATATATACGATCCGTTTCCATTATAATAATAGATAAAAACGCATTCGCGTGAACCTTTGGTGGAAGCCCTGCCATTGGGAGGCTAGACGTTTCTCGTAACCCTAGCTGATCGCCGCGTATATCTTAAAACCAAATAATAGATAAAAACGCATTCGCGTGAACCGATGGTGGAAGCCCTGCCATTGGGAGGCTAGACGTTTCTCGTAACCCTAGCCGCTCGCCGCGTATATCTTGAAACCAAACGATGACGGTGGAAAAGAAGCCAGAATGTACTGACCGGCGTACATGTGGAATGGACAAAAGACCTGATGACGGTGGAAAAGAAGCCAGAATGTACTGACCGGCGTCCATGTGGAATGGACAAAAGACCTGAAGATGGTGGTGCATAGAAGCTGGTGTCAATGTGGAATTGACGGAGAACAGAAGATGGTGGTGCATAGAAGCTGGTGTCAATGTGGAACTGACGAAGAACAGAAGATGGTAGTGTATAGAAGCTGGTGTCAATGTGGAATTGACGACGAGCAGAAGATGGTGGTGCATAGAAGCTGGAGTCAAGGTGAAATTGACGAAGAACAGAAGTTGGTGGTGCTTGGAAGCAAGCACGTACAGACTAGTGTCCATGTGGGATGGACAAAGACTAGCAGATTGTGGTCCTTAGAAGCCAGTTAGTAAAGACTGGTGTTGGTAGATGAAGGACCAAATTTCCGTGAACCGCGAACGCGTTCCGGAAATCGGGTATTTGTTTGCTCCGATTTGTAAACTGCGAACGCGGTCACGTGGGGTCTGACAGACAGACAGACAGACAGACAGACACACAGACAGACACGGCCGGTGTAATACCTCTCCGTGACATACGTCACTCGGAGAGGTAAAAATACCAAAATTTTAATGGTTTAACATGAAATTTATTTTATTATTTATGAGGATCCAATAACAATTTATTTTAACTCTCAATTGTGATAACGGCGTTTTCATTTTATTACCTTATTTTCCCGACTGTGTCATGAACTTTTTTATTGCAGTTTTTGAATCGATCATTTATATAATATAAAAAATACAGAATGTTTAGAACAATATCAATTGTATTCAACACAATGGAAAATTTATGGTGTTAAAACGGAAGGCAGATACGTTTAAAAACCACATTTTCGCACACGTATCGCATACGCAAAGTTCTTTTAAAATTTGTGACGAATTTTATACCATTCAATATCCACTTTTGAATTTTATACCATTCAATACCCACTCTTGAACCTATATATATTTATTTAACCTTAAGAAATGCTTTCAAAGCATTATACTATATTTATTTTTATAAAAACTCCCTTTGGCTGGTTACACCCCCCTGGTTAACCCCATCTTTTATCACGGACCCCTGTGGTCAACAAAAAGTGCGCGAAGTCGTACGCGATGCGAACACCTGCAAAGTTGGATGACCCGCGATCCAACGGGTCAAAGGTCGCACTCGGAATATTCGGGTTTGATAAAAGAAACCAACCAACCACAGTCCGGCTTTCTGACGAAAGCACAAAAACTTCTACCCAATCGCCGTCGAGCTTTTCATGGAAAAAGGACAGGGTCCCGGCTATAAAAGCCGCTCTCAAACAATAGACAACAGTTTAGATCTAGACAATCTCTAACTCGCTAGCTTTCTCTAAAGCTCAGAGCTCAGAGCTCGGACTCTTAAACAACCGAATAACCGATGGCCGTCCAAAAAGTACCGAACAGCCTAACGCGGTATCCTGGATGAAACGCTGAGTCATTGCCGCTAATCACCAAAGCTCCGGCCGAACACATCTTGAGGTTGAGGACCGTACGGAACCAAGTACCGAACCGTCCGGCACCAATGGTGCCCCAGCATCGGCGAGATCTCTCCACGCGTTCGAACAACAAAAGAACTAGGACAACCAACACGCGTAAATAACCGTGAGTGACAAAAACTTTGAAATCTTCAGGGGTTAACCAGCCTAAACTTAATATGAACAATTTTGAACTATTAAGATTATAAGTTATTATGTTAAACCTCATACGAGGCAATCATTACAATTTCCTGTTTTTATTATTTGAATAAACACGTGTTTCCAAGTTTAATTCCCCGAGTCATGTTCCCTTATTTTTAATATACCAATGCTGACATTTAATAATCAAAATTATAAAAACCCTAGACAACCGAACCTTAATAAATATTCTAAATTAAATTAAATAATAAATAACAAAATGTCGCAAATTTGACCTGAATTCTCAGAAAATTTGTTTTAAGAATACTGTCCCGACGATGAGATATTTCGATAGTATCGTTGCAATTTGCTGCATCGTCTTTGCGATCGCCGGTAAGTTTAAATTGAAATATGAAGTCAATAATGTTTTAAAGTATTTATTTCACATAGATTTTGCAAAAAGCAGCAGCTACAACGACACAATTTGCCCGCCAAAATCTGTTCGTGTATGCTCGAACTACTACGAAGATGAAGAAGATAATAAACCTATAGTAAAATATGTTTGCAATTGCCGAGAATATGCACACTGTAAAGGTTACCATGTGTTCCGATCCCCAGAAAGAGGCCTTTTGCTGTTTTACGAGTTGCCGCAAAAAACACGTTGGCGAGTGCGGTTGCAGAAGAAAAATAAATGGATGATTGTTATTATTATTTTGTTCAAAGATATGATTATGTATTTTTCCAAATAAAAAAACATTTTTGAACATATAAATTTTTACTTAGATATTACCAATAAATAAAAAGTACAGTTAACATAACATTTTGCCTAAAAAGAGCGTCTTGTTTTCATAATATAAACGGAAAACATAAACAAGTTGGGGAACCAAAATAAACCTCTCCGAGTCGAGACGCAATTAAGATGTTTTTTCTTAAATAATTAAATAAATATAATTGATATTAATTATTTTATTAACCAGTAATTTACCTTAACTCTCGTTAAATCGTTTTAAGAAACTTTATTACTAAAACCATGTTAAACTTAGCTATTGATGACGTTCGAATTCAAGCGTATGCCTCTTTAACAGTTTATCGAAATTTAGGGTATATAGAGCAATTGATTCACAATAAACGATAAGAAGAGCAGCAATTGCGTGAACCTATGTTGGGAGCCCTGCCCATGGGAGGCTAGACGTTTCTCGTAACCCTAGACGATCGCCACGTACTCCGTAATCTTAACGATGGGAATTTAAGTCAAAAAAATGTTTTTTGCCAACACGCTCACGCACAGATACGTCCAGTGTAAATTCTTAATATTTTTAAAGATCTATTAAGAAATTATCTAAGCTAAAGCATCTAAATTCAAAATTGCTAATTGTGATATTGGCATTTTCATTTTATTTCCTTATTTTTCCGAATTTTTATTGCAGTTTTTGAATCGATCATTTATATAACATAATATGAAAAATACAATACTACGAAAATTTAGAGTGTTTAGAACAATATCAATTGTATTCAACACAATGGACAATTTATGGTCTTAAAACCGAAGGCACATAGGATAAAAGCCACATTTTCGAACACCTTTCGCATACGGCAAGTTCTTTTCAAATTTAACCTGAATTCTCTGTTCACGTATTAAGAAGACTGTCACGATCATGAATTATTTCAATAGTATCGTTGCTACTTGCTGCATCGTGTTTGCGATCGCCGGTAAGTTTAAATGGAAATATAGAGAGCTTTTAGATGGGATAGTAGTACGTCACACCCTACCAAGTCTTACCGCTGTTCTGGTAACCATATTGGGTTGGGTGGTCTCAGCTTCATTCCAGCTTTAAACCCACCAATATGGCAGCGTAAATTATGTCACGAGACTCTGCTCCTCCTCCAACTGAAAGCTCTCTATAACACGCCATTTCTTCCAATCAACCTTTTAAACGCAAATAGTTCTTAATTACCTCTCCGTGTGACGTAGTCCAGGAGAGGTTCTGTAACGGCCGTGTCTGTGTGTCTGTCTGTCTGTCTGTGTGTGTGTCTGTCTGTCTGTCTGTCTGTCTGTCCGTTGTTACACCCACGTGACCGCGTTCGCAGTTTGCTTATCGGAGCAAACGTGTTCGCCATTTCCGAACTGCTTTCACAGTCACGGAAATCGCTTTCTACTTGAGTTCTCACACCACCATCTTCTGGTCTTTGTCAATCCCACACGGACACCAGTCTGTTGTTACTGGCTTCTAATCACCACCATCTTCTGGTCTTTGTCCATCCCACACGGACACCAGTCTGTTCTTACTGGCTTCTAATCACCACCATCTTCTGGTCTTTGTCAATCCCACATTGACACCAGTCTGCACTACACTGGCTTCTAACACCACCATCCACTGGTCTTCCGTCTATACCACATAGACACCAATCTGTATCATTGGCTTCTACTCCATTATCATCGTTCGGTTTTAGGATATACGCGGCGATCAGCTAGGGTTACGAGAAACGTCTAGCCTCCCTAAGGTGGGATCGCCACCAAAGGTTTTCGCAATTGCGCTTTTTCCTTACTATTATAATGGAAACGAATCGTATATATACCCCAAAATTTGAGAAAGCGGGCAAGAGGGGTACCCTTCACTTTAAACGTCAATATTAGCAAAGTTTGAGATGATAATAGGTATAACTGTATTTTAAACGATTTAACTATTATTAATGTTAATTATTGAAGATTAAAATAATTAAAAATAATTATATTTATTTAAATATTAAAGATAAACCTCTCGTGCAATGAGAGAGATTATCATTGCCTTCTATATCTACCAAGGCCCGTGCATGCGATATATTTCCTTCATTGCCACCTATATCTACCAAGGCCCGTGCATTGTGATATATTTCAATAATCGCCTCCTATATCTATCAAGGCGCGTGCATTGTGATATATTTCATTCATTGCCTCCTATATCTATCAAGGCCCGTGCATTGCGATATATTTTTCAAAACAACAACAAAAATGGGAAGCTCCTCTCAGAAACATAATAATTTCTTATCTCTGTATATGAAATGAAAATATGGATAATGGTATGAATCCTTGCCTGTCTATTAATATTTTACGTAGGAGTAATACGTTTTTAGCGAAGTCTAGAGAGGATTAACATAAGGGAGATTGTTTCGGAAAAAAAATACTGCTTCCACTAATGGGTTTATACTCCTTGTTACTGTTGTATAGAGTAATCATGATAAAAGCTTAAAAAATTACGAGAGGACAGACCTTTTTTATCCTCTTGTTTTATTCTTAATAAGAATATAAAACATTTATTTTGTATCAAAAAATATTTTTTGGTGCTAAGATTGCTTTAAAAAATCCAAACGGTTAGGCATTGGTAAAAAAAACAAATGATATTTTTCAAATCTAATGAGATAACGCCCACCTAGTTGAAAATTGCCCTTTTTTATTTGCGGGAGCCATTCTTAATGAGAATTTCGATGCTACTAGGTTGTCAATTAAACTACCGGTATATTATTGTTGTTGGAAATTGGATATTAAGTCAAATTAAGTGGTTGTAAAGAGCCAGCAGGTTTTTGCCGCTTCTTTTTGTGAGTATTTGATTTTTGTATGTAAAATGGAGGAAGATAACGTTGAGAGTAAGGATGAAATGCGGAATCGCAAAGCGCGGGAGAGGATGAGGGCAAAATGGTCGACGTTTTCATTGGATACTTAAGTTTATATAATCTTCTCGACACGGAGAGGTAATATTTTGGTTTTCCCAACTTGTTTTTTAACTAGTTTTTACGTAGTTTATTAATAGGGGATTGTAAAAAAGATTAGGAGGGGAAACAAATAGGGGGAAGGCACTAAAAAGTGTTTCGTCACGTGGTGCAGCTGCTTTGAACCTTTATTTATAAAAAATGAACATCAATGTAATGCAAACGAACTTCATATTGCACGTAGTAAAAGAAAAACTCACCTTCAGTTTTAAATTAAAACGTTAAATTATCTGCAGCGCCCAAATCCACCAAATTAAGGTTTTCAGTTAGGCCTTGTCCCACCAAAAAAAAAAAAGATCATGGGCGGGGGAGGGGGTGTAGTAGGACGTTTTAAATATGTCCAGCCTTCTTTTTAAAGTTATCTGGCAGTACTGAAAACACTTTCACGTGACCTCTTTCTTTTTTACAATCCCCTATTAAAATTACGGTATATATTGAGATTAAGAAACGTAATTGTTTTCGCGGGTTTGAAAATGTTCAGTTTCATCGGGCAGTGTTGAGATGGCCCCACTTCGTTAGCGCCTTTTCTTTAACCCAAGCTAACTCCGTCATGCCTTACTGACGCAAAACACGATCGAGTGCGCTACGCAATAGCAGACGATACTTGAAATGTTTCAGGATTCCTGCGCTTATTTCCGGCCCTGCTTGGCGGTTGGCGGTATTTCTCATTAAGACTCGGATATTTTAGTTTTCAAAAATCTTGGTTCAAAAATCAACATATACTGGACTCGTTTTAAGTTGTCCGCTCCAGGGTGGGAAATAAGGATTATTTTAAAACTGGAAATTGGGCCAGCAACCCCTCCTGGCCTGGAATAAATAAACTGGTCCATGACCACTGACCAGGGCACGTCGTCTGCTAAACTAAAGAAGTGGATAATTAGAATAGTTGAGTTAATGCCTGGACTCTGGTTACCCTTGAATTTTCTTAGTGGTCCCGTGGACCACTGACCCCCCTCGGGTTTAATTTTTAAACTGGCCCAGACAATTTTTAAACTGGTCATTTGCCCTGTGCCACCGCCTTATTTCCCACGCTGGTCCGCTCTCACTTTTGATCAGGAAAATGAACGTAAGATGGCGCGACCAAACAAAAACGGTAGAATGGGCCTTAAAGCTACCGCGATTTTATACATTTACTTTAAAAAAAATCTAGATTCTTGGATTCATTACTTAAATTCCTTCCTTTAACCAGAAGTACTGAGCTAACCAAATTCTTCACTCGGCGAAAGTGAATATTCTTGATAACACAAGAACGGTTGGCCCTCTAGTAGCGGTTTCTGAATTTTCCCTCCAAAACGTGAGACGCTCGCGGTGGTAGACGGCCGAACTAGATTCAAGCACCCGCGTCCGTGATCCGCGGCTTTAGGTTGAGGGGAAGGGGGATAGGAAATGTTTTTGGAACTCGACCAATTTTTTTCTCAGTAGTGTAGGCGCGTGGGAAGCGGCATAAAATCCTCAAATTTGTTCACTAGTGCCAGGATCTACTATCAATGCTAGAGCCCTTCACTTCTAGTCTCATCTCACTTCTGCTTTAACTTATGAAAAACACAGTTCGATTTTTCAATTATTTGTTTCACGTAGATTTTGCGGCAAGCAACAATAACACAGTTTGCCCTCCAAAATCTGTTCGAGAATGCTGGTCAGGAAAAACAGATCGCAATCCTAACGCTAGAGAAAAATGCCGATGCAGTTGCACTGCTTATAGAAATTGTGAAGGTTACGAATGTCCCAGCTCCTGGCCACAGCCCTATTGCTGTTTTATAAGTTGCGGCTTGAGAGGGGTCGGCAGGTGCGAGTGCAGAAAAAAAATAAACGGATGATTGTTATTTTTTTAAGGCAATGATTATGTATTTTTGGAAATAAAGAATACATTTTTGAACATATAAATGTAATCTTAAATATTACAATTTAAGGAAAAGTTCAGGTAACATAACATTATTACTTAAAAGAACGCCCTTTTTCAAAACAAAAAACAAAAAATAAATGAGCCCTTTTTACAAAATAATTAGCATTTGATTAGTCTTAAAACGTGGCCTACAGCGCCGCCATTGTTTAGTGGAGAAAGAGGTTAGGTTTAGCAGATTTCACAAAAAAATGGCGGCACAGTAGTCCTCGTTTTTAAGACTAATTCAATGCTAATTAATTTGTAATAAGAAATCAATTATTTTTTGATATTTTTAATTTAATATTCAGAAAAAAGGCCTTCTTTTACGGTAAAATGTTATAACTGAACTTTTTCTTCCACATTACTTATCAAAATTGCATCGTTATCGACTATATTATAATACTTTTAATTCTAAAACAATTTTGATTACATTTCTATAGTAAAACTATCCGAGCTGAATCATCTTAACTGCCTATTGTTTTATCGACTTTTTCATTTTATTAAACTAACTCATGGGATTCGTACGGATAACCCGGATAAGTCAGGGATATTTAAAATTGGGGAATAGCGTCGTACTTATGGAACATATCTTATAAACTTATGACTAAACTATGCTACAGCTCACACTATGAGTCCACATAAATTAAATTTGATAAATCTTTAAATTGACAACACCATAATAATAATTTCCATATAGTAAGTATAATTTTAGTCACACTATGAGTCCACAATCTAAAATAAATTTTATAACGTTAAATTGATAATACCAAAATAATTTCCATATAGTAAATAAAATTGTTGTCACACTATGAGTCCACATATCTAAAATAATTTTGATAACGTTAAATTGACAATACCAAAATAATTTCCATATAGTAAAAAAAAAATTAATCCTTATGTATGAAATTTAGGAGTTTTGGTATTTAAGAGAGTAATTTACACTCACTTCGAGTCGACAACTCGGGCTATACAGTATAAGCTACTGAAATTGTAAATTTGCATTAAAGTTTGCTTTTTCGGTTTTTTGGTTATTTCTTTCGACAATGAAGATATTTTTGAATTTCGTTGCAATTTTCTGCATCGTCCTTGCGATCGCCGGTAAGTTTAAATGGAACTAAGTGTTCAATAGTAATAATTATCTGAAACAAGCAAATTCTTCTAATTGATCTTTTAAACGCAAAAGGTTCTTAATTCTACAGGTCCGGTAGGCCCTTGTAGATATGACTTAACACCCATTTGTAACGTTAAAGCAAAATTCACATGTTTTTACTAAATTTCCTATGGAGATTAACATGAGGATTTTCGTGATATTTAACCACCTCTAACTGAAAAACTACAGCGAAGTTACTTTTCGGAATACTCTTAAATTAACAATTAAGTATTCAAGGTGTGCTATCGGCTAGTTTAATCTAAAACAATTAAGTCTAAGTATGTACGTTCAAACCAAGACGTTTTTTTATAATTATAATTTGGTTTCAAATAGTTTTAAAATAACTGTATATTGATAAGTGTATTTGTTTTTTAAAAAAAATTGGTTTCTGGCTCTTAACACCTTTCAGACTAAACTAAAACTTATGTTTACGTTGCTCGCTTTAGTAGACTCGTGTCAACAACTTCGCAAAATATTTTCACGGATTTTTACCTCTCCCAGTGACGATGACGGCACGATGAGGTATTACATTGGACGTATCCGTGTGTGTGTCTGGCTGTCAGTCTGTCGCCGCGTTCGCAGTTAGTAAATCGAAGCAAACGTGTATGCAATATCCGGAACGCGTTCGCAAAACGAAATATTGGCTTCTACTCCATTATCGTCGTTAGGTTTAAGATGTACGCGGCGATCGGCTTAAGTTACGAAACTTACGATAAACGTCTAGCCTCCCGATGGCAGGGCCGGAGCCTCCGAAATGAACTAGGCCCACGCGTGTCGCGAAGCGAGAATATTTTTTTAACCAATTTAGTTCGCCGTGGTTTTACGCTTAAATAAACAAAGTTCAACCCCGTGACCCTGTCGACTACTTAAGTATTTGGGCCAAGGTTGCGGATTGTAAGTATACGTTTTTATTACTGAATTATTTTAATTGAAATAATTTAATTGTTTTCATCAATACAATTTAACCGAAAGATTCAATAAAAAGTGAATAGCCCCAAAAACATTTACGTTAATTTTAGGATGAAACTTTTCTCTATCATAATAATTTTATGACTGACCCCTATAATAATAACGATAATTTAAGGAAGACCCCTGTCACAACGGTAATATAAGCGCCATCTCGTACACATATATGGTGAAAATATTTTTCTTAACAAACTGGATATTTCCCCACATAAAATTTGACTTTCATGGGCCTAGTTCTTTTCGGAGGCTCCGGCAGGGCTTCCACCTAAGTTTCACGGAATTGCGGATTTTCTTATCACTTCCAAAAATTCTTAAAGATACCATAGAATTCAACCGTCAATGATTTTAGGAAAAACGTTTCTTCAAACGACTTAACTTGATTAAATATAAATTACCGACGATTAAAATAATATCAATTATATTTAATTTTTTGAGATAAACTTCTTTGCCTTACTCAGTCATAGTCGATTGAGCTAGTCATTAGCAGACGATATATGAAACGTTTAGGATTCTTGGCGGTATTTGTCATTTTGGATTCGGCTATTTTTCTATTCAAATATCATGGTTCAAAAATCACTATATACGCGACTCATTTTATTAAGTTGTCTGCTCTCTCACGTCTTAAAATACCGACAGGAAGGTAACATTTTACTTATAGTCTGAATGGGTCTTAAAAGGACAGCAATATTAGGCATTTTCATTAAAGATTCCTGGTTACAATACTTAAATTCTTTCCATAATTTTATTTACAACTTTTCAGCCACGTCTGGTAGAAAAACTCAGCGTCGTAGCTTAAGCAAGAGAAGTCCGGGTTCTTACCAACCTTCACCTCCAAGTCCAACGCCTCCAACTCCAATGCCCCCAACGCCAATGACACCAACTCCCATGCCTCCAACGCCACCATCTCCAATGCCACCTGGCCCACCAGGTACGTTAACAACCATACAAAATTATCAGCTTTTAAATCAAGATGTTGATTGTTACTTTTAACTGAATTTTTGTTTTTGGCAGATTCTACTTATCTAACAAATGATGCAATTCCCTATATGGCCAAATTACTTGCCGACCCCAATGTACCTCTTGGAAATACACTTCGTGGACTACTTAGAGATTAATTTTTGTCATGGACAGTCTTTTCTTATTATAAAGATAGGGTCTCAACGAAATTCATATTATCATTTAGCAACAATTTCGTAAACGCACTGAACCAGCTCCTTGGTATTTTAATATTTTAATATTTGATCTGACCGGTTGTCCAATTCAAACGGCCGAAGGAATGAATCAAGCTTGACTATTGAAGCTTGTAAATGGTCTTGTGGGACCAAAGATACCTATTACGCCCAGTATGGGCATTCCCGGTGCCAAATAAATAACTTTAGAAGAAACGTTAAAAAAAAAAAAACTCTTGTATATTATCGAGAAAATATTAAAAACTCAATTGCATTTATCTATTTGATTTCTGTGTTATAATAGGTTTATAAGGTATGTTCCATAAGTCAGACACTTTCAGGATTCCTGTGCTTGTTTCCGGCCCGGCTTGGCGGTTGGCGGTATTTCTCATTAAAGGGGCTGGCCGGAGCTGTTGTGGTGAAGGGGGGTCAAACTGTTTGTTAGCATATTGCTTACCCGCCCACGGCGACGGTGGCGCCATTCCTTATGGCCAAAGAGCTGTGTGTTTTCCCCCTGAACTAAGGGCGGTCTCTCCCCAACAGCGCCGGTGAGCCCCTTTAAGACTCGGATATTTTAGTTTTCAAATATCTTGGTTCAAAAATCAACATATACTGGACTCGTTTTAAGTTGCCCGCTCTCACTTTTGATCAGGAAAATGAACGTAAGATGGCGCGACCAAACAAAAACAGTAGAATGGACCTTAAAGCTACCGCGATTTTATACATTTACGTTAAAAAAATCTAGATTCTTGGATTCATTACTTAAATATTATATAAAAAGACTTGGTTTGCCCAAGCCTTAAAAACAAAACGATAAGAGTTTTTCCAGTTGTCTGAAGCGCGGATATTATTTTTTTTCTATTGAATTTTAAAGACAATCCGTATTTTACTACTCTTTAGAATTTAATTCAATCACCTGATTTTACTGCTAAATTAATTGAAATAAAAAATTACTTATCTCAGATTTTTTAAAGGACAATTCCATTTTCCTGAAACATTTTATCATGAAATTTTTTCTTTTCAATGGAGAACGTACTTTAATTTTCAAATAATACTCTCATTAATAATGTATTATATGCGATCTTTTCGAATACAAAAGTGGGCTGTTATCACCTTTCTTATATTTGATAAAGGGGTTCGTTTCTTCTTTAAGCACAGTCACAATTATTGAACTGTGTATACACTGCCAACTCTAATACTAGGCCTTGAAATGTACGACAGAAGCATTTTTTATGTGACATTTTGAATTTGCGCTTAGTAACCGTTAGATGGCTCTTTTCTGAGGCGAATGTTCGCGATGACGAAATTAAATTCGTACTGCGCAGTCTCGCATGACGTCACGTCTTTCGCTTATGGCGGACCAGGGTGGGAAATAAAGATTTTTTTGAACTACTAAATAACCTGGCCCATGACCATTGACCAGGGCACATCGTCTGCTAAATTAGAGAAGTGGGTACAGGCTAGGAAATAAGACAGGTTTACAGGTCAAATACCAGTTTATTAATAGCTTGGACCACTTTTTTTATTCAAAACGTGAGGGTCACTGGTCCCAATGACTAGTTTATTAATTCCTACTTTTTTTAAAAATTGATATGGGCACCTCTTTAATTATTTTCATTTTAACATAAATTTCGACTCCATGAGTCCAGTTGTGTATACAAGCTGAGAGAGATTTTTTAGAAGAGAGAACGACCACAAGTCCTGGGACCAGTAGAAAAATAAAAAGGGGAAGGGTCACCGGTCCCGGGACCAGTTTCATATTTAAGACATCAGGGGTCACTGGTCCGGAGGACTAGTTCAGAAATAAACCTTATTTCCAAGCCTGAGTGGGTAATTAAAATATCGGAGTTTATAATGTCTGTGACCAAATTCAGCTGTCAAAGAAACCTCCTCCTACCTCTCCTAAGCTCGCTCATTGGTCAATCCAAATCAAACTTAAGGCATTTCATTGGCAGTGGCAGTTTTTGGGAAAAACTTAAGGGCTGTGATAGGTTGAAATTTCCATGCAGACGCCATTGACACGTGTCAAAACGTACACCAAATTTAAACTAGTATTTTTCGAACTCGGAAACCGTTCAGCATCATGAACCGGTTTATTGACCGGTTTTTTGCTTTCTTTTTCGAGCCGAACTTAGCAGATTACACTTCGTCGTTGCTATCAATTTCCCATAGTTTTGAATTTGCCGCCAGTTTAAAACCTCAGAAAAGCGACATCTAGCGCCATTTGTGAAATCCTAACTGCCACCCCCTTTTTATTCCTATCGCAAGGCCTAGTATTAGAGAAGGCAGTGCACCTACCAATTGTGAATTAATTTACCACTCCCCTGCCAAAAAACTTAATCTTTCCCATAAAATAATGAGAGGCACTTGGAGTGAGCCAATATGCTCACGAACATCTTACTGGAACATCGAATTAATGACGTTTTACAAGCATATTATTATTTTTATAATAGATTAATACAAATTAAGGCTGAAGGAACAGATATTATATAAAAAAGACTTGGTTTGCCCAAGCCACTGCCTTCTCTAATACTAGGCCTTGCGATAGGAATAAAAAGGGGGTGGCAGTTAGGATTTCACAAATGGCGCTAGATGTCGCTTTTCTGAGGTTTTAAACTGGCGGCAAATTCAAAACTATGGGAAATTGATAGCAACGACGAAGTGTAATCTGCTAAGTTCGGCTCGAAAAAGAAAGCAAAAAACCGGTCAATAAACCGGTTCATGATGCTGAACGGTTTCCGAGTTCGAAAAATACTAGTTTAAATTTGGTGTACGTTTTGACACGTGTCAATGGCGTCTGCATGGAAATTTCAACCTATCACAGCCCTTAAGTTTTTCCCAAAAACTGCCACTGCCAATGAAATGCCTTAAGTTTGATTTGGATTGACCAATGAGCGAGCTTAGGAGAGGTAGGAGGAGGTTTCTTTGACAGCTGAATTTGGTCACAGACATTATAAACTCCGATATTTTAATTACCCACTCAGGCTTGGAAATAAGGTTTATTTCTGAACTAGTCCTCCGGACCAGTGACCCCTGATGTCTTAAATATGAAACTGGTCCCGGGACCGGTGACCCTTCCCCTTTTTATTTTTCTACTGGTCCCAGGACTTGTGGTCGTTCTCTCTTCTAAAAAATCTCTCTCAGCTTGTATACACAACTGGACTCATGGAGTCGAAATTTATGTTAAAATGAAAATAATTAAAGAGGTGCCCATATCAATTTTTAAAAAAAGTAGGAATTAATAAACTAGTCATTGGGACCAGTGACCCTCACGTTTTGAATAAAAAAAGTGGTCCAAGCTATTAATAAACTGGTATTTGACCTGTAAACCTGTCTTATTTCCTAGCCTGTACCCACTTCTCTAATTTAGCAGACGATGTGCCCTGGTCAATGGTCATGGGCCAGGTTATTTAGTAGTTCAAAAAAATCTTTATTTCCCACCCTGGTCCGCCATAAGCGAAAGACGTGACGTCATGCGAGACTGCGCAGTACGAATTTAATTTCGTCATCGCGAAAATTCGCCTCAGAAAAGAGCCATCTAACGGTTACTAAGCGCAAATTCAAAATGTCACATAAAAAATGCTTCTGTCGTACATTTCAAGGCCTAGTATTAGAGTTGGCAGTGGTAGGTGGGTGGTAAATTAATTCACCATAGATAGGCGGGTGGTAACTTATTTCATGTAAAAAGGCGGTTGGTGACTCAATTAAGTTTAGTTGACCTTTTGGTATAGATTTAAAAAAATATTTATTTCTAAACCACGCGCCAGCACGCGCACATTTCATTGAAAGTTTGTTATCTAAGAATTTTCCCTTATATATACTAAAAATCTTCATCAAAAATAGACAACGCGCTTTCCAAGACTCGAACCTGCAATGTTTTACATCGAATGCAAACGCGTTATCCATTAGGCCACAAGCCCGTACTCCGTAACAAAAAAATTATCCAAACATTGTATTTATAGGATTTTTTCATTTATGTTGAATAGTATTGGTCCATTTGAGCGCCGCATAGTTCTCAAGAATCTCGCGGCGTTTTCCGCGGGAAAAATAAAATCACGTGATCGGCCGCCATTTACGGAGAGAGGGATTTTTATTCGCATAGCTAACTCGATCAAGTCCGTGAGCGGGTGGGCCGTGGTTTTGGTAACTGATTATCGTCTGCTTCATAATTGAGAGAACTGCAGGGCACAGTTATAAAATGGCAGCGTCCTAGCCTTATTCTTTAATTTTTTACTATATTTTGTTCCACATTTAGAAATTGAGGTTTCCAATTTAATTAAATAGTATTGAAATTAAGCCAATTAAAGTTTCCGTGAACAAAAATTAACCTTTAGGGATGTTCTGTGTCCAAATACGGAATGAATAGCAGCCGACGACAATCAGTCCAAAAAATACTAGGGAAATGTGTCTGGCAGCATTGCACCTCCGAAAATGGCGCTAGGTTTCGCCGCCGAAAATGAGCGACCGCCGTATCGGCGGCGTTACTTCAATATGGACCAGGACTATAGAAGATCTGTAAAAATAAACACCGAGCTCGCCAGGACTCGAAACTGCAATCTTCTGCTCCATAGGCAGACGAGTTATCCTATGCGCCACAAACCCGATGGAGGCTGAACAAAATGCTATGCAAACAGTGTAATATATGTAACGGTTTAACCATGATTTATAAATTAATTAAAATAAAATACTTAGAATTAATTGTTCTTAATCAAACTTCAGAAGTTCAACATTCAATAGCTGCTTGATAATTCAAAAGTGTTCCGAACCTTAACTTCGCAGTAGTTTCTGAGTTATTCGATGGAGTGGACCACCAAAAATCCCATGCTTTTTCTATGGGACGCTAAGCCTAAAATCTGTGAATTATTTCTTTAACATTACGGGAGGGTGTGGGTTCTTATCTAGAAGGGCCTATCGGCCCTCTAGAATTCCTTCCTTTAACTTATGAAAAACACAGTTCGAATTTTCAATTATTTGTTATACATAGATTTTGCGGCAAGCTACAATACACAATTTGCCCGCCAAAAACTGTTCGAGAATGCAAGTCAACTTATAGATCTCGCAATCCTAACCCTAGAAAAGTATGCCAATGCAGTTGCACTGCTTATAGAAATTGTGAAGGTTACGAATGTGACACCTCCTTGCAGCAGCCCTATTGCTGTTTTATATCTTGCCACATGACAAACGTTGGCAAGTGCGAATGCAGGAAAAAAATAAACGGATGATTGTTATTTTTTTAAGGAAGTGATTATGTATTTTTCGTAATAAAAAAAAACAGTTATGAACTAATAAATTTAAACTTAAATATTACAAAGGAAAATTTCAGATATTATAACATCATACCTTAAAAAACGACCCTTTTCTGAATGTAAAATAAAAAATATTAAAAACTAAATTATCTCTTATTATTAAATAAAGAATACAATTTTGAACATATAAATGTAATCTTAAATATTACAATTTAAGGAAAAGTTCTGGTAACATAACATTATTACTTAAAAAACGCATTTTTCCAAACAAAAAAAAAACAATATTTAAAAAAAATAAATGAGCCCTCATTACAAAATAATTAGCATTTGATTAATCTTAAAACGAGGACTACTGCGCCGCCATTGTTTAGTGGCGTAAGAGGTTAGGTTTAGCACATGCCACGAAACAAATGGCGGCACAGTAGTCCTCACTTCTAAGAATAATTAAATGTTAATTATTTTGTAATAAGAAATCAATTATTTTTTTAATATTTTTAATTTGATATTCAGAAAAAAGGCCTTTCTTTTAAGCTAAAATGTTACAACTCAACTTTTTCTTGATATTTTTAAATTAATATTCAGAAAAAAGGCCTTATGGAACATATCTTATAAACTTATGACTAAACTATGCTACAACTCACAATATGAGTCCACATATCTAAATCAAATTTGATAAATCGTTAAATTGACAATAACATAATAATTTTCATATAATAAATAAAATTTTAGTCCATATGTATGAAATTTATGAGTTTTAGTGTTTAAGAGAATAATTTACACTCACTTCGAGTCGTCAATAATTATTATGACTTGCATCTTATTGAAATCATAATTTAACACGCTAATAATTTTAATTTAAACTCTATTAATTTTAATTAAACTCTATAGCCTTATTTTCAATACGACATAATTCCATCTACCATAATAATTTTCGTATAATAAATAAAATTTTAGTCCTTATGTATGAAATTTATGAGTTTTAGTGTTTAAGAGAATAATTTACACTCAATAATTACTATGACTTACATCTTATTGAAATAAAAATTTAATACGCTAATAATTTTAATTGAAAGATATAACCTTATTTTCAATACGACATAATTCAATCTATAAATTATTCGAGGGTCGTAGTATATCTTGAAAGTTGGTTTTAATAACTCGCAACTCGGTCTATATAAGCTTCTGAAATTATACATATCAGCATTTAAAGTTTGATTCGTGGTTGATTTGGTTATTTCTTTCCATAATGAAGATCTTATTGAATTTCGTTGCAATTTGCTGCATCGTTCTTGCGATCGCCGGTAAGTTTAAATGGAACTAAGTATTCTATGGTTTATAATTATCTGAAACAAGCAAATTCTTCTAATTGATCTTTTAAACGCGAAGAGTTCTTAATTACATTTTGTTTTTAAATAGTTTTAATATAACGGTAAATTAATACGCGTAACTGTTTTGAAAAATTACTTTCGGGATCTTAAGCATGGACGAAGGATGCGCGTGAAAAACATTCGACGCTCTACAGGATGTGCAACTCCCTATACTAAAAAGTAGACAAGTCGATACTAGCGCCGCCTGGCTACCAGCGCTGGAAACCCTCGCGGGAAAAATAAAAAATACTGGACATAAGAAAAAAACACGCGCTACCGTCGATTTTTTTCCTTAACGTCGTCTGCTAGAAGCAAAACAGTGGTTTTTTTTCTTATGTCCAGTATTTTTTATTTTTTCCGCTAGGGTTTCCAGCGCTGGTAGCCAGGCGGCGCTAGTATCGACTTGTCTACTTTTTAGTATAGGGAGTTGCACATCCTGTTGAGCGTCGAATGTTTTTCACGCGCATCCTTCGTCCATGTCTTAAGGACAGTCAGAGGAGATTAAAATCTTTCCTTCTCGTCGGGCAAGTCGCTTTGCTTGTTAAATTAGACACGTGTCAACGATTACGCAAAATACTGGCGGGTTTAGTTTGAAAATTTTCAGTTTCGTCTTACAGTGATGTCGAGATGGCACCACCTCGTTAGCGCCTTTTCTTAGTCATGGCGTACTCGATCGTGCCTTACTGACGCGTGATCGAGAGACCTACGCTTTAGCGGACGATATATGAAATATTTTAGGATTATTCGCGGAATGGCGGTATTTGTCATTTTGGATTCGGCTATTTTACTATTCAAAAATCACAACAAACGCGACTCATTTTATTAAGTTGTCTGCTCTCTCACGTCTTAACGTACCGACAGGAAGGTAAGATTTTACTTATAGTCTGAATGGGCCTTAAAAGGACAGCAATATTAGGCATTTTCGTTCAAGATTCCTGGTTACAATACTTAAATTCTTTCCATTAACTTATGGTCAATCAAATGAAAATCACTGTTATATTTTAAAATGATTTATTTCATATAGATTTTGCAACAAGCTACAATACCACAATTTGCCCGCCAAATGCTAAGCGTATGTGCATTCAGTACGGCTCTAAACGTATTCCACCAAGGTGCTTTTGCAGTTGCGATGTTGCTAAACAGTGTGAAGGTTACGAATGTCCCTACCCAAAATACCCAGAGCCCTATTGCTGTTTTACCAGTTGCAACTTGAAAAAGGTTGGCAGGTGCAGTTGCAGAGAAAAAATAAACGGATGATTGTTATTTTTTTCAGGGCTATGATTATGTATTTTTCGCAATAAAAAAACAGTTATGAACTTATAAATTGAAACTTGAATATTACAAAGGAAAATTTCAGATATTATAACATTATACCTTAAAAATGGCCCTTTTCTGAATGTAAAATAAAAAATATTAAAAACTAAATTATCTCTTATTATTAAAAACCTGGCCTTCTGTACCGTCATTGGTTTAGTGGCGTCTGCTAAAGCGAAACTACCTTTCCCTTAAATCTCACAGCCTGTGAGAATTCATCCAATCCCGTAGGTTTAGCAGACGCTACTACTAAACTTATGGCTTCAAAGTAGTCCTCGTTTTTAAGAACTATTAATTGCTAATTAAGCCGGGAGTGTGGCGCACTCCTGTAAGCCAAGCTTCTGGGCGACAAAGTTTGAGGGAATAAGGCACATGTCGGCGATCCTACCCTACAGGTGCCGACTGCCCCGTGTCCGCCGGAGGTGACTTGACCCCCACACCCCGTCCGTCACCTCCCAAGTAAACCTCAATTCTTCCTCTGCTTACACACGTACAGAAACCTGTATAATCACATCCTTGCCAAGGTCCACTGACCCACTCGCATTGAAACCCTCCAAAAAAAAAAGAAAAAAAGAAAAAAAGCTAATTATTTGGTAATTAAGAAATCATTTAGTTTTTAATATTTTTTATTTTACAGGCCTTTCTTTTAGGGTATTATAATGTTATCTTTCTTTTCTGTTTTCTTCCACATTACTTACCAAAATTCCATCGTTACCGACTGACTGATAATTTAGTATTGTTTGTCCATGCCGTGACAAAGAAACTTACAAATATGGGATGCAATTATCCGTCAATGAGTGAGCTATGGCTGGAGAAAATTGGCCAACGAGATTATGCAATCTCTACACTGCCTGACCAAACTGAAAATTTCAAGCTAAACCCGCCAATCTTTTATTAGTATGATTTGTCTACTTCAGCGACTTCATCGACGTGACAGAAAGATATCAGTCTGGTCTAAATGGGCCTAATCATTCTGTATTTCAAGGCAAAATGCAACGTCTTTGATTATAAATATGTCCATTCACAAAAATATCAACAATAAAATGAGAAAATTATAATGTTTTTTTTTTATTATTTTTGAGGATCTAATAACAATTTATCTTAACTGCCAATTATCAAAACAGAATTTTCATTTTATTTCCTTAAAACCGTGTCATACACTTTTTATTGCAGTTTTTGAATCGATCATTTATATAATATAAAATGTACATTACTACGATAATATAGAATGTTTAGAACAATTATCAATTGTATTCAACACAATAGAAAATTTATGGTCTTAAAACAAAAGGCAGATACCTTTAAAAGCCCCAGTTTCGAACACGTATCGCCAAAATCTTCTCAAATTTCATTTGAATTCTCAGCTAATTTGTGTTAAGAGTACTGCCTTGATCATGAAATATTTCAATAGTATCATTGCTATTTGCTGCATCGTCTTTGCGATCGCCGGTAAGTTTAAATTGAATTTTAATTTCAATCATGTAAATTAAGTGTAAGTAATTTCTTTCAATAAATTTTTAAATGCAAAGATTAATAAATTATTTCTGGTTTTTAACCAGGTTCAAGGTACTTAATTAAATTTACTTTATATATTGAGATAAATAAGCGTAACCAATTTCAAAAACTTGGTTTCTGATTCTAAGGGCCATTCAAACTAAACTAAAATCTTACGTTCACGTCGGTGAAGTTGCTTAGCTCCCTTTTAATAGACTCGTGTCAACGGCTACTTAAAATTCTCGCGGGTTTAGTTTGAAAATTATCAGTTTCGCTGGGCAGTGAGTAGAGATGGCAGCACTTCGTAAGCACCTTTTCTTTAGCTTTACCAGAAGGGAATAAGATAGAAGGGGCACACTTTATATCTCCATTATGCTTTACACTCGTAAGAACAGTATTACTAACCTCAAATCAACTACCCTTCACTGATTGGTCACATAAGAAGGTGACGTCTCGGTTGACGAATAAAAAGTAGTTTTGTTTACAACTTTACATTGAAGGAGATAAAAATGGCCGAATTTCATGTTGATAAACGAAATCAAGCTGTGCAACTAATTTAGATACACGGGAATTGAGAACATACCAAAATCAGATAATTATTCTGAATTAATATTAAAAAATAAAAATTAGTTTCAATAAAATACATACTTCAGGTTATAATTACACAAGAACGAAACATCGACAGCCCTAAGACAAATAGGCCGCCTGATACCGCGGAGAACTTAAAGAACTATATTTGCTGTGTACTTGCGCAAAGTTTTCGCGGCTTTCTTGAGGTTGGTCGGACTCTCGTTACCAAAGCAGGCTCTAATGTCTCCCTTCTCTCTTATTCCCTTCTGGCTTTACTCATTCGTGGTTGAGTGATTAGACGATATTAAAAATTTTAGGGTTCTTGTCTGTAATTGTATTTAACTCTTTACTCAAAATGACTACGCGACTCGTTTCATGAAGTTGTCTGCTCTCACGTAGCAGGGGAATGAAATTAGCGAGGTGACCGAGGGGAAGGTTAGATTATACTGCAGTCTGAATGGACCTTAAAACTTTTCAGAATATTATACATTTATGTTAGAAAAGATCTAGATTCTTGGATTTACTCTTAAATTCTTTCCTTTAACTTATGGACAATCGAATGATAAGCATGCACAGTTTGATTTTTAAAATATTTATTTCACATAGATTTTGCTGCAAGTAGCAGCTATAACAGCCATTTTGCTGCAAGTAGCAGCTATAACAGCACAATTTGTCCGCCACAAACTGTGCGTGAATGCTCTGACTACTACGAAGATGATGAAGATGATAAACCTACAGTTGTTTGTGTTTGCGCTTGCCGAGAATATGCACACTGTAAAGGTTACCAGTGTTCCGAACCCACGCCAGAGGCCTTTTGTTGTTTTTTGAGTTGCGGCAGGAGACCCATTGGCGAGTGTGGTTGCAGAAGAAAAATAAACGGATGATTGTTATTTTTTCCCCAAAGATATAATTATGTATTTTTCAAAACAAAAAAAAACTTTTTTGAACATATAAATGTATACTTAAATATTACCATTAAAGGAAAAGCATTGCTTACATAACATTATGCCTAAAAAGAAGAAGACCTTCTTGAATATTGTCTACTGGTAAGATTACACGCAAATTTTAATTGACTTTTAATAAATGATACACCTTAAAATTTATGAGAAGCTCTTTTAAAAACCAGTAGTTTTAAGGACTTTTAATATAAAATCTAGCTAGAAGATTACTGTTAACTTATGTACATAGTTCATAAGACATGTTCCACAAGTTTGTCACTGGTTACTAAGAGCTTGTAATGAAGTGACGTACGTGGAACGTCATAGATTATCCTAAAGCGACGCCAGGTGAGGAGCTGTCAAAGGCTTAGTACAGACTAAATTGGAAGATGGACTGCAAAACCGTGTGTAGTCAGTCCTCGCGTCGTTCTCGAACTAGATATCAGTAAGTCTCTTGCATTATACGAAGTATAGGAAGTTTCTGTAATGAAGAGACATTAACGGTTCAGAGTGAGCCGAAAGTGCTACGTTTGGAGGGAGGGGCTCTATACTGGTCTATGAGTCGGACTGATGTAAATACTAACCGTTCTCCATTCCTACTTTTAAAATTACATCTATCCCTGGTTATATTTAGCTTTTTGGGATGAAATTAAGATGACGTATCATCAGGTATGTAATCATTTTAAATTGAATAAGGATTACGGTTTATTTATTGTACTTTCAACATAAAGCCAATTTATTATGCTTGAACAGATTCGTTACAAAATACATTTTTACTATTTACTTTTCACTAAGCGCAGTAAGAATACAGCGTTTGCATGTCACAGGGTACCTGGCAGCACTCTTCCCAGACTCCTCTGGATTCGCGAGAAGGGACGAAAGGCTCGAGGTTGAATTTCTGGCTTCGTTTGGCGAAGGTCATGGCGGACTGACGATTCGCAAAGAGTGCCTCCAAACCTTGGGGTAGCTCTGGTTTGAGTTCTTCGTTTTCAAAGTCAATAACTGAATTTGGGAAAAACAAATTTACATTTAGAAGTTATTTATGTGTGTGTTAGTCAGATATAAGTAGTCAGAGTATTTCGAAAAAGGTGGTTAGACCGAAGTACACGGCTGAATTTGATTCGAAAATAATTTATGAGAATTTGCACACGTTATGATTGAAGTATTTTATGTATGAAACAAGGGATAGATTTAATTTTAGAAGTAGGAATGAGAACGGTTAGTGCTTACTTCAGTTCCGCTCATAGCCCAATATAGAGCCCCTCCCACCAACACGTAACGAAATTACCTTATTGGCTCACTTTAACTACGTTTTGATGACGTTGCTGACGGGGATGGCAAAAATACGTAATTCCTTTCTACCTCTGCTCTATGACCCGCCTCTTCTTTCATACCCCTTCGTCCCGTGTAAGGGGGCCCGGGACCCTGACGCGCGCTCATACCATTACTCTGTTCTCCATTCCTACTTCTAAAATTAAATCTCTCCCTGATGAAACCCAAAAACATTGCTATTCGAATTAAGGGCTCATCAATAAAGCACCCTCAAACCATAACTTGAAAACATTGGTCCTTAGCTTAAAATGTCAGAGAATATTTTTGACTCAAAATTTCCACCCTTTATGGAATGCCTTTTAATAAAGTAGATAAAAGTTTTCTTACCCAAGTTGCGTTTGTTTTTATGCTGGTAGTATTTTCCTCCGCACGATATGGACAAAGCGCTAGACAGATCCGATCCACACAACCTAACTTGTCTCGTTTCCATGCTGCGACCTTCGACCTTGATTGTATCAAATTTGGCAAAAGTCAGGATGCCGACTAATAGAAGGGAGGCTTTGGTAACCTTCATGATAGTCAAAGATAGATCCATCTAAAGAACAATGTGTTTAAAATATAAAGCCATGAATACAGTTTGTGAAGCTTATTAATTTCGTCATGCCTTCAATTAGTGTTTCGACGAAAAATACCGCACTATTAGTTTTGAGGCATTTATGTGGTTGTTCGGTTGAATGGAATTTAAGTCCCATAGCCTCGGAAAAACATTGGTTCTTAGACTAACATAATCACATCCCAATTTGTAAAATTTCATATTGTAGTTCTCGTTTCTCAAATAGATGATGTTAATATCCAGTCTGGGAAATAAGGATATTTTTTAAACTAGTCCTTGGGACCAGTGATCCCCCTATGTCCGAAATAATAAACTGGTCTCCGAACTGGTCCCAGCCTTTGTTCTCCTATAGATTCGCTATTAATAAACTGGTCCCGAGGACCAGTAACCCCCACTTCTTGAATTAAAAAACTAGTCCAAGCAATTAATAAACTGGTTTTGGACCAGAGGAAGTGTGCTATTTCCCAGACTGTAATATCTATGTAAACATAAGAACATAAGATATAGGTTCCGTAAGTTTGTCACTGGCTGCTATGAGCTTGTATTGCTTGACGTATTGGAAACGTCATAGAGTCCCGTAAAGCGACGCCTGGTGAGGCGCTGTCAAAGGCTTAGTACAGACTGAACTGCAAACCCGAGTGTAGTAAATTATAGAAATAGCTATCAGTAAGTCTCTTGTCGGATCTACACTGATAAATATTTTTGTGTTTCAATGGCGAAATACACAAAAATACTTCAGTGTACTCTTGCACTCATACGAATTTATTTAAGGTGATCTTTATCTATGGGGAATTTTGACGGTCAACTTATAGCCGATAAAAAATACAAGTTGCTGTAAGATATCGAGAAGACTTCATGCGCTTATCGAACGAAACTCTTAACCAACTTAAAGTCTATGCCAAATCCTTAGTAATGCATTGAAAAATCCTTATACTCACTTTTACTAGATGCTGTTGGAGCCGATGTATTTGCAACGAAACTGTGTCGAGATGTGTGAGTTCCCAAATGGACCTGGTCAGTATTTATACCATTTGGACTCCCATATTTTAGTGAAGGGTCTGGACAAAATCTTGAATACGTCAACAAGTTCCTTTTAGCAACACACTCAGAGCTCAGACGTCTTAGGAACGGATAATCCGTTGGCAAACCTCCGGTTTTGACAAGTGACAGTAGGCTTAGGCCCTATATCCCACGCAAATTGGGAATGCAACTGACTGTTAGCACTTTCACGACCCAGTCCGCGAAGAAAATAATTCCTCAGAGCTACGGAAATAAAACCATGTATTACAGCAGGCGTCAGAGATGAAATCTTAAATTGTTTCGATTGAATAAGTGGGCAAAAATACGAGGGATTATTTATGGTTATTAACTAAGTATAGCTTCGTCGCCCGTAGTGGAACTAAGTAATAAGTGGTTAGATATGAAAGTTAATAATAACAAACAGCTTTACTAAGTATTAATAATTATTTCTGACACTCAAAAACACCTAGCAGAATGTAATCGTAGCATAAGCGAATAATCCTCTTTAAGTGTCCATTATTAGGTCTTTTGTGGAACGTCTCCTACCACCTTCCTTTACGTCATCAGTATTCAAAACCCTTGGGAACAAACCTTTCTACCGAAAAATTATATTACAGCAACGTAAAGTGTCAAACATATTTTTTTTATTAGTTTTAAAGCTTGAAAAATACAATAAAGCTATTGGGTTTTGACCCAAAGGTCACAAGGATCAGCAATACATCGAATCACATGATTTTATAATGGCATAAGGCGGCTGAAAGTGAGGAAACTGGGAGGAAATCGAGAAAAGGGGGATGAAAAGGGGGTGGAGGTGAAGAAAGAGGGAAGAAGTGGGGAAAGAAGGGAAAGAGATAGAGGAAGGGGGATGATGTGGAGAAAAGGGGGAGAAAGTGGGGAAAAGAGGAAGAAAGTGGGGAAAACGGGGAGGAAATGGGGAAATAGAAAGAAAGTGGGAAAAGATGGAGGAAGTGGTGGAAAGGGGAGAGGATGTGGAGAAAAGGGGGAGAAAGTGGGGAAAAGAGGAAGGAAGTAGGGAAAATGGGGAGGAAAAGGGGAAAGGGAAAGAAAGTGGGGAAAAGATGGAGGAAGTGGTGGAAAGGGAGAGGATGTGAAGAAAAGGGGGAGAAAGTGGGGAAAAGAGGAAGGAAGTTGGGAAAACGGGGAGGAAATGGAGAAAATTTGGAGAAGGTGAGGAAAGGAGGGAGGAAGTATGGGAAAAAGGTGGAGTAAATTTCTAAAGTAAATATTATACTTATTTATTCCATGCTTTGCACTCAGCTTATAACCTGATATTTAATTATCATTCCTTTTCATTATATGGGAAGTAGTGAACTTTTAAATCAAAGTTCAAAATTCACATCTTAAATCACGGATATGATGGGACATTAAGATTGATCCCCAATTTTTAAGATAAAATTTTTTTGAAATTTGAATTTTATCTCGTGAATTAAGATGCAACGCGAGCAATGCCATCATATTCAACTCATCCAAGTTCATTGTACGTCCGTGGAATAAATTAGTAAACAAGAAACGAAGAAATACTATCAATTAAAGCTTAAATGTCAAAACGGAAAACCGTTAATATCGCAATCTTGTTAAAAGCATAGCGGTATATTAAAATTTATAAGGAAATTTAATGGTCGCGCGATGGTAATTTGAGCAAAATTAAATACGTTATGGTTAAAGTTTCTGTGACGTTTTCATTTTACTTTGTTTAATCATGGTGTAGGCGGAATGCCACTGATCAAGGAATACCTACCAACATTTTTGTTTGTGAGTTTAAAAATAGACCCTGTTAGTAAAGAGGAGATCATTCAATTCCAAGCAGGCTAAATTTTAAATAATGATAGGAAATTATAGTAAAAAGTCAGGAAATTATAGTGAAAACTTCAAGAAATTATAGTAAAAAGTCAGGAAATTATAGTGAAAACGTCAAGAAATTATAGTGAAAACGTCAAGAAATTATATTGAAAACGTCAAGAAATTATAGTAAAAATTGTGAGGAAATTCGTGAAAAATGTCAGGAAATTATAGTAAAACTGTTAGGAAATTTTAGCAAAAAATGTCAGGAAATTATAGTAAAAAAATCAGGAAATTACAGTAAAAAAATCAGGAAATTATAGTAAAAAATCAGAAAATTTGACAAAATCAGAAAATTTGACAAAATCAGGAAAGTGGGGAAAAAAATCGGGAAATTTGAATAAAAATATCAAGAGATTAGAGAAAAATTCAGGAAATTAGTGTAAAAATGTCCATAAATACGAGAAAAAATCTAGAACAGAATAGTAAAAATATCGTTATATTAATACGTAGCCACGCGCTGGTACTTTTCTTACTAGTTTATTGACAACGTTAATTTGAAAATATGCCACAGACACTTTGAATTTAGTAGTTTCGCTAAGAGAATAAAAATTCCACCTGCACAATATTTTGCCATCTCATTCCACTTGTCTCTTAAAGCAAGGACTAAGGGTTAGACCGCGATATACGAGACACGGAGTCAATTATCGCGGTATATGAATATTTCTAGTGCATTTTTGTAAAATGTAGAACCAGCATAGCAGCTATTATATAACCCCCTTTTTAATGGCTTCACCCCCTGTAGTTATAAAGGGCAACGCGTTAAAAAATTAACGCCTTCCATTCGGTAGAAGCGGGACCATCAGCACACGAGCCACAATTATAAGAGACACATCAACAAATTAATTTAATTTTTTAAATTACATAGAAATTGTATCGTAATTGGAATTTCGAATCAAAGGTCTTTTAGCTACCGTCAAGTAAAGAACATCAATTACAAGATTTGATTTGATCAATTGGTGAGTTTTGGAATCGAATGTTTTTAATGGTAATTATTTATTGAAATTTAGCTAAAATCTTTGAGGTTTCGTTGTTTGAGGTCATAGATTTAAAAATATTATTTGATCGCAGTTTGAAATTTTATAGTTGTGATGGGCAATATACTAAATTAACCGATGTCTATATAGATTTTTTACTTGAATCGATATCGATGTTTTACTTGAATCGATAATCGATATCGATGTTTTACTTGAATCGATAATCGATATCGATGTTTTACTTGAATCGATAATCGATATCGATGTTTTACTTGAATCGATAATCGATATCGATGTTTTACTTGAATCGATAATCGATATCGATGTTTTACTTGAATCGATAATCGATATCGATGTTTTACTTGAATCGATAATCGATATCGATGTTTTACTTGAATCGATAATCGATATCGATGTTTTACTTGAATCGATAATCGATATCGATGTTTTACTTGAATCGATAATCGATATCGATGTTTTACTTGAATCGATATAGATGTATTACTTGAATCGATATCGATGTTTTACTTGAATAGATAATCGATATCGATGTTTTACTTGAATCGATATAGATGTATTACTTGAATCGATATCGATGTTTTACTTGAATCGATATAGATGTATTACTTGAATCGATATAGATGTATTACTTGAATCGATATAGATGTATTACTTGAATCGATATAGATGTATTACTTGAATCGATATAGATGTATTACTTGAATCGATATCGATGTTTTACTTGAATCGATATAGATGTTTTACTTGAATCGGTACCGATTTTATCTGATTATTTAAATTCGGCGACTTATCCGATTATTTATCCCAATGAAAACGATATAGACCGAATTTTACAGATATAGACAGTTTAACCAATTACCAACCGATATGGTCCGATTTTTACCTATATTTACCGATAATCAATCGATATCGACCGATTTTTAGCCATTATCAACCGATATTGAAAGATAATCAACCGATTATTATCGATTATTAATCGAGTTTTACTGAATTTTGACGGATAAAATTGGTAAATTAACCTTGAACTGATTAATTAAACTCGAATCGATTTATTAATGAATCAAGCTCGAATCGATGTATCGGTTGGCACCGATACCGATATCATATCGATTTTGTGCCCATCATTATTATCGAATCTTATTTTATCGTGCTATAACTGGACGAATAAAATCGGGTTTACAAGAGATAGTTTGAAACCGTTCTGGAAAGGTCTAAATCATTTTAAAAAATATATATTTACACTTTCTCATAAAAGCTCTCTATGTTTTACAGCAAAATGTTATATTTCAACCATTTCAAAACGGTTGAGAACTATTTCAAAGTGTATAGGTTAAACACAGCTTTAATGTGTCGACGAAATTAAACTAAACCTAACTTAACGGACTAGTGTTAAACCCTTTACAAGCCAAATCTTAAATTTTTCTCTACAAATAAAATAAAATATAGCTCGATGAATTCAGAAAAAAAACATCGGAAATATTATCGATTTTAGAAAATTTTATTATCTGATTGCTATTATTATGTAAGATAATGTTATGAATATTGCAAATTCAATTTAATGCTTAACACAATTAATCCCAAATAGCTTTGAATGAAAATCTCTTACCTTTGAATTTTTGTTGTTGAACGTGTGGGGTTTTACATTTACTGTCAATATACAAACGGAAATACTTCAATATATTTTGTGAAACAGTAAAATGCAACGCCCCAATAATTGGTTTGCTTTAATTGCACATAATTGTCGTTTTTTCAACCCTCATTAGGCCTATTAGTTTGAAAATTAACAACTTACAATAAAACTATCTTATTACTGTGAAATCGCACATAAAGCAGAAGCATGAATGACTTTCATTTAGTTGGTTATTTAGCAAATTTAGAAAACATTATTTTGGCAAATTTAGAAAACATTATTTTGGCAAATTTAGAAAATATTATTTTGGCAAATTTAGAAAATATTATTTTGGCAAATTTAGAAAATATTATTTTGGCAAATTTATAAAACATTATTTTGGCAGTTTTATAATCATGATTTTTTTTAAATCAAAAATAATAATATTTTCGTGGAATGTAAAATTATGAACCTAAAAATTATGAGAAGTATTCTTTAAATTCTGAAAATATCCATGAAATTACTTTTGGAAATTTCATAAGAATTTTCATATGATGAATGAATTACTGATCATTGTGTAATTACTTCAATTACAAAAACAGTTCAAAGTCTAAATACCATTAATTCCATACCAAGTTCAATACAGCATAATATTTTCAAGGTACCTCAGGTAGTGGTTTCTAATTCCCTCTTAAACTGAACTGAACTGAGTTAGGTTTTAAAGTGCTTCATTTGAAATTACTTCACTTTCTAAATATATTTCAAAAACAGTTTAAATACCATTCATTCCGAGTTCTATACAGCATAATATTTTCAATATAATGTACCTCAGGTAGTGGTTTCTCCTTTCCTCTTAAACTGAACTGTACTGAGTTGAGCTTAGAAGTGCTGCATTTGAAATTACTTCATTTTAGAAATATATTTCAAAAACAGTTCAAAGTTTAAATACCATTCATTCCAAGTTCTGTACAACATAATATTTTCAAGGTAATGTTTCTCAGGAAGTGGTTCACTCTTCCCTCTTAAACTGAACTGAACTGAGTTAGGCTTTAAAGTGCTTCATTTGAAATTACTTCACTTTCCAAATATATTTCAAAAACAGTTCAAAGTTTAAATAAAATTCATTCCGAGTTCTATTCAACATAATATTTTCAAGGTAATGTACCACAGGTAGTGGTTTACCCTCTTAAACTGAACTGAACTGAGTTACGCTTCAAAGTGATTCATTTGAAATTATCATAACTTGAGGTATGAATCTTATCAGATCGACTCGACCTCGACAAATTATTTATATTGAAAAATCCTTCGTCCTACACAATTCAAAAATAAAAAAAAATGTTACGCAAAAAATTATTGTACGCCCTAGATTTTAAAAACGAAAATTGTAGCATTTATATGTAGCAAATAAATCTTCAAGGTAAAAATCTGAGCGTAAAGAAAACTGATAACGAAATGTAATCCTTTATAATTGGAAATTGGGATTTATCATAAGGCCCTGAGATATGTTCCATAAGTTTGTCACTGGTTACAAACTGGAGTTTGTCATGAAGTGACGTAGGTCATAGATTTTTTGTAAAGCGACGCCTGGTGAGGCGCTGTCAAAGGCTTAGTAAAGACTAAATGGGAAGATGAACTGCAAAACCGAGTATAGTCAATTTTCACGTTGCTCTAGAACTAGCTCCCAGTAAGTCTCTAGCATTACGAAGTATAGGCAAGAAGCGATATCTAGTTTACTAGGGAGTAGCTTTAAGATGCCTAAGTATTCGCGCGCCATAGTCCCAGTCCCCCTTTCAAAATACAAGGGGGGACATATGTAATTATCGTCATTCGCGTCGCGCTGACGTGAGTTTTCAAGAACCAATGAGATGCTGGTTGTAATTTAGAGGCGGGGATTAACTCCGGACCTACTATACGTTTGGACTGGAGATAAAGCTTGAAATGTGGCGAATTTATACCTTCTCCCTAGTAAACTAGATATCGCTTCTTGGTATAGGTAGTGTCATGGTAGTGTCATTCTTATGGAACATATTTTATAAACTTATGGGTTTATTTATTCATTTATTTTCTTCCATATCTTTGCTTGGAGAGAATATTTCTTAAAATAACCACAAAAAGGTAGTTGGTGGTATCAGAAGAAAATAGGGGAAGTGGGTAGCCGTAGCCTTGAGCCATACAAGTCGTCCAGTGTTTCTCACTTACAATGGTCGATTCCCCTACCACCCTTAAAATTTGAATCTGGCCAATCGGCGCGAAGCATAAAATAGTACCAGATTTCATTGCGAACGCCACCATGTAGCGAACTGTGGAACTAGCTTGTGTAGTCTGCTTATATTTCTGCTGTGCGTCAGTTTGAGTTAGGGTTACGTCAGGCAACGGGTTAATGCGGATATTGGTTTAATTAAGGACGAAAATTCGGTTATTTAATAAAATGAATGTCGTTAAGAGTACGCAGTGTGATTTAACGTACAAGGAAACTACCGATAAGAAAACTCAGGCTGTGTTGAAAGGAAAAGTAAGACCTACCCAAACCAATCCCAATGTTAAAAATCAAACTACAACAACTTGGATACAACTTTATTACTTTGAACTCTTCCCTAGTTTAAAACTTCGGACAAGTTAATTTTTTCCCTGGAACTTAGAAATACCATTGTATTTAAAAATAAAGACATATTTTAAAATAAGTTATGAATTTAGTACTTACCACTCGATTCCAGCCTATGCCATTCTGCCTGAGTGCCTCACTGCCTCTAGCAGACGCCTCTAGTCAGTTGGAAGGCGTAGGACCGTACTGTCCACAGAATCACGTCACTCGTGTGTTAATGCGCGTAAAAATCCTATCTCTCTTCACCCCCACGGGGAGGGAAATGGCGCGAAAAATCCGTAAACGGGACGCCTCGCGAAGTTGCCCAAGCTACCCACTTCCCCTATTTTCTTCTGGTGGTATTAAAGACGTAACTAGTATTCTAGAGGGCCGGTAGGCCCTTCTAGATAAGATCCCACACCCTCCCGTAATGTTAAATGAAAATTCACAGATTTTCGCCGATTTTCCCATAGGAATAACATGGGGTTTTTGGTGCTCCTGTACATCGAATCATTTAAAAACTAAAGCGAAGTTACGTTTCGGAATACTTTCAAATTAACAAGTAACTATTCAAGGTGTGCCTTTTTCAAGTTTCATGAAAATTAATTAAGTCTAAGTATGTTAATTTAATTAAAAATGTAAGTACCTCAAAAGATTATTCTACAGCAGACGACGCTAATTGTTCATTACTCTACAGTAGACGACGCTAATTTGCCATTTCACCGCCTTGAAACTTTAACTTGATATTTTTCAATAAATATTTATTAAACATTTCTCTGGCGGGTCTATTTTTCGTTTAATTATGTGTCTCGGTTGAAATTCTATACTTAAGATACCTTTTTAATTTATATTTTAGATGTTAGTTTCGACCAAGGCTTAAGTTGCCTTACTTAGGCCATGGATTTATAATGGAAGCTTACGCTTCATGGATATTTCACTGTAGCCTTCAGTAAGGCATAAGGATAGATGGATCAGTGTTGGAAATAAGCATTTTTTTAAAACTGGACCTGTGGCCTAGGTATTTTAATTAAAATAACTGGCCACGGTGCCACTCACTGTAAACGTACAAGGGCAGTGAACGCAATGTCATGGATAATTGTAATCGCAGAGTGGACTGTAAAAGATACGGATTTGATAGTTTAACAAGATATGCGCAAGGCATATTAACGCTGTTTGCAGTGTGATATTGTCTTTAACAAAACCCGAAATTAGGGATTCCCGCTACCAATAAGCAAGGCGTGGAAAAGTACAGGAAAAATATCAATAGCTTAACAACAATCCGTAGTGGCGCAAACGTTGAGTATCCGCATCCCACACCGGCGTCGTCACTCACTCGTGAGATCTAGTCCCGATGCCTCCGAGCAAAGAAAATATACGCTCCGGGAATGGAAGGTATGTCTCGGGGTTGGGCTGATCAAGGAACTTCCGGTCTATGCAATTTCAAAGTAGCCGGAAATACCTCCGTCAACCGAGCCTGCCTTTGGAGCGTACTAGGAGGGGAGAGACAAAAATTTACACTAGAGGAAGCTACAGTTTCCATTCCTGGGGCGTGTATCTTCTTTGCTCCGAGTGTAAGGATTTTCTCGTCGAAAATATGATCGAATTTAGTATAGATGTCGCTAGTGCGGTGGATAATGAAATTCCGGCAAACTCTGCCGCGTAATTTAAATTTACGAAAATGAACGCGAACGCGAAACAGCCAGCCTGCCTGCCAGCTAGCCAGCAAGCCAGCCAGCCTGCTTCCAGCGGTCGCCGTATAAAGCTGTTGCCTATAGGCTTGAAGGAGAGAATAATGGAGTGGAAACCCCCATACCTTAAGCGTTGCCTTTGTACCCCCACCTACGGCACCATAGTCCTCCCATCATCCCCAGCGGTTAGGTAGGGTCGTGCCGGACGAAATTGTAAAGGACGCTCCCTCTATCTCAAAAATAGAAGCTAGTTCTCATTCAAATAAAATGGCGCTACGCGGCAGCACTTAGCAATCGCCTACGGAAAGGTAGGGGCGTGCGCGAGGTACACTGGGAGAGATATGGTGCCGCAGGTCGCCCATCATCATTTCCAATCCATCTGACTCCCTTATCCCTGCTATAGGCAAACAGCTTAAAAATCGTGGCAGGATGTTCGTTTTGAAGTTGACTATTAAGCTCGGGTTCTAAAACGAATTGTGAGCCGTATCTTATAAGAATTAGTAGAAGTGAAAAACCATTTTTAACCTCGTCCTAGAAGTGAAAGATTTCGCATTTCAGGCAAAAAATTGTTTTATAATAGATTAATACAAATGCAGACTGAAGGAACAGATATTATATAAAAAAGGACTTGGTTTGCCCAAGCCTAAAAAGCAAAACGATAAGAGTTTTTTCCAGTTGACTGAAGCGCGGATATTTTATTTTTCTATATAATTTTAAAGACAATCCGTATTTTACTACTCTTTAGAATTTAATTCAATCTCCTGATTTAACTGCTAATGGATTTATTTCCTATAAATTAATTGAAATAAAAAATTACTTATCTCAGATTTTTCAACAATTCCATTTTCGTAAAATTTTATCATGAAAAATCTGAGATAAGTAATTTTTTATTTCAATTAATTTATAGGAAACTAATCCATTACCAGTAAAATCAGGAGATTGAATTAAATTCTAAAGAGTAGTAAAATACGGATTGTCTTTAAAATTATATAGAAAAATAAAATATCCGCGCTTCAGTCAACTGGAAAAAACTCTTATCGTTTTGCTTTTTAGGCTTGGGCAAACCAAGTCCTTTTTTATATAATTTACAATGCCGTTGTCTGATTGCTAGTTTGTCAAGATAGACTCGAGCTGCGTGCAGATGTTCACGGTGAATCCGTGAAGGCAGTCGCTAGGAAAACATGTCCCGAAGATGAATTAATCGGTTAATATTTCACAATGTTTAAGTTGGCCATTGTGTAGGGCCAAGGACAAAAATGTTCTTTACTACAATCTCGCGTATCGAGCGATCAGAAGTACTTGTTTCTTTCCCGTAGAACCTTTAGAAATATTCTTTTTTAGTTGAAAGATCTCAACCTTTGAGGTTCGTAAATTTTTGAGAAATTATTAAAATTTAATTTTGCGATCTATCAATTAAATTATTAAAATTTAATTTTGCGATCTATCAATTAAATTATTAAAATTTAATTTTGCGATCTATCAATTAAATTATGTAATTTTTCTGCTTTTCGAGAAAATCGTGAAATATTTGATGATATCTAGAATATAAAATTTATTTTAATTACGGAAATGAGAGAATTTATCAAAAAAAGAAATATATTAATTTAAATCTGGCAAAGAGGAGCAAACACCACAGGGGTTTAATTCCATCGCGCCCAGATGTACCGCTAGAGGCAGTGCGAGGGTGGCCTCCCAGTGCCATCTGCATGTTGCTTTCTCTTTAAGTATTTAAGGGAATGGTCTATTGGATATGCTTAAAATCAAAATTAATTTTCATAGAAAACATAAGTTTTCGTACCAAAAATAAGAGAGTTTATTGATAGCTATTAACCACTGACATAAGTTCATGAGACATGTTCCATGAGTTTGTCACTGGCTACTGAGAGCTCGTCATGAAGAGACGTAGGTCATAGATTTCCGTAAAGCGACGCCTTGTGAGGCGCTGTGAAAAGGCTCAGTACAGACTAAATAGAAGTCCTGAAAAAGTTAGTATAACCAGAAGTGAGATGAGACTAGAAGTGAAGGGCTCTAGCATTGATAGTATATCCTGGCACTAGTGAACAAATTTGAGGATTTTATGCCGCTTCCCACGCGCCTACGCTAGAGAGAAAAAAATTGGTCGAGTTCCAAAAATATTTCCTACCCCCTTCCCCTCAACCTAAAGCCGCGTAACACGGACGCGGCTCCTTGAATCTAGTTCGGCCGTCTACCACCGCGAGCGTCTCACGTTTTGGAGGGGAAATTCTGATACCGCCACCAGAGGGCCAACCGTTGGTGTGTTATCAAGAATATTCACTTTCGAGGAGTGAAGAATTTGGTTAGCTCAGTACTTCTGGTCTCATCTCACTTCTGGTATAACAAATTCTCGCGTCTTTCTCGAACTAGCTCTCAGTATGTCTCTAGCATTGCTAATTATAAGTATTGTCATATTTATGGAACGTATCTTATAAACTTATGCTACTGAAAAAATGAAAATTTATCAAAATAATTCTTCTATTTATTTTTTTTTAAAAAACCTCTCTCCCTTTCAGGTACTTCAACATACTATCAACCGTGTAACACAACTTGAAAAGCAAAAATGTCATCTTTTCTGAAAACCTTGGGTTTCCTCATGGCCTACTCAATTTGTTACTTAACGTCCAAAGCTTTCGCTATCAAAGTCTGCAACGCCTACGACTACAAAGAAGCCGTCGTTCAAGCTTGCAATTTCTATAAGAGAAGCGCCCCTGATGGCAACAACGTGCCGCGACCAGGATCGGCCTATTACGCCCCTAGGCCACCCTTCAGTCCTGATGAGTACCCAACACTTAGAGAAATGGAAAGAAATGACCCCTTACGAGCTCCGCCAATAAACACAAGGGATTTGTCGTACAGTAGCCCATACTTTGCTGATTTCCCTCATCCATTCATGTCCTCTTCTAGTTACCAACCGTCCCATTACTTTCGGCAAGGTGCTTCAAGATACTATCCTTTGCCGTCCAATTCGAGAGTCCGTCGTAGCGCAAGTAAAATTTTTTGGGAATTAAAATTGCATGCTATCATAAGGTTATAATGTATATTGTAAGGCTTCCTAAATCGTGCTCTGCTTTAGCCATGCTATCATAAGATATGTTCCATATGTATGAAACTACCTATACTTCGTAATGCTAGAGACTTACTGAGAGCTAGTTCGATAACGACGCAAGAATTGATTACACTCGGTTTTGCATTCCATCTTATCCTATTTAGTCTGTACTAAGCCTTTCACGGCGCCTCACCGGTCGTCGATTTACGTCATCTATGTTGTTTCACCTAAGTCACTTCATTAAAAGCTCTCAGTTACCAGTGACAAACTCAGGGAACATATCTTATGAACTTATGTTGCTAGAAATCAAAACTAGAGTTAAATTAACGCAGTTTTGAAGTCCAATTCTTTATTTAGTCAGTAGTAAGCATTTGACCTTGCCTTACAAGATGTCGCTTTATGAGAGTTTCCGGGTTCTTACGTCACCCATGAACTAGCACTTTATATCGCGTGTCAAAATTATATTTACTAAGCGTTGTTTAGAGTATGCGTTGTCCCGCTTGAATAGCGTCGCCAGATGTCGCTATGACCGTCACGCAAGCCTTGGCGCAATTTTTCATACGCGAGTAACGCGACACTTCAAAAACCGTTAATGTGTAGTAAGCTTTGACGTTATTTCCAAATCGATATATCTCAATTTCAATCTGTATTTTAGCAAGTAACGAAGCAGCAGTACAGCAATTAGTCCGAGAATGCTGTTTCGAAGATTGTCCGGTTTACAGATTTATATTGCTGTGTCATTGAGCCTCCTCTAAATATGGAGTTTCCAGCTCGTTATGTATTTGTATCAAGACTTTTTTATATTATTTTGTACCTTAATGTCTTCTATTAGACTTACTGTAATAACGTAATAAAAAATTATAAAACACATCCATCGTAAAATTATCTACAGCATATAAATTTTCGTTCTTATACTGCCGCACCTGAATTTCTGTCGGCGTCTAGCGCCTCATAGGGAATTGTTTTGGCAATTAAAATGAACCGTACAAGATGGAAGCCTCCATAGAAAGAAGGTAAGCAAATTGTAAATTTACTTAGTAATTAAAATTAAACCATAGGTAAATTATTATAAAATATAATTTGACCCATATCGTTATCTTGTACCGTTCTTAAAACCGCCCTAATTGTACTTTTAAAAAAGAAATTCGTAAATTAGGAATGGTAGGCCTAGAGCTATCTAGCCACGTTGTCGTTGGCAGATTACAATACTATTGGTTACGATATCCCAAGAGTCAGGATAACTTAAACTTTAGTGCAGTGTTGTCAGGCCCTCTGAATCAAACCGAACTGCTAGCCTTTATCTCAGCAATCTCTTGACTCAGCAACTGCCTGGCAATGCTGGGGTGACGGCAAAAAAACCACGAGTATCAGGCAGGAAGATGGACTGCAAAACCGACTGTACTCAATTCCGGCGTCGTTCTAGCTGTCAGTAAGTCTTGTAATCTATCTATATCTATATAAATCAAAGTCCTGACTGACTGACTGACTGACTGACTGACAGACAGACTGACTGACTGATAATCAACGCCCAGCCCAAACCGCTTGCCCTAGAAGACTGAAAATTTGCAGGAACGTTACTCATAAGTAGTAGGCGCGTACTAAGAAAGATTTTTCCGATCCGCCGCCATCTTAAAAAATGGCGCCCAGAAATTGAAAAAATATTCTCTATGCAATTAAGTACGCGTGCGTTTCAACCAATTTCACAAATATTTAGTACACTGGTTTGCTTTAACCTTAAGACTGGCTGAATGGTCTTTCGGGTTCGATTTATCGCCATCTTTTAAAATGGCGCCCAGAAATGTAAGAAAATATTCTCTATGCAGTAAAGTCCGCGCATTTCGACCGATTTCACAAATATTTAGTACAATGGTTTACTTTAACCTATAGACGGGCTGAATGGTATTTTGGGTTCGATTTGTTGCCATCTTTTTAAATGGCGGCCAAAAACTTAAAAATCCTTCTTTATGGAATAATGTCCGCGTGAAAAGTAATAAAACATATCCCGACGGGCTGACGGACTGTGCCGAGTGCCTTCGCTCCTAGGGTGCTAAAAATATTAGTCATCAGTAAAATCTACACATTCTTTATATAATTTTAGATGGAAGTTCTTATTACATGCGAGCGACGCCGCGGGTAACGGCTAGTACGAAGTATATGAACTTATGTAGTAAATAATTTCGAATCTTACAATGGTCGTCAATACGTCAGATTGAAGTATAGTTCTAAATCACTATGGTAATATGCATCCTATTGAAATAAAATCTGAATAGGTTAATAATTTTAATCTAAATTACATCCTATTGAAATAAAATCTGAATAGGTTAATAATTTTAATCAATATCTATGGCCTTATTTCCAATACGATGTAATTCAAACTATGAAATATGGATGTGTCAAAGAACAGCATATAAGTATTGAAATAAAATCTGAATAGGTTAATAATTTTAATCAAAATTACATCCTATTGAAATAAAATCTGAATAGGTTAATAATTTTAATCAAAATCTATGGCCTTATTTTCAATACGATGTAATTCAAACTATGAAATATGGATGTGTCAAAGAACAGCATATAAGTATTGAAATAAAATCTGAATAGGTTAATAATTTTAATCAAAATTACATCCTATGGAAATAAAATCTGAATAGGTTAATAATTTTAATCAAAATCTATGGCCTTATTTTGAATACGATGTAATTCAAACTATGAAATATGGATGTGTCAAAGAACAGCATATAAGTATTCGCGCGCCATAGTCCTAGTACCCACTTCAAAATACAAGGCGGAACGTAAAAGGAGGCCAGGCTATTTCACCTCTGCTCAGTCGGAAAATACCTAATTTTCGTCATTCGTAGTGCTGAGGTAAGTTTTCAAGAACCAATGAGATGCTGGTTGTAATTTAGAGGCGGGGATTAACTCCGGACCTACGTTTAGACTGGAGATAAAGCTAGAAATGTGGCAAATTTATTCCTTCTCCCTAGTAAACTAGATATCGTTTCTTGGTATTGGTAGTGTCATTCTTATGGAACATATTTTGTCCCGAAGATGAATTAATCGGTTAATATTTCACAATGTTTAAGTTCGCCATTGTGTAGGGTCTAGGACAAAAATGTTCTTTACTGCAATCTCGCGTATCGAGCGATCAGAAGTACTTGTTTCTTTCGCCTAGAACCTTAAGAAATATTTATTTTTTGTTGAAAGATTTCGGCCTTTAAGGTTCGTAAATTTTTTTAAGAAATTATTAAAATTTAATTTTGCGATATCTATTAAAGAAATTAACTTTTCTACTTTTCGAGAAAATCGTGAAATATCTTATGATATCTAGTGCATAAAATTTATATTAATTAATGAAATGAGGGAATTAATCGAGAAAAAAAATTAAAAGAAATTCTCTAGCATTTGAAAGCCTTGCTAATTATAAGTAGTGTCATACTTATATGGAACGTATCTTATAAACCTATGCTGCTGAAGATGTACAATTTTACTGAAATAATTCATTACTTAATCATTTATAAAAAAACCTCTCCTTTTCAGGTACTTCAACATACTATCAACCTTGTAACGTAACTTGAAAAACCAAAATGTCGTCTTTTCTGAAAACATTGAGTCTCCTCATGGCCTGCTCAATTTGTTGTTTAACGTCCAAAGCTTTCGCTATCAAAGTCTGCAACTACGACGACTTCCTAATTGCCTACGTTAAAACATGCGTTGCCCCAAAGAGAAGCGTCCCTAACTTTCCTGATTTCCCGCATCCATTGATGTCCTCTTCGAGTTACCAACAGTCTCACTTTCGGCAAGGTGCTTTGCCGTTCAATTCGAGAGTCCGTCGCGATAGTAAATATTTTTGGGAATTAAATTTGCTTTAAAGTATCTTGTAAGGCTTCCTTAATCTTGCTACGCTTTAGCCTTGCTAGCAGAGCTAGTTCGATAACGACGCGAGAATTGATTACATTCGGTTTTGCAGTCCCATCTTATCCTATTTAGTCTGTACAAAGCCTTTGACGGCGCCTCACCAGGCGTCGCTTACGTGATCTATGTCGTTTTACCTAAGTCACTTCATTACAAGTTCTCAGTAACCAATGACAAACTTATGGAACATATCTTATGAACTTATGTTGCTAGTTAGAAAACACGGGGTTTGAAGTCCAACACTCTATTTAGTCAATAGTAAACATTTGACCTTGCCTTATCAGGAGTCGCTGTACGAGAGTCACCCCAGAACCCGCTCTTATTATCCATTGTCAAACTTATACTTACTAAGCGCTGTGTACGAGTTTCCCCCCTTGAATAGCGTGGCTAGATGTCGCTATGACCGTCACGCAAGCCTTGGCGCGATTTTTCATAGGCGTACGCTACGCAACACTTCAAAACCCGTTAACGTGTAGTAAGCTTAATTGAACGTTATTTCCAAATCAATATATCTAATTAATTTCAATCTGTATTTTAGAATATGGAGATATGATGAAATTAATTGGAGAATGCTGTAAAACCGATTGTGAAATGAACGCATTAAAATGGCTGTGTCCTGAATTTCATAATTGAGCCCCTCTAAATACGGAGTTTCCTGCTCGTTATGTATTTGTATCAAGACTTTTTGACATTATTTTGTACCTTAATGTCTTCTATTAAACTTAGTGTAATAACGTATTAGTAAAATTATAAAACATATCCAACGATTCCTCACCTATCTCAACTTAATCTTCAGTGCAGTGTTGTCAGGCCCTCTGTGAGTCAAATTGGTCGCGTACTGAATCAAACTGAACTGCTAGCCTTTATCTCAGCAATCTTAGGACTCAGCAACGGCCTGGCAACACTGGGGTGACGGCAAAAACCCCCGAGTATCAGGTGTCATATTTTAATGTACAATATTATCAAATAGCCATTGAATTGTTATATTTATTCATTATTTTATTCATTAGTTTTTCAAATACACCGTATTTCCATAGAACACAACTTTTCGTTCCTAAAAGAAAAGGGAAAATTGTTTATCGTAATTAATTATATCATACAACTAGAATATTATTTTATAAGTTGTAGTTGCTCTATCGATAATAGCGTTACGATGTACCGGCAAGATTCGTTAGAGCTAGTTTATGTTTCAGTTCATAATTTGACTAGAAAATTATTTTTCAAATTAAGTTAGTTGTGGCCTATTGTTTAAGAGTATGAAGGGTAATCGTTGTGGCCGTTGAAACGAGATGAGACGACGAAGAAGAATGGGCGAGTTCGAGAGTACACGCCGATATTGGTTCGACTTCCGGAGGTGAGACCACCGGTTGGCCTTTGGTTTGGTTTCCCTGTTTCACCCTCTACTTGCGATTCCAATTGTGATCCCTCCTGATGGTAAATAACATGTGATTTATTTTCAAATTTGATAAGAGAACACCAATTTAGTCTGTATATAAGTCATCAATATCTATTCATAAGATATTTTCCGTAAGTTTGTCACTGGTTAATGAGAACTAGTCATGAAGGTAGGTGAAACGTCATAGATTCTCGTAAAGCGACACCTGATGAGACGTTGTCAAAGGCTTAGTACACACTAAATAGGAAGATGGACTGCAAAACCGACTGTACTCAATTCCGGCGTCGTTCTCGAACTAGTTCTCAGTAAGTTTCTAGTAATACGTAGGATGTAGTAAATAATTTCGAATCTTACAATGGTCGTGAATACGTCAGATTGAAGTATAGTTCTAAATCACTGTGGTAATATACATCCTATTGAAATAAAATCTGAATAGGTTACTAATTTTAATCAAAATCTATGGCCTTATTTTCAATACGATGTAATTCAAACTATGAAATGCGGATGTGTCAAAGAACAGCAGAAGAGTATTGAAATATAATCTGAATAGGTTAATAATTTTAATCAAAATCTATTGCCTTATTTTCAATACGATGTAATTCAAACTATGAAATATGGATGTGTCAAAGAACAGAATATAAGTATTCGCGCGCCATAGTCCTAGTACCCACTTGAAAATACAAGGCGGAACGTAAAAGGAGGCCAGGCTATTTCACCTCTGCTCAGTCGGAAACTACCTAATTTTCGTTATTCGTAGCGCTGACGTAAGTTTTCAAGAACCAATGAGATGCTGGTTGTAATTTAGAGGCAGGGATTAAATCCGGACCTACGTTTGTTTGGACTGGAGATAGAGCTAGAAATGTGGCAAATTTATACCTTCTCCCTAGTAAACTAGATATCGTTTCTTGGTATAGGTAGTGTCATTCTTATGGAACATATTTTGTCCCGAAGATGAATTAATCGGTTAATATTTCACAATGTTTAAGTTGGCTATTGTGTAGGGCCTATTACAAAAAATGTTCTTTAATGCAATCTCGCGTATCGAGCGATCAGAAGTACTTGTTTCTTTCGCGTAGAACCTTTAGAAATATTATTTTTTAGTTGAAAGATTTCGACCTTTTAGGTTCGTAAATTTTTTAAGAAATTATTAAAATTTAATTTTGCTATATCTAATAAGAAATTAACTTTTCTACTTTTCGAGAAAATCGCGAAATATTTGATGACAAAAAATTTATATTAATTAAGGAAATGAGGGAATTTATCAAAAAATTTAAAAAAAAGGTCTCTAGCATTTGAAAGCCTCTAGTATTGCTAATTATAAGTAGTGTCATACTTATATGGAACGTATCTTATAAACCTATGCTACTGAAGATATAAAATTTTAATGAAATAATTCATTGCTTAATCATTTATAAAAAACCTCTCCTTTTCAGGTACTTCAACATACTATCAACCGTGTAACGTAACTTGAAAAACCAAAATGTCACCTTTTGTGAAAACATTGAGTCTCCTCATGGCCTGCTCAATTTGTTGTTTAACGTCCAAAGCTTTCGCTCTCAAAATCTGCACCGCGTACGACTACAAAGAAGCCGTCGTTGCAGCATGCAATTACTACGAGAGAAGCGCCCCTAACTTTCCTGATTTCCCGCATCCATTGAGGTCCTCTTCGAGTTACCAACCGTCTCACTTTCGGCAAGGTGCTTTGCCGTTCAATTCGAGAGTCCGTCGCGATGGTAAATATTTTTGGGAATTTAATTTGCTTTAAAGTATCTTGTAAGGCTTCCTAAATCTTGCTACGCTTTAGCCTTGCTAGCATAAGTTTAAAAGATATGTTCCATAAGTATGACACTACCAATACTTCGTAATGCTAGAGACTAAAGGAAGTGGTCCACTAAGCCTTGTGAAACCGTATCGTTAACGTAACTTCACGTATCCAACTACAAACAGAACGCCATCTGATAACGTTTCTTAAACGATGCTTTCGCACTTAGGTAATGGGCGAACCCTTTCGGATGATTTGCGAACTTAAAACCATAACGATACGGTTTCGCAAGGCTAAGGACTACTTGGTTACTGAGAGCTAGTTCGATAACGACGCTAGAATTGATTACATTCGGTTTTGCAGTCCATCTTATCCTATTTAGTCTGTACTAAGCCTTTGACGGCGCCTCACCAGGCGTCGCTTACGTCATCTATGTCGTTTCATCTAAGTCACTTCATTACAAGTTCTCAGTAACCAGTGACAAACTTATGGAACATATCTTATGAATTTATGTTGCTAGTTAGAAAAGGAATTGAGAATTAGCACGGGGTTTGAAGTCCAACACTCTATTTAGTCAATAGTAAGCATTTGACCTTGCCTTATCGGGAGTCGCTGTACGAGAGTCACCCCAGAACCCGCTCTTATTATCCATTGTCAAACTTATACTTACTAAGCGCTGTGTACGAGTTTCCCCCTTGAACAGCGTGGCCAGATGTCGCTATGACCGTCACGCAAGTCTTGGCGCGATTTTTCATACGCGTACGCTACGCAACACTTCAAAAACCCGTTAATGTGTAGTAAGCTTGAACGTTATTTCCAAATCAATATATCTAATTAATTTCAATCTGTATTTTAGCAAATGCCGACGTGCAGCAATTAATTCGAGAATGCTGTTATAACGATTGTGAAGTTACCAGACTTCTATTGCTGTGTGCTTGAGCCGCCTCTATATACGGAGTCTCCTGCTCGTTATGTATTTGTAACAAGACTTTTTGACATTATTTTGTACCTTAATGTCTTCTATTAGACTTAGTGTAATAAAGTATTAATAAAGTATTAAAAAATTATAAAACATATCCATCGATTCCTCACCTATCTCAACTTAATCTTCAGTGCAGTGTTGTCAGGACCTCTGTGAGTCAAATTGGTCGCGTACTGAATCAAACTGAACTGCTAGCCTTTATCTCAGCAATCTTAGGACTCGGCAACGGCCTGGCAACACTGGGGTGACGGCAAAAACCCCCGAGTATCAGGTGTCATGTTGTAATGTACAATATCATCAAATAGCCTTGAAAAGTTTTATTTATTCATTATTTTATTCATTAGTTTTTCAAATACACCGTATTTCCATAGAACACAACTTTTCGTTCCTAAAAGAAAAGCGAAAATTGTTTATCGTAATTAATTATGTCATACGACTAGAATATTATTTTATAAGTTGTAGTTGTTCTATCGCTAATAGCTTTACGATGTACCGGCAAGATTCGTCAGAGCTAGATTATGTTTCAGTTCATAATTTGACTAGAAAATTGTTTTTCAAATTAAGTTAGTAGTGGCCTATTGTTTAAGAGTATGAAGGGTAATCGTTGTGGCCATTGAAGTGAGATGAGACGACGAAGAAGAATGGACGAGTTCGAGAGTACACGCCGATATTGGTTCGACGTCCGGAGGTGAGACCACCGGTTGGCCTTTGGTTAGATTTCCCTGTTTCACCCTCTACTTGCGATTCCAATTGTGATCCCTCCTGGATGGTCAATAAATTAGATTTATTTTCAAATTTGACAAGATAACACCAATTTCATTGATGAAACGTCATAGATTCTCGTAAAGCGACGCCTGATGAGACGTGTTCAAAGGCTTAGTACACACTAAATAGGAAGATGGACTGCAAAACCGACGGTACTCAATTCCGGCGTCGTTCTCGAACTAGCTCTCAGTAAGTCTCTAGTAATACGAAGTATACAGTATGTATTATGTAGTAAATAATTTCGAATCTTTCAATGGTCGTCAATACGTCAGATTGAAGTACAGTTCTAAATTACTATGGTAATATACATCCTATTGAAATAAAATCTGAATAGGTTACTAATTTTAATCAAAATCTATGGCCTTATTTTCAATACCTTGTAATTCAAACTATGAAATATGGATGTGCCAAAGAACAACATATAAGTATTGAAATAAAATCTGAATAGGTTACTAATTTTAATCCAAATTACATCCTATTGAAATAAAATCTGAATAGGTTAATAATTTTAATCAAAATATAGCCTTATTTTCAATACGATGTAATTCAAACTATGAAATATGGATGTGCCAAATAACAGCACATAAGTATTGAAATAAAATCGGAATAGGTTAATAATTTTAATCAAAATTACACCCTATTGAAATAAAATCTGAATAGGTTAATAATTTTAATCAAAATCTATGGCCTTATTTTCAATACGATGTAATTCAAACTATGAAATATGGATGTGTCAAAGAACAGCATATAAGTGTTCGCGCGCCATAGTCCTAGTACCCACTTCAAAATACGAGGCGGAACGTAAAAGGAGGCCTGGCTATTTCACCTCTGCTCAGTCGGAAAACACCTAATTTTCGTCATTCGTAGCGCTGACGTAAGTTTTCAAGAACCAATGAGATGCTGGTTATAATTTAGAGGCAGGGATTAACTCCGGACCTACTTTTGGACTGGAGATAAAGCTAGAAATGTGGCAAAATACCTTCTCCCTAGTAAAATAGATATCGTTTCTTGGTATGGTTAGTGTCATTCTTATGGAACATATTTTGTCCCGAAGATGAATTAATCGGTTAATATTTCACAATGTTTAAGTTGGCCATTGTGTAGGGCCTATTACAAAAATGTTCTTTAATGCAATCTCGCGTATCGAGCGATCAGAAGTACTTGTTTCTTTCGCGTAGAACCTTTAGAAATATTATTTTTTAGTTGAAAGATTTCGACCTTTTAGGTTCGTAAATTTTTTAAGAAATTATTAAAATTTAATTTTGCTATATCTAATAAGAAATTAACTTTTCTAATTTTCGAGAAAATCGCGAAATATTTGATGACAAAAAATTTATATTAATTAAGGAAATGAGGGAATTTATCAAAAAAATTAAAAAAAAGGTCTCTAGCATTTGAAAGCCTCTAGTATTGCTAATTATAAGTAGTGTCATACTTATATGGAACGTATCTTATAAACCTATGCTACTGAAGATATAAAATTTTAATGAAATAATTCATTACTTAATCATTTACAAAAAAAAAACCTCTCCTTTTCAGGTACTTCAACATACTATCAACCGTGTAACGTAACTTGAAAAACCAAAATGTCACCTTTTGTGAAAACATTGAGTCTCCTCATGGCCTGCTCAATTTGTTGTTTAACGTCCAAAGCTTTCGCTCTCAAAATCTGCACCGCGTACGACTACAAAGAAGCCGTCGTTGCAGCATGCAATTACTACGAGAGAAGCGCCCCTAACTTTCCTGATTTCCCGCATCCATTGAGGTCCTCTTCGAGTTACCAACCGTCTCACTTTCGGCAAGGTGCTTTGCCGTTCAATTCGAGAGTCCGTCGCGATGGTAAATATTTTTGGGAATTTAATTTGCTTTAAAGTATCTTGTAAGGCTTCCTAAATCTTGCTACGCTTTAGCCTTGCTAGCATAAGTTTAAAAGATATGTTCCATAAGTATGACACTACCAATACTTCGTAATGCTAGAGACTAAAGGAAGTGGTCCACTAAGCCTTGTGAAACCGTATCGTTAACGTAACTTCACGTATCCAACTACAAACAGAACGCCATCTGATAACGTTTCTTAAACGATGCTTTCGCACTTAGGTAATGGGCGCCCTCTTTCGGATGATTTGCGAACTTAAAACCATAACGATACGGTTTCGCAAGGCTAAGGACTACTTGGTTACTGAGAGCTAGTTCGATAACGACGCTAGAATTGATTACATTCGGTTTTGCAGTCCATCTTATCCTATTTAGTCTGTACTAAGCCTTTGACGGCGCCTCACCAGGCGTCGCTTACGTCATCTATGTCGTTTCATCTAAGTCACTTCATTACAAGTTCTCAGTAACCAGTGACAAACTTATGGAACATATCTTATGAACTTATGTTGCTAGTTAGAAAAGGAATTGAGAATTAGCACGGGGTTTGAAGTCCAACACTCTATTTAGTCAATAGTAAGCATTTGACCTTGCCTTATCGGGAGTCGCTGTACGAGAGTCACCCCAGAACCCGCTCTTATTATCCATTGTCAAACTTATACTTACTAAGCGCTGTGTACGAGTTTCCCCCTTGAACAGCGTGGCCAGATGTCGCTATGACCGTCACGCAAGCCTTGGCGCGATTTTTCATACGCGTACGCTACGCAACACTTCAAAACCCGTTAATGTGTAGTAAGCTTGAACGTTATTTCCAAATCAATATATCTAATTAATTTCAATCTGTATTTTAGCAAATGCCGACGTGCAGCAATTAATTCGAGAATGCTGTTATAACGATTGTGAAGTTACCAGACTTCTATTGCTGTGTGCTTGAGCCGCCTCTAAATACGGAGTCTCCTGCTCGTTATGTATTTGTAACAAGACTTTTTGACATTATTTTGTACCTTAATGTCTTCTATTAGACTTAGTGTAATAAAGTATTAAAAAATTATAAAACATATCCATCGATTCCTCACCTATCTCAACTTAATCTTCAGTGCAGTGTTGTCAGGCCCTCTGTGAGTCAAATTGGTCGCATACTGAATCAAACTGAACTGCTAGCCTTTATCTCAGCAATCTTAGGACTCAGCAACGGCCTGGCAACACTGGGGTGACGGCAAAAAGCCCCGAGTATCAGGTGTCATGTTGTAATGTACAATATCATCAAATAGCCTTGAAATATTATATTTATTCATTATTTTATTCATTAGTTTTTCAAATACACCGTATTTTCACAGAACACAACTTTTCGTTCCTAAAAGAAATTTAAAAGCGAAAATTTTTTGTCGTAATTAATTATATCATGCGACTAGAATATTATTTTATAAGTTGTAGTTGTTCTATCGCTAATAGCTTTACGATGTACCGGCAAGATTCGTTAGAGCTAGATTATGTTTCAGTTCATAATTTGACTAGAAAATAATTTTTCAAATTGAGATAGTTGTGACCTATTGTTTAAGAGTATGAAGGGTAATCGTTGTGGCCATTGAAGCGAGATGAGACGACGAAGAAGAATGGACGAGTTCGAGAGTACACGCCGATATTGGTTCGACGTCCGGAGGTGAGACCACCGGTTGGCCTTTGGTTAGATTTCCCTGTTTCACCCTCTACTTGCGATTCCAATTGTGATCCCTCCTGGATGGTAAATAACATGTGATTTATTTTCAAATTTGACACGATAACACCAATTTAATCTGTATATAAGTCATCAATATCTATTCATAAGATATGTTCCGTATGTTTGTCACTGGTTACTGAGAGCTAGTCATGAAGTGACGTTGGCGAAACGTCATAGATTCTCGTAAAGCGACGCCTGATGAGGCGTTGTCAAAGGCTTAGTTGAGACTAAATAGGAAGATGGACTGGAAAACCGAATGTAGTCAATTCTGGCGTCATTCTCAAACTAGCTCTCAGTAAATATCTAGCATTACGAAGTATAAGTAGTGTTATGCTTATGGAACATATCTTATAAACTTTTGTATGTGTCATGTAAATGGGGAAAACAGGCACTCACTGCTTGTAGTTCGCCATTTGCGTTCGAAGGTTGATCACTTTGGGTTTCCTCGGAACTTGAGTTTTCGTCACTATTCTTAACCTTGTTGCTCTCGGAGATGTCCTCGCTGGAATGGTAGCCGACTTTGTTGAAAAAGTCAGTGAAGGCCGATGGAGGTGTGGTAGAAGCTCCGGTAGATGCGCAATAACTGACCAAAGTGGCGTACGTGCAGGATCTCCTGCAACATTCGGATACCACCCCATCGATATTGTCAAACGAGGATCCATGGCTTCGTCTCTCCATTAGGATATCGGAACCGTTGGGGTTTTTCGAGAATGGTCGAGACTTAGTCTTCATCAGGTACACTATATCCCGTTTTAATATCACGTGCGATTTGACTGAAAAGAAATTAATTTAATTTAAGCAGGAATAGATTTAATTTTAGAAGTAGGAATAGAGAACAGAGTAGTCTGAGTGCGCGTCAAAGTCCCGGACCCCCTTCCACGGGACGGAGGGGTATGAAAGAAACGGCGAATCATAGCGACAGAGGTTAAAAGGGATTACGTATTTTTCGCCGTCCCCGTCAGCAACGTCATCAAAAAGTAATTTAATTGAGCCAATAAGATAGTTTAAACTTTTCCTTACGAGTTGGAGGGAGGGGCTCTATACTGGGCTATGAGTCGGACTGAAATAAATACTAACCGTTCTCCATTCCTACTAATAAAATTAAATCTATCCCTGGAACACTCTAAGCGGCTTACAGAACTAACTTCGAGAATAAAGTTTTGACTTACCATTCCTACGTACTGGTGTATGAAAACCACCACGGTCTGCGCACGCGACGGCTAAAGTGTCAGCTAATCTTGAGCCACAAACTCGAATTCCATTCGTTTCTTGAATTTTAACGCAAAGTAATAAGGCAAAGGCAACTGAAGACGCAATTTTCCAAAGGTGCAACATCATCATTATAGATTGGCCGGAATGTATAATAAGTAACCTCTACGGCAATATAAAAGAAAGAAATATCATCAATAATTATAATTTTAATTGTCCAAATTTTGGGCAACTAAGCAGTTTTCTTTATGTTCACATTACCTGCGGATAAATTTCCAAGGTAGTTTTAAAGGAATGGTATGACTGTTTATTTTAAAATTAGTTTCACTATTCTTTTTCAAAAATGGTTTCACTACTAATTTTTAAAAATGGTTTCTAACTACAATTTATAACAATTATTTCTACCATAGTTTAAAAATTATTTCTGAGAGGAATTTTTATAAACTATTTTCACTTTGAACTACTTTACATTACCAGCTTATAGTACACTTCTACCTTTAAACGTACATACACTTCTGCTAGATAACGACTCATTAACGTTCTTAGTCAAGACTCTAGAGGCTATTGAAATTGTCAAAACAAGTTGTGCACGCTCATATGTCTTACTCTCCATCTGTGCCAATTTCCTTGTTTTAGGGGACAATCAATCAATGACGCCTTTTGAGGTATATATTTCATTCCAACTTATTTTAAATCAATAAATTTCCGTTCGTTCTAAAATATTTATTTGAAGCTTTGTATAAGGCTTTATTATTAGTTTCCCTTGGTCCACGTGTTCGTGTCCCTTGAATCGAACGTGCTTTTCGGAGCTATTTGCGTCCCGGACATTTATTGTAATTATATGCATTATTCTATATAGTTTCTAAACAAATAGGCGCTAACGAGTTTATATAAATATAATTCAAAATTTTAATTGGGGCTATATTTTATTACCGGGGGGGATTCCGCTATTTTAAGCTTAATTGCGAATATCCGTTGCAACGTTAAGTCCTGATCAATGAACGGCCCGCTTTATGTCTGACCTCTATCAGAGAATGGAGTCTAATTTCTCTTGAATTTTGAATAGTTTCTACGGTGATACTTTATATTCCCTTGAAGTTTTATAAAATTCTAATGCAGAATCTCATTTAAATTTTTTTGTAATTAATATTCAAGTGGAAATTGAAAATTTTGAAATATCATTTTCTAGTAACTTTTAACCCCAGAAAATATATTTGAAAATAAAATAATTATATCATTAACGTAACGTGAAACTCAGACGATGGTAGGATTAATTTTCGAACGACGCTTTCTTGAATTTTGGCTAAGCTATTTACGAATAAAAACGCACTAATGTGTAATGAGCTTTAGTTCTATATCAAGAATACATAGAGCTAAAAGGAATTACTGTGTACCAGTTTTCTCAACGTATCTTAGCGGATTTCGTGGGAAAAACCAGACTAATCATTATGTATTACAAATTTTACCAAGCGCTGCCAGTTGTACCTTGGGCCGCGCATGGCCTCACTTTGCTACAAAGGAATGAAATCAAATAAAGACGAAACCAGAATTATCAATTATGAGGCGTGACGGATAGTAATTTCTCAAGAACGGCCCACAAACCCCGCATAGAAACTAACATGGGATGTATGGGGGCACAATGATTCCTATTAGCTTTATGCATTCCATATATATGAATTTCTGTCCCATATCCATAAAAAAGTTAAATCAGAAGTAATATGAGACTAAGGGAATATTCTTGATAAGACACCAACGGTTGTCCCTCTGGTAGCTGTTTCTGAATTTTCCCTCCAAAACGTGAGACGCTCGTGGCGGTAGACGGCCGAACTAGATTCAAGCACCCGCGTCCGTGTTCCGCGGCTTTAGGTTGAGGGGAAGGGGGTTGGAAATATTTTTGGAACTGGACCAATTTTTTTCTCTCTAGTGTAGGCGCGATGGAAGCGGCATAAAATCCTCAAATTTGTTCACTAGTGCCTGGATCTACTACTAATGCTCTAGAGCTCTTTACTTCTAGTCCCTTATCTTACTTCTTGTAAAATTTATGAAAATAAAATAAGTTTTAAAGCTGGCATTCTACGTGATGATCTCTGTTCATGAAATAGCGTTCGAGAGCCTAATATGACCTGCACCAAAAGTAAATAGATATCAAAAAGTTAATAGCTTTAAGTCAATCATACCTTCCCGCCTGCGTGCTATGTAAAATGAGTATCGAGTATCACGTGGCTTGCTTGTAACCAATAGGATGTTTGCATGACAAGAGACATTGGAAAGCAGTACAAATTACTGAGCATCATGGGAGTAAATTTAGGGCAATATCATTGGTAGCCGCGCTTACGTGATGGAAAATGGCGCCGTAGTAGTGCGGGTAATTGCTGAATTATGGTAAATTATATTAAAATACTAAAGTCTAAAACTGTAATTAGTTTCATAATGCCGCGTAAAAAACGATTTTAGTTTCGCCTTCGGTATCGACCTAGTGCAATTTTTATCTGAAACCTACGAATAATACCGCATACTCTTCCATCATGTTGCAAACAAAAGTTTTCAAACGTCCTTGGCTCTTCCAATAAAGTAGTATTGTTTTACGTTCATCTTTCTGTTTCACGAATTCGTCATAATCATATTCCTTATCCATTTTTCATATTACTATTTTATAACATTCATAGGCAATCACATGTAGTCTTCACAGATTTTGTACTAGGCCTAGGCTATACTGTCACAGTCTCACCGCAGACATCTGATTGAAATTACCTTTAGAACGCATGCGCGTCGATTAAACCTTCAACAACCCGCACTACTTTGTCTGAGCGGCGCGACACTTGATACGTTAGGTACATGTCAAGTGGTTCGCTAGGAATAGGAGCGGGAATCTCAACTTTCATAACGCGCCCATGCCGGGGAGATATTAACTTCTTGTTTATAATCTATTTACTTCTGCCTGCACCACCTTTTTGGAACGTAGAAATTTATTTTATCAAATATTTGGCAGACAAGAGCCACCACCGACGGCGTTTTCGCAACTGAAAATTAGATTTTCTAACAGCTGATTCTATTGAACCGTGTATTGCTGCACTTAGTCTTACCTTACTGAAAGGCATACAATTGATCGATGGTATTTGACACTGTCTTATTAGATAACGAACGAGAAAGAGTAGACCAAATAAGAGTAAACAACTCTAACGCTTTTCCATAGTTTGAGACGCGGAAAAATTTCGGGTGGTGATAGCTGCGTTCTTTACCCTTTGTTTATTTACTCCTGCTACGAGCTAGCTTTAGTGCACGACACAGCATTTGTAGAGGAAAAAAAATATTTAATATTATTTTTGGGATTTGGACAGAAATTGTATTTGCGCATGTCAGTACCTATGAGAGTCGACGTGTTTCTGATACTAAAATTTAGATAGCACCCATGAAGGTGCAGATATTAAAATGAAAAAGGTATGTACTTTTTCTATTTGAAATCCCAATTTGTTTGCTTTGTAATTGCGAATAAAATTTAATTATAATATAATATAAAGTAAAGTGATTTTAAACTCCAGCTTCTTCTAGGATCGTAAATTTAAAGAGGTATAACTTCTTTTGGCCCGCATATTCCAAAAATATTCTGTGAAAATTTTTCAAGGTTTTATTTATTACTTTATTGATTATCATGGTTTCTACCTCAAGACGAAAATTAACTGGAAAGATATTCTAAGGTAGGAGATACTCAGTAAGAAAGATACGGCCATCTTTGAAAATGGCGTCCAAAATGTCAAAAAAAGAGTCCGCTTGAAATAGAATTCTGCTTGAATTAAAGGGGGGGTTGTAAAAAGTGTTACTCCTGACGCCACGAATAATGTATTTGAACATAGAAATCACATGATATTGACGTAGCTAGCAACTTGTGTCAGGATTATGATGATCTATGAGCGTCGAACCCGAATGTAAAAAGTTCTCTTTGCGTGTTCTGAACGAGTAAACCTAGGATCGACCATTAGCCAATGAAATGCGAGGAAGGAGGAGCGGGCGAGTTATCAAAGTTTTAAGCCCTTCCCCTTATCTTCAACCAGATATTAGTATGGCGTCCATGGCTTCTTCAAGATTCCAAATATAAGAAATCAATGTATTCTTGAATATACTTGTATAACAGCATAAATCCAGGAGCAGATGACAAAGGAGTCTCGGACGCTAGCTTCCACAATATAGAGGGCAATGGCACCCGCGTACGTCACAGCTGTAGCGGTATCGTTTGCCATAGAGGCGCTATCAGACATTATAGCAGACGATGTTTTTGGTGGACTATATCTGGCACCAAAGTCTGCTGGGAATGTTTTTTGTAATAACGGACTAACGGTGGCTACTGAGGTTCGTCTTATCCGATCGCGACATAAATATACACAATATAATTACTTTATTCAAACAGCTGTAACCGTTGGTATTAAGATAAAAGATAAGACTACATTTTGTGACTTCAACCTACTAAATAGTCAAATTAAGTCGAAACTAGCTGAGAAACCCAGGTAAGCCAAGGCTTAATTAACAATATGTGCCCACTGGAATGATTGGGGTTGGGTTTTCAAAAGATAAAAGCAAGGTTTTAAAAGATGCCGAAACACAATGTTATATATGTGTTTTAGGGCCAAAATATTCCGTATTTCTTTTGAATTAATTGACTGCTACAAGAGGTTGGAAACGAAATCACTGTCTCATACATTTTGGGTTTTAAAAGATCGTGAGTGATTTCTTTTCCCAACCTCTTGTAGCTATCATTTAATTCAACAAGAAATTTAGAAAAAAAATGGCACTGAAACACATTTTAGTTTTTTAATAGTGTACATACGTTACTCGCTAGGTTTTTCATTATGAATTTTAGTCTCAAAAAAGATTAAAAAGCCGTTGAAATCCATTTTTTTAACTCTAATACTCGCTAAGCCTAGGCTAATTATAAGCAGACGATACGTATTTTTAAAGAGAGGCTCCAGACGCGATTTCCCAGATCTCCTTTCGAGACTTTGCAGCCACGCTATTGGTTGGAAAATAAAGCTCAAATTTCCTACGAGTGGTGGCACTGGCATAATGATTTTGGTTAATAACCGTGACGTTCGCCGATCCCATTGCCCTCTACATTATGGAAGCTGGCGTCCGAGACTCCTTTGTCATCTGCTCCTGATAAATCTGACGCAATACGCACTAACCTACCATGAAATATTAACCCTGAATTACCTTCTAAGTTCTAACCAAAAGTAATATATTTATTTTTTCTGACATAGTTATAAAACTTGATCAAATAATTTATTCGGTTTTAAACTTAAATTAAAAATAATTCCATAGATATTTCAAATTGGCAAAAGAAAATTATGAAAAATTGTCAAAGTAACTTTGCTGCATAGGGACATTTTGCAAATAATAAAAAAGAAATATGGAAGATAATGGAGTTTACGCTGATCTTCAAGAAAGTTTCAACGAAAAAGGATTAAAGCAAAAAATGAAGGATTTTCTATAATCCGGACGTGATAGCTTCGGTTTAGCGGGGATATAATCTGTGCTGGAACCTTAACGGAATTTTTAATGAAGTCTAGGACTTTTTTTCTTTAACCGAAAATGACGCCCCAATGGATACCTCAAACTGAATTAGCTTCAACTAAGGGATATTTTAGAGAATAGAGACAGGCAGGGGGTTTTGTTTTTTTAATATTATGCTTTAATTATTTTGATAATTTTGGATATCTCAATGGTTAGCTAGGGTATTTAAGAGACACACAAAGTCTGTTTTAATCATTTCTTTAATTTTTATTAATTATTAGTCTAGTAAATCTAATGAGAGAAAATGAACAGATATCGCTATAAGATCATCTATTTTCTAATATTGAGTTATGCTATATAGTTAAAGACTATTCACTATTAGAATAATTTAATCCGAATCAAAATATTAATGGCAGCTTACTGCCTTTAAATACAATTGTGTCTATAGCGAGGTAACTTCAGCTGCTACTTCTATACATAATTTACTTAAAAACTACGTACAGTTTAAAGTGAAAATTCTTTTTAGAAACATTTCATTATTTCCATGAATAAAACAATAATGGCACCTTAAAACCTTTAACTTTATAAATGTCTATGTTAAGATAACTTTAGCTGCTACTACTGCGAACACCTTAAACTCTACTACACATATGCATTTAGTTAAAACTATAGTTAAAAGCTATTGTAAAACACTCGTCTAAACTATTTTATGCTATTAGAAACATTTATATCCGAATCAAAGCCATACTTTCTAGATACAATTCATTCTGTGAATAAAAACCGTAATGTCACCTTAAAATCATAACTATATAATCGGCTATGTTAACTTAACTTGAGCTGCTACTACTAGATACTTTAAATGCGATTCCACATATGAATTTAGTTAAAGCTACAATTAAACATTGAATATTCAGAATCAAACCCATAATGGCAGCTTAATCCCCATCCATAACTATATTTAAATGTCTCTGGTAACATAACTAGATTTGCTACAACTCCAAATACTTAAAACTCAATTTTCAATATGAAATTTACAATTTTATCAAAAGTACTTGCTTAATATTTCAAAAGTAACTTACTTATTAAGCAGATATCTTTCTCCGCAATGATCTTTTCCGAAATACGTCTTCCTCTATTGAACGTCGAGGAAGTTTGTAAGACCGAGATTAGCGAATGATCCTCCTTATATACAATTTTAAAGATTGTCCAGGAAATCAGTTGGTTAATTACTTTCCAGAAAAATAAAAAGTTTCTGAATTTTAAAACGCACGACTTGAGCAAAGATATTAATTGCAACGTTGAGCAAAATTAGGAAATGTACTTTTAAAACTATAAATAAAATCGTTTAAATCAAGCTTGAATGATCAGTAATTAAAGTTTTCAAAATCCCGGAATAGGCTAAGCTAGGCTAGGCTAATAACTTACTATCTATTCCCGCGTGGCTTGGACCTTCAAAATATACTAAGTTTTTGGAAATATATAGTTTAATTGGAAGCTAGTCGAGCTAAATTCTAGACTCCTTTGCTTGGCCAGCTTTCCTGGATTTTCATTGGTTAAGAATGGCGGGACACGTTCAACCACGCGCGTGCCCAAGGATCGTATACCTTACGTGCCTGTAAAGTCTTCGATTTATTTGGGAATATGGTCCTTTTCCTTAAATCATTGTTGGTTATGGGGATAGGGGATTGTAAAAAAGAAATAGGTCACGTGAAAGTGTTTTCAGTACTGCCAGATAACTTTGAAAAGAAGGCAGGACATATTTAAAACGTTCTACTACACCCCCTCCCCCGCCCCATAATCTTTTTTTTTTTGGTGGGACAAGGCCTAACTGAAAACTTTATTTTGTGGATTTGGGCGCTGCAGATAATTGAACGTTTTAATTTAAAACTGAAGGTGAGTTTTTCTTTTACTACGTGCAATATGAAGTACGTTTGCATTACATTGATGTTCATTTTTTATAAATAAAGGTCCAACCATGGGTCCAACTAAAGGAGCGTCTGCTCAAAGGTTCAAAGCAGCTGCACCACGTGACGAAACACTTTTTAGTGCCTTCCCCCCTATTTGTTTCCCCTCCTAATCTTTTTTACAATCCGCTATTGTCGTTGTTGTGGTTGGTGACTGAGGTTTAGGAGATTCAATCAGAGGTAAAATTACGTGGATGCCTTAAAAGGTGATTAATTCTCTTGAATGGGCCTTGAATTTGGAGATATAAATGGACGTTCATGCAGAAATTGAAGTCAGCAGTCTGGGAAATAAGAATGTTGTTTAAACTGGTCCTTGGGACCAGTTAGCACTCCAAAGTGTCCAAAATAGTAAAATGGTCCTTAGTTTTTCTATATTATGCAATTCACAAATTGGTTTTTGAGCTGAGGGTGTGTGATAATTCCCAGATCGGATTTATAATCTTACTTTAAATTGCAGTTCACAATTGTGAACTGAAGTGAACTTGAATCCAAGTTTCTGGATTCTGGTTGCATTTGAAGACATTTTGCTAAACTGGTTTTGGGAGTACATTGCCTAACAAGAATCTAAAAAGACGTTTTTTATGAATTCCTTTAGATTGTCTTGGTTCAAATTCTAGTCGCCATTTTATAAAATGGCGGACGGCTTATTCAAACCAAAAACAATAAAGCACGGCTATAGGGTATAACGAACCAGTGAGTTTAATATTAGTGAAATAAGGTTTTGGACGCCATTTTTCAAAATGGCCGCGGACTGCAAACATTTTTATATTGAGTAACTACTATTTAATAATAACCCACAACCAAACTCTCTTAACAATCTAGGTCTTACGTACTGGACGTATTATAAACAATTACTATGTGTATAAAGATCTACATCACTTTATAACTTATTTTATGAAACTTATACTGGTACCTAACACAAAAACCAGCATATGGATAAAATAGTTACAATGTAACAGCTTTACACGCCTTCTAACCCTCATAATTTAAAAGCCTGTAAGCCGTTATTCATAGGGTGCAAGTAATAAGTCTACATGGAGCCAAACATAAGGAGACGTGATACAATTTAATAACTTTAGACTTTTATTTTCACTCCATTAAAATTCCTCTTCGTAAAATTCCAATCACAATCCAAAATTACAGAAAAAATTAAATACTTAAAATTTAATTTAAGCTTTCATTTTCAACCAATAGATGTCGCTATGAACGGAACGGCATTAAAATCAATGACGCAATTATACGTTGGCGGCGCCGTCAATCACTTTGCCCTTGGCCTAAGGTAGCGTGTTCCGTTAGCGTAACATTTAATACACCTGTCCCACGCTCATAGAGTAATAGATTAATCAATAATTATGTGATAAAGGTGTTAGCCGTAGTTTGAAGGCTATATCTCGAACAAAAATGGCGACATCCTATAACGGTGAAGACGAAAACCCGGATTATTCGGAAACGAATGACGATGGTAGCCTTAGAGTTAAAGTTATCTGTTTGGGTGATAGCGCCGTTGGAAAATCCAAGTAAGTAGATAAAATATTCTATTTATATCTTAGTACTTTAACACGAGGGTTGTCGGTTATTTCTGTATGTTTGCTACCTCTAAGCCAAGGCCAAGGCTTAGCATCACTTTCATTTATTAAATACTTAATAGGTTAGGTTGTACCTTGTCAGTCAGTTCCGTCTGCTACAGCAGCAATTTAGATCTGTTTGTGTTTATTTACAATGCCGAAACTGTTTCTAGGGAGTTTGTTATTTTAGATACCTCGGGAAATTTTGTGATTAAGAGAAATTTTATGTAGATCTGTGTATTTATTTACATTGTCGAAACTGTTTGTCGGGGTATGTTACTTTGGATACCTCTGAAAATTTTGTGTTTACTAGAATTTTAATAAGGGTTCCTCAGTAAAATTTTTGGGGATATATATAGAAGTGAACCCCCCCTTCTTGAAAGGTCATCTAAAGCCGAAATTTTGGTCTCATAGACGCTTCCAGTAGTCAAAAGTTCTTGTCCAATGGAGATATCTCAGTTGTGACGTTAGTGCCTAGGTAAAACGTCACTGGCTTAGCTTTGGCAGTGGGCGGCCATGTTTGGTACCGCTTTGGTTCTATGAGCAAATAGCATGGGTGACGTCACACCAAGGCGTCTGAGATAGGTCTATGGGAACTTGGGAACGTTGCTAGAAAATATACTTTCCCCCTTTTCACGAAAGGCTTATGTCGCCATCTAGTGGGGAAATTTTCGTTCGGTAGACGCTAATATTAAAACTCAAATTTGAAAATGTACTGTTGTTTCGTGCTGAAACACCCAAATGTACTTTGATACTAAAAACTTTAAAATGAACCGCTCCTACATCCCTTTGTTTCTTTGTTTCAGAATTGCAATAAATAGCTTTAGTTCTCGGTCGTGATTATAGGTGTCAGGGTTGTTGCGAGCCTTATGCCCGATCGTAGAGCAAACTAGTTTCATAAGTTTGGTTCAAAGTTGAAACCGGAATGAGATTGATATATGCAGCGCTTGTCTTATCTCTCCGCAATTGGGTCATTGGCTAAATTGTAATTGACCTAATTATATGTTGTGTCAATATGTAAATTAACTCGAACGTATAATAGGGTTGCCACTGGTCAGGGAAGATGCGTTAGTTTTAAAATGGCTGCACAATTGAACCAAAAAAAAAAATACACTGACATTTCTTAGTTATGTTGAAATGCCATTTACAGTTTTTAAAACCTGGCGAAATTAGGGTATTTTTACACGCAATTTTATGGTAACCCTGTAAAGATGGCAAAACATTAGGCCACACACGGAAAACCTTTTCTAATACCTCTTGTTTTGCTTTGTTAAAGTTACGTTTTGCTTACACTTGATATTTTGACAAAGTTGACAATTTACCAATTACTGCAAAAAAATAGTGATTTGTAGCATACCATGGTAATTTATTCGATATCTTACTGTCAAATCACCCATCAATATTTTTCATGATCTTGAGATTTTAGGCTTCATTGCCGAAAATTTACTTTATTAAAATTACTATAAATTAAGGAGAAAACAGTACGCTTTTATTTTTTCCTGAACTTTGAAATTAACTTGTTTTAAAAATTATAGAATTAGTTTTACATCTTTTACATAGACTATGCCACGCGTAAACCCTCAAATATTCTCTCTAATATACAAAGTAAATAAATAAATTCATATTTGTTAAGAGAGACCCTTCATAAAGGACAATGTGAGAATTATATAAAGTTTAACTCTTAACATTTATTGTAATAGAACTCTCAGGGGATACCGATATCTTCCTGTTATCTCCTACGTTACTCGCAGTCCAATATTGTGTACTAATATTGTTAACGTTAACTGCTATAAGCTTCAGTGAGTGGCCCACTTCAAAACTTCAGCCTTTAATTATGATTTTAGATTATTTGAAGCCTAATCTACGCAGATCTGTACACAACTACAACTACAGATAATGAGGGAAGATCCAAAGGGAATTTCCCGGTATTTCACGGTTAAGCTTATATCAAAAGCAAATAGAATTTGAAACAGAATGTAGAGAGTAGATGCCATGCGGGATTCACGTTTCTCTGAGCGACCGAAGAAGTATAAATTTACTGCGGTGAACTATGGGGAATCTTTCGTACACATACTTGCGCAGATTCGCAGACAAACCAAATTGCATTTACCATTCAGGTTTGCACTGCGAAATCTATGATATTCTCCAAGAACCAAATCATAATGTTATATTAAAGTAGAGCAGTGATTGGTCGACCAAAGAAGCTAGACTCGCAAAGTAAACGTCATTCTGTAAGGAAAGCACTACGAAGAAATAAAGCTACATTCGACAAGAATAAATTATAATGTTATGAAAGTAGATCTCTGATTGGTCGACCAAAGTAGCAAGGCTCTCTTCGTAACCCTGTACTACAAAATCTATAATATTCTCTGACGAATAAAACTACACTCGACAAGAATAAATCATAACGTAATAATAAAGTAGAGCGCTCAATGGTCGACCAAAGAAACTAGACTCTCGTTGTAAACATCATACTGCGCACTATGAAAGCCTTACATCCACTCCAGAACCTTGCTTGAAATGTTTATATCTGAATCTAGATATGCAATTATTAAAAAAAAAATAGGGCATGAAATTGTGTCGATTAGTAATATTCGCGTTCCTGATCTTAAATCTTTTGAGGTTTGGGATTCGACTAACCTAGTTTAAATATTTCGGGTTATTACTGATGATACACATTCCTAGAAATCCATAATTATCCTTATACTTTAAACTTTACCAAACTTTCCATCTTTATTTAGTAAAGCACTTCATTAGTTTCAAAATTTCAGAACGTTAGGGTCAGAGCAAAGGGTTTTCGACTTCTCCTAATGGTTAGTCAATTATCTTTATGGCTATTACTTTGAACTGGCCTGTAGTAGTAGATGAGATGATGTTGTACCATAGTTATAGTTCGTTCTTTGTAATAAGGGTGAGGATTGTGCTAATAGACCTTTTTCAAACGTCGGGGGTAAAATAGAGTCTGGTGTATGTGGATTTAAAGTCAATGCGAACAAATTTTTTTGGACTGGTAACGTTAGTCTTTGGATAAACATACCGGATGTTCCGTGTTAACCCTTTATCAAGCAGACGATACTGCAAAACCCTTTAAAAACGGTCTATTCTACAGGGCCGGTAGGCCCTTGTAGATATGACATGACACCCTTCCGTAATGTTAAAGGAAAATTCACAGTTTTTAGGGTTAGCGTCCCATAGAAAAAGCATTAAAAAAATTTCAGTTTTTTAAGGCAATTGTGGCAGGCCATACGGAAAAACTATAGCGAAGTTAGTTTTCGGAATACTTCTAAATTAACAAGCATTTATTAAATGGGAAACTTACGTGTTTCGATTTTTAATTAATGAATTCTAATTTTTGTAATTTAACTAATTAAGATAGTACGTCAAAAAATTACTTTTGGGCCAGAAGTCAGCTTAACCTTATAGCACGCTTAAACCTAATTCTACATTTCGTTCTCGTTGACAACTAGAAGGGCCTAGGTTTGTGGGTGCTAACAAGTTACGTTGACATATTTCAAATGTTGGCTTTCTTGCTGATTTTCCTAATTTCTTAGCAGTGGACGCTAACAAATTACTTTGGTATTTCAACCGAGCTTGAGCACCTTTATATGTATTTTCTAATTAACTGTAGCACCCTTAATAAGAAATACGTCGTTATCAGGTCGAATTTTCGTCTAGAAAAGTAATTCAGGTAAATAATTACAGTTAACAGAGGTTTTTATATCATTTAAAGTAAGTTTTTGAACGTTCTTTACGGCCAAGGCTTAAGTTGTATAGACTAATAGCACCCCATCTTATTTCCCCATAGAGCTTAATACAGTCGAAGGCAGAGGGCGGCCATTACCCTATTTTAGTTACTCTTTAAAGATTATTAAAAAGGCTGATTTCCAGCTCTCATTTGATTTGGAATCCTGTGTATAGTCTGCTCAATTTTATGCTAGAAACATAGCCTAACCGGGTTAACACTAGGCTTTTTATGCTGTATTTACCGTGTGCGCTTCCAATAAATGGCATACCTATTCAAATTATTAACGTGTTGAAATAAAGATAATGCGTTCTACCCTGTGAAAAGATCGAAAACTTCAAAATACTACTGGTAAGATGACAAAAAGTTTAATATGTTTTCCCTACTGCAGAGTCGTGATGTTTACGTTAGCGCAGCTTAACTATTTGTTACATCAGTGGATTTTGTTAATTCATAAATATAAGTAACAGTGGTGCTGATTAATCCAGGAGGTCAGTGTCGTTATGTAATTTAATTAGTCAAATAATTTCCATGTTTACATCAGCGCAGATTTTTCCAACGTAACCACGTCAGCAACGGAGGGTTACGTTGTTCGCTATCTCCACAGTTCACATTGCCGTTTGTTCATTCGTCTAAATTGCTATGAATTGTTTAGGTATTTAATTTAATTACTGTTATTGAAGCCAAAGTTGCTAAACTATAGAATCACATCATTCATTAACATATGTTATAGATGATTTTTATGTTACCGCAAATTTAGCACGTGGTATGATAAAAGTTTAACACATTGTGTTGGCAAGAATGAAAAACTTTTCTAAACTTTACAATTAAGGTGATTTGAAACTCATTTTATAAGCTAAATCAACACTGCCAAACCTCAATCCTTCATTAATTTCAACTTAATTATGTATAATTAACGTGAATTTAAACATGAAATATACATATTTGGATGAGAACTCGAGTAACTTTGAAATAACATACTTGATTAAAACTGCACAAGCTGTTAGTATAGCCCCATGATTTCTATCTCATACTTAGTTAATTTAAATTATCTTTAAAGTACATTAATAGGCGCGAAATTCGAAAGTTTAAGGTAAAATAAGAGTCAAAACCCACTAAAAATTGCAATTAAGGTTAAGTATATATTGAAAGTCATTTATAACCTAAATGTACACTGCCGAAACACAATCCTACGTTAATTTTAAATCAATTAAATATAATTAACGTGAAATTAAACCAAAATATTCATTTTTTGGATTAAAAGCTCAAATAACTTTTAAATAAACTGTTTAATTAAGATTAAAACTACCCAAGCCGTTGGTAAATCCCAATGTTTTCTATTTCACACTTCAGTTAATAATTTCAACTATGTTTAAAGTACATTAATTGGCGCGAAATTCAAAAGTTTAGGGTAAAATAATGACTGTGGCAAAAATGTTAAACTGCACTAAACGTTCCAATTAGGATAAAAAATTCCAATAAATTATACTTTAAAGCTTAATCGACTCTCCCGAACTGCGCTCAAATGAAGATGAAAACAACACAAGTTTTTCGCACAGCCACAGATGTTTCCTATTTCACTTTCGAATTAAATTAATTCATCATTAAAATACATCAAAAGCGCTTACATATTTTAGAGTAATTGCAATTAAAGTTAATATTTCATTGAAACTTGTATTATAAACTAAATCCACACTAGATAAACCGTTAAATTAAACTTAATCAAGTATAATTAATGTGAAATTAACCCAAAACACGAATGTTTTTGGTAAATTCATGGATACCTTATAATTAAACTAACAAATTATAATTAAAACTACACTTATCTTTCACTCAGCCTCCATTTTCCTGTTTAATTCTTACACTTAAAAAATTTAAAATCATTTTTCCCATATTGAAAAGAGAGCTATTGAAAAGGCGCGAAATTTAAATGTTTTTTTGGGGGGAGGGGGCGGGGGTACAGTTTGTGTGCCTTTTTAACAGGAGTATTGTTACAATTTTAACACTACCAGACTTAGAAATAGCACACGTCCACTGGTCCAAAACCAGTTTATTAATTGCTTGGACCAGTTTTTTAATTGAAAAAATTAATAATTAAGTTTTTTGATGGGAATTGAGGCGGGACCAGTTTAAAAATTCAAGCTATCTTCCAATTTCTACTCTTAACTTTTCTCTTTCAACGCAATAAACCGTATCACTCTAGAGTTTAGACCCAAATGAAGGGCTTGCCAAGTGGTACCAGGTTTTGGTAGTGGTATTAAGTTAGATTTAAAACTACGCGGCAGTCGGCAGTCTCGGCACGATTGGAATTTTGAAGTCTCGCAGAGTCAATTTAGTCAAACCTGTCATTTATGGTCAAACTACCTTGAACCTTCTCGCAAGTGGGCTAGCGCCTATATATATCAACAAAAAAACTTTACAATGGGACCAGTAGAAAGAATATTATGGTAAGAGTCACTGGTCCTAAAGACCAGTTTATTTTTTATAGACGTTAGGGGTCACTAATCCTGAGGACCAGTTTATAAGACCACGTATTTCTAAGCCTTAACAATACAGACCTTGTATTTCTAATGGCACCGGCAATACCGCAACACTGAGCCGAAAAACCAGGATGGTAATTGGTTGGGCCTATCGGGAGAGGACATTGAAGCACCAAAAACATACCGCGGTGTCACGTGTCGAAAGTCAAAGCAACCTTCACCACTATAAACCCCATGACCCGCTCAATCTGGCAATCTTTGAAAACTTTGAGGTACTTCCGGTCCCTTTTGATATACAGGGTCTTCAGTGTAGCAGCTAAGTAGTAGAATTATAGTAGTTAGTTTCGTTTCCTAGCAAAATGCCAACCTATTCAAACCAGGACAAATTGGACATGATGTTTATTTTGGGTGAAGGTCGCAGTAACGTTCAACTAAAGGCAGTGCTTTATGCCGAACGGTTACCACACCTACAACATCCGGTGCGAAGCACCTTTGCCGACATTGGCGAGCACCTTCGTGATTTCGGTAGTGCAAGATCGTGAGTGTAGAAGAGACTGTATAGTCTGTAATGAGGATAGAGATTTTGACATCGTAGCACGTTTTGAAGCCAATTCATGCTAATAAGTAATAATAGAGCGGTGGAACAAGAAGTTGCACTAAGCCTTTCTACTGTTTGTGCCAGTTTACAATGGCATCACTACCGGCATTATCATACCCCTTACATCATGCCTTAACGGACGAGGATTACCTAAGACGGCAATACCATTAGTCTTACCAGGCGTCATGAGTTTACTGCTTGCAAATATATTGCAAGACATGGACAGTCGTCTGGTAGAAACGTCGAATATTTTCGTTGATGTGTTTACCAAACAGTTAAGAAGTTTTAATTTGAGGCCCACGTTCTAAAACCAATCGTAGGACTGTGCTTTAAAATATTTTGTTGTGTTCAGGCATATTCTCCAGTATTCTTTTTGTAACTTGTCACTAGCATATAATAATCATGAATTCCAGACATTTATTTACACGCTGCATAATTAAGTATGACATCAGCCGTTGGCAGTATTGGGGGTTGTTCATAAAGGAAGGTGTTGGTCTGGGCTACGTTCAGTAACTGGAAATCGGAAAAAGCCGTTACCGCTACCGATGTGTATTTTTCCGAACGCTACGTCAGAGTGACGTCAGACGTCACTGAACGATTTTTTTCTCTCTGTTGCGTTTGATGATGGTTTCCATGATGGCGTCTGCTAGAAATCTTGGATTGAATCGAAAACTGTTATTTTTGATATTAAATGAAGTATCTATGATGATGAAACGGAATTAACCTTAATTGCAGTTGAATCGAAAAGATCTTAAAAAGAAAAATGTGTTATTGTTTCGCTAGTGGCTTTGGACTAGATTGCTCGCCATGTTAAACTTCAATTAATGACGTCATAAATCCGATTCACATCGAAAAAACCTGCTCTTCCAGCCGCTGCGATCGGTGTCCCATCGATGCGTAGCGTGACGTAGAAACCGGAAGTGCGAAAAACCGTACAGTAAAAAAATCGGTCTCCGATGCGCGCAGCGCTGCGTACGCTAGCAGTTACTGAACGTAGCCCTGATCTCGACCACACTGTATATGTATAGTGTACGAAACAAATAAACATTTTTACCTCTCCGTGTGACGTAGTCCAGGAGAGGTTCTGTAACGGCCGTGTCTGTCTGTGTGTCTGTGTGTCTGTCTGTCTGTCCGTTGTTACACCCACGTGACCGCGTTCGCAGTTTGCGTATCGGAGCAAACGTGTTCGCCATTTCCGAACTGCTTTCACAGTCACGGAAATGGCTCCTCTACTTGAGTTCTCACACCACCAATCTTCTGGTCTTTGTCCATACCACACGGACACTAGTCTGTTCTTACTGGCTGCTAATCACCACCATCTTCTGGTCTTCGTCCATTCCACGTGGACACCAGTCTGTACATACTGGCTTCTAATCACCACCATCTTCTGTTCTTTGTCAATCCCACATTGACACCCGTCTGCACTTACACTGCCTTCTAACACCACCATCCACTGGTCTTCCGTCTATTCCACATAGACACCAATCTGTATCATTGGCTTCTACTCCATTATCATCGTTTGGTTTTAGGATATACGCGGCGATCAGCTAGGGTTACGAGAAACGTCTAGCCTCCCTAAGGTAGGATCGCTACCAAAGGTTTTCGCATTTGCGGTTTTTCCTTACTATTATAATGGAAACGAATCGTATATATACCCCAAAATTTGAAGAAAGCGGGAAGAGGGGTACCCTTCACTTTAAACCTCAATATTAGCAAAGTTTGAGAAGATAATAAGTATAACTTTATTTTAAACGATTTAACTATTATTAATGTTAATTATTGAAGATTAAAATAATTAAAAATAATTATATTTATTTAAATATTAAAGATAAACCTCTCGTGCAAAGAGAGAGATTATCATTGCCTCCTATATCTACCAAGGCCCGTGCATGCGATATATTTCCTTCATTGCCTCCTATATCTATCAAGGCCCGTGCATTGTGATATATTTCATTCATTGCATAAACATAAGCGAGATTGTTTTGGGAAAAAAATACTGCTTCCACTAATGCGTTTATACTCCTTGTTACTGTTGTATAGAGTAATCATGATAAAAGCTTAAAAAATTACGAGAGGACAGACCTTTTTTATCCTCATTCAAAAATATTTTTTGGTGCTAAGACTGCTTTAAAAAATCCAAACGGTTAGGCATTGGTAAAAAAGACAAATGATATTTTTCAAATCTTATGAGATAACGCCCACCTAGTTGAAAATTGCCGTTTTTTATCCGCGGGAGCCATTCCTTATGAGAATTGCGATGCTAGTAGGTTGTCAATTAAACTACCGGTATATTATTGTTGTTGGAAATTGGATATTAAGTCAAATTAAGTGGTTGTAAAGAACCAGCAGGTTTTTGCCACTTCTTTTTGTGAGTATTTGATTTTTATATGTAAAATGGAGGAAGATAATGTTGAGAGTAAGGATGAAATGCGGAAGCGCAAAGCGCGGGAAAGGATGAGGGCAAAAGGTCGACGTTTTCATTGGATACTTAAGGTTATATAATCTTCTCGACACGGAGAGGTAATATTTTGGTTTTCCCGACTTGTTATTCTATATTTTAAATATTGTAATTTTTAAACTTTATCTTAAATAGAGTACAAATTATATGCTTATCGAAATCTATGTTTTTTATATAAGTTAAATGTAATTAACGATACATAAGTTCTTCTTTCAACCCAAAATGTATGACGGTAGAGCTAACATAATTATTCAAAATTTAATTACATTAAGACTGAAGTGACAGATATTATAAAAAAACGGCTTGGTTTGGACCAAGGCCGAAAAAACAAACGATATGTGTGAGGTTTATCAATTGGCTGAAGTTTCAGATATTGCAATTTTTTTTAGTTATTTTTATCCATTCAATCCTTAAAAAATATTAAATTCAATCAACTGATTTTACTGTTAATCGATCTATTCCCTCTAAATTAATTGAAAAAATTACATATCTACGCTTTTTCAAGAACAATTACATTTTCCGAAAACATTTTATCATGAAATTAATTATTTTCAAGGGATTTCGTGTAAGCACCTTGACGGACATAGATTTAATTGTTGCTGGCTTGACAAATTTTCCAATTTGCACCCAAAAAAGTTTAAATCTGTAAGTTGCTAAGAAGACTGATGTTCAAAAAAACATGATAATTTAAATTTATTTTGTTCAGACTAGTTAATAAACTAAATAACTAATGTCGTCTATTTAAGACAAAGCAACATCGTTTATCCTGTGTGGTTTCATTTAGTATGTAGCTATCTGTAACACTGGACAAATATGATATCGGTATATAACCAAAGGTAAGGGTAAAGATTGCATAAAAAGAAATACGTTTCAGTTCCAATGGCTTGTTATATTCATCTCCATTCATTACCAGTTAAACGAAGAAGGTCACACTTAACTTAATCCCCCCCTTCCTCCATTTCCCCAATATATAAAATTTTACAATCACCAGTGGTTCCAGTGTTTTGGGTTATCTGAGCCGACGCAATACACCCAGCAAATATTACCATATAGGTCGAAACCTTTTCACGTGACATTAGTGAACGGTACATGACTCTCCGGACTTGCCCGCCAACCTTAATAACCTAAAACTATAAAACGTTCGTGTACAAGAATGATTATTGTTGTGGCTAGCCTCGGTGTACATTTGTAAGAGAGTAGACCATTTTAGAAATTACATACAGAGAATTAAAACAGGTGTGATGCCGCCATTAAGGTCCTCTCTATCGCCTAGAAGCACCGCTATAGGCAGTGAAAGTTGACTAGACTCCTGCCTGTAGTCAACTTTGTTACCGTCTGGCGGTGACCCTTGGTGCGAGGGAGAATACCCAATGGTGGCCTCGCCACTGTGTGTTTTCCGAAATGGTATTTACGCGTGCTAAAATTATTATGCGTAATACGTTACCGGTGTACAAGTAACGCCAACAATGTAGAAAGGGGTGGTGACGTTTCAAATTCTAAAGTACGAAGAGGGAAATTGCAGTGCAACCTTTACTTCATAGTCGCGACATTGGAAATGTAGCATTTCGTACAACGAAATTAAATGTATGAATTCGTGCAACACCCTGCTTTGGAATCCACTTTTAAAAATTTACATTTTCCTTTCGAATTATGTCAAAGTTCGCTTGGTCTTTTTAGACAGAGTATTTCAAATATTCATTATTGATCCCTCAGCACGTACTCCCTTCAAAATAATTAATTTCATGATAAAATGTTTTCGGAAAATGTAATTGTTCTTGAAAAAGCGTAGATATGTAATTTTTTCAATTAATTTAGAGGGAATAGATCGATTAACAGTAAAATCAGTTGATTGAATTTAATATTTTTTAAGGATTGAATGGATAAAAATAACTAAAAAAAATTGCAATATCTGAAACTTCAGCCAATTGATAAACCTCACACATATCGTTTGTTTTTTCGGCCTTGGTCCAAACCAAGCCGTTTTTTTATAATTGGATTATGGTAGTGTCATCTTGTTTAATATATCTCTATAGCGTAAATATTTTCCTTGCTTCAGAGGCAACGTGAATCGCACATCACCTATCAACTCTTACTTTTGGCAGAAATATTACCTTACACGAAGTTCACTTCTCCCTACCTCGCGCCGGCCATCATCTATGAAGTATTTTTACAGGCTAGAAACGGTACCGTTCCAAACGAACAGCGAGGCAGAGAGGTGAAAATAAAAACACTAGCGTCGCGTAGTGAGAAAAATGTGCATAAAGCCGCTTTTCTTACAATCGTATCTTATGCAGCCGCTTCTCACTTGCGCGAAATACAGTTGAATCCCGCCGTTTCTAGGAAACGTCAGATTATCTTGGCAATGGCCATTTATCACAGTTCTCTCTCGAGAGGAAAATTTTTTCTCTTTTCACGACTAGCGCGCGTCGGGAGGGGAAAAAAATTCACGCCTCTTCACTCTTGCAAAGTTTTTTTTTTTTCGGGTTTTCTCTTCATAGATGATGTCCACGGTACTAACCATTATTGAAGTGAACTTCGTGTAAGGTAATATACTTCTGCTTTTGGTTATTACTATTTGTACTTGGTTTCATATCCAATTTTTGTATTACTTTCATTATTGAACAGCAAGGCTTTGTTTTATCGGTTTTAGTCGCGAAGTTGTGTACCAGCTTCAGTTGATAATATCAGTTTTGTTTTTCATACAGTTCAGTGTAGTGGTCCTAGGCTGTGATTGAAAGAGATAGCCTGCAAAGTCCTGTGGGTTTTGCGCCAAATTTCAAAGTGAATCAATTATCCTTTTGCGGCATAGCCAGAGGCTACAGAGCCACGTTTTTGGGGGTTTGTCATGGATCTTATAAACCATATAAGGGGTAGGAAAACTGTTCGCTATGTCGATACAACCCAGGCACGAGCACGGAAATATCAGTGAGAAATGAGGCTTGATGGAGTGGTAATGATGGGCGACCTGCGGCACCGAAATTCTCCCACTGTGCCTTGCGCACGCCCCTAAACTTTGGTAGGCGATTGTTGGGTGCTGCCGCGTAGTGCCCGTGTATTTGTATGAGAAATAGCTTAAATTATGATTCCGTGCTGTACGACCCTGCCTGAACCCTGAGTATGCTGGGAAAACTTTGGTGACGTTAGTGGGGGTACAGTGTCCACGTTACTGGTATGAGTGTCCACTCCACCCCTCTCTCTTTCAAGGTGATATTATGACGCCATTGTATGCGTGGTGTGTTTGATGGAATGAAAATCTCTATGCTGTTATCGCTATACCCCCATCGACGGTAACGAAGTTCTCCTAGCGTCCATTGCCTTTTGGTAGGGTCGTATGAATTCAGCTGCTTCTTGTATTAAGCTAGTTCTCTCGCAAATAAAATGGGGAAACAGTTTCCATAAAATGGCACTACTCGGCAGCATTTGTTAGGCCACTACCGAATGGCAAGATACTATGAGAGACATTCATTTCCGCACATAACCCATGATGATAAAGTCCATAGTTTTATCCGCAAAACTGGGGTTTGGAAGCAGTCGACCGTGTTTAGTTGAGTGTTTTTCTACTACTCTATAGCTATCGAAGTGTAGCTAGTTTTGGGAACTTTTCTAGGTGTTACTCAAGTACTCAAACTGTTTTAACGTTGTAATTGACATTGCAAAGTGAGGGAACTGTTTGGACTGGGGGGTTTGCTTCTTAACTTTTAAATTGCGGGGTTCAAGCGATTGTTTTAAGTTGATAAAAGTCCAGAAATATTTATCTTTGGACAGTGAAATTACCTTATATTTCAAAAAACGTAATGGGCAATCAAAATATTGGAAGAAGTAAAAAATAAAAAAATTAATTCCAGTTTCGAATTCAATTTAAAGGAACAGTTTTATTCCCGAAGATTTGTAGACTAGGCCTAGCACTAAAATAATGGACATTAAATTAAAAGCTTGTTTCTCTATTTACATTGAATTTAAAGTTTATTTTATTATTATTTCATCTGAAATACAAGTGAGCGAATTTCTAGGCCTTATTTAACTTCTTTGTAAATATTATAATAATATCAAAGTTGATTATGTTACCATTTTTGTATTATTTTTATATTTCATCTTGGGGGTCTCATATAGAGATTTACATTATAAATTTACCTGACACATTTTTGTAATTTGTTTAATATTTAAGTTTATATTTAGTTTATTTTTTGCTGCTGGTAAACAAGTGACGATGTCATCATGATTTTATATTTCAAAATGCCTATCTTAATAACCTCAGTTCCTATTATAAGAATATCTTATTTGTCTTGAAATAAATACAAGAAACATTTACGATTACGTTTTTATATATCTACGTGTGTTAGCTTTAACCCATAAACCAATACCTATTCATATTGAGAAACATCTTAGAGAATTTTATTAAATTTTGGATTGAATAGAAATATAAAATTGCCACCTCGCCAACACTAAGTACATGAATGCAGTTACTATGGGAAAAATTTGCTCAAAATCCATCTTATACATATACGAACATGTTCTTTAAATCAAAACTAGAAAATGTTTTTTGGTGTAGCAGGGATAGATTTAATTTTAGAAGTAGGAATGAAGAACAGATTAATGTGGGCGCACTACGGGACGGAGGGGTATGAAGGAAAAGGCGGGTCATAGCGACAGAGGTAAAAAGCAATTATGTATTTTTCGCCGTCCTCGTCAGCAACGTCATCAAAACGTACTTTAAGTGAGCCAATAAGATAATTTAAACTTTTCGGTACGAGGAGGGGCTCTGTACTGGGCTATGAGTCGGACTGAAGTAAATACTAACAGTTCTCCATTCCTGCTTCTAAAATTAAATTTATCCCTGGTGTGAGATAAATTACAGTATTAAAGCTGAAACCACCACCAAAATGGCTGCCAGAACCGTGGTATAACTTAGACTAAGATGATGTCTCTCTATTGTACCAAATTTTTCTTTCCCAATACGAGTTCCGAGCTAGTATACTCGATCTTTTCTTAACCAGCACCTCACCAAACTAGTTTTTCGTGTGCACTATTCCTACAGACACACTCTTATGGCCACCAAACGTTATAAACGTAAAATTGTGATTACATATTTACATGTCGATAAAAAATGTAACTCTAGATAGATAATAGCAAATTGAGTACAAATGCTGGTATTACTTTTTTTCCTAAGAGGATTTTACCCTAATATTCCCGAAATGATGTTGATGGAATGGGTTTCCGATAAAAATAAAACGCAAATAAGGGGTGACTAAATGGATTTGGGTTCTTATTCCGTTTTATGGGTAGTCATTCATATAATTTGGTGTAATGATCGTGATCGTTCAGTAGAGATTTTCCCAAGTAGGATTAAACCAAAGGGGATGTGAAGTTACGGATCATAATGTAACTACGTCAAACGACAGTATATTTTGCGTCCTCATGTCGGTCATCCCCCATTTTCCTTACGTATGTCACCATTTTTAGCAGCCTACTCCGGTGAACGACTGCTTCATCAATACCTTAAAGGAATAGAAAAGCCTACTTTTTTTTCTCCTTGATATATTTATAAGTAGCGTAAGTGCAAAGATCCGGGTTTTATTTTTTAATTACGATTCCAGCTTTTCAATTAAATACCATTAATTATCTTATATGGGCGCCGCCATTGACCCCTGTAATGAAGCTTCTCTGTATGTTGTGTGACGTGTTAGTCCAAACGATGATTGGCTCATACACTCCGCCAGTAAGATAGCTCGTTTTACACGTAGTCTGCTGCTAGAAACGTTCCCTTAAATTTCGTTTTCTGGATCGTCTCACTCTTTTAAAGTTATATTATTGGCCAACAGAGGGTGAGCAAAAGCCAATAAGATTTTAGACTTGGAAATTGGCGAGATTTTTGAAAATACAGAAAGGCACCTCACAGTATGGCCTAACGCGAAGGGGCCAGTGTATTACGTTACATGCTCATATCTTCCTTAATATTGTGGATAAATACATGGTTCCAATTTTAAATATCCATATTTTTATATGATCTTTCCAATAAAAAATAAAAAATTCCATTCCTTTAAACTTCACTTCTTTCCATTCTTATCATTATTAATTGACCACGCAAGGGTAACGCGTAATAATTATGAAGAATATGGGTCGTTAGTAAAACACTCCAATCATAACTTTAAAACGGTGGCCTTTAGTGCAAAATTTTATAGATTATTTTCGACTCAAAAGTCAAAATGACCCAATTAACAAACCTTTCTACCACTTCTTGGGAACACAATTATAGTTAACTTCAAAAAGGTTTCCTGAAAAGGAATTTGTGCTTGGATAAATAACAAATCTTATGATAATAAAAATTCCTGGAATTTACCTGTTTTTCAACCAGCATTATCGAAGAAACCCTTCATATTTAACCGAAGATTGTTTGCATTCTTCCTACAGAAAATCAGAACACTGAATTCTTAACCGAGTTTTCGGAATTATTTCAATACAATTGAAAATACTAATGCGAAATTATGTTTACGACTTCAGTATGTAGGGGTGTAGTGTCGAGTTTTTGTATGCAAGCAGTAATTCATTGCATAAAGGAATTTGCTTTTCATTGTCAGCCTCGTACACATAGTTTGAATATCATTGGGATGCATTTTTTTACTCACAATTCAATTTAATTTCCTTAGGAAATATATTGGTTTGTAAGGCTTCCTAAATTCTCTCTCTGTAAAACTCGAGGGGTCGGTCATTGATGAAATCCCTTACGCTACCCGTGAAATCCAACTTAAGAAATCCGAAATCAATGCTGATTTCGAAATCAGTCATGAAATCACAAAATCAGTAAAGAAATCATATAATCAGTAAAAAAATCATATAATCAGTAAAAAAATCACAAAATCAACAAAGAAATCACGAAATCAACATAGAAATCACGAAATCAACATAGAAATCACGAAATCAACATAGAAATCACGAAATCACAAAATCAGTAAATCGTGAAATCCATTACAAAATTCACGAAATCCAAAATAATAATAAATCACAAAATCCGACGAAATTACGGGGAAAATCTCAAAATCCGAGGAAATCACGCGAAAAACCTCAAAATCCAACGAAATCAAGGGAAATATTGCAAAATCCGTCGAAATCACGGTAAAAATAGCAAAATCCGACGGAATCACGGGAAAAATCTCAAAATTCGATGAAATCCATTGGATTTTATCAAATTCTATAATCAAACAAAATCCGACGAAATCAAACGAAATCCGACGAAGTCAAATGAAATCCGACGAAATCAAATGAAATCCGACGAAATCAAATGAAATCCGACGAAATCAAATGAAATCCGACGAAATCAAATGAAATCCGACGAAATCAAATGAAATCCGACGAAATCAAATGAAATCCGACGAAATCAAATGAAATCCGACGAAATCAAATGAAATCCGACGAAATCAAATGAAATCCGACGAAATCAAATGAAATCCGACGAAATCAAACGAAATCCGAAGAAATCAAATCGGATTTCGAAATCCCGGACACATTTTCCTAAACGTCCGACCCCTCGGTAAAACTAGTGAAAATGGTGTTCGAAAGGGAGTTTGTATGGTACTTTTTCATTTAAATGTAAATATGTTAGTAGTTGATTTAGACGATTTGATAGGCATTTCGCTAATGTACTAAGAATGAAACAAGTTATTTATACATCCAAGCCATTTAAAAGCGATTTGAAAAACATCTTGTCGCAGGATTTATGTAAATTCTCCTTCATATCGATTTGTTTTCCATTCAAAAAATGTAATTCAAAGTGTTTTAGTTTCGTCATAAATTGATAATCTACCTTTAAGTTTCTATGTCTGAATGGGATCTGCTGCCTATAATCTGTTTCATCTCAAGCTTTCATTAAATTATATGAGACACTATCGCCGTGAAAGTCATTCCCCCTTAGTGGTGTGGTGATATAACCTCGCCTTGATTTCCGGCGAGATTATCCTACAGTAATTTTCTTCCCCTATCGTCTATACAAGAGCGCTTAAAAACCATGGTAAAAAGCTTGTTCTTCTTTTTCCCGGTTTTTCTTTCGAAACGTACAAAAATCCGTAGAGTAATGTATGGGAAAGACCTGACGATGGACACTTAAAGAGGATTATTCGCTTATGGTTTCATATAAATTTTGCTGAACTGTAATTTCGATTTTGTGAAGAAAATTCATAAAAAGAGCAATTTCTCATCGAAAATTCGATAATAATTTAGTGCAGGATCCATTGAGCAAGTTACAATAATCTTTAAAAAAAATTGCGTTTTCAAAGAACCATTTATTTTTTATTTATTACACAAATTTGTATGGTTTAGACTAGTTACGCATTTTTAACTATAAGGACAAAACGCAGCGCAAATACGTACTCTGCGTATTCTCCATTTACTGCTTATCATTTTGATAATAGATTTTTAGGCATTTTTACGTTAAACCTAGGTAAAGAAAATACAATGTCTTTGAAGCTGCTTACATTGTATGGAAAAAATTATCGCTGCAACGCTTCTACGTTCTGATGGATAACGTCTTATCCTTTCATATGTGCAATTTTTTTTATATGTAATATGTTGTGCTACTTCAGGCTTAAAGCCATACATCTCGGTTTATTTTCTTTACGGACTAATGCGTTTATATCTTCTAGCATTAGAGGTTTAAGCTTGGCACCACTTTGCTTCTTGGCCTACCTAAAGTTGTTTGTAAGTTTTTATGCCTTATCCCTTTGGCTTTTATCGGGAACTGGGTATTTGAGAAAAAAGAAAGATTTCTTAACGGTTCTTCTAGAATATTAGCTACGACGTTTCTACCGATAGAGGGTACTGTGAACATACCTTGACTTGAAGTTGGTTATTGGTTATTGCAGGGATATATTTAATTTTAGAAGTAGGAATGGAGAACGGTTAGTATTTACTTCAGTCCAACTCATAGCCCAGTATAGAGCCTTTCCCTGTAACACGTAACGAAAAGTTTAAATTATCTTGTTGGCTCACTTAAACTACGTTTTGATGACGTTGCTGACGAGGACGGCGAAAAATACGTCATTCCTTTTTATCTCTGTCGCTATGACCCGCCTCTTCTTTCATACCCCCCAGTCCCGTGGAAGGGGGTCCGGGACTTTGACGTGCGCCCAGATTACTCTGTTCTCCATTCCTACTTCTAATATTAAATCTATCCCTGGTTATTGCAAGTGAAAACTATTTTATTTGAAATAACACCCTTTTCAAAAGGGGAGGGGGAGGACGAAATGTCGTCTGCTTGATATGGATCCTGTATGTTGATCCAAGGGCGATAGATAAGGCTTCAATGTTACCAGTCCACCAAATTTGGTCCGTGTGGTTTTGAAGTCGCATTTAAGGTCTTTCTCGTTTATATACCATTCACCTTAGTTCCCTTTAATTAATAATGTTTGTTAAGTTTAATTTAATTCTAGACATGGTAGTTATAAATAAATAATTTGGAGAAAAGTGTACCTTACGAAAGAAAGGTCTTAGGGTTAGTGCTTTGTTTTGGTTTTTACTCTTTGAAAGATCTCCTTTTCCTGAAGGTATACTCTTTTTCTTCCCTATGTCCCATTTCAACACTCAACGTGCGTGGGATTATGTAGGTACTTAGGACACCTGATCGATTATTGAAGGTGTTACTTAACTAGGAGCCGTAACCCTTAATGGCACCTTGGACATATTAAATTAGGAGTCAATATAAGCTTTCTTAAAATTATAGGCAGGGTGATGGGGTTCTAAAAATGGTAGTAGGAACGAAGAACAGTGGATTCTGGAGTGATTGTGAGTCGAAATTGTTGTATGACATTTTGTCCAGTAAGTATTGTTTACGAGTTATGATTGAAGTTTTTCTAGGATGACCTCTTCATTAAATTAGCATTCTTATGTTGATTTTAAGGGGTCATACATAGAACACTCCAATCATAACTTGTTTAGGGTGTGTCATAGAACAATTTCGACTCAAAATAGCACTTTAATTTAGTCCTACCAGTTACCATTTTTGGAAAACCCTGTATGCATTGAGAATTTTTTGAGCTACCCTAGATCCTGGATCATTAAAAGAAAATTAGTAATTTTAATTTACGACGATTTAATTATTGCAGGGATAGATTTAATTTTAGAAGCAGGAATGGAGAACAGAGTAATCTGGGCGCGGGTGAAAGTCCCGGACCCCCTTCCCCGAGACCGGGGGGTATGAAAGAAGAGGCGGGTCATAGCGACAGAGGTAAAATGGAATTACGTATTTTTCGCCGTCCATCAAAACGTAGTTTAAGTGAGCCAATAAGATAATTTAAAATTTTCGTTACGTGTTGGAGGGAGGGGCTCTATACTGGGCTATTAGGCGAACTGAAGTAAATACCAACCGTTCTCCATTACTACTTCTAAAATTAAATCTATCCCTGATTATTGCATCTTACAAGGAAAAAAATTAGGAGGTTAAGCGGCACGCTTCAATTACAGAACCTCTTTATACGTTTAACGCATTCTCCTTATTTAATTGCTCCAAGGTGGCCTATAAAGTTTATGTCCGTGGAATGTTGCTTTCCTGAAACATTGTCGTAAATTTTTAACGTTGATACATTACTCACGAGCTTGTAGCGGCTCGGATACTTTCCAAACCACTCCTTAAAAAAACTTGTTTTTCTTTGTCTTTTTCGTTTTTCCATTCACTAAGGAAATCCATTAAATCATAGACAGTATATACACACTAGGGACGAGAAAATAATTCTGAAACTGTGCACGTGATTTGATTATCGCACTACCGAAGGCCCTAAAACCTCCCTCACTTTACCAGTCCCCTCTATTGATGATGGTTTTCGTGTATCGTGATCCCCAGACTAACACATACACAAACTCACAAACAAGGCCACCTGTGTATCCGTAAGTGGTTATACACTTTGTTTCAAAAATGGTAGTAGAACCGGAGTATGGGGTGATTTTGAGTCTAAAATATTACGTCACATTTTGACCAATGTTTACATGCTATGTTTGGAGTGTCTTAAGAATGACCCCTTTAATGAAATTGGGCTCGGGTCATCTGTAAAACTCTCTAATTTCCCAATTTGTTTTGGGTGTCCCATATGCCAAAATTTCATAGAAATTACATTTTCGATTCAAATTTGATTTCCCATCGAACCATCCCACTGTAACTACCAGGATTGCCACAGTACCTGGAAATCCTGGAAAAGTCAGGGAATTTTAAAAGTTTCAGCAAAGTCAGGGAATTTGATTTTAGTGGGTGAAATTTCTGGGGATAAGTCTTTATTGAAAGAGTAATGAAAGTTTCTCCTTATCCTCTCTTAAGCTCTTAACACAGGAAACTTTTTCTATAGAGCAATCCTTAAAAATGTCTAGAGTTGCTTTTTTAAAGTAAATGTTCTCTAAAAAGTCTCTCAGGCTGTTATTTATAGTTAAAATGTTTCTTTATCATTTTAGTGAAACAAATACTTTGGAAAACTTAATGTAGAGAGTTTATTTAACTATAAACACTTAAAACGTGCTGTAAACATTTACGCATTCGGCCTAAAAAGGTCAGGGAAAACCTGGAAAAGTCAGGGAATTTGGTTCTGAAAATTCCGTGGCAACCCTGACTACCCTTTTTGCAGCACCCTGTATATAACAACACACTTATTTAAAAATGCTTTGAGAGCTAATTAATAATTTATTATAAACCTTTCTCTTTCGTAAGTCTTCCTGGAAATAATTCCCGGGATTTTCTTAACTTAATTATAAAGGCGAAAAAGAAAATGAAGTTTGCCATTGTCGTATAGCGTTACCATTAATAATATGTTATTCAGCACTAATTACTAATTCATTTTAACTTTAAAATTTACTCAATCTCCTCTTCTAGCATAATAAATATTTGGAAGGTGGGGACCCGAATTAAATTGAAGTTTAATGATGGCGTGATGAGTTTACTTTTAAAGGGGGATGTATAATTGCGGGGCAATGTACCAGCAACGGAATCCGTGACTTTTCTCGTCTTGCATGTGAGAACCAGAAAAAGAATGTGTCTTTTCTCGTTTTATGTGAGAGACAGAAAAGGAATCCGAGACTTATCTCGGCATGCATGTAAGAGTCAGAAAGGGAACACGTGACTTATCTCGGCATGCATGTGAGAGCCAGAAAGGGAATCCGTGACTTATCTCGTCATGCATGTAAGAGTCAGAAAGGGAACACGTGACTTATCTCGTCATGCATGTGAGAGCCAGAAAGGGAATCCGTGACTTATCTCGTCATGCATGTAAGAGTCAGAAAGGGAACACGTGACTTATCTCGTCATGCATGTAAGAGTCAGAAAGGGAACACGTGACTTATCTCGTCATGCATGTGAGAGCCAGAAAGGGAATCCGTGACTTATCTCGTCATGCATGTAAGAGTCAGAAAGGGAACACGTGACTTATCTCGTCATGCATGTAAGAGTCAGAAAGGGAACACGTGACTTATCTCGTCATGCATGTGAGAGCCAGAAAGGGAATCCGCCACTTTTCGCATTATTTATGCGAGAGAATGAAAAGAAATCCTTCACTTTTCTCGTCATGCATGCGAGAACCAAAAAAAAAGAGTCACTGACTTTTCTAGACATGTATTTGGTCCCTTCACCCATTTTTTTCTATTTGGGCACGCTATATAAAAACATGCATCTAATCACGTGACATTACTGAATCAATTGTTAACGCGCGCCATTAATTTCAAACTGCAAAATATCAAAGGTTCATTAACATATTTACAAAGCGCGCAAAATTTCAAAATTCAAAAAGTCCGTTGCATAAGATAAGACCCTCGAACGTAATCATTTTAAGATATATTTCGAATCTCATTTCTGTCTTTGTTTAGTAAAGCTTCCGTTCGTTTTTGAAAGGGAATAATTAACGCTTGATTTCACCAGGTCCCTATAGCTAATCCCCATGGGAATTTATTTATTTATTTTTAAATCCGTTTTTGGACTTAATTCTTGACAATTTATATTCTAGCTGTATCCTTAAAACTTTCACCCCTTCCTCGAATTTTTCCGCTTTCTCGATCAATATAACAAGAATCGGAAGTAAATTAAACCAAAGATCGGAAGTAACCGACTGATTTTATGAAAATCAATAGTGTTACCAGAAGTGAGATGAGACTAGAAGTGAAGGGCTCTAGCATTGATAGTAGATCCTGGCACTAGTGAACAAATTTGAGGATTTTATGCCGCTTCCCATGCGCCTACACTACTGAGAAAAAAATTGGTCGAGTTCCAAAAACATTTCCTACCCCCTTCCCCTCAACCTAAAGCCGCGGAACAGGGACGAGGGTGCTTGAATCTAGTTCGGCCGTCTACCACCGCGAGCATCTCACGTTTTGGAGGGGAATTTCTGAAACCGCCACCAGAGGGCCAGCCGTTGGTGTGTTATCAAGAATATTCACTTTCGCCGAATGAAGAATTTGGTTAGCTCAGTACTTCTGGTCTCATCTCACTTCTGGTGTTACCTAGAGGTGTGAAATTACCGTAATTTTTAAAAACGGTAATTTAACGATATATTGCCTAATCAATTTTATATTGAATAACACAATATATTTCTGGATGAACCGGCTTTTTAAATACTTGAAAAAATTTGTATCTCGCTGAAATAGTAACAGTCTCAGATTGAAACGAAACTTGCCTTATTTAAAAGAGAAAAATAACCAATACCTCACTTCATTAAATTGTATTTAAAATGTGCATTTTAAATGCGACACGCCCTTTAAATATAAAAAAGTATAAAATGAGTCGCTCTCTTTGAAGTATTGGAGTTTAGAACATACTTAAAGTTTCACCGAGGATGTGTGCACGTGATGAAACTTTAAATTGTAATTTGGGCTAAGTAAACGTAGTTTGAACGGGGTTCCAACTCGTAGAAAATTCTGCCTTTCAGGGTATATAGTATTTTAAATTGTACCAGAAGGGGATAATGGAAGAAGGGTGACACTATGTATCCTCTTAATACTTCATTTATTTTTCACTACTGCTAAGCAAACTTCAGATGGGCATCGCACCATGTGGTGAATTCTATAACTGTTTGCAGTACTAAATCCTCAGCAATCAAATAGGCACAAACCTTTATTGTCTTGACGTGGGACAAAAACGCACAAGCGCATGCATGCATGCGCCTTGCCAAATAGTTAAGCGCTAATAGATATGGTAATGATTAGGGAACTATTTATCGCGTATGATTGTTCGGTTTAGTAACCTTGCTATAATAAATGTTAAGGGATGTTGGAAAGAATCATGTTACAATTACGAATTACCCGCTTTGTGATTGGTACACTTCTCTCGAACAGAAGTATTATATACTTCTGATGGTACTGTGCTTATAGTTTTACACAAATAATGTAAATGGTATGTCATTAATCAAGCATATCTGCATCTTCCAGTATGTCTACATATATGTGGTTACCGGCTGAATTCAGAACTCGAATGGATTTAAAATTGTTAAGATAAACATAACTTTCAATTGAGCATGTTGGTCCATCTGATAAAACTGAAATGGAACTTCAGTATTAATCCCGTTCATTGATTTAGAGCCAGTATATAGAAGGGAAACAAAGCGAAATGCCACCAATTTCTTTTGAAGTCCCCACCTTTACCTCTATTAGCTCTAAATCAATGAAAGTTTTAAGTTTGTGTTACGAAATCCTCCTATTTCAGACTTCACTGCTTATATAGTGCCTACTCATGAACGCTGGATCTCTAAAGGGACTGGTAAACGGAATAGATTTTTCTCTATAGCACGTTTGCTTTGTAAAAAAATAAATAAAAAAAACGGGTACGGACAAGGTCGTTTAAATTTCTTTTCAATAGGTTTATTCAGAATCACAAAAGACCGAATGGCCTTGAGTGTTCCCAAATTCACAGCCCCCATCCCTTCCCCCGACGCTATGCTAGAGAGGACTCGGTTTGTACAGTGGAAGGCGGGCGTTTTCCGGTCCCTTTAGAGATCCAGCGTTCATGGCCTACTCCAATCTTTATTTTGTGGATATAAGATTAACTCTGGGATTTGAAACTTCTGAGAAATTCTAGGGTGGCAATAGTGCCAAATGTTTCGTAAGAACATTATTCATTGCAGAGGTCTCATCAGGGATAGATGTAATTTTAGAAGCAGGAATGTAGAACAAAGTAATCTAGGCGCGCGTCAAAGTTCCGGACCCCTTTCCTCATGACGGGGGGCATGAAAGAAGACGCGGGTCATATACAGACAGAGGTAAAAAGGAATTACATATTTTTCGCCGTCTCCCTCAGCAACGTCATCGAAACGTAGTTTATGTGAGCCACTAAGATAATTCAAAATTTTTGTTACGTGTTGGAGGGAGGGGCTCTATACTGGGCTATGAGTCGGACTGAAGTAAATACTAACCGTTCTCCATTCCTTCTTCTAAAATTACACCTATCCCTGGTCTCATCGACAATTCGACTCTGTTATAATTTGCTAATTAACAAAAAGAAATTTGTTTTATTTAATTATTTAGTTCATTAAAAATGTATATAAAAGTATAGGATAAGTTTGATGGAAAAAAATATTATCTAAATCAACTAATAACTATTGTCTGACCTGATTCCCCTTTAACAGAACATTTTCCTTGATAGTTGGGGGATAATTCATTATGTTAATAACTAATTTACAATTGTCATTTTACGTCATTGGTCTTTCTCACAACCTATTCGCGAACACTTCCAACCAATTTGAAGTTAGGTATATATTGAAACCGTCTTTCTTAGAAACACTTTAAAAGTTTGAATTGCTGCATGTCAATCCGATATTTTTACGTCAGTTTTTCGACTATATGGCCAGGAATACATACAGCTACTTGGAATCGTTGATTTCCAACGTTAATTTCTATGCGGGTATTGTGGGCCGGGCTTAAGTACTTACTATAAGTCACGCCTCATAATTCTGATGGCGTCTTTCTAACTGTGATTTCATTGGTTGGTAGAAACATGAATTCCTAGGCGTGCGCAAGGTGCAACGTGCGGCGAGATAGATTATTCGTGAGGTAAAATTCATAATATATAATGAATAGTCTAGCTCCTCCTACAGGATCCGCCTAGATACCTTGAGTGAAAATGGCTTCACAATGATTCCAATTTTATGTATGTACTTTATAGCTTATAACGACCCGGTGCAAAAGGATGAGGTTACGAAAATGTTCTCATGTCATTTATGGGTTGTTAGTGTAATCCTGTTTGCAAATCTGTTACTGACTTACGAACATATCATAATAATTAATTCGATTTGCGAGTTAAACATGCAAATTCGACGAAAATCGAAATGTACAGCACCTCAATCTGTTTTCCATGTTTAATTAGTTTGCCCGTCATATACATTTGACCGACTGACGTGGTATAATTAATCATCATTAGCAGCAATGAAATGATTTTTTTCAACGCTAATCGATTTTGAAATCAATAATAGTGATTACTGACTAAAGCATCAGGTACTGACATTTAATAAATTATTTTTTTTGCTATAAATCACAAAATAATCGAAGTTAATTTGTTCAATCTGAAGTTGAGCACTCTCGAATGAACTTCAGTTAAGCCTTATTGTGTTAAATGATCCTTTTTAAATATCTATCAGGGATAGATTTAATTTTAGAAGAAGGAATGGAGAACAGAGTAATCTGGGCGCGCTTCAAAGTCCCGGACCCCTTCCACGGGACGGTAGGGGTATGAAAGAAAAGGCGGGTCATAGCGATAGAGGTAAAAAGGAATTACGTATTTTTCGCCGTCCCCGTCAGCAACGTCATCAAAACGTAGTTTAAGTGAGCCAATAAGATAATTTAAACTTTTCGTTAACGTTTTGGAGGTAGGGGCTCTATACTGGGCTATGAGACGGACTGAAGAAAATACTATCCGTTCTCCATTCCTACTTCTAAAATTAAATCTATCCCTGTATTTATAAAAAGACATGGACTTTCTATAATAAGTTATCGGAATTAAAAAAAAATTAAAAATAAATACCCTAAATATTTTATAATTTGCCTTGGGTCTAGACAAAATATGGGACAGAACCCGAATTAAAAAAAAAAAAAGACCAACATAAATTTGCATAAAAGTAGATTTTAATGAGAGTACTTCTTAAATTGCGTTTCAATTTTCATGCAATTTCTACGCCTAACACTATAACATCGTATTTGTTACCTCATCGAGTATATAAATTTTCTTTAAGAATCAAGGTGCTAAAGCCTAAATACTAAAGCATCGCTATGAAAAATGAGTATCCTTTTGAAATTAATATAGATCCATACTTATATTAATACGAAGGCAATTTCATCTGGTGATTAATGACTGTTTCCTGTACTTTTGTAGAAGAACCAAATAGTGTCGTGGAGTCCATTAGCTAAATGAGCTTTTTTTTATCTCTCCGAGTTACGATGACGTCACGGAGAGGTATTACACTGGACCGGTCTGTGTGTGTGTCTGTCACCGCATTCGCAGTTGGCAATTCGGAGTAAACTTGTTCGCAGAAAGCAACGTTAGCTTCGACTCCATTGTCATCGTTAGGGTTAAGAGAAACGTCTGGCAGGGGTTCCACCAAAGGTTCACGCAACGTTTTCTTATCATTTATTGTGAATCAATCGCCTTATATACCCTAAGTTTCCAAAAATGGTTAAAGAGGCATACGCTTGAATTCAAACGTCAACAATAGATATGTTTAAAGTGATTTTAGGAATAAAGTCTCTTAAAACGATCTAACTATAATTAAGCTAAATTAATGACGAATAATATAAGTAATATCAATTATATTTATTTAATTTTATAAGAAAAACCTCTTAATTGCGTCTCGACTGGGAGAGGTTTAATTTGGTTTCCCAACTTGTTTTTTTTTTAACTTTTAGGTTATAATAACAAATTGTTCTGTAATATTTTAGATTGTTTTTGGCAACAGTAGCTATGTTTAATTTATATTATTATTATTGCTTCTAATGTCCATTTAGTGCTTTTGTTTCTATATTGCTAAAATAACAATTATTTTATTAATTCGAGATGATGCAAAATATACTTGCAATCTAATGCCTAAAATATAATTTTCACGTAAAAGCACATGTTTACGGTCGCTACTTTGAATTTCCACGAGATAGTTTGCCTTAATGCGTTATATAAACTTCGAGAGCTAATTTGTCCTGAAATACATGTCTGCACGTACACTATATCGAGCTAATTACCCTTAACATTTTTGAAAGATGCATCCTATTTCGAACCAGCCAGATCTGCGGAAAACACAAATTTTTCGAATTATTGAACCCCAAAGAAAAAAGATTGTAAAAGCTGCATGCAACTCTGAACTTTTTATGAAAAGTGAAATCAAGTTCTGTCCCGTTTGTAACAGATGTTAAGCTTTCCAATTTGGGAAAATACCCGAAAATGGAAAAATCAATCAAATTTATTCCCAACGGCATAGAGTTTAATGGATACGTCTATCAATTTAATATAACTCTGTACAGGCTACAACATCTAGGATTAGTAACACGAAGTTTTGACAAAACATAAAACTACATCAGAAATAGATAAACCAATGAAAAAATCGCCTATCAATTATTCCCAAACGATTTTGTCGACAATAATAAATTTTGCGTTTGAAAAATCGCGCCAAGCTAATTGCGTTACGGTCATAGCGTCATCTGGCGACGTTACCATACGCCAGGATTCAAAACGCGATAATGTGTAGTGAGCTTTTGAAATGCAACAATGTTTACTTCAGTGGTACCACTAAGCACTGTAGGCAAGTGCTAAGTGGACCCGAAGCTCAGAGGGCCCCCAATGGTCAGCCTTAAGGTCTTGGCTGTCATATGGCAGTGGGACCCCGGACGCCTTGTGCCTAGAGGCTCCTGAGGTGACAATACAATCTACCCTATTAAACCTACGAGCATTAATCCTCAGAGATGGTTCGATTGTGAGGTGTTATTTTGTAAAAACCTTTTATACTGACGTTAAATGTGCGCAATGAAACTCGTGATGGGACCATAACTTCCATTTTACTACTACTATGGATAATCTAGAAATACCAGCTTCTTATTCTGTCGGCATCTCTACCTAGATGTCGCTAGCACGAGTTTCCTTTCCACAGTGTAACATGTCGTCTGCTATCACTGTGGGCTTCGTACTGATCTACTTCTTTAATACTTTCTATTTATACACTGCGTCAAAAACAGCTTATTATTAATAACCCACTAGGCAATTAACAGGAGCTTTACCTATTTTCCCAAAGTGCGATGTTACACAAAATCAAAGCCTGCCCTATATGGCGAGAGACGAAAATCAATCAAATTGTCAATAAAAGTATCGCCCCCAGACTATTTCTGATTGAGACTAGATTATGCCGCAGTGTATAGTGGAGGTTCGTTTTAATTAAAAGGGGGTGGATCAGCTTAAAACACCAACCCATGCGTGGTGTCAGGAGCTTATTATATGGGAGTTGCTATGAGCAATGCTTTATAGCATAAGTTCATGAGATATGTTCCATAAGTCTGTCACTGGTTACTGAGAGACTCCTGGTGAGGCACTGTGAAAGGCATAGTACAGACTAAATAGGAGGATCGACAGCAAAACCGACAGATAAGTATCGAATACTCCGCAACATTGAAATGAGAAAATTGCCACTAGAGTGGCCTTTCATTAACTATACCACGCGCTTGTGGCGCCATTCCGGTGCAACCAAGGGAACTAAAAGAAAAGGCGGGAAATTTGACTGATTTCAAGAATACAAGTTTTTATACATTTCTTATATAGGCTTCGAGATGGCGACACCATCGAGTGATAAACTTGGTAGCTGTCCGTCCGTCCCGATGTTTTCAAAAGTGTCCCAGGTACCACAATAGGCAGGTTAACGCAAAGGCCACTCTAGTGGTAATTTTCTCAACTCAATGCTCCGCAAGGCGCGCTGCGGTCGTGGCGATGGAAAAATTCATCACCAACGCCGAGCCGGGACAGGCTTCTTATGTGAACTTCGGTTAAAGTTATAAGCTTCTGGTTGTGTATGAAATGTATAACCACAAAAGGACATTGCCCAAAAATTATCAATTTAGGCCTCTACCCAAGGCAAGACCATTAAAAGCAAACCTGAAATTTTACTGGGGGGTGCTAGACTAAGGCCGTTCCCTTTACGCTTGGCCGCTTACTGTAATTGGACTAATGGTGCACGTGCCTCCAGGGAAACAAAGTAATTTATCTACTCCTTTATTATACAGGGTGTTTTGTAATGGGTGGTAGGCTTGAAGTTCAGTTAGTGTTATGGGCACTCAATTTTGAATCGAAAATAAAATTTCCATCCCATTTTGCCCTAAAGGCCATCGTTTACTAGTTATGATTAGAGTGTTTTATGGGTGACCCCTTAATTAAATTAGCCATCATTGTCTTTCAGTTTCTTACTTAAATTTAAGGGGCCATACCTAAATCAGTCCAATTATAACTAGTAAACGGTTGCTCTTATTGCAAAATGTTATGGAAATTAAATTTTCGATTCCAAATAGCCAGAACCCATTGTTCCTCGGTTATACCACCTTTTTGGAACACTCTGTCTTTGGTATTATTTTTAAAATACTAATAAATGACTGTGAAGCTTGGATGCATCATTGTTAAAAGTGTACTATCCGCAGGATCGAATAGTCTAAATTGGTACGACCAGAAGTAAGATGAGGGACTAGAAGTATCGAAGTGACCAAATTCTTCACTTGACGAAAGTGAATATTCTTGAACAACGGTTGGCCGTTTCTGAATTTTCCCCTCCAAAACGTGAGACGCTCGCGGCGGTAGACGGCCGAACTAGTTTCAAGCACCCGCGTCCGTGTTCCGCTGCTTTAGGTTGAGGGGAAGGGGTAGGAAATGTTTTTGAAACTCGACCAATTTTCTTCTCTCTATTGTAGGCGCGATGGAAGCGGCATAAAGTCGTCAAATTTGTTCACTAGTGCCAGGATCTATTACCAATGCTAGAGCACTTTACTTTTAGTCCCTTATCTTACTTCTGGTACGACCAACCATTCGACGGCGTAGAGTTGAATAGGTTCGGTAAAGTACAGTTGAATGAAGGGGGGCACGTCACTTCTTATTAGGATATAGTTGTACAATTTAATCAATAATAATAGTTTTTTAGTGTTCAATTAATTTTTTGTAGTTCAAATACCTATTATGAACCTGTACAAAAAACCTTTCTTGGTTGGATTTTATCACCCAACTTTGGATGTATGCTTAATACTGGGAATGATGTGCCCCTTGAAATGAGATGGTTGTATGGCAATTTAACCGCCTGTAACACCTTGAATTGTCAGGGTGTTTCAGCCTTCGGGGTAGTATTTAAATTTCCCTAATTGGTTGAGGGAAGTCTGAGGCAATATTAAATTTAGACCGTGCATAGCCATCTCGTACTTTTGCAAAGTGTTCGAAATTATTATTTCGAACACGATTTTTTATAAATAAAGTGTTATCCGAAATTTTGCTTTAAATCACTCTAATTATAAATCTTAAACGGTGGGCCTTAGAGGAAAGTGCTGCAAAACAACACTAGCGAATATTGCCAGTGTTAAAACCCTGTTTGAAGTTTCGCACGTCTTTTGGGAGCTCTTTGTTTAACTGTGCAATCAATATTTTAGTTTGACTTGCTTTATTATTCAGGAGCATTTCATTGTTTTGTGTTTATTTCGAATGCCTTTGCGATGTGAGTAACAGTACGTGTCTTCAATTCCAAATTAACGATAAGGTATAATTCTTGACCTCTATAAGGGCAACAGGTTTCTTTCTATTATAAAACGTAATATATATACGGACACCCTAGAGTGTATAATATGGTATATTCTAGAATGCTTTCATTTTTCAACAGATTATACACTACTTCTCCTTCGTACACAAAATTTTGTTGAGCTCGTCGTAGATTTCGCGGAAATTATATTTATCTGTCCAAAGTTTTTTGCTAAGTTACTTCCGCATGAAAAAACGTTTGGAAACGTAATTTCCGTCGTTGAGAAGAATGTTTTTATTTTTTTGAAGAAGATTTTCCGTTACAGATATAATATATTTCTATGCCGTTGGCCAAAAATATCTAATGCCATTCGGTATTTTTTTTAAAAAAGGAGGATTTATTTTAATCTCTAATAGCGTTTTCCTTTGGGTCCTCGCGGAGCGCTCCCAAGGAGCAATAAAAATGGTAGTAGTAGTTTCCAGCTTCGTTAAAAACTGTTTTAGAAGAATAGGATCTCCTAGTTTTATTTCTCCATAGGAGCGCTCCGCGAGGACCCAAAGGAAAACGCCATTAGTTGCGAAAAGTTTTGATTTATTTTGTAAAGTGTACATAGTTTCCAGACTAGGAGGAATGGTAAGATATACACCAGGAGGATAGGCGGCTTGGCGCACATAGTGCAGGACCAAATAGCCTGGCCTCCTGGTGCAAATGGTGTCAATATGTCAGAGCTACACTACACGGCATTCAACTGGAAACTATAAAGGGTTTACTGTCTCAATAGAAACTTATCACTAAATAGTCTTTGGGTATCTGTAAGAAATATCTGCATGATGGTTTTTGATTTTTTTTTTTTTTTTTAGAAATACCTTTTTTTTAAATCTTTCAAATTCCATTAAAGGGAGGGTGAAGTGGAAAATCAAGTGATTTTTTATCGATTCTTCTTCTATTTATAAGACCAGTCTGCACAGTGAAACATTCAGGAAATATCTCCGAATGATTTTAAAATTCATTCAGAAAGTATCCCCCTCCGACCAATCGCGTAACGTCCTGCCTTTTTATTAATAAAATTCTCGTGGCACGCTCCGTGTCGAATGAAATTTATCGCGAGATTTGATAAAATTTGCGCGCGATGTGACAATCGTGGCGCGAGACATGGAGTGTGCCACGACAATTTTGTTAACAAAAAGGCAGGGCATTACGTGATTGGTCAGAGGTGCTTATTTCAAATTATCTATAAAATTTGAACCTAATTTGAATTTTAAAATCATTCGGAGGTATTTTCTGAATGTTTCACTATGCACACTGGTCTTATAATTAGGAGAAGAATCGATTAAAAATCACTTGATTTTCCACTTCACCCTTCCTTTAATGAATACTTAATTAAAGGCTACTCATAAGGCTAAGCATTACGAGGTCTAGAGTAGAACGTTTTTACGATCTTAATGACCATTGATTTGCCTATTATCTCAAACTGCATGGAGAACTTAACCAAACCACATCTAATGAACCTTCCACAAATGTTACTGATATCAACCTTGTAGTTTGGTATAATTCGGAAATTATGGAATTGTGACTGTGTAGATAATAAAGATAAAACATACAACTTTGTGAAATAAGTTACATTTTCGACTCAAAATCGATTTCCCAATGAACAAACATACCCCTTAATATATGGTAGATTTATCATAAACACCCACCCTGTGTGTAAGTTAGTGAAAAATTACTCTTAAATGTAAATGGTTGAAAAGAACGGAAGGCAGGTTTGTTTTTTTTTACATTGGAAAAAATCTTTCTTTATGGATAACGTCCTTACAAAACTAAAACTTCCGATTTCTATATTGTACTCAACTATCAATGGTCCACCATGCATTGTATAAGTTCTTATTTGCATCTAAAACTTCCAAGATTGATTCTTCTTTGAGCGAACTTTCAATTCAAGGTCGTTGAATTCTTTCTTGATCTTTCAATTTCAATTCGAAAGCTCCATTATCCTGGTGTAAGGTTTACCTCACTCGTACCACATTGCCACTCAAGAACCTTTCAGAAAAAAATAAAATTCACTTTCAGATAAAGTGCGGAACAATTCTTTTTTGGAGATGTGATCATTCCATTTATATCAGAAGAGAAGCAGAGACTACAGGGCGGGGGACGTCACCTTCTTGGGTTTTTTACCTCGTGCTTAGAAGCACCGCTAGAGGCAGTGTGAGGTGGCTCCGTCTGGCGTTGGCTTTCGGTGTGATTGAAATAACCTACGATGGTTTCTCTGCAGGAATACATAGAGCTAATTGGAATTATTGTGTAGCCTTTTTCTCAACGTGTCTAGGCGGATTTTGTGGGAGGAGCTAGATTAATCATTATGTGTGACGAATATTACCTAGCGAATAATAAATCTCGCTGCTCCCGCAACCTTGATTTGCTAGCAACGAATGAAATTACAGTTGTCAAAAATTATGAGGCATGATGGATAGAAGTTCTCTAGAAAAAGAGCTAGACCAATCATTATATATGACGAATATTACCTGCCAAATGATAAATATCTCTGTTCCCGACCTCTAGTTGCTACGAACCAACGAATGAAATTGCAGCTAGTAAGACGTCAGAATTATTTATGAGGGGTTACTGATAGTAAGTTCTCTAGCCCGGCCCACAAAACCCGCATAGAAACTAAGGTTGGAGATCAACGATTCCTATAAACTGTGTGTATATACTGTAGATCTAGCATTGAAAAACTGACGTTAAAAATATCAGAGTGACGTGTAGAAATTAAAGTTGGGGATATGGTAGCACAATGATTCCTATTAGCTGCATGAATTCCAGAAATGGTCTATACTTATTTCTGAAAAAAAAAATCCTTTCCTTCATAGTCCAAAATGGTCCGAACCGATAACAACCGCACTTCTTTTAAAGAAATATTATGTTGTTTATTATTCTAGCGTTCTAAAACTATTCTGTCGTAATATAAAGCATTTGGTTACGTATCCCGGAAATCCGGGCCCAGTACGGTACGGTACAATACCACACAAAGGAAAGAATCAAAAATATTATTATTAAAGCAACTTCTTGAAAAACGTGTTTGCGAATGGTACCTTTCTTTTTTGTTATCTTTATACATTTATTTTTTTACAAAGATTTCAAAATCGAGTGAAAACCTTTTTAGTTTTATTTTGGGCTGCCCGGCATCCTACATGTATATTTTCCATTGGAGGGAAGAATAGTATCAAATAGGAAATGCTTTCTTTCAAAAGCTTTCGTCTATGCTATAGAAGGGTTATTTTTCAAACGAATTTTTCAGCATTGTGCGAGTTTATTGTCTGATGTAAGCAGAAGTACATCTATTTTTTTTCGAAGAAAGTGTACCATTACGAACACTGGTTTAACGTTATTAATTGAAAATATCTCTGCGTCTACCTTAGTCCAAGATATCATTGCTTAATTGTAGTATTGTCTGCTTTATGTTGGGTTAAGATGGAACATCAGGTATCCAAAGACGTTTGTAAGGCTCAAAGTTACCAGTCCAATATAGTTCACCAAAGACCTTTGGTTCGAAGTAATATCTAAAGTCTGTGTTGTCCAATACCATACCAATCAATCAAAATGAGGTAGTCAAACACCAGACGCTAATTTACCCTCGACCTTTCGAAAGGACTACTGTGCCACTTACATTGGGATAATTACTAACTTGAAAATACTGTTAAGGCCCTTTCACGTAATACAACTTATGAGTTATGACTCATTTAGTTGAGTAAACTAATTTGGAAGTGTGAACAGAAGATAGACAAGTTGAATCACCAAATTATAAATTGATCACCAAGCAATTTTTGCTGACTCAACTTTTAACCCATCTAGTTGAGTCAAAGGTTGTAACGTCTGTAAAGGACTTTAGAGAGTCAAGAAGAAACAGGATATTTGGTGATTTGATCAAAATATAAGCGAGCTATACTATAGCATTAAAATATGTCATGGAAAATTAAAATATATTTGTAAGTTTCCCCAAAATGTTAACTTATTTGGTCGGAAAAAAAGTGATACTACTTTGAGAAGCTCATTATAAATCATTTTTGACAGTGATTAATGACTTTAAAAGGTCGGGAACTCGTCGTATAATATCAGAGAAACCTGGAAAGTTCCTTCTTAAAGTGTAGCCAGGGATAGATTTAATTTTAGAAGTAGGAATGGAGAACGGTTAGTATTTACTTCAGTCCGACTCATAGCCCAGTATAGAGCCTATCCCTCCAACACGTAACGAAAATTTAAAATTATCTTATTGGCTCACTTCAACTAACTTTTGATGACGTCGCAGACGGGGACGGTGAAAAATACGTAATTCCTTTTTATCTCTGTCGCTATGAGCCTATGACCCACTTCTTCTTTCATACCCCCTTTCCGAGGAAGGGGGCACGGGATTTTGACGCGCGCCCAGATTACTCTGTTCTCCATTCTTACTTCTAAAATTAAATCTATCCCTGATCCTTCTATAAAGGATGTCGGTTCGTTTAGTAAATATCCTCTGAACGCATAATTACAGGCTAAATGTGATACGAAAATTAAGTTTTATCCTTAATCAATTGAAGCAAATGTATTAGGAAATGTATTAGGAAATATACCCATCACACTTTTCTTGTAACTTCTGATATAACCCTCCTAACGTTTCCCTCATAGGTTATTAAATGTGAGACGAATCTAGAAACGTAGGTATACCAAGAAGTTATATCTAGTTTACTAGGGAGAAGGTATAAGATGCCTAAGTATTCGCGCGCCATAGTCCCAGCCCCCCCTTTCAAAATACAAGGGGGGACGTAAAAGGAGGCCGGGCTATTTCGTCTCTCCTCAGTCGGAAAATATGATTGTAATTTTCGTCATTCGGGTCGCGCTGACGTGAGTTTTCTAGAACCAATGAGATGTTGGTTGTAATTTAGAGGCGGGGATTAACTCCGGTCCTACGTTTGGACTGGAGATAAAGCTGGAAATGTGGCGAATTTATACCATCTCCCTAATAAACTAGATATCACTTCTTGGATATACTGTATAAGAAAATTGGAAATGGGAATACAAAAACCTCTCAGATGGTGTTGATGTTGAAATGTATCCCCACTTCCCAGAGCTTCAGTGACACAAGGAAGTGAAGAGGTGTTCTTATTTCGACGTTTCAAAACCTTCCAGGTTTATCTGTTGAAATTGAAATATGAAATATCAGTTTCGTTTCTATGTTTGGTTTATTCAGGGAGTAAGGAACGTTAGAGGGAGTTTTGATCTAATGCTAAAAAAACCGTCATACAGTGGCAAATGGTAAAGAAAGTGGGGGGTAGGAATTTTTATCTCCGTTCCTCAATTTTTGCTAACGCGCAGGCGCGAGTGACGTCGTTTACTACCGCCAGCAGAGAGAATTTTTCCGCTTCCATCGACTGCTGCCCCACTCACTCTGTTCGACTCGCCGTCGAGATAACCGGGAAGCCCGGAAGGCGAATTTGCGGTATCGTTCGGTAGGCGTTATAAAATATTCAACGTTTTAAAGCTCAAGTTTCGAAATTTTTTGAGACATTTACCAAGTCTTCAACTAAATATTATAACATTTTCGTTAAATTTCAACATAAATATAGCTCTGAGAATAAAATTAGACACGAAAACTACACTAAGCCTTGGTTAGATATCATCGGCTGAGGCCGAGCGGCGCATCTCGAGCCGCCGGCGGCCGGGCTTGCCGTAACGTCGAGAACAGAAAAATACCTCGTTAAAAACAGATGCACGACGGTTTTTAAATTTGACGCATGCGCGCGGACAACGCGTTGAGTCCCCGAGTCAGCGCCAGAGAGAGACGATTTTAGCCACGAATCTAACGAACGCGCCTATTCACTTTAATACTCCCTCTAACGTTCCTTACTCCCTGGTTTATTTTTAACTCTTTACAAAATATTTCGCAGCTTGTCTTAAGGTATTTTGGGAAAGGAGTATATTTTAAATTCAAAACTAAGTTATTTTTCTAAAAAAAAACATATTCTATAGGATTTTTTTTTTTAATTTTTGCCGCTCAATTTATTTATTATTTTGTTTATTCTTAAACTAGCTGTTATCGACGTTTTTTGACATTTTTCTTTCAGTTTAACCCTAAAGACACATTTTAATTAATGGTAAACTTCAGTCACTCCTGCACTGTATTCCAGAACTGTTTTATCTACGATGCTGAACATGCAAATATGTTCATGGTCTTCTCAGGAATACATACAGCTACTAAGAATTATTGCGTTTCCTTTTCTCAACGAATCTAGGCGGGCTTTGTGGGAGGAGCTTGACTAATCACTATGTATGAAGAATTTATCTCGCGAATAATCCCATGTTGCACCTCGTGTAGCTATCAACCAATTAAATCACACAGTCAGAAAGACGTCAGAATTATGAGGGGTGACGGTTAGTAAGTTCTCAAGCCAGGCCCACAACACCCTCATAAAAATTAACATGCGATTCATGGGGGCACAATGATTCCTTATGTTGTATTTATTTCTGGTGGTCTATAATAAATATATCAAAATTTAATATATTAGCTTAACCCTATTTAACTCACTAGCCGTGACTATGAATATATCTCTATGTGAAAAATATGTAAATCAGATATTGAGAATCTGTCAAACTCAACAGTCTCCAAAATTGCCAAGCTTCAACATTTCTAAAGAAAAATACGTCTACTCTCCTTAACTTGAAAAAAAAAGCGATGTTCCTAGATTCCGACCCAATTTTTGAAGTCAAATATTTGAGTTTTTATACCAAATCTTCGATATTTGATTTTCATTTCAATCCCATTAATAATAACAGAAGTTAAAAAACAAGATAATAACTCACTCGCGTAATTAAAGGTAAAAAATGTAAAATTTATCAAAATCTTGCCCTTTTTTTACAATACATGTTTACAATTCAGGCATATCGCACGGTGAAAATAGTATTTTCCAAGTTAAGGCAAATTGTCATTTAGTATTTTTGACTCAAAACCGTATCCTATTTTCACTAAAACATTTTGGTTCGTACAACTGCTCGGTCAGTATAGAAATGTTCAAAATCCAAAAAACATTCACATGGAAAGATATGTCAAGTCGGGTGCAAGATGTGTCGCAACTTCCAAAGTTGGTAAACACTGCCGAAACTTATTACCAGTAAAAATCTTTCAGCCATAATGCTTATTTATCAACTTCGTGTTTAATTGATTTTTACCTGTATGAGACATTTTCCCGAGCTATTGCTTTGAAAAAGCAAAACGAAAGGGGATTAATTTGCTCATTAAAAATATTTACGTTTCGTAACAACACTGCCTTATTACGTAACACAATTATATTTTTGGAACTTATGGAACAGATCTTATAAACTTATGATAAAATAATAACCGAAATATCTCTGAAATTTTATTATAATAATAGACTCTTTCTTTATCTTTGATTTATGTTTTAAAATATATTTCTATGGTACATCTGAAGGTTGTTATCAGTCTAGTTTAATTACATTCATTTTAATTGCGTTGGGATTAAATTTATTGGAAATGGGAATTCAAAATATGTCTTAACTTGATCAAAACTTGTTTTACGCAAATAGGCGTGACCCAAAAGTCTAATGAACCAAATATTTAATGACTATCCTTAAATTAAAATCGGCGTCTGATATGTAGATTTCGTTATTACGTATTTTGTGTGTTTATTTAAGCAGAAATTTATTAATTTTGAAGTAGATATACTGACAAGGTCTTTAGAATATCTCCAACAGGGCGTAAAGTGTTTATATAAGTTTTTTACTCTTTAGATTAGTAATTCAAATAGGAATTCATACAGCTAATAGGAATCATTGTGTCCCCCATATATCTCCCATGTTAATTTCTATGCGGGTTTTGTGGGCCGGGCTTGAGAACTTTCTACACTTCACGCCTCATAATTCTGACGTCTTTCCAACTTAATTTCATAGATTGGTAACAACGCGAGGTCCAGCGTGCACACAAGGTTCACCTTGTACCGAAATAGATTATTCGCCAGGTAAAATAGGTCTAGCTTTTCCCACAAAATCCGCCCCAAGATACATTGAGAAAATGGATACACAATTATTCCTGTTATCTGTATGTATTCTTGGTTTTAAAACATGTTTAAAACTCACTGTTCATATCTTATTGATTTTCACAGTTGAACTTCACTGAAATATTTTCTGTTATTTTAACCAAGTTTCATGATCCAAAATCAACTCTACCATTAAAATCCAACCAGTGATTTCATTGGCTATAGCTTCAGCCAACCAAAGAAAGGAACGCAAAAAACGTTATCTCGTGAAACTTTTGAGTAACCCTTTTATTCCTACGTTGATTGGCTGAAACTTTAGCCAATGAGAACTACGGTCGAGTTTTCCATTAAAATTAGAACAATAGATAGTTAAATTTTTTCATATTAGTTTTTGAAGTCTCAGTTCTAATATCGGCTACTTTGAAAGACTTAAAGCTCTCTTTAACAAATATTTAACTTCAAATCTAATATACTTCTGCATGCTGTCATTTCGAAGTACGTTATACAATACTGAATTTATAAATTTTTGACCAAATTTCAATTTGAATTTCCTATCCGGGATATATTTCACCGAGATAGTTTATCTGTCCAATTTTCTGAAGTGCTACCATTTTTCAATGGAATTTACTTCGCAAGTCTTGGATTGCATTTCATGTGAGAAATATTAGGGTCATGTATCTTATGGTGGCGCCATTGTGGTGCTAGGCTAATATAGTTATCTGTATACATTGTGTCTAATTTAACTACCGTAATAAACTAAGTAACAGCTAATCTTGAATGTCATGTATTACTTAATTCGTTATTCATCTAGAGATTCAGAACAGTTAAATCATACGCCTATCACAGTTTCCATAAGTAAAGGTCTAGAGGATGTTTGGTACGATCAGGTATCTTCATAAAAAAGGGTAGAGGGGTGGGTGTCTCCTGGCAACGGAACTGCTGGAAACAGAAACCATCCCTTACAGTGATCTTAGAGGAAGGAAATTTGATTCTGGAGTAGCATATGGGGGTCATCCGTAGCTGTTTAAAAATCCCAGCACGTTTTTCATGGCTGGGCATCAGAGAGTGCTGCCACCTCTTGGTATAAATATTTTTGTAACATAGTCACATGTAAATAAAAGTTCTTGTCACTATAACCAGGACCAGAAAGCATAACTTATTCCCAATCAAAAACTGGGGTACTATGGGGAAAGATTTTACTTCCATGCATGGGAAGGACATCTTGTGTTAGCGCTATAAAGTATGATTGCTACTTCGGAATCAAATTCTCCTCGTCCATGCTGTGATCTCCATCTCGGTCAAAGAAAAATATTACATTGCCTCAATTCTCTCCGGTGTGTAGGAGGGACTTTCAAATGTAGATGGCGCAGCAAACACTTTAATTTTGTCTCGCATGAACAATGCCTTTTCACTACAAACCCAGACTTAGACGTGATAGGGTTTATGAGTTAAATTTTTGTTAAGCTAAAGTAAGGGATAGACTAATGGCACCCCATGTTATTTGTCCATAGTCCATAATACAGTCAAAGTTGGGAAACTGCCATTACTCTATACTATACCTCTAGAATCCTTTTAATTAATGAAGAAATTCTCCAGACAATATTAAACACTTCTTGCACGCGTCAATTCAAATTATTTCAACGACCTGAACTGAAAACGACTTGAAATATTCACTTATTAATAAACAGGATGGATGTAAATTTTATGAATAATTGGTTCAGTCGCATTTCAACCGTAAACATCTTCTGTCACGTTCTCCGTTTCAATTTTATGAATAATAATTGAAGAAAGATTTCAATATGCAAATATAATCGTGCGTGAATGTTTTATTGAAGAATATTTTAACATTAATGGGCATTAATTATCGAGTTCATTAAAAATATTAAGTCATCCGAAAGAGATTGACCTTGGAAGAATGAAATATATACAGAGATCAGAAACTCTCAATCTTCTCTGTGATGTTTATATTATATTAAATTAAATTTGATTGCAATTATTCCAGGACTATCAGCAAAGGGACTTGGCTTCCTTTCAGTATATTTTTTGTTACTTTTTTGGAGCCTCAATATTTCGATATGTATTCAACCAGAAGTAGGATTAAGGGACTTGAAGTATTGAGCTAACCAAATTCTTCGCTTGGCAAAAGTGAATATTCTTGACAACATACCAACGGTTGGCCCTCTGGTAGCGGTTTCTGAATTTTCCCTTAAAAACGTGAGACGCTCGCGGTCGTAGACGGCCGAACTAGATTCAAGCACCCGCGTCCGTGTTCCGCGGATTTAGGATGAGGGGAAGGGGATAGGTCATTTTTTTGGAACTCGACCAATTTTTTTCTCTCTAGTGTAGGCGCGATGGAAGCGGCATAAAATCCTCAAATTTGTTCACTAGTTTCAGGATCTATTACCAATGCCAGAGCACTTTACTTCTAATCCCTTATCTTACTTCTGATTCAACCTCAAAAGACATAATTAATTTATAACAAGCATAATAAATGTTAAGGAAATCGGATGGAATGTAATATCAACGTTATTCAGTATTGAAAGTTTTTTTTTCCCATTTATCAAGAAGGCCAGGGATTTGAAAACCTTTTTACTGTATGCGCCTACTTTTTCAGTGTAACTTCCCTGCAAAGGTTCTCTCAGTTTCCTTGGTAAAGCTGAGGATTTTGTCTAGGCGTTGATTATCAGTCAGTTAGGACTTAAATTTATAGATACAGGGTGTTTCTGATATGTCTGCCTTAAAGGGTGTGTTTTAGGGTCAAACTGAGAGGAAAGTATCAAAGAACACTTGAGGAGTCTACAGCTTTTAGTTACCGGAATAAGGGCTTCCAAACATTGATTGGCCAATAAAATAGTTACATGACATATCAACCTTCAATAGTCTCCAATCTAAGAACGTTATTGTACCTTTATCTAGCAGAGGTGTGCTATTAATTGGGTAGAAGTGTACGTGCGCTGGTCAAAGAAAAGCTAATTGCTCCACACGTGTGACTATTTCCTTGTTTTGGGAGCCAATAATTGTTTGGGGTCCCATATCTCCGTAATTAAAGTTGTAGACTCATGTTCCTTAACCCTTTCCACTCAAGTCTAACCCTAAGAACATACCATTTAATTTATGGTAGATTTATCAGAAGCATCTTGTTCCTGTATCAATATTTGTTTTCAGTCCTTTGGACGCTGGTGTATGGCGTGGTAAACATTTTTACAGGCGCATATGTTAAATACCATTGTAAGTCAACCCCTATAAGAGGTTTTCCTCTACACACAGAAAGGCCAGAAATAAAATATTAAACGTTATCAGTAAATATTATATCGTGGTAGGCCTACTATATTATTATAAAATGTTATGGGTCAAATCGATATTGCTTCAAAAAAATTGAATCTTTAATCGACAATTTTGTATTCTCTGGGGATTTTCATTAAATGAGAGATTCGCTCCAATTGGCGGGGGTTTTTTTCCCTAAAAAGGCCTATTCATAGGCTGCCTGTTGACGAGAATATGGGGGTTCTAGGCAAACAACTTCCTGTTAATTTTAATAGAGAAGCTTTTTACCTGGTAAATGCCATGGGAATCTTTTCAACCATATTAAACGTACATGGTGTTTTGAAAAGGGTGGTAAGATCGACCTTCATTTCGTTCTATTGAAAATCAATTTTGAGTCAAAAATGTTTTTAGGGCATTTTTTCTCTTCGAATTCACGGCCATGTTTACACCTTCATTTTAACCAAGTAGCTTCACAAGGGCCATTCTGGGAATCTTTTGAACCATATTAAATATGCATGGTGTTTTGAAAAGGGTGGTTGGATCGAACTTCATTGCATTCTATGGGGAATCATTTTCAAGTCAAAAATGTTTTATGGAATTTTGCCCTAAGGGCCATGCATTGTTTACGAGTTATGATTGAAGTGTTTTACTAATGACCCCTTAAATTTAAGAAAGAAACTGAAAGACAATGATTTCTAATTTACTTAAGCACTCCAACTATCATAACTTGAAACCTGTGGCCTGGAGAGCAAAATGCATTTTGCCCTAAGTGCCATGCATCGTTTACGAGTTATGATTGAAGTGTTTTACTAATGACCCCTTAAATTTAATTAAGAAACTGATTTAGACAATTATTTCTAATTTAATTAAGGGGTCATTCCTAAAACACTCGATCCAATCTTAACTCGAAAACAGTGGCACTCGTGGCAAAATGGAGATAGAAGTTACATTTTCAACTCAAAATCACTCGGAGAACCCACTAAAGTCCGGTCCTATAACTATTTTTCGAACACCAGCATAAATATTATTTAAAATAATATCATTAGTGGAAATTTCCTTCACCAAACAGATTTGTTTTGATGTATATTTCTAGGAAATGAATTAATTAATCGGCAAATATAAATGTTTCCTTTATAAATTATGTTTATTAAAGGGAGGATGAAGTAGAAAATTAAGTAATTTTTTTATCAATTCTTCTACTAATTACAAGACCAGTCTGCATAGTGAAACATCCAGGAAATATCTCCGAATGATTTTAAAATTCAAATTAGGTTCAGATTTTAAGGATAATTTTAAAGAAGGACCTCCGACCAATCGCGTAACGGCCTGCCTTTTTATTAACAAAATTCTCGTGGCACGTTACGTTTCGAATGAAATTTATCACGAGATTTGATAAAATTCGCGCGTGACGTTACAATCGTGGCCCGAGACACGGAACGTGCCACGAGAATTTTGTTAACAGGAAGGCAGGGCGTTACGCAATTGATCAAAGATCCTTATTTAAAATTATCCATAAAATCTGAACCTAATTTGAATTTTAAAATCATTCGGAGATATTTCCTGAATGTTTGACTATGCAGACTGGTCTTATAATTAGTAGAAGAACCGATAAAAATCACTTGATTTTCTACTTCACCTTCCCTTTAAGACCTAGGTATATAACGAACCTTTATTAAATATCGGAATAAGTTTTGGGAGTTAATTAGTTACCTTTGTTTTGAAACAAGGATTTGTTGTTAAATCTGAAACTGTAATTCATCCCTTTGTTAAATCCTTTAACAAAAGAAGGAAATTTTCCAGCGGATAATAATTCCTTTACGTCCAAATAGGAAGTAAACAAAGACGCGACTTAATCCTATTAAATCCCTCTGTACAATTGTTTAGCAGAAGTTTGTGAGGTTCTCGAAGTACAAATCATAACGTTCATTATTCTGGCCAGTGTAAATCGGTTGTAACGTTTTTCTTTGTAAGTCAAATTTTAAATAAACATTGCTAACAATTAATTTCAATATGATTTTTATTTAAGTAACCAAACCTCAGAAATAATAGAAACAAAATTTTGTTAATTGATCTGAAGAATTGGATTTCAATTGAGTTTAAACATCTCTCAGAGATGGCGTTAAGATTTGAATTGTTGCTAGTAACGCTAAATCAGGCGCACAAGGTGCAACACTCAGCGAGATCTATATCTATATAAATCAAAGTCCTGACTGACTGACAGACTGACTGATAATCAACGCCCAGCCCAAACCGCTTGCCCTAGAAGGCTGAAAATTTGCAGGAACGTTACTCATAAGTAGTAGGCGCGTACTAAGAAAGATTTTTCCAATCCGCCGCCATCTTAAAAAATGGCGCCCAGAAATGTAAAAAAATATTCTCTTTGCAATTAAGTACGCGCGTTTCAACCGATTTCACAAATATTTAGTACACTGGTTTGCTTTAACCTTAAGACGGGCTGAATGGTCTTTCGGGTTCGATTTTTCGCCATCTTTTAAAATGGCGCCCAGAAATGTAAGAAAATATTCTCTATGCAGTAAAGTCCGCGCGTTTCAACCGATTTCACAAATATTTAGTACAATGGTTTCCTTTAATCTATAGACGGGCTGAAAGGTCTTTTGGGTTCGATTTGTTGCCATCTTTTTAAATGGCGGCCAAAAACTTAAAAACTATTCTTTATGGAATAATGTCCGCGTGAAAAGTAATAAAAAATATCCCGACGGGCTGACGGACTGTGCCGAGTGCCTTCGCTCCTAGGGTGCTACAAAAATATTAGTCATCAGTAAAATCTACACATTCTTTATATCAATTTAGATGGAAGTTCTTATTACACGCGAGCGACGCCGCGGGTAACAGCTAGTAGATTATAAATTTGCGAGGTAAAATTCGTCGTACATAATGAAAAGTCTAGCTCTTCCCTAGATACGTTGAGAAAACGCCAACACAATGATTCCTAGTAGCTGTATTTATTCCTGAATTTAAGAATAAACAAAAACACGAAGAAGGCTTCTTATGAGCTATTTTTAAGACTTTGATCTTAGCGCGTAATAATGTCTACCGCCTTAAAGGCTTCCAGGACCCTTACCTTGGGAAATTTGAATTGTTCATAAACTGTTTATCTTCTCATTCAAACCAAAATATTTTGCCTCGAGAACAACGGAACATTGCTTCTGTAGGACAGAATCTCTGCTCTATTATTTTGGCGAAATCCGACGGAACGTTTTGACCTCCACCAATGAGAAATCGTTATGTTGCACACGAGTATTAAAAGCTTACCATGAAGGAGATGAGAATAGATTTAAAAATGTAAATTTTCCATACTTCTCTTATCTATAGTGAATCAAAGAGAATATACCAAGAGGAGCGGAAGCTCTAGCATTTTTTGGTAGCCCTGAGTTTTAGGGTTCTAGTTCCGGTGATTCACGTGATCGCGAAATCCGCGTACAGTCTATTCCGTAGTCTGCTAAAGTAGGGTTAGCGCATTAATCAACTGTTCTGTAGCTTCTGTTAACACTAAGACTCGGCTCTAAAATTTTGTCGATATGCAGACGACATATTCTAACCAATGAGACGTGTAGCGAATAAGCCAATCGCGAGAAACCGGATGTAGTTCCCTAAAACTCAAAGCCACCAATTTTAAAAGCCTTGGCAAAGGCTAAAGCTTCCGCTCCTCTTGGTATATTCTCTTTGAGTGAATCTAGTCTGATACGCTTCTGTTGCTAGGGTTCCATCTGCGGTGAATTTTGGGGATTTGCATATACCGCAATCTAAACATATCCAAGTTATATTCGTCTTTCTCGAGTTAATTTACTAAAAGGCAGGAAAGGGAATTAAAGACAGTATGAAAATGGCCCAAAATATGCCTTTGTAGAAGTATGTGAAGTTGTACTGTCCTTGTCATTATAGTTTCACCATCATTGCGTGAAATAAGACGAACTACGTGTGAGATATGTCTGTCTTATTTTGGGTTAAGACTGTTCTTAAGTCAGCCTGTAAATCTGCTGGAACGAAATAGGGGCCCATACGCGTCTGGATTATTTAGATTTTATGCGGAAAAACAATGAGCTCAGAACTTTTGGAAAGTAATGAGGAGAGGCAATGGAGATACGCTCGTTAAGGTCTAAGCAAGAAGTGATATCTAGTTTATAAGCCTCTTCGATGTAACTAAGAGGGAAAGACACGGGGGTAAAACATTGCCTTCCATCTCGCTTTTCGGCGCCTGCGCTCTAGGCGCTTTGGGTCCAGCGAGTGCGCAGAGACAGCTATGGGTCAACCCCCTTCTACGTCTCGATACTGAGGGTTGCCTACCCCCTTTTTTCCATCGAAGAGGCTTATTAGAGAGAAGGATAAATTCGCCACATTTCCAGCTTTATCTTCAGTTCAAAACGGAGGTCCGTAGTTAATCCCTGCGTCTAAATTACAACCAGAATATCATTGGCTCTTGAAAACTCACGTCAGCGGGACGCCAATGACGAAAATTACAGTCATATTTTCCGACTGAGGAGAGTCGAAATAACCCGGCCTCCTTTTACTTCCCCCCTTGTATTTAGAAAGGGGGACTGGGACTATGGCGCGCGAATACTTAGGCATCTTATACCTTCTCCCTAATAAACTAGATATCACTTTTTGGTCTAAGTTAAGAAAGTCCTAAATCGAGGCGAAGGGATTACATAAATGTTAGCTGTTCATGGGCCCATACTTTTTACACTGAGTACGTCGTTATGAACTCACCAATATGGCTGTGATGTGAGGGATCCAGGAAGAGTTTAGAAATGTCTTCGATACAGAACAATTCAATCTTTGAACGTTCTTAGATCTCGTACATCAATATTGGCTGTAAAATTTACATCACAGCTCCTAGTTTAAATAATTCAATAAGCTGTAAATAATTCATCAAACAGCTCTACGATCTATCTTGTTTACTTCTGAATATACAATACCGCATTCAATTGATATTCTATATATATGCCGGTACGACTTTAGAGGAGCTTTGGCGTATAACGCGGAAACCGGCAACGATTGTTGATTAAGTTAATTTGAAAAGCATATATCAGCTTTGAATTAATTGACTACGCAAGGTTCAGGAAGTTTTAACTTCGTCCGTAGGGAATGGACACAAAGACAGAGGATACCCTCCCTTGTGCAAGCTACCAATAAAAATGGATCAAAGTATTTCGAAAATCCAAATAATGTGAAAATGTAATCCCACAGAGTATTTAATATAACAACGTGAGCATCCTTTTGGGAAAGTTGAAAAACAATATTGTAATTGACGGTGAAACCAGTGTATTTTATTTTTGTTTTATTTGGGCCTACGTTGCTTCAAATTCTGCGAAATGTTCCATCTTTCGATACTGGACACTGTCCGTTTCGTATTTCTATTTTTCTTCTAATAAAAAAAGAAGAAACATAAGATATTGCTTTGAATTCCCTCGGCTGGCTGGGGAGGATGTGTAATGCTAGGGAAACCGGCACGCTCAAGTTTAGTGAGACCATAGAAAATAGGGTAGGGAAAAAAAAGGTAGGACTCTATGGTTATTGATTCTTAGGACTCAATGGCAATCGCGACTTAGGACTCGGTGGTAATCGGGACTCAGGACTCGGTGGTGATCGGGACTCAGGACTCGGTGGTAATCGGGACTCAGGACTCGGTGGTGATCGGGACTCAGGACTCGGTGGTGATCGGGACTCAGGACTCGGTGGTAATCGGGACTCAGGACTCGGTGGTGATCGGGACTCAGGACTCGGTGGTAATCGGGACTCAGGACTCGGTGGTAATCGGGACTCAGGACTCGGTGGTAATCGGGACTCAGGACTCGGTGGTAATCGGGACTCAGGACTCGGTGGTGATCGGGACTCAGGACTCGGTGGTGATCGGTTCTTAGGAATCGATGGCAATCGCTTCTTCTTAGGATTCGATGGCAATCGCTTCTTCTTAGGACTCGATGGCAATCGCTTCTTACGAATCAATGGTATCTGATGTGTCTCTAAAACAAATTTAGCCAATTACCATTGTGTCCTACTATTCCTCCCCATTTTCAAGCGTCCCACCAAACCTGAGTGTTTCCACAGTTAGCGTTCCGCCTAATTCACTAACATTACGCGTATCCTCACCAATGATGAAAATTAGTTGCTAGACAATACAGAACTATCACGGCTACCTTCCCATTTTTGCAGACTTGTTCTGCAAAACCTATAGAACACCATTTACCTAAATGGAATGTAAACTGTACTAAGGCACGTAGGTAGTTGTAAAGGTAAATGCCCTCATATGCCTAGTTATAATCCTACCAAAGTATGCCTTGTTCCTCTTGTTCACCATCTTGCATCTATCCAAAAAGTATGTAGCGATAGTTTTTCGAAATTGTTTTTCTGGGAATAAATCCCGATTTTTGTTGAGTATCATCTCGAAATATAAGAACGTTGACCTCCTTTCCTTTGCGAGTTTTGTGATATTTCTGTAGTCCCCTCCCCCCTCTGGGCCCCTGTTTTTTTATAACATAAAGTTGAGCCGAAGCCTTCTCACCTGAATCTGATGGGAAAATTTATTCCTAAGAAAATATTGTACGGATTCAAATGCCAAGTATCTTATGAAAAATTGTCTTGATTTAATAATATACAATCATAAGTTTATAATATATGGTCCATAAGTTAGACACTTCCTATTCTTCGTAATTCTTGGGACTTACAGCTCGAGCTAGTTCAAGAACGACACGAGAATTGCAGACTACACTCGGTGGTTAATTTTGCAGGATTCCATCTAGGTCCTATTTAGTCTGTACTAAGCCTTTGACAGCGCCTCACCAGGCGTCGCTTTACGAAAATCTATGACGTTTCACATACGTCACTTCATGAAAAGCTCTCAGTAACTTATGGAACATATCTCATGAACTTATGATACAACGGACAGCTGCAACCGTTCTTCTCTATTAAAATATTAAACAAGCAAATTTATCTTTCCGAACAGTGATATGAATTTTAAATTAGTCTAGCTTTATCATACCTTTCTGGGTTCTGGCATAAGGAGATCATCTCTCTAAGGGCCCAAGATTCTATGTTACGGTTGAAATGTATGTATGTCCGATTTGGTCAGCCATCCGTCTCATCTCAAGTGGTATAATAATTGTATAGCCTAAACAGAGGCCAAGCGCATTCGCTGCAGAGTAACCCGGCATTGAACATTTTTCCCTCCTTCAAAGATTTCTCACGACAGATTTTTACTAAGCGCGAATTTACCTCTTGTGTCTGAGAGAGTTGGGGGTTTCTGGAAATTCTCTTACTTATTTTTCCCCTCAGTCTTTCCTCTCTCGCCTCCCCGCCTGTTTTAGTTTGATTCCCAACCGCTTGGGAGCGTTATCTCAGAGCTCGCCTCTAGACCACGACCGGCTTAGGATATCGGTCGTGGCTGATTTTGAAAATTATTTTCCTCTCCCGCGAATTTCACGAAAAATTCGGAAGGAGCCCCTATACAAAATCTACGTCACATCTAGCAGAACTAGATGTTTTTGCTAATTAATAGAAGCGCTTGGGCCCTTAGAGAGATGATCTCCTTATGGTTCTGGTTAAAATTGATTGATAATATATCATTTTTAATATTAATTGTAAGATTGTCTTATTTTAAATGAAACATAAATTTCATTAATAGAGAAGCCCTTCTAAATTTTAATTTACTTGGTAATCAATCAAAGATTCATTCAGAATAAATTAGGTCAAACTTTACTTTCCAGAAATACTCAATCTTGGTAGTATTACAAGCAACGTATCTAGGCGTGCTATGAGAAAGGAGCTAGACTAATAATTATGTATGATAAATTTTGCGTCATGAATAATTTATTTCGCTGCGTGTTGAACATTGCGCTCGCTACTGACCTCGCGATGCTACGTCACAATCATATGGCCTGACGACTCTAGTCCCGAACGTGTGACAAGACCTTGTTGAATAATAAACCTGGAATGAAGAGTGAGGGGTTTTTAATCATAAAAAATTCAAATAGGGTGTTTGTTTAGTCAATACAGAAGTGAGATGAGACTAGAAGTGAAGGGCTCTAGCATTGGTAATAGATCCTGGCATTAGTGAACAAATTTGAGGATTTTACGCCGCTTCAATCGCGCCTACTCTAGAGAGTAAAAAATTGGTCGAGTTCCAAAAACATTTCTTACCCCCTTCCCCTCAACCTAAAGCGGCGAAACACGGACGCGGCTCCTTGAATCTAGTTCGGCCGTCTACCACCGCGAGCGTCTCACGTTTTGGAGGGGAAATTCTGAAACCGCCACCAGAGGGCCAACCGTTGGTGTGTTATGAAGAATATTCACTTTCGCCGAGTGAAGAATTTGGTTAGCTCAGTACTTCTAGTCTCATCTCACTTCTGGTCAATACTATGTTGAAATACACGATTCACACTTATACTTTGTAATATCAAGTAAACAGGAATATTTTCTTGCGAAAATTAAGCTCTTGGCTTAGAGGAAGCGGTTGTAATATTTAATGCATTTTAAATTGTTGGTTATTGATATTAAATCTTCTTACTTTGCAGGCTGGTGGAGCGTTTCTTACTGGATGGATAGTGAGCTGAAATTCCAAAACGAGGGGCCAGTCACTCATCAAAATCGGTACCTTTGTAGTTATACGGATTACGAGTAAAATGTTTAAACGGTCTAGCTGTAATTATTATACTTAACCCGTAATCGATGTACAGGAAATCTAGTAGTGATTAGCCCCTCGTTTCAAAAACTTCTGCATGCCAATCAAAATTTCTCAACTATTTTTTCTCTTCTAAAGCCAACCACATCAATTATCAACATACGCTTTAACATTATATAGACACAAAACAACGCTAAATAATCAAAGTATAGTAGTTGGTGAGTTCCATTATTTTCAAGTTAGTTTAATTCATAAGTTTATAAGATATGTTCCATAAGTATGGCATTACCTATACTTCGTAATGCTGTAGACTTACTGAGAGCTAGTTCGAGGAAGAACTGCAAGCGCGAATTGCAGACTACACTCGGTGATTAATTTTGCAGGACTTCCATCTTCCTATTTAGTCTGTACTAAGCTTTTGACAGAACCTCACCTGCAGGCGTCGCTTTACGAGAGCCTATGACCTACGTCACTTCATGACAAGCTCCAGTTTGTAACCAGTGACAAACTTATGGAACATATCTTATGAATTTACGGTTTAATCAGTGTTTTTGAGTTTAAGAAATTAAGCAAAAAAAAACGTCTACAAAAATTTGTTGCGCTTTTTCAAGCAATTTTGGCGCAAAAAAACAACACACGTGCTTTGAAGTATTCATTTTTCAATTTAGCTGAACTCTTATAAGTTCTTGTAAAAGTTTAGTGCACAGGGTGTCGGGTTGACGTACGCATTTTTAGTATGCCCTGAACGTATGGTGCAAATGTGCAGTACGCTATGGTGCAAGGCGTTTTTATCCTTTTTAAATTAGTTGCAAAATCGATTTATTCGAAACAAGTTTCAAGGTTGCGATAAAGACGTTTTTCGTCCGGCTAAAAGAAAAATATTGTTGTTTAGAGACATTTGAACTCTTATAACGTCGTCCTTTGATGAAAAAATATTTGTGGAAATGGGTTCTGATGTCTTTTTAATGGTTCCTTCAAATATAGGAAAATATTTAGTTGGTGTAACTCAAGTTAATCAAGCTTGGTCTCCATAAGTTAAATATTACACATAATTCAGAATATTCATGTTCAAACATTACACATTCATCAGAATCTTTATTTATAAACGTTACACATAAATCAGAATATTCATGTGGAAACATTACACGTAAATCTGAATCTTCATGTACAAACCTTTGACATTAATCAGATTCTTAATGTAGAAACCTTTAACATTAATCAGAATCTTCATGTAGAAACCTTTAACATTAATCAGAATCTTCATGTTGAAACATTTCACTTAAATTAGTACGTTTATTAAATTTCATTACACATAATTCAGAACTTTCGTGTAAAAGCATTACACATACAGCATAAATCACAACCTTGATATAAAACATTACACATAAATCACAACCTTGATATAAAACATTACACATAAATCACAACCTTGATATAAAACATTACACATAAATCACAACCTTGATATAAAACATTACACATAAATCACAACCTTGATATAAAACATTACACATAAATCACAACCTTGATATGAAACATTACACATAAATCACAACCTTGATATGAAACATTACACATAAATCACAACCTTGATATAAAACATTACACATAAATCAAAATATTTATTTAAAAAACATTACACATAAATCAAAATCTTTATATATAAGCGTTACATAAAATCAGAACCTTTATTTAAATAACATTACATATAAATCAAAACATTTTTTTAAAAAAAATAACACAATTCAGAATCTTTATTTAGAAACATTACACATAAATCAGAACCTTCCTGTAGAAACATTTCACATTAATTAGAACTTTCATGTAAAAACCATACACATAATTCAGAATCTTCATGCAAAAAAGTCAATTAATATTAAACGTTAATTTAATTTTTTCCTAAATATCAATGGGTCGTTTAAAAAAAGTAAGAGGCCGAGCTGCCTCTAATCTAATCTGACTATTAGGGCTCTCGCATAGACTTATGCAGCTATTCGATTTCGAATAGTCCATGGTAGTGTAAACTCGTTTGAAAGGCAAACCTTTGATTGCCCTATTTTTAAGGTCAACATTCGGATTCGGTATCGTCTTATAGTGACAAAACCAATAACAAATATATATCATTTGCATGATATTCACGTGCTATTTTTATCTCTCTTTTTTTTTGGAATTTCCAATGAGGTTTACGATTTGTGTCTTTTTATTCACGCGCTCAGATTTCTGGGACACAGCTGGTCAAGAAAGGTTTAGTAGCATGCACCCGTCTTATTACCATCAAGCTCACGCTTGTATACTTGTAAGTAGATTTTAATCTCTAACTGTTCTTCTTTGTGTTTACAAAAGCAAATATATATAACAAAAAAGAAACTGTCTGATTGACGTTGCCTCTGGGTCAAAAAAATATATAAAAAATACATATCCCACGGTGTAGAACTGTAGACAACTTTCATTTGGGTTATCATACCTTCATTAGTCTAGCCATGGTTCTGGAAGCAATATTGGTTGGTTTCAGCTTTCTTTCTGCATTCCCACCCACCACTACATTCTGCTACTGACGGCACACCCTCCTATCTCTTACCTCGGTTTTGGCGACCATATTGGAAGTCGTCAGCTTAGGCAATACATATTAGACTGCCAATATTGACGTCATGTGGAAGTAGCTCCTCCCCTCTCAGTACACCACTCAATGGTCGTGTATCTCTCTAATCTTGGCTCATGCCCAAAGCGAATGCTTATATCTCCAAGAACCAAAAATATTCTTAAAAGCAAAGTACCTCAAGAACCAAATTGTTTTAGGCGAAGAGAGAAAAAGATGGCGTTAATATTAAAGTAGAGTGTTGATTGGTTGAACCAGAATGCGAGATAGAAAGCTTAACTTTGTACCGAAAAACTATATACACCCTTTTCAAAGGTCAGGGGTAAATAGAGTATGGTTTTCGACCACCTTGTTTTATAAAGACGCAGTATCCGGTAGGTGGAACCACAGACGTTAGACAATACGGACCAACTTTGATGGACTGCTAACTTCCAAGCCCTATCTAACGTCTTTGCTGTCCACATACCGCCCGAATGTTCCGTCTTAACCCTATATAAAGCAGACGACACTACGCCCCTCCCCTTTTTGTAAAGGGTCTATTGGGAGATACGGAAAGCAAACTTTCTCACTTTCCGTTATACCTATTTGCTTTTGATGTTTATTCGTTTATAGATCAATATTTGTATTTTATCGAAACATTTTTATTGAAGTCGAGGATAATACTAAAATGGTGTATGTATTTCCATAATAGGTTTTTGATATCACTAGGAAGATTACTTATAAAAACTTGCCAAATTGGTATAAGGAACTCAAGGAATATAGACCCGAAATACCCGTTTTCTGCGCTGCCAATAAAATTGATGGTAAATATCGTATATATCGTAACTCTAATCTGAATAGACCTTGAGTCTTCAAATAGGACTTTAATGGTTTTGAGGAATAGTTATATTAAAAGTTTCCCGGACCCGGAATCTTTCAAACTTTTATGCAAATTAGAAGCCTTCGGAAAAAATATTCTTCGCAAACATTCCCAAATTATGACTATTTAGATTCCTGAAACGACTCCTTCAATTTAACACTTTCTTTCAATATCTCTTAAAGGGTCTGTAAAGTCGACGGCGAACCGTTGATTTTTTTTTTTTGATAAGTCGTTATTGAAATCTCAACCCACCGGGGGTAAAAACGAAAGTCGTTCCTTCTTTCCGGGAAAGTATTAAGGCATTTTCCTACTTTTGTGTTATTCAGCCCTATCCAACAGGTGATACAATTGGACCAATCAAAGCGCCGTTGCTATTGCTACGGTTGAGGGTTGACGGTTCTATAGGAGACGCATGCAGCTGGGTCTCAGACTCTCGGGAGTGGGGTCTGGGGATACGACAGAGCCGGCAGCCTCTGATGGAGGGTCACATCAATCACACGAGAGATTAACCGAATCTGAGGAACCGCTTTACAACCACGAAATAATTCCTCTTTGACGTGTTTTACATTAGCTGCTGACGTCAATGATGAGGGGGGTGACTTAAAAATAAATACAACGGTTCACCGACGACTTTACAGTCCCTTTAAGTTCTAATGGAACAGTCGACATTTATTTTGCCAGGCTTATTAAGTTTGCTAAGCCAAATTTTTAACACTCTACTAAACACTTCTCCGCAAATTCTCATCATAATACGTAACTTTTAAAGCTATCTTTACTCGTATTAAAAGCCATAGATTTTAAATTGCTAAATTTATAAAACTTGGAATTTATCCATTACTGTTTTCAACCGTAGAGCCAACCCAAGTCAAGTCTCGAGTCTCTTAGCTATTGAAAATAACTGTAGCCTAAGTTTCGAGCTCTTTAGTCTGGCACATTATTCAGCACGTTTCAAGGCCCTTTCCGCTTTCTTAAAGAGATCTTGAAGGCTTATGGAAAGTGTCTTCATAAAATTGATTATTCCACTTCAGTACGTTCAGTGAAATAAAGCCAATGTACAGAATATTATGCGATGCAACGTTAAGTCCATCAACTTGATTCCTTGAATGACACCATATCTAATCATAATCGCTATAGAATATTTCAAATTATGTGCTCATTTAGTAATCTAAAGGTATAAAATACTATTCGGTCAATCAGAGATATTTGCAGTGAAATGAAGTGGGGTAGTAACCCTTTGTTTTTGTGGAAAAATTATTAAATTTTAAAATGTCTTTAGTTGCAAAAAGTTATCTTGTAATAATTAAAAAGAATTGAAATTTTACTAAGTTCCCAAATCTTATTGCCAATTCGGTTTTCGGGGCTAGTGACGTCAACAGTTTGTGGGGAGGGACTGCAATCAAACTGGATATTTGAAACAGCCAATGGGAAAATGCTCTTGACGGACTTTCCAATCAGAGTCTCTAAAATTCTAGGAGAGCTCACGTCTATTCGCCAAAACTAACCTCGTGATTCGAGACCGTGGTTCGCAAATCGTCGGTGACTGTACAAGGTTTTCGTCTTTTCGAGAGATCCTGTTAGGTTTTGGATGCTACACTAGCCTTTTAACATTTATCCTCACCATCTGCTGTTTTAGCTCCAAGTTTCTAAGCAAACTGTATTATCCTTCATAATCTGTCCAGTTATCCAGAAACAGTGAAGGTAAAGTCAGTGTACAGTAAATACTATCACTTTCATCCTGGCTTCACTCTATTGTGTCTGAAACACTGGACAAATTACATTACCACTTTCGGCTCGTTGGACATTTGGAGATAATGAAAACGGATAGCTCTCCAGTCTCCACTGGCAAATTTGCCTTTAGAAAAACATTTCTGGGAAAAGCCTGGCATTATTATATCCTAAGGCTTACACATACACTGTCATATCGTTTAGTTCTTCACTCTTGAATTTATTCTGCTAAAAGCAATGAATGCAATTGCAGAAAGGGAAGCAAACCGCGTTTAAAAAGTGTCCTTAATCCCTATACTAGGCTTTCACAGTATTGCAACGTTTAAAATTAACATTGTTGGTTGCGTTTTGTTGCAGCCGATCCTGTGGTTACGAGAAAAACATTCAATTTCCCTAAAAAGTTTGGAATCCCTTTGTATTTTGTCTCGGCATCTGACGGTACTAACGTAGTTAAAGTAAGTAGTTACATAATAACGTTTCAGAAGGGTAGACTGCACTTAGGCAACCTTCAGACACGATTAGGCTTAAGAAGTTGAAAAAGACCGTATTCAAGGTTAAAACTTAAACGTATTAGACTCATCAATTCAATCCATGGATTATCCAACTTCTACCAAGAAGTGATATCTAGTTTATTAGGGAGAAGGTATAAGATGCCTAAGTATTCGCGCGCCATAGTCCCAGTCCCCCTTTCCAAATACAAGGGGGGACGTAAAAGGAGGATGGACTATTTCGCCTCTCCTCAGTCGGAAAAAGCGTAATTTTCGTCATTCGCGTCGCGCTGACGTGAGTTTTCAAGAACCAATGAGATGCTGGTTGTAATTTAGAGGCGGAGATTATCTCCGGACCTACGTTTGGACTGGAGATAAAGCTGGAAATGAGGTGAATTTATACCTTCTCCCTAATAAACTAGATATCACTTCTTGCTTCTACTCAAGAAACGTCCAGGTCAAGACGACTGACAAATAGACTGATAATCGAAACTTAGTAAATATGGCTTTTCCTAGAAGGTTGAAACTTTACAGGGACGTTAGGCTACTCATAAATAGTACGCAGGAATTAAGAAATATTTTTAAAATGCGCAACCATTTTGAAAAATGGCGGCCAAAAATGTACAAAATTTTCATTGTGGAACCGATTTTTGCTTAAATTTAGAAAACTGGTTCACTACGTCCTTTCATAAGTTCATAAGATAAGTTCCGTATGTTTGTCACTGGTTATTGAGAGGTTGTCATATGAAGTGACGTAGCCTAGGCCATAGATTCTAGTACAGCGACGCCTGGTGAGGCACTGTCAAAGGCTTAGTAATGCAGACTAAATAGGAAGATCGACTGCAAAATTAACCGCGTGTAGTTAATTCTCGCTCGTCGTTCTCGAACAAGCTCTCAGTAAGTCTGAAGCGTTACGAAGTATAGGTTGAGTCATACTTAAGGAACATATCTTATAAACGTATGGTCCTATAGATTAGCTTTTTGGCCTTTGGGTTTCAATTTGCCGCCTACATTTTAAATGAAAACACAAAAAGTAACAAAAAAGAACAAAATAATCTCTTTTACTGCTTGTTGATGATTCTTATGTCTTAGTTGCTTATCTAGAACCTAGATAATTTTTCTTGCGATTAATAGATTAAAAGTACATTAAAACTTATTAAGTTTTAATCTCTTCCTTCCTGTCCACTTCGAGCAAAGTTTCTTAGATAATGCTAATGGTTCTTTTATTCTTTCTCAGAATTTTAATGTCCTGGATTAACTTTAATAGGCTTACAAAGACGTAGTTTCAATTAAAATTGATAAATCTTAATTAATTCTGATGAGATTATCCCCAAGAGATGTTGTCAGTTCATTTTCATGTCTGTTAGAGTTTTTTTTGTAAAGACGTTAGAAACAGCATGACGTCTGATTATTCAAAAATGGTAATTTTCTTTTGTTTCTGGCATTTTGTTTTCTTTTTGTTCAGCTCTTCAATGACGCTGTTAATAGCGCTGTTCAATATAAATTAAATCCGTCCGACTTTGTTGATGAAATACTTAAAGAATTAGACGTAAGTTCTCTCTTTACGCGATCAGAGAAAATACAGCAAATGGAATAGAAAGTTACCCTTGTTTAAAGGAAAGCGCGGCTCCATGATCACCCCTAGCATTCTGGTTAATCTTCTGGACACGAATTTTACCTTGTCAAAGGCAGGAACCAATCAGACCTAATGCACTAGTTCCCATTGGTTCCTGCCTTTGGCTTAAGTAGCCTTTAGCAAGCTTAGCTACTGTGTAGCAGAAAAGCCATTTATAAGGGGAATCAACGGAGCCGCGCTTCCTTTAAATCAATATATAAAGATATTAATTTGTTTTAATCCTTTCATTTTTGGCTTATCCGCTACTCCTCGTATTGATTTAAATGCATTGAAATATCGGGGATTCATACATCGAGTAGAAATAATTGTGTCTCCATATCTCTCGTGTTAGCTTCTATGCGGGTTTTGTGGGCCGGGCTTAAGTAAAATCTTTCACGCATCATAATTCTGTTGGCGTCTTTCCCACTGTGATTGCATTGGTTGTTATCAACAAGGTTCAACGTGCAAAGAGATAGAATTCGTCATAATGATTAGTCTAGCTCTTAATAAAAAAAATCCGCCGAGATATGTTGAGTGAAAATGGCTACACAATGATTCCTAATAGCTGAATGTATTCCTGTCTTTAAATATTCTCATCTTTGCTTGAACTTCTATTCCTTTTGCCGTATTTTCTCTGACGCGATATATTTCATTTTATAGACCCTTTTCAAAACGAGGGCCGTAGTATACTATCGTCTGCTTGAAATAGGGTTAAAACGAAACATCCAAACACGTTAAATAGAGTTCTTCAAAGTTACCAGTCTACCAAAGTTTTAGTTTAAAGTCATAATCTAACAACGTCTTTGTTGTACAATTTACCGTCTGAAGCAAACAAGGTGGTCAAACACAAGCGCTGTTTAACACCGCTTCTTTTGAAAAGGGTCTATTGCAGTTAAACCTATCCAAGGTTTAACTTAATTTTAATTGTGATCATAAGGTATTAATAGTACGAGTTATTTTCAGAATCTGGAAGACGATGAGAAAGCCGAAGAATATTAACGATATTGTCTTGTTAAAACTATTAAATTATAATATAGTGCTCAAAATATGATTAATTTTACAATAATATAACAATGATACCAGGAGTTTATAGATAGTAGCACTTAGGAATGTCCAACGTAGCTAAAACGTTTCAATAGGTGGAGCCCAATTCCGAACGTACCCCTACCGTTATCTCTAATGTGGCAGTCTAATCTTCGTTTTTGCCTTTCCATCTCTCTTTAATATGTCAGCCAATAAGAAGGGCCGGATTATCACGTGAACAGAATGACGTGTTAAATACGCACCTACATGCAATACTTCGTCGTTTTGAGCTATTGGTTCAAAAGAAAGGCAGGCATTCTTCAGTGCTACGACGTATAAATTCCTGATAACAATGATACAAACAAATTAAATCAAAACTCTTACAGCACGATAATCAAAACTACTATACCAAATTCCCTGCAAATATCTTAGTGGAATTTGATAATTACCCGCTTTATATTTACAATATGTAAATAGTTGTATAATATGCCTGTACCACGCGGTATCTGTTTGTGTTTACATCACGAATTGTATTTGCAATATTCTACAACATTTTATACTATATTATACTATTTATTAATTTATTGACGTTCAATCGCATATAACGACGTATGCGATATGCAATAAAACAAATTTAAATTTCAACAGACTCTTTTCTGTTAAAATGCCATAATTTCTGGGTTTCTAGTCACTTAGCAACATACTAACAGCGAATTTAGAATGGAAGAGGAAACTCCTGCATTTTGGCTACACTATAGCCATGTTCACACTTGTACAGGGTAAACCGGTTCGAAGTGATTCAAACCGCTTTCAAATCGTATTGTGCCGTTCACATGTCACTTTGAAAGCGTTTTGAAGTGCTTCGAATGGGTTTCTTGTGTAAGTGTGAACATGGCTTTAGTAGCTGAAATAAGCTGCATAAATGGCCAGATCAACTTCCAGTCACATGACAAATATGGAGCTCTGGAACGAGGGAAGAGCAGTCCTACTGACCCACAGTTTCAGACCTACATTTCTGCCCAAGTTTCCACACCTTTACTTATTTCTCTCTGGTATTACGAGGCGACTATATAAGTGAGAAAATACATCGCGTGTATGATTTTACTGAACGAAATAAACCAATGAAGCGTGAGTAATTCATCACGTGACTTCGATATTAGAGTCCACGTGCGTCATTGAGTTAGTCTTAGTTCTTAATTCACATAAAAAAGCCTTTTATTATTCAAGTGAATTGCTCAAAGGTTAACGTTTCAACTGTAATAGTAGAATCCGTAAAAAAAATGTTTTAAGAGAATTTTTTAGCTGCATAAATTTTTAATGAAATTTCTTGGAACAGAAAAAGAAAAAAAAACAAAGTTCAAAGAACAGTTAAAACGGAGGTATTTTTTTTACTTTCAATGGAGCCGTATGATTTTAAAAATAATTCGTAGCAGGGAGACGCAGATAAGGAGTCGTATTGTAAGCTCTTTTTAGACTGGCAACCATAATTCTCAACTTCAATAACAACGGAAGAGATAAGAGAAAACTTGGTTAGAACTTATCACGTGGCAAGCGGCATCAGATTTCCAGAAAAACGCGCACAACGAACTTCCCTCTCGTGAGAATCTTAATAACTAGTTCAGTGAGTACAAGAAACAACACGCCACGTGCGCGGTTAATTTTGAAAATAGTACGTACACTTTGTGTTTGAGAGAGGGCGCAATATAGTAATTCAATATTCAAACAGTAACCCACGTGACAAAAAAATAATCCCTCCCTTCGACCCATTTCTCCTATTGTGGGAGGAGTCTGGGCTCGCGGGGTAGAATACGACTCCTTTTCTACTCCTCCCTGTTCGTAGGTGCTAGTATTTTGACTCGGCGGAGAAATACATTGAAATTTTTTATCCTTATACACGCTTAAAATATGATAAGCTTTAAAAGTGACGTTGAATGTCAAAGGCACAGGCAGAGTACCGCGATCAGTTGAAGTTCCAAACACGTCCAGTGCATCTGAGTAACGGTAAGCTTTAATTCTATTGATTTTAGATTGAGATGAAGTCTTTTGTTTCTTGTACGAGGGGTAATTTATTGAAACGAAGGGCGCACCATGCAGATCTTTCAACGTATCCACTCAAATTGACCAATGTAGTCAACGTGTTTCCTCAGTAACCACAATTCAGATGAAAGTATAATGTAGTTCAAATTTAGAACTTAGCAAAGGTCAAAGATTGAATTAGGATGGATACATCCAGGGTGATTCTGATGAGTCTGCCATTGATTAATGGGTGATTATTAGTCAGTCGGTAAATCAGTCAAATGGTTAATCAGTCGGACCAAGAGGAGCAGAAAGTCTAGCCTTTCATAAGGCTTTGGAAAAGCCCGGCCTGCACTGTTTTGGACTAACTAGATCCGGTTTTTGTTGATTGGCTAAGCAGCGACGCGTTTTATTGGTTAAATTATGTCGGCTGCTTATTTTTAGTGGTGGAAAAGGGTTGATCTCTGAATTGACCGTTGGCGTACGAAAGGTAATTTTAAAGTAGACAACATGGTCACGTGAACAACCGGAACTAGTTTCTCCAAATTCAGAGTCGGCTCCTATTTACAAAGTTTCTGCTCCTCATGGCATGTTCTCTTTGGTCGGTTGGTCAATCCGTCAGTCAATCATAGATAACACTACTAGTGTTTTCCTTGAAACTCAAATTAGTTTTAACTTCAGTTCAGTCGCGTCTGTTATAATGGAACTGAAATATAATACCAAAGCAACATTCCTACCCATATATTCAATTTCAACCCACACTTTTTGAATAAACCGACTTACCAAGCACCTTTCCAATTTTGAAACCAAGTATTTTTTATTATATTATTTTGACTACCAAATCGTATTTTTGACTGAATCGGCTATTCGGTTCTCGTCTGGCACTGGCTCCTCTTGAGTAGTTCATCTAAGTCCCGTATAGCGGCGCCACGATCTAGATCTCAATCAATGGGAAGAGGTTAAGAGCGTGGTGGGAATTTTTTTCCCTTCTTTCTGCTGGCTATTTCAAAGACTATCTGAACCAACCTCAACTCACTATTGGTCGTAGTATGAACGGGATAGGTCATAGACTTCACGGACCATATCTTATTGTATGTCTATAAGAGACCTGGGGTTTAATAATAATAAAAAAAACACTCTGGGATATATATGCTAATTGTTCTACAGAAATAAAAGAAAAAATAATTTTCCTCGTGAAAATTGGATTATGTAGTTCTAATTTGCATTTGTAACAAAGTAAGTATTTTGTATGAAATGCTAGGTTTATTATGACTTGCTTTCTATGTCAGTGAAGTTAGTTTTGTTATGTTTATACGTTCTTTACAATGTATCTTTGTTTTTATCTTAAGTAATTATGCAAATTTTGAATTGAGTTTCTTGGGGATGAAGTGTTTTTAATGGAAACGAAAATTTAAATTGTTTTAATTTGATAAAACTTATAAAGATATTATGATGAAGTTAACATCAATTCAGGCCTAAAATAATTTAAGGAAGTTTAAGAAATTGGATTAAATTAATTGATGAATGTGCAGATTTGATTTTTATTTAATTATTTTGCGAGAAAATCGAATCGGAGATTAAAATCACTTCTTAAATTTCCTGGTAGATTTTGAAATCTACATAGAGTATAATTTTATAAAGCGAAGCTTGATTTTAATATTCTTGTAAGGCATTGTTAAGAAATTGTTAAAAATATAGGGAAATCGTTAAAAATTTATGGAAATCGTTAAAAATTTAGGGAAATCGTTAAAAATTTAGGGAAATCGTTATAAAATCTTGGGAAATCGTTATAAAATCTTTGGGAAATCGTTATAAAATTTTTGGGAAATCGTTATAAATTTTTTGGGAAATCGTTATAAATTTTTTGGGAAATCGTTATAAAATTTTTGGGAAATCGTTATAAAATTTTTGGGAAATCGTTATAAATTTTATGGGAAATCGTTATAAAATTTTTGGGAAATCGTTATAAAAGTTTTGGGAAATTGTTATAAAAGTTTTGGGAAATCGTTAAAAAAATTTTGGGAAATCGTTAAAAAATCTTTGGGAAATCGTTAAAAAATCTTTGGGAAATCGTTAATAAAATCTTTGGGAAATCGTTAATAAAATCTTTGGGAAATCGTTAATAAAATCTTTGGGAAATCGTTAATAAAATCTTTGGGAAATCGTTAATAAAATCTTTGGGAAATCGTTAATAAAATCTTTGGGAAATCGTTAATAAAATCTTTGGGAAATCGTTAATAAAATCTTTGGGAAATCGTTAATAAAATCTTTGGGAAATCGTTAATAAAATCTTTGGGAAATCGTTAATAAAATCTTTGGGAAATCGTTAATAAAATCTTTGGGAAATCGTTAATAAAATCTTTGGGAAATCGTTAATAAAATCTTTGGGAAATCGTTTATAAAATCTTTGGGAAATCGTTTATAAAATCTTTGGGAAATCGTTTATAAAATCTTTGGGAAATCGTTTATAAAATCTTTGGGAAATCGTTTATAAAATCTTTGGGAAATCGTTAATAAAATCTTTGGGAAATCGTTAATAAAATCTTTGGGAAATCGTTTATAAAATCTTTGGGAAATCGTTAATAAAATCTTTGGGAAATCGTTAATAAAATCTTTTGGAAATCGTTAATAAAATCTTTGGGAAATCGTTAATAAAATCTTTGGGAAATCGTTAATAAAATCTTGGAAAATGGCGAAAAATTCTGGGTAATCCGGGGACATCGAAAATAAAGCAGGGCAAACTATTATTAATTTCCTAGACATAGGCAAAATTAACTTTAGAGGTGTTTTTTTTTTCGAAAGATAAAATCAAACTTTTCTTTGTTTTTGTTTTCTTCAATTCTCACTTTGATTGAAACGTTTTAAAGCCCCATTACACTGAGTTTTGAATCGAGTCGGTGAGCAGCGAATATTTGCAATTCTTTCACTTTTTGTTAAGTCAATAGTTCCACTCTGCGCGCCAAAAATAGAAAAGAAAATCTAAAAAGAGAATTCCCAGAAATTCCACTTACTTCGGAATCTAGTTGCGCCGTTTTGAACTTGAAAAATAAAAGTGTCACTTGCCTTTTTCGTGTAAAAGACAAACTTGAACTTGCTATTTCGCTGGCTTCTATATGAGACGCTTGACCGACTTCCGACAATTGAATCCAAAGGGCTAGTTAAGGTTTCTCTTTAGAAGTGGCGAAAATTGGGTCAAAACTATTTCGCCTGAAGCAGAACTTCAGAAGATAGTGGTTAGCCATCAAAATAGCCCTTTGAGGTCTACCTAATGTATATATAGGTATTTATTTTAAGAAAGAAATGGGAGTATTGTAGGCTGGCCATTCTTGTTAAGATTTATATTTTTCTATTTAGGAAAAATAGTCAGGGATTCCCAAAATTGGTGGGAAAATAGTCGGGGATTTCCAAAATTGGCGGGAAAATGGTCGGGGATTTCCAAAATTGGTGGGGAAATAGTCGGGGATTTCCAAAATTGGTGGGGAAATAGTCGGGGATTTCCAAAATTGGTGGGGAAATAGTCGGGGATTTCCAAAATTGGTGGGGAAATAGTCGGGGATTTTCAAAATTGGTGGGGAAATAGTCGGGGATTTCCAAAATTGGTGGGGAAATAGTCGGGGATTTCCAAAATTGGTGGGGAAATAGTCGGGGATTTCCAAAATTGGTGGGGAAATAGTCGGGGATTTCTAAAATTGGTGGGGAAATAGTCGGGGATTTCTAAAATTGGTGGGGAAATAGTCGGGGATTTCCAAAATTGGCGGGGAAATAGTCGGGGATTTCCAAAATTGGCGGGGAAATAGTCGGGGATTTCCAAAATTGGCGGGGAAATAGTCGGGGATTTCCAAAATTGGCGGGGAAATGGTCGGGGATTTCCAAAATTGGTGGGGAAATGGCCAGGTATTTACAACATTGGAGAAAACGTTCAGGGATTTAAAAAAGGAGACACATGTATCAGATAAGTCACTGGTTTGTAAATTAACTGGATGAGATGTGGGATAAATCCGGGATTTGAGGAATATGGAGAATGATCTAGGATAATTCAGCGAATTGTAGAATTTTTAGAAAGATGTGGGGTAAGTCATTGATTTGCAAAGAGAGAGGAAAGTTGCAGGGATATGTTGGGTATATCTTTGGGTCTATCAAACCTTGAATCGAGAAAAACTAAATTTGAGCCAGAGATGATCAAGTTAGCTTAGTTAAACACTGAAAAAAAAATCTGAAAATATCGGCCGAACTCTGCTTTGAAATCCTTCATAGTTTCTTCTATAATTTAATTTTAACTCCTATATTTTAACTTGGCGCAAAAAATTATTAATCTACAGGGTGTTTCTGAAAAGTCCATCACAAATTAAGGGGCGTGTTTATGGGACCAAACTGAGCGGAAAGTACCAAAGAACATGGGGTGTACAACATTTTGTTACGGAGATATGGCCTTCCAAACATTCGCCCCTAAAACAAGGAAATATCCAAAAATGAGGAGTAACACTTAAGACCGACTAACCAGCTTGTTTAAAATTACTAGACAATTTCAATAGCCTTTAATCGAACAATTGATTTCTACCTTTACTAATCAGAAGCGTATAAATGAGTAGAAGTATGCCTACGGTGGTAATGTAAAATTAATCCCAAGTGACATGATGTTTCAAGATCTTCCCAGCACCAAGTAAAATGGTTCTGATTGAAGGGACTTTTATTAGCACAGCGTAAACAACGTTATTTTCAGGAATTAGTCCAAATGTCCACGGGCGGCATTACAAAAACGAGGCAGTCTTTCGAATGATACTTGGACATGTTGGAAGATCCCTGGCTTGTTCCTGTTATCTCAAACCGTAAAAAGCTACGCAAATCTTCATCATCACGGACAACACTCTTGTACGTTAGGTATGACCTTGAGAAAACCTAAAAGGACATCTCGAATGTATTTGAAAAACCCATCTCCAATTAAGGGGCGTGTTGTTTGTTTCCAACAGAGTAAACTCGCCCAGAGAACAATTACAATGCAGAGCAACGTTTCGGCGTTAATGGCCCACAAAGGTGGTCCCAAAAACAAGAACAAACTTTAATTTGTTTCGTTCAGTAAGTGTTTCATGTGTCATAGATAAAACGCCATGATTAATGCACGAAGAAAATGAATTTATTGACAAGTTTTAACATTTAATTGCAACTAGTTACAAAAATTGTTCAAAGTGTTCACCACCCGCGTTAAGGCACACATTAGCACGTCTTACAAATGATTCCCTTACACGTTGAAAAATGCCTGGAGTTTCGCGAATTGTTTGACAGCCGTGAATTATTCGTCGACGTAGCTCTTCAACATCGGGCACTTCAGTCTGATAAACTAAGTCTTTCAGGTGGCCCCAAAGAAAGAAATCACAAGGGTTCAGATCGGGTGATCGAGCAGGCCACTCCACAGGTCCACCTCGACCTAACCACCGCAAAGGGAAGGTCGCGTTAAGATAATTTCGGACCGCGATGCTGAAATGTGGTGGTGCACCATCGTGCATGAACCACATTCTGTTTACCAAACCTAAGGGTACGTCTTCGAGTAGTTCCGGTAAATCGTCCCGTAAGAACTGCAAGTAAGCCACACCGTTTAACCTGGGCTCTAGGAAATATGGCCCAATTAAATTGTCACCCACAATACCACACCACACGTTTAAACTGAATTGTACTTGGTGACTTCTAACGCAAGTTGCGTGGGGGTTTAGCTGGGACCATTGATGTTTATTATGTAAGTTAATAATACCATCCCGTGAAAAGTTAGCTTCGTCAGTAACCAACAAATCCCGTGGGAAATCGATATCGTTTACTTTAGCCAGAAACCACTGACAAAACGCCGTGCGTCGTGGGTAGTCCGCTGGATTCAAACCTTGAACTTTTTGAACATGGAAAGGATGAAACCGGTGGCTTCTGAGGATTTTCCACACGAGCGTGTGGTTTACGCCTAATCGGCGACCAACTAGGCGGGTACTTGATTCAGGCTCGTCCTCGAAAATGGTGAGAACTTCGTCTTCTACGGCCTCTGGGATGGCTCTCGCTCTAGGTTGAGGTCCAGCCGGTTGGATTCGTCCATCTTGCCTCAAACGTCTGTCCACAGCCTCGAACGTCAGTCGATTTGGTAGTCGCCTCTGCGGAAATCTTTCCTGATACAAGCGTACAGCTGCAGCGGCATTCCCCTCGGCTAGTCCATACATTAGGTGCATATCCGCATATTCGGCATTTGTGAAGAAAGGCATTGTAACAGACTTCGTTGAATTATGAGTTTAATAAAACAAACACATGTACGTGAAACCTCTTTTATTCCTTTCTTAAAAAACATAGTGCTCTGTTTTAGTGCTCTGTTTTTTAAGAATAGGCGAAGTTCTCACTATTTTCGAGGACGATCCAAAAACAAGCAGCCGCCAATTGGTTTGCTGATTAAGAAAAAACCACACGCAACTTGCGTTAGAATTCACAAAGTACAATTCAGCTTAAACGTGTGGTGTAGTATTGTGGGTGACAATTTAATTGGGCCATATTTCCTAGAGCCCAGGTTAAACGGTGTGGCTTACTTGTAGTTCTTACGGGACGATTTACCAGAACTACTCGAAGACGTACCCTTAGGTTTAATAAACAGAATGTGGTTCATGCACGATGGTGCACCACCACATTTCAGCATCGCGGTCCGAAAACTTGTCAATAACATTTTCTTTGTGCATTAATCATGGCGTTTTATCTATGACACATGAAATACTTACTGAACGAAACAAATTAAAGTTTGTTCTTTTGTTTGGGACCACCTTTGTGGGCCATTAACGCCGAAACGTGGCTCTGCATTGTAATTGTTCTCTGGGCGAGTTTACTCTGTTGGAAACAAACAACACGCCCCTTAATTGGAGATGGGTTTTTCAAATACATTCGAGATGTCCTTTTAGGTTTTCTCAAGGTCATACCTAACGTACAAGAGTGTTGTCCGTGATGATGAAGATTTGCGTAGCTTTTTACGGTTTGAGATAACAGGAACAAGCCAGGGATCTTCCAACATGTCCAAGTATCATTCGAAAGACTGCCTCGTTTTTGTAATGCCGCCCGTGGACATTTGGACTAATTCCTGAAAATAACGTTGTTTACGCTGTGCTAATAAAAGTCCCTTCAATCAGAACCATTTTACTTGGTGCTGGGAAGATCTTGAAACATCATGTCACTTGGGATTAATTTTACATTACCACCGTAGGCATACTTCTACTCATTTATACGCTTCTGATTAGTAAAGGTAGAAATCAATTGTTCGATTAAAGGCTATTGAAATTGTCTAGTAATTTTAAACAAGCTGGTTAGTCGGTCTTAAGTGTTACTCCTCATTTTTGGATATTTCCTTGTTTTAGGGGCGAATGTTTGGAAGGCCATATCTCCGTAACAAAATGTTGTACACCCCATGTTCTTTGGTACTTTCCGCTCAGTTTGGTCCAATAAACACGCCCCTTAATTTGTGATGGACTTTTCAGAAACACCCTGTATAAATCCTTCAAGCGAAATTGAATTTTGTAAATTTTATTTCTTATCGGTGAAGGCTTTAGTTTAAAGAAAAAACTTCTAAAGTTCCTACACTTGAATTTATCCAATTTTCTTAAATAGTTTTCCCTTCTATACACTTTTTTTCAACATTTTAAAATATCTTAGTATATATTTTACCTTATTTCAGTTATAAATTTCTTATATTCCCCATGAACGAACTTAAAGATTTACTGCCCTCCAGAAGCGATATCTAGTTTTCTAGGGAGAAGTTCTAAGATGCCTAAGTGTTCGTGCGCCATAGTCCCAGTCCCCCTTTCAAAATACAAGGGAGGACGTAAAAGGAGGCCGGGTTATTTCGCCTCTCACGGTTTTGTTGCTAATTTTTCCTATTTTAATTGTTTAGTCTGTAACATGATAAATCTTAGAAAGGCTTAGATTATTTAAGTATCTCTTTATAGGAAAGATTCTTTTCTAAGCAAAGAAAGTGTACTCTAACCGAAATGCATTAGACACGTTTTATCTTTCGCCAAACGTGTTTTATCGATATTTGGTCCAATATTGAGCTTTAGTTGTAGGACAAAAAAAGCCGCCACAATATTCCAAGAAATCTATTGTGGCTATCACAAGGTAATAATTCAACTACAAGTAACCATAGTGGTAGGACAAGATAAGCCACAATATTCCAAGAAATCTATTATGGCTATCACAAGGTAATAATACAACTAAAAGTAACTAGCTTGCTACAATACGACTCTCAGTTTGAAGATTTCATCTCTAGCGTTGATAAAAAATGCTCTTTATTTTTTACGTCTTGGTTTAAAGATATCTTTTTAATAATAGTGAAAATTAGACACAGTGGTATTTCAACATTTAAAATTGCTTCCCCTTGGACAAGTTCATTCGTTTTCCTCTCCACCGGTAGGGTGCGTTATTGTAAAAGGTACGTCTCTGTCTTGGCTGGCGCTTTCGAAATTGTACTCAACCTATTGGATCGGGTCTACTGGGGATCTCCACGGCACAACTTTTAGAACTGTAGAGTCTATGGCTAAATTAAGCAGCTATTCCCTTGGAATTGTATTATTATCTTGGGTGATTATGTACGGTTTGAATACAGCGTGTTACTGATAAGTATGCCATAAATTAATTGGGATGTTATTTCTTCGATTTTGACTCATAAATGTTCTATGAAATTTTGCTCTTATGGTCAGTATTTTCCAGTTATGATATGATGGGTGTTTTAGGGATGACCCCTTAATTAAATTAGAAATCATTGTATTTCAGTTTCTTAATTAAATTTAAGGGATCATACGTAAAATACTATGGACAATCTTAACTTGAAAACAGTGTCCCTTGTGGAAAAATGGAGATAGAAGTATAGAGCATTTTCGACTCAAAATTGATTTCGCAAAGAACATCCCCATTAATGTATGGCAGACTTATCAGAAACACTATGTATATCCCAAACTTTCCGTAAAAAACGTCCTCAAACTAGATATATCTTGGTATAGCCGGTAAATACATAGTGCAACTTCCGTTCTTGTAGGACTAGTATAAAACCTTCCGGCCAAAGATTTCGGAACCACGCAACCCGAATTCGGGCCTATAAATATATAATGCCTCCAGTCGATGACCTACAGAGCCGACTACGGAAACGCGTGCTTTTTTTCGGATTCGATTTGTAGAGTTAGCATGTATTCAAGTATTTATCTTTCTTAGCGCTATCGTGTTAATTTTGATGTTTTTATTGTAACTCTAAATAATTTGAAAAGTCCTTTTAAGTATCTAAAAACGTGTATGTGGCATTCTAGAAGAGTGTACAAATGAATGAAAATTAGATTTTTTTACCTTTATCTTAAATAATTAAAAAAGTATAATTGATATTAACTATTTTAATCGTCATTAATTTACCTTAACTTTAGCTAAGTCGTTTTAAGAAACTTTATTCATAAAATAATTTTATACATAGCTATGGTTGATGTTTGAATTCAAGCGTATGCCTCTTTAACAATTCTTGGAACTTAAGGTTATTTAAGGCGATTGAATCGCAAAAATTCATAGGAAAACCCGCAATTGTGAGAACCTTTGGCGGAAGCCCTGCCATTGAGAGGCTAGACGTTTCTCGTAACCCTAGCCGATCACCGCCTACATCTTAACCCTAACGATGATAATGGAGTAAAAGCCAAAAATTGCTTTCTGCGAACACGTTTGCGATTTGCCAACTGCGAACGCGGTGACAGACACCCACACACACCCCGACACGTCCAGTGTAATACTTCTCTGTGACGTCATCGTCACTCGGAGAGGAAAAAACTATGGGTGAAGCGCCCATACAGGGGCCGTAAATCCCACGTATTCCCTATAGACGCCTGTAGAACTTTTGTTCTCTCAATTCACCAATCTAATGAGAGAAGCTAGCTTAAAGGGTATATATAAAATATAGTTACTAGCAAATTGATAGACAATGTGCCATTGTTTTTAATTGTAATATCATAAAATATATTAAACATTCCCACCTCTTTACGTTATATCAGGGATAGATTTAATTTTATAAGTAGGAATGGAGAATGGTTAGTATATACTTCAGTCCGACTCATGGCCTAGTATAGAGCCCCTCCGTCCAACACCTAACGAAAAGTTGAGATTATCTTATTGGCTCACTTAAACTACGTTTTGATGACGTTGCTGACGGGGACGGTGAAAAATACGTAATTCTTTTTTACCTCTGTCGCTATGACCCGCCTCTTTTTTTTCATACCCCTCCGTCCCGTGGAAGGGGGCCCAGGACTTTGACGCATGCCCAGTTTACTCTGTTCTCCATTCCTACTTCTAAAATTAAATCTATCCCTGGTTATATGAAGAATTATTGAAATTTCAGACTTTATTAAGAAATACAATAAGTATGTTTTCATGTTTAGAGAGTTCTATTATTAGACACTGAAATTTAGAGAATGGGAGAATAGATATTATGTGTAATTCAATTCAACCTTTGAGCTATGAAGGGATAGAATTCCATAGCCTCATCAGTGCATTAAGAATGGGCATCGGTACTTTGAATCTATCCGCCGAGTCGCTATAAGCTTACACTCATGATATTGCCCAATCACTACTCCAGGAAAAAGAAACACCACTACTTGAAAATATAGTTCTTTATATATAACGCATTGTATATCCTTTTAAGAAAATATATTTGTTTTTTTTTTTAAATTTCTTGTAATAGCACTGGGTGTTGACACAGTACCTTTAAATTTTGGATAGCCAGGTAGTTCCGTATTTCAGTAATTCTAGCATACTATTATAACTTAATGTATTTAAAGTTTATGCTAGCCAGTATAGCAATTCTTAAACAGAAATAACCTTTTAACCTTTCAATAAATAAATTATATTTATATTTATTATATATATATATATAATATATTATATATTATATATTATATATTATATATTATATATTATATTATATTATCTCTGATAACTTCTCAAAATTTTGTCTCGAAATCTGTAACCTTTCAACATATAGAATATAATCAGAAGTAAAATAACCCACATATGTAATCCGCTTCTGATATAATTAAACTTTTACCAATTTTTTATTTTCTGCAAATAAAAAACCCCTTTTCATCAGATTTCTTTGTCTCTCTAAAAATATACTTTTTCAACGTGTAATAACGAAATGTCATCAATTCATAATAATGCTCCGATAAAAAACTCTATTAATATCCCTTGGAAAAACTTCAATACCCCTTTTTAAACGGCATCGGAAACTGGCGTTCTATCTCTTTGAAAAAGTTTGTTGTGAAGTTTCAAATTTCGATGTTAAAAGCAATTGGTATCGAAATCTTTCAAAAGAAAACTTTGAAGGTATCCTGAATCTGCAAAGTCTTTGAAATCTTTCCCTCTATAAGTTATTTAACGTACATGCGTCAGTCGTGATGAATTGTGATGCAGTGGTTCTCGCCTTGCTTCAGTGCTATGATTGATATGTTATGTTATGAAAAATTGATTTTCTCCGTTCGGAATATATTACGAAAGGCAAATGCCGTTTATAATCTCGCGAAGAACAAATTTTCCCAAGGTATTGTCAGAAAGAGATATTAGTAGAAGGGTGACACTCTGTACCCTTTTAATACAACGCTTTGTGGTACACTTCTCTCGAAGAAAAGTATTATAAACTTCTGTTAAAATTTATATCTAGAATATTCACAAGCTTTTTATGATATAATTATTAATTAAGATAAACAAGCGTTTGCACTAGTAAAACTTATAAAATGTACGAATGATATTCCTTCAGGATGTTATACCCACCTTTTTAACCTCCATGTTCGACTTCAAATTCCAACATAAAACCTGCAGTATTTCAAATGTTAGGCCTGGTGAATTCCTTGAAATGTAAGGAATATTTTATTTTTCCATTTCTTTTTTAAAAGAAGATCGAGGTCGCGAAAAAATCTTTATGAATTTGAATAAATGAATGAATGTTTGAATCAATTGTAGAAACTCTTTTTCTTGAAAATAGTTTTGGTAAAAATAAGAACTTGTTTTTGTTGAAATTCTCCGGGTTTTGAACGCACCTGAGCAAATAGTCATCTCGAACAAATGATTTTGCTCTGCGGACCTCGGGTGGGGAAACCCCTTCTATTGAGAAAACATCGTGGTCGAAAATATCTACTCTCTCTTTTTTTGGAATGCACTGTCTTTTTGGCTCTCGGGCGAGCATTACGTTTTACATAGCTCTCGGGCGAGCAATTTCTTTTTCTCAAGCGCGAGAAACTTTATTCGGTCCACGTTGCGGAAAATCAATTCAGTCTAATATGTGTAACTTTACTATTTTTGCTCATTAAATGTTTTTAGTTTAAGAGTCGAGTATTTAGTCATTCTAATAAAACCAGCGACACTATCCCTTTAAGAAAAATCCCCACATTATTTGGTGCCGAAACCCGGGCTTAAGGGACAAATTCGGTCAGTGAGGACTTTCGTGAATAAAAAGTCGCGGCAAAAATTGGAATTCGTTGGACTAAAGTAAAATAGTAAAGATGGCTACAGAATTGGCCAAACAAGTTCGGAAACGGGCAGTCATAAGATCCCAACTAACAACTACGTGCAACGCAATTGAAGACTTGTTAGAGGAGGAAATCTGTAACTATGAGGATCTGGAGCAAGCGTTAAACAAACTTAATCGGAAGGAGGAGCTTGAGGCGCAATACAGCGAGGCTATTCAAAATCTAGTGGACACTGAAGAGGCCATGACGAATGAAATAATTCTTCAGGAAAAGGTTCGGGACGAAATATCGAATTGGAAAACAAAGGCTACGCGAAAACTTCGTCAAGAAAACGTTTCAGCGGGAACTGTGGAAGCGCCTGGCGGACGGGCATCGGGTAACGGGGGAAGACGAGCGGCTGCGGTGAAGCTCCCCAAAATCGAGATGGAAAAATTCAACGGTGACTTTACAAAATGGATCAGTTTTTGGAGTCAATACGACACGGCTATCCATAGTAACATCGACCTTCACCCTACGGAAAAGTTCACATACTTGAAGTCCTTTCTGGAGGGTTCCGCCGCTACCACTATAAAAGGCCTCACCAATACCGAACAAAACTATGAAGAAGCCATAGGCTTTTTAAAGAAACGTTTCGATCGCCGAGAAATATCAGTGGGTACTCATATGAAAACACTTAGAGAGATAGAGCCTGTAAAGCGTTCGTCAGATATTCTCGGTTTGAGGCGGTTTTACGACACTCTTGAGGTGGAGATTCGGAGCTTAGACGCGCTGGACATTTCTACAGACAATTTCGGTCCCTTGCTATGCCCCATGCTCTTGGGCTGCCTCCCTGACGATATCGCCCTTCAGTTTAGTCGAAATCAAAATGGAACTAGTGAGTGGGACATTCGAGCATTAATTGACTTCTTGGCAGAGGAAGTCTCCTGTCGGGAACGCGCCTTTGCGGTCACAAAACCAGTCGGTGCGGGAGCGGCGTCGAACAGCCGTGGACGCGAAACGAAACTAAGCGAAGATAGGCAAGCTTATAGGTCGTCTAGAGCTCCATTCTTAAATTCACGTCGCGAAAATACGTCATCGGCTATCACTCTTCATGCCGGTGTTGAGACGAACAATTGCGATTTCTGCGACGAAAAGGGGCACAGTAACGCGGAATGTACTAAACTCTCAGTCGCGGAAAAACGGGAAATAGTACGCGAGAAACGCTTGTGCTTCACTTGTGTAAAATCGGGTCATAGCGTGAGGAACTGTCGTAAACGGAAAAGGTGCAAAAGGTGTGACAGAAAACATCACACGAGTCTATGCGAAGAATCGGAAACACTAACAAGAGACGAGAGCGGAAACGGAAGCGAAGCTACTGTTGACACCAGCGTTGCTTCGGTGGCGTCAAATCCACCTAGAGGGAGAGCCGTTCTTCTCCAAACGGCTCAAGCCGTAGTCTCTAACGGCACGGGAGGGAAGACATCTCAGGCGAGATGTCTACTAGATGGCGGCAGCCAGCGCACCTTCGTGAAGGAAGAGCTTTCCCGACGACTAAATCTACCTGTCGTGGGCGAGGAAAAGCTCACGGTATACGCCTTTGGTAACGAAGTCGGAGCGGAAACGATTCGAAGAAGAGTACGGATTACCCTTACCAACACCCAAGACACCGGACGTACTATCGAGATTGAGGCTCTAGAATCCCCGCACATTTGCAGCGCTATCGTGGCGGTTCCAGAAGAAAAGGCCGTTTTAGATTTACTACAAAAGGGTTACCAACTTGCGGACTACGGGCAGCAGTTAAATGGCGGGAACACAGAAGTTGGACTCTTAATTGGGTCGGATAACTATTGGAACATCGTGCAAAACCAAGTGGAGCGATTGGGGCCTGGACTGGTAGCGCTAAACACGCTCTTCGGTTGGACCATCCAGGGTCCGACAACCTCGACGTCTGTCGTAGCTACTCAAAACTCGTTAGCTGTCATGAAAATAGTAGTATCGGAGACAGAACTGTCAAACCAAATTGAAGCATTTTGGAACCTTGATACTATGGGAATCGTGAGTAACGGGATTGAGCTAACCGGAAATAAAACCCTCGAGGACTTTGATAAATCTATTAAACACACGGGTGAGAGATACGAGGTCAGTTTTCCGTGGAAAAACAATCGAAACGAACTGGCAGACAACTACTCGGTTGCAAAAAAACGCGTACTCGGGCTGGCGAGAAAATTTCGCTCGGATCCGTTCTTACACGCGCAGTATCGGGAAATAATTCGGGAACAAATCACGAACGGGATCATCGTTAAAGTGAACCCAATGGAAGACGTGGAAACCGGAAGCCCGGTTTACTATTTGCCGCATCACGCAGTTACTCGACCAGATCACGATACGACGAAAGTACGCATTGTTTACGACGGGTCTTCCCACGAGAGGGGAGAGTTATCTCTCAATGATTGTTTGGAATGTGGTCCGAACCTAAATCCTGAAGTATTAGATCTCCTTATTCGATTTCGGACATTTCGAGTCGCCTTTGTTGCAGACATCGAGAAGGCCTTTCTGCAAGTGGGTCTTTCTCCCTCTGATCAAGATGCGGTCCGTTTCCTGTGGCCAGAGGATCCCTTGAAACCGCTCGAGCTAACTACCTACAAGTTTACGAGGGTCCCGTTCGGGGCTACGTGCAGTCCCTTTCTATTGGCGGCGACGCTAAGGTATCATCTGCGGGAAAACGAAGGGAGTTACGGGGAGATTTGCGAAAATTTACGGAAGGGATTTTACGTGGACGATCTTATTTCGGGTGCCTCCCAGGAAGCAAAGGCTTACGAAATCTCTCGTAAAAGTAGGCTACTAATGACTGGAGCTGGAATGAACCTCCGAAAATGGACTTCTAACTCTCCAAACCTCAGACAATTGTGGAACGAAGAGGCTCCTTCAACGGGCGAAAGCGAGGAATTAAGGCGCAAGGTTCTCGGAATGAGCTGGAAAATCGCGGAAGATTCGCTTGGTTTCGATTTCAAGTCGTTACTTGAATTCGTAGAGAGCCGTACGGGAGCCTGTACCAAGCGGAAAATTCTACAGAGCGTAGCCCGCGTATTCGACCCAATTGGCTTCTTAACGCCGTACGTCATTCGGATGAAGATTTTGTTCCAGCAACTTTGGGAGAGAAAGGTTGGCTGGGACCAACAGTTAACTGGAGAGCTAGCGGGACTCGCGGAAGAGTTTCAAGCGTGGTGTAAGGACCTCCCGCGAATTCAAGATCTGGATGTATCTCGTCATCTTTTCGACGGTGCCCCTGACGAGGAGATTAAGAGTCTGGAACTCATAGCGTTTTGCGACGCGAGCCCAAAGGCATATGCGGCTGCCGTATACGTTCGGTACGTGCTTTCGGACGGTCACATCGGAGTGACATTTTTGACTTCAAAATCGCGTGTCGCTCCTCTAGGTAAACTAACGTTACCTAGACTGGAACTCATGGGTGCTCTCTTGGGTGCTAAGCTGGTTACCTACATCAAGCCTAACTTTGCGGGAAGGTTATCGGGAATTCGACTGTACACGGACTCTACGATCGCGTTACATTGGATAAAAGGACAATCGGAAAAATGGAAACCCTTTGTCGCGAATCGGGTAAACGAAATTCAAAATTTGACGGAATCAGCCACGTGGAGCCATGTAAAGGGGTCCGAAAACCCTGCTGACCTACCCACGAGGGGGAAAAGTGTCAGTGAACTGTTCGGAAGCAAAATCTGGTGGCATGGACCTGATTGGCTTCAGTTGGAGGAAGATGCTCGGCCAACGTCAAATCCTGACGTCCCTAAAGACACTGAGCTAGAGCCTGAGCTACGAGCAAAATTCAAAGATGCTGTTCAAGCTAGTTGCAGCGTAGAAGAGAGGAAAGAATCACTAATAGATCTGTCAAATTACAGTTGGCTTCCTAAGGCTAAACGAGTAGTCGCGTGGATAATTCGTTTCACTACAAACTGCAGGCGTAGCATTAAAGACCAGGCTAAAGGAAACCGTAAACGATCCCTCACTCCGCTAGCTTCTGTAAATAAATTGACTACCGAAGAAGTACTGCAAGCTGAGACGCTGTTGATTCTGCAGGCCCAAGAGATGGATTTTCGAGAAGAGCGAACTCGGCTTCTGTTAAAGAAGAAGGTATCTTCCCATTCACGCATCTTCACATTAAACCCTATTACGGGCGAAGACGGTCTACTACGCGTTGGTGGTCGGCTTCAAAAATCGAAGCTTACGTACGGCGAACGCCACCCAATCATTTTGTGCTCTCGGAATCGGTTGTCGGAATTAATCGCGATGTATCATCACGTGCGCTTGATGCATTCCGGGTTGCGAGATACTATTACTGATGTGCGGGAAAAATTCTGGATCATACGTGGGCGTCAAATGATAAAGAAGCTTGTGCAACGCTGCATCACGTGTAAGCGGTTCTCTGTGAAGCCAGGGACGGCCGTAGTAGCACCCCTTCCGCGAGATAGAATCACGGAAGCCCCTCCTTTCAAGGTCACCGGAATTGATTTCGCGGGTCCACTTGTGGTCAGAGATGGAAAATCGGGTACTAAAAAGGTATACATCGCGCTGTATACCTGTGGCGTTACAAGAGCTACGCATCTGGAGTTGGTTAAAGACCTCTCCTCGGATTCCTTCTTGATGTCTTTTAGACGGTTCGTTTCGCGAAGAGGGCTTCCAGGTACGATCTATTCAGATAACGCGCGTACCTTTAAACGGGCGGAATCGGATCTTCGTGACATGTGGGATCACATGAATAGTTCGAAGTTTTTGGAATTTCTGGTCGATCAGGAAATTAAGTGGAAGTACATAGTCGAACGTGGTGCGTGGTGGGGTGGATTTTATGAACGGCTCGTAAAATCCACCAAAACCGCTTTGCGTAAGGCTCTCGGGCGAGCTCTTCTTACGTCAGAAGAAATGGAAACCATGTTGACGGAAGTTGAAGCCATTCTCAATTCGCGCCCACTCACATTCGACTACAACGAAGCTGAAGACCCTCGACCCCTGACACCCGGCCATTTTCTCATCGGGGAACGGATAACAGCGCTTCCGTCTCGTTATTATGGAAATTCTGACCCCGTCAACGCTAATCGAAATGACCTAACACGACGGCTTCGATATCGACAACGGCTATTGGAAAATTGCTGGACCCGTTGGCGAACAGAATACCTTCGGGAGCTTATCACTGCTCACAAATTCACTCAACCTAGTCGCGAAACGGAACTCAAGATTTATGATCTCGTGCTCATTCATGAAGAAAAGTTACCGCGCACCATGTGGAAAACCGGAATAGTGCAAGAACTGATCTATGGAAGAGACAACAAGGTGCGGGCTTGTCAGCTAAAAACAGGGGGAGGCCAAGTACTCCGACGACCCATTCAGCTAATTTACCCTCTTGAGATTATGAGTTAATAAATATTAACTCATCGGCGGGGAGTGTGTAGAAACTCTTTTTCTTGAAAATAGTTTTGGTAAAAATAAGAACTTGTTTTTGTTGAAATTCTCCGGGTTTTGAACGCACCTGAGCAAATAGTCATCTCGAACAAATGATTTTGCTCTGCGGACCTCGGGTGGGGAAACCCCTTCTATTGAGAAAACATCGTGGTCGAAAATATCTACTCTCTCTTTTTTTGGAATGCACTGTCTTTTTGGCTCTCGGGCGAGCATTACGTTTTACATAGCTCTCGGGCGAGCAATTTCTTTTTCTCAAGCGCGAGAAACTTTATTCGGTCCACGTTGCGGAAAATCAATTCAGTCTAATATGTGTAACTTTACTATTTTTGCTCATTAAATGTTTTTAGTTTAAGAGTCGAGTATTTAGTCATTCTAATAAAACCAGCGACACTATCCCTTTAAGAAAAATCCCCACATCAATGTTTATTGACTCAGAAAAAAATCACTTTTGAAGAAGGGATGAACCCTCAACTTGTTCATCGATCAAAAAAATTCTTAAAAACTAACAAAACACCGGCCCAAAAAAATACCACCAAGAACATATTGGCAAAGGACAAAAATTCGAGGTTCGAATTACTACAATGCAATAAGATAATTAACCACACGTAATGAATTAAGTATAAAATTATCGCTTATATCGTAAGTTCATAGGATATGCTCCATAAGTTTGTCACTGGTTACAAACTGGAGCTTGTCATGAAGTGACGTAGGTCATACATTCTTGTAAAGCGACGCCTGGTGAGGCGCTGTCAAAGGCTTAGTAAGTACAGACTAAATAGGAAGATGGACTGCAAAATTAACCGAGTGCAGTCTATTCTCGCGTCGTTCTCCCTCGAACTTAAGTCTCTAGCATTACGAAACCTAGGAAGTGTTATACTTATGGTGATATACTACTGAAGATTAACGTCCCTAGAAGTCTAGTTTCAGCTCTTCGTTTAAAGATATTGTAAATTTGTTAGGCTTAGTAAGCAAAGAAAAGACAGGTCAATCGTATTCCAATTAGTTGACTCAGCCAATTAAATTGAAAAAACCTTGATTGGTACAGTCAACATTTAAACTCTGTCTCGTTGGCAGATCTCTTTTGTAAGTCAGCTCTATTTACTGATTGTCTGGTAGGCTGCTCTATTGAAATTGTAAAAGTTGTATTAAAACTTTCAACAAAATACTAAAATTCGGGTTTTTTTTGCAATGGTACAATAAAGAAAATAAGATGTAAATAGTATTTTGCGCCTTTAACGTAACTTAAGCATGACATGCAGTATCGATACTCAGCTTCCGGTTTTATGGGCGAATACAACCATTTACGAAACCTTTTACCAGAAGTAGGATAAGGGACTAGAAGTGAAGTGCTCTAGCATTGGTAATAGATCCTGGCACTAATGAAAAAATTTGAGGATTTTATGCCGCTTTCATCGCGCCTACACTAGAGAGAAAAAAAATGGTCGAGTTTAAAAAAAATTTCCTACCCCTTCCCCTCAACATGAAGCCGCGGAACACGGACGCGGGTGCTTGAATCTAGTTCGGCCGTCTACCGCCACGAGCGTCTCACGTTTTGGAGGGGAAATTCAGAAACCGCTACCATAGGGCCAACCGTTCGTGCGTTACCAAGAATATTCCCTCTCGCCAAGTGAAGAATTTGGGTATCTCGATACTTCTAGTCCCTTATCTTACTTCTGTTTTTACCTAAGTATTTTCTTCTAAATTTTTTCACAAAGAACGCTTAAGAAAACAAACTTTAGAAAGAGATTTTCTCCCAAAAGAACAGTTTCAAATCTTCTTATCGCTGCGTCAATCTTCAACCGACCTACGATAATACCAGAAAAATCAATATTGGCACAGTTTTCAAACAAACTAAACTTTCCAATTAATTATTTGAGGAATTTTGCTTTAAAACTTTTCTCTATGATGTCAGTTCTGATCTCATTTTCAGCTGTCTGAAACGTCCCATTCGAAATTCAGTTTCGTTATTATGTGAACCACAATGCCTTCCTATTTTAATATTCACAAAAGAGAGCAAACGTTCTGTCTAAAGCACAATAAGATAAATAGGCTTTTGAATATTTTATTTATACGCATTTTTATAATTAATGCTTTCAGGAATACATACAGCTACTAGGAATCATTGTGTAGCCGTTTCTCAACGTATCTAGGCGGATTTTGTAGGAAGCGCTGGACTAATAATTATGTATGATGAATTTTACCTAGCGAATTTATAACCTATCGTGTTGCGTTGCGTTGCTAAAAACCAACGAATGAAATCGCTGTTAGAATGACGTCAGAATTATAAGGCGTGACGGATTGCAAGTTCTTAAGCCCGGCCCACAAAATACGCAGCTCTTTAATTAAAACACATTAACGCAATTAATTTTTTTACAAACCAGATTAATCTTTGGATGCTTACTATATTCAAGAAGCGATATCTAGTTTACTAGGGAGAAGGCATAAGATGCCTAAGTACTCGCGCACCATAGTCCCAGTCCCCCTTTCAAAATACAAGGGGGGACGTAAAAGGAGGCCGGGCTATTTCGCCTCTCCTCAGTCGGAAAATACGTAATTTTCGTCATTCGCATCGCGCTGACGTGAGTTTTCAAGAACCAATGAGATTCTGGCTATAATTTAGAGGCGGAGATTAACTCCGGATCTACGTTTGGACAGGAGATAAAGCTAGAAATATGGCAAATTTATACCTTCTCCCTAGTAAACTAGATATCGCTTCTTGGTATATTTCAATTAGACATACTGGGAAGCAATTCACTAATTAATAAAGGCTTACTTTGAAATTATTAATTATTACTTTACTAAACTCTCTGCGGTCTTTAGGATAATCGTGTATTACCAAACGTTGTACTAAGGCAGTTTTTAATATAATTTTTCTTTTTTGGCTTTTATCGCTTAAGTCGTTCCAATCCGATCAATATGATGAGATGAGGGAAATGGTTTTTTGGCTAAGGACCCTAATCTGGCTGACTATTTTCGAAGTGCTCCACGCCCAAATGTCGTATTACTTTATAAGTCTAAATGCCTATTATCAAAAGTAAATAGCCGGAAATGAAAATCCCTAAGAACTCTTACTATTTAAAAAAGACTCTGCCTTAAAGGGATTGTGAATAGGAGAATGAAGTTTTTCTAACCGATTCTGTGATTTAATTAGCTTTGCTTGTTTAATTAGACACGTGTCAACGATTACGTGAAATATTTCGCGGGTTTAATTTGAATTTTATCAGTTTCGTCGGAGAGTGTCGAGATGGCGCCACCTTGTTGCGTCGTTTCTTAGCCATAGCTTACTCGATCATGCCTCACTGACGCATGATCTAGTCAATATATGATCAGACAATATATCATTTATTTTTTAGAGTTCAGGCTGTATGTGTTATTTTGGATTCAGCTATTTTAGTATTTAAATGTCTTGTTTCGAAAACCGCCATACACGACCAGGGATAGATTTAATTTTAGAAGTAGGAATGGAGAACAGAGTAATCTGGGCGCGCGTCAAAGTCCCGGACCCCCTTCCGCGGGACGGAGGGGTATGAAAGAAGAGGCAGGTCATAGCGACAGAGATAAAAAGGAATTACGTATTTTCCGCCATCCCCGTCAGCAACGTCATCAAAAAGTAGTTTAAGTGAGCCATGAAGATAATTTAAACTTTTCGTTACGCGTTGGAGGGAGGGGTTCTATACTGGGTGGTCTATGAGTCGGACTGCAGTAAAGACTAACCGTTCTCCATTCCTACTTCTAAAATTAGATCTATCCCTGATATAATTTATCTTTTAGAGTTCAGGCTGTATTTGTCATTTCGGATTCGACTATTTTATTATTCAAATGCCTTGTTTCAAAAATCACCATATACACGACTGAATCTGAATACATTTTGATTTTTAATATCATTCTGTGATATTTTTTATGTTTCACTACGCAGTACTAGAAGTATGACTTAAAATCACTGGGTTTTTTTCGCTTCATGCCTCCACCCTTTCAATGTTTTGTTTCACAAAAGCCTTTCAGGCGTAAAGGTCAAAGTGAAATATAACCTAACACCCTTAAACTTTCTGCTATATAGATAGGCATTATTACGTTCACTATAATTAGAACATTGCTGATAAAGCTTATTCTTTAATTAATTGAGCAAGTCTGGAGTTACGAACTTTGCCATTAATTCTATAGGGAGTGCCCCCCATATGGGCGAAAACAATTTAATCCTTGAGTCGAAATTAATTGTCAGGTCAAAGGTTAAGGAATGCCTAAAATGTGTTGGTGGTTGAGCTGATTGGGCAAAAAGGTTTTTTTATGGTTGAATAGCTTTAATGAAATACTTAATCACACTAATATTTTAATTGGCGAACTTAAGGCGTATTTTCACTGGAGGTATGTGAGCGTGCTCCTGTAATCCAGCCCTTTGGAAGCTAGAATCGGTGGATGGTACCATATATATATATATATATATATGGAGAGAGGATTATTATTGTCTGCTAAAATGTTGCAAATTTATAGACCAAGAGCTGCACTAATTTGTGAATATTCATTTCCGTTTTAATTAAACTCGTTATATTAATTACAATTTAAAATGTCTCAAAAGGATGAAAGCCAATATTCAAGCAGTAGAAAAAATATGGAGATAATGCAAAGAGAATATTTAGTGAGGGAGTTGAAACTAACAGCTTTGGCAAGGAATTAAGGGAGTTCTCGCTTTTATTTGTTATATTATCCTTCTACTATCCGGTTCACCGTATTTCAACCAATTAGAGGGCAGAGATCCAGAGAAAGATGCGCAAGCGCACAACGGACGCTTAGAGGAAAAACTTTCAAAGCGAGAACGCTAAAGCCGAGCTTTCCACTCCCCCTCTTTATACCCTCTTTGGATAAAGTGACTGGTAGCATTGCATTGCCCTTTCAAATACGAAGTCGATCGCTGTCTTTACGTCAACTTATTGAATAATAAAATTAAGTATTCGAGAGTTACATAAAATAAAACAGAAAAATCTCTTTGAAATACATTTTTCTTTACAACTATTGACGAGATTTGAAATATTTATATTTATATATAAAAAACGCATTATATAACTTATAAAATATTTAAAATATCTGAAATTCCTTATTCATTCATTACAAAGTCTAAGAATTTATTGAAGAAGATCCGAGACTGTTATTCAACGATTTTATATTTATTTATTTATTCACTTTTTGCTAGAATCCATATAGAACGTGAGAATGTTAAGCGCTTAAACTTGGCTGTAGTACCTGTACTTGCAATTCAGCTTTTTTCTCCCACTATTACCTACCATTACTCATTTATAAACAGTATGGTGGATTGTTTGGTCTTTGTGCACATCCACAATTTTATAGCTAGCAGACGCCACTAAACCAATGGCGGATGGCAAGTAGTCGTCGTTTTTAAGACTAATTAAATGCTAATTATCATATTGTAATAAGAGATCATTTATGTTAATTTTAATATTTAATTCCTCTTATATTTAGAAAAAGGTCGTTCTTTTCAGATACAATTTTATGTTACCAGGGATAGATTTAATTTTACAAGTAGGAATGGAGAACTGTTAGTATTTACTTCAGTCCGACTCATTGCCTAGTGTAGAGCCCCTCCCTCCAACACGTAACGAAAAGTTTAAATTATCTTATTGGCTCGCTTAAACTACATTTTGATGACGTTGCTGACGGGGACTGCGAAAAATACGCAATTCCTTTATACCTCTGTCGCTATGACCCGCCTCTTCTTTCATACCCCTCCGTCCCGTGGAAGGGGTTCCGTGACTTCGATGCGCGCCCACATTACTCTTTTCTCCATTCCTACTTCTAAAATTAAATCTATCCCTGATGTTACCTGAACATTTCCTTTAAAATCCGAATGAAATTATCTAGACTCAGTAGATATCTATCCAGATATGCTCTGGTTATTTATAGGTTCTTATTTTAAGTCTTGTCTCTACTCGATTTCGCCCACCTACCAATTTTTACAAGTTTCCCCTTTAAGGACTTAATTGGCTTAAAGTAACAGGCGGCTCCATTATCACCCCTAGCATGCTGGCTAATCTTCTGGACACGAATTTTACCTTGCCAAAGGCAGGAACCAATCAGACCTAATGCACTAGGTCCCATTGGTTCCTGCCTTTGGTTTAACTAGCCTTTGGCAAGCTTAGCCAACGTGAAGCAGAAAAGGCATCTTTCAGGGGCATCAACGGAGCCGCCCTTTGCTTTAAAAAGATTTAATGGACTGATTCGTAAGGTCTACTAACCTTCTTAATTGGACAAGCGAAGCAATTTAGACTTTGGCAAAAATAGGTTCAGTTCATTTAGAACTGAATATATCTCCTCTCAAGAACGTGAAATTGGAAATTTTATTCAGCGACTCGATGTCGCCAGAGCGATATTCAAGAGAGCGTTTGATAAAAGCTTTGCCTTCATACAAGTGTCAGCTTTCCTAACTTTTAAATTAAACAAGCATCTGAAAAAAAAAATTATTTTTCGTATCGACTCACAGTCAAAACTGCTTTTACCTAGGAAGCTGGAATTTTTCCGGGAAATTGCTCTTAAAGGGATATTCCCGGCTAGAATTTATCTTTTTAATCGAAATAGCGCATAAAATAATGAGTAAATCAATTGGAATCATGTTTCTATCTACAATATTAAAGAAGATTAAGCCAATATTACGTATATAATATTTCTCTTCGAGAGAAGTGTTCCACAAAGCGGGGTAAGTGTAACGTCATTCTTCCCAACATCGGAACATTTGGAGCAAGGTTACTAAACCGAATCACATACGCAATAAATAGTTCCCTCATTATTACTCTATTAGCGTTTAACTATTTGGCGAGACGCGCTTGTGGATTTTTGTTCCACCCCAAGATTAGGTTTGTGGGTTGATTGCTGGGGATTTAGTGCCAAACAATTATTGAATTCACCTTAGTTTGAAGTTTGATGAGCGGGAAAAAAAAGGGTGACCTGGGAAGAATCATGTTACATGACTAAAGTATTAAGAGGATACAGAGTGTCATCCTTCTTCTATTATCCCCTTCTGGTAATATTAACAAATAACTCCATTCCCTCCATTATATCGTTACAGGAGCGTTATAGTATCGATTAGAAATATCCATTAAATTTCTAATTTTACGATTTATTGAGTTAATCAGAAAGTAAATAACAAAACGATTCATCTCTGTCAAATTATCTTTAGGAAAACAGATAAAAGTGATTTCAAATCACGTTCTGATATTGACGCTATTAATCCATTTGCTTCGTCTCTACTTTAAACTTTTGCGAAGTTTTGAAGCTTATAAATAAGGAATTGTTAATGGGAATCTCGTACAATCCGGTGTATCACCTTAAGCCTTTTACAACTCGAAGAAAATTCGGTTTAAAAGTTTCAGGAATCTATGAGAGTAAGCAGGGAGACCAAGAAGTGATATCTAGTTTATTAGGGAGAGGTTTATGAGACTCCTAAGCATTCGAGCGCCATAGTCCCAGTCCCCCTTTCAAAATACAAGGGACGTAAAAGGAGGCCGAACTATTTCGCCTTTCCTCAGTCGAAAAATACGTCATTTTCGTCATTCAACGTTAGTTTTCAAGAACCAATGAAATGCTGATTGTAATTAAGGGCGGGGATTAACTCCGGACCTACTTTTGGATTGGAGATAAAGCTGGAAATGTGGCGAATTTTTACCTTCTCCCTAGTAAACTAGATATCGCTTCTTGCATAACTATTTCCCAAGGCGCACGCGCTTGTGGATTTTTGTCACACGTCAAGAGACAATCAAGGTTTGTGCCTGGTTGATTGCTGAGGATTTAGTACCACCAAACAGTTATAGAGTTCACCCTAGCACGGTGGGATACCCATCTGAAATTTGACGAGCTGAAGAGCAAACTAAAAGGGGTCCCTCGCCTGGGAAGAATCAAAGCGAAAAAGCGGAGCTTGAGAGCGTACATCGCTAAACCGCACCCTGCCCCTGAACTTTTCTACGAAGGCTCCCACGTCAGTGGGCTTCTCTTTCAGGCTCGCTCCGGGTCTCTCCTCACAGGAGTTCGTCAGGCGGACTTTGGCAATTTCTCCCCGGAATGCCGCCTGTGTGGCCATGTGGCCGAAGACGTCCAGCACGTCCTCATGGAGTGCCCCGCGACGCTGAGTGGCCCCTCGGCTCAACTGTGGCGTAATACCCACGCTGCCGATTCCCTGGAGGTTGTCCTGGGCTTAACCGGTGCTCCATGGGACCATCAACTGGTGGGGAGTGTGCTCTCACTATGGTTCCAGAAGAAGCAAGCGTGGAGGCGTGCCAATCTCCAAGATCCCCACGCTATATTGGACACTGGTTGTGCCGCGCCCCCCCTCCGATTAGTGTAGTTTAGTTTCGTTTATTTAATCTAATTGTATCTATTTATTTAATTAATTAATTAATCGTTCATCTGTTTGTCGCTTGCATTGTTGTATATATTTTTCTCTAGTGTAACTTTGTGTATATATTGTGTATTTTTCAAATGCCGCGCTCTCCCGACTAGGAGAGCCGCCCTGTTCTAAAGGGGTGTACCCTGCACGGCACTCTAATAAACCTGTAAACCTGTAAACCTGTTACATAACTAAAGTATTAAGACGATACAGAGTGTCATCCTTCTTCTACTATTCCCTTCTTATATGGTAAATCCCGTAGAGCTTTAAATATCTCCAGTAGTACAAATTTATTACGAATAGGTAGATCAAAGGTATGGCTTAAAAATATTATAAAGCTTAGTACCTTGATCTTTGGTGAATTTGCATAGAATTTGTAAAGAAAATACACTTAACATTATACGATAGATCTAAAGTCACTTTTATTCCCAACAGAAAATTTCTTTCGACAATTACTTATTTTTACTTGAACGAGCGCACAAAGTGATGAATATTTCAAATTGAAACTATCTCTCTAGACTCCATCTACAATATTAACGAAAATAGGAGATTTTCAGTTTCATTTCGGTAGCCTACAAGTTAGGCCTATTTGCAAGACATCTACTTCACAGAGAAGCGTAGGGCGTGGGTTTCTGTATGAAAACTTAATCGCTTCTGTCTCCTTAAATAATGTAGATGGAGAAAGGGTTTAAGTAAAAAATGCTTTTACGACCAAAATAAAAAGAAATAAAAAAATGGTTCCAACATGAAACTTTCTTTTTAAATCAGGGATAGATGTAATTGTAGAAGTAGAAATGGAGAACAGAGTAATCTGGGCGCACGCCAAAGTCCCAGACCCTCTTCCACGGGACGGAGGAGAATGAAAGAAGAGGCGGGTCATAGCAACAGAGGTAAAGAGGAATTACGTACTTTTCGCCGTCCCTCCCCGTCAGCAACGTCATAAAAACGTTTTTTAAGTCAGCCAAATCATTTAAAATTTTCATTACGTGTTGGAGGGAGGGCTCTATACTGGACTACGAGTCGGACTGAAGTAAATACTAAGTGTTCTCCATTCTTGCTTCTAAAATTAAATCTAGCCCTGTAATTTATTCGGGAATTGATCGAATTTTCTAAAGCTAACCCCAGATTATAATGGTTGGCCCTTTTCAAGTATCAAAATCACTTTAGTTTTTTGTTTTTAGTCTGCTAACACTTAGCGCATACGTTATATATGCTATTAAATGCACATTATACACATTACGTCCTTTAACCATTTAATTCAATTACTAAAACACGCATGGTTTCTATCAAATTTAGGCTTAGATAAGTTATTTTTAAACATAAAACTGTCTGTTGACTATGCCCTTTTAAGCTAATAGAATTTCTTTAAAAGTAATTCCACGTTAAGCTTACTACACAATAGCGCATTTTGAAGCGTTGCGTAGTGTATGTGTTTTACCGCGTTAATAGCATCTCCAGATGTCGCTATGACAGTAACGCGATAATTCAAACGCATATGATGGAACGCATGTGGAAGGGCAATAAGCTTGCAACACATTAGCGCGTTCTGAACCGTTGCTTAGAATATGCGTTTGAAACACTGCGCTTGCGATACTGTCATAGCGACATCTGGCGACGCTATTTACTCGGGAAAACACATAGCCTATACGGAACACTTCGAAACGTGTGTGTAGTAAGCTTTAGTCTTGGACAAACCATATTATTCTTAATTACGGCTTCCAAACTTTGAAAATTATAATTACGAGAACAAATAGCTTGGCACTTCGAAGACCTTAATGAAGGGTTGAATGGAAAGATCAAGAGACTTTTAATTGGTTCTTCTACTAATTGTAGGACCTACCCATACTGAAACATTTCAAAAATCAAATAAGCTTCAGATTTGTTCGAAAATTTAGAAGTTTCACCTCCGACCAATTGTATTGATTTCAGCTAACAAAATGACAGCGGCAAATAAATGAAATAAATTTTAAAATTTAAATCATTTATTTTCGAAAGGTTTATCTATTCATTTAAATCTAAAAATTAATAGAACAATCGTTTAAATTACTTAATCTTCTTAATTCCTCTTCATTCTTCCTTTAACTACTATTAGAAAACTTTGCTTGGGAAAATCTTATCGCTTTAAAAATCGCCTCAATAGCCTCGTTAAAATTGTAAGGGACAAATTACGACTAAGTCCCGGAAGATTCAATTGTTATTGTCAAACCATAAAAACCACATTTATCTTCTAGCTCTCTTTAATGAGTGTCATACGCCTTTATTCGGCTTTTATTTCTCGGGTTCTATTCCAATTAAAGACAAGCAAGTTGAGTTAGTAATACCAAGAAGTGATATCTAGTTTATTAGGGAGAAGGTATAAGATGCCTAAGTATTCGGCCCCATAGTCCCAGACCCCCTTTCAAAATACAGGTGGTGACGTAAAAGGAGGCCGGGCTATTTCACCTCTCCTCAGTCGGAAAATATGTAATTTTCGTCATCCGCATCGTGCTGACAAGAGTTTTCAAAAACCAATGAGATACTGGTTGTAATTTAGAGGCGGGGATTAACTCCGGACACATCTACGTTTGGACTGGAGATAAAGCTGGAAATGTTGCGAATTTATACCTTCTCCCTAATAGACCAGATATCACTTCTTCTTGGTAATACAACCTTATGAGATCTGATAATTATATAACTTCGAAATGAAGTCCTGTTGATCCAATTAATTTTGGATTGGTAACTTTGAATCCCCTTCTAACATCATGGCTAACCCCATTATATCGGATGTGCTGACTTAACCCAACATGAAACAGACGAAACTACATCCCCCCTTTTGAAATGGTCTATTATTATTATCGCAAAGAAACTCACCTTCAATAATGGTGGTGCGTTAACAACCAGAAATGGGTTTACTTCCGGTCAAACTCAAGATTTTTTGATTATGGTTAGATTTCTTTGGATTTTTTTCGGAAATAGCCTTAATTAACAGAACTTATAACGACCTTAGTGATGTTAATGTTTAACTTCCTATTAATTAAGGCAACGTTGAGCCTATTTGAAAAAGCGCTGCCTTAGGAAGTGATTTACCTTCCGACCTCATTCCAGTTTTCTTTCTGTTTCCTCTTCTTTTCTTTAATCGCGTTACACGCCATCTTTGACTTATATAATTAAGTTGGTTTTTTTTTCGTTAGAGGTGATGTAAATCAAACTTTTAACAAAATGACTAAAGGGGATTTCGTGAATTTTTTTAATTTAATAATCTCTCTGAAATTGAAAACTTAAAATCACAGAAATTTATTTTTAGAAAAAAAAAACTACTATTTAATTAAGAACGGATTCATGCTGATAAGAACATAGGGCAATAGCTTTATCCTCTGGTACCATCCTCGCATACTTGGTTGAGAAGATTCGTCTGCTAATCTGCTATGTCACGTGTCTAAAAGCATACATTTCTATAATCTATATAGTTGCTGCAGACCGTCATAGATGGCGGAATGAAGTGACGAGAACCTACACCAAGTATGCTAGGACGGGGACAGAATATCTCGTGCCCTATGTTCTTATGAGCATGAATCCGTTCTTGATTTAGTATTAAAGGTTTCAATTTGTAATTTTAAACCGGTGAGATTGAGGTGATGTTTCAATGTTTAATGAAAGATATACAGGGTTTTTAAACTTTAACTTTAAATTCATTTTGACCCAAATATCACCCTTTTATTTATTACAAACTTATCAGAAACACCCTGTGTAGGTGATCTTGCAAATCTCTCTCGGATAGCACTTTAAGTTCAAAGAATAAATTTTACTCTGAATTTGGTTGATAAACATCAAAAGGTTTTCAGCCCTTGAAATTTTTTTCCATTTAAAGTGTTCTGAACCAGATTCACGCAGCTGAGCCCAATTATTTCAAGGAATAAAATTGATTTTAAAGGCAAAACTTACAAAGTTTGAACAATTTTGCCTCTATGTATACAACAATTTAAATGCCTTGTTCAATAGCAAGCAAAACAACTAAAGTGTGCAACGTAATATGAACAGTGTGTTTTTAATAAGTCTGCCATAAATGAAGGCGGGGGTGTTCTTTGGGTGAACGATTTTGAGTCGAAAATGTTCTATGACATTTTTCCGTCCAGGCAGCTGTTTTCGAGCTAAGATTGATTGGAGTGTTTTAGGGATGACCCCTTAATTAAATTATAAATCATTGTATTTCAGTTTCTTAATTAAATTGACGACTGTGACTGTTCATATTAGTAATCTCAGCTCAAAGGCTAAGCGATACAAGGGATAGATTTAATTTTAGATGTAGGAATGGAGAACAGGGTAATGTGGGCACGCGTCAAAGTCATGGAACCCCTTCCACGGAACGGAGGGGTATGAAAAAAAAGGCGGGTCATAGCGACAGCGGTAAAAAGGAATTACGTATTTTTCACCGTCCCCGTCAGAAACGTCATCAAAATGTAGTTTAAAACTGAGCCAATAAGATAATTTAAAATTTTCGTTACGTGTTGGAAGGAGGGGGCTCTATACTGAGCTATGAGTCGGACTGAAGTAAATACTAACCGTTCTCCATTCCTACTTCTAAAATTAAATCTATCCCTGGGGTACTTTGCTTACTTTCGCGTTAGCTGATAACAGCTATGCCCCGATGCCTTTTACATCGCTGTGAATTTAGTAAAGTCAAGAAAACAGCCAGTATTGCTTGCATTTGCTGCTAACCCAACTACCTAATTCTTTAACAGCGCTGCAGTATGAAACAGAAATACGTAAGGTTATCGATTTATTGTTGTGCATAGCTTCAGGCTAGAGAAATGCAGTACGAATAATCGAAAAGGTTTTGGGCCAATGATACGGGAACTTTTTCTTATCTCGTTAGCGTTGTTCAGGAATAAAAATATAAGAGAAGTAAGGAATTTATAGATATTCCTAGGCTTAGCAATGTTCGTCTTGCAAATACATCCTAGCTGCATATGATGGAACGTGTGTGGGTATTAAGCTTACTACACATTATCGCGATTTGAAGCATATTGAGTAGCGTTGCGTTTGAAAAATCGCGCCAGAGCTTAGCTTGCGTGACGATCATAACGACATCTGGCGACGCTATTGATGTGGGAGGATAGGAATTCTGAGAGAAATAGGCGCGCTAACTGTGGAACGGCTCAGGTTGGGTGGGACGCCAGAAATGAGGGAAGAATAGTCGGACTCAATTGTAATTGGTTCGTCGAAGCCCTTCTTGACCAACTATCAATGCACCCTACGATTTCTCCCCCATTTTTGTCGTCTCAACCAAGTTGATCCGTTCCACAGTTAGCGCGCCTATTTCTTTCAAATCTTGCATCCTTCCCCATCATCCTTGTTATAGGCATCACTTCCAAACGAGATAATGTGTAGTAAGCTTTAAACTTGCGCCAACAAGTACGTCATTTTGGTTAAGTTGCATTCTAGAATCTTCTGATTCGCAATGGCTGACGAAATAAAGAGAAACAGGGGCAAAATCGAAGAGGGCTTGGGAATGAAACGTTTGAGCGCCTCCTGTGAATGAATTACGGAAGTTATTTAACAGGCTAGACTACTAGTTTATAATGTTATGCGCGGTCTTTGGCCGATAAATGAATCTTGTCTGCTTTTTGTGGGCTATAAATAGTTATTGAGCTTCCTATCTCGCCGATAAAACTGAAATTGAGCGAATTTATTGACACCAGAAAACGTATAAAAGTGACACAGAAAGCTCCGAACATAAATTAAAATGTGTTTTTACCTCTCCGAGTGACGTATGTCACGGAGAGGTTCTAATTTCGACGTGTCTGTGTGTCTGTCTGTCTGTCTGTGTGTGTGTCTGTCTGTCCGTTGTTACACCCACGTGACCGCGTTCGCAGTTTGCAAATCGGAGCAAACGTGTATTCAATTTCCAGACTGCATTTACAGTCCCGGAAATTGTATTCCACTTACAGGCTATTACTCCATTGCCTGTCTAACAACTCTGTTCATTTGTCCACCCCACATGGACACCAATCTGAACTTACTAACTTCTAAACACCACCACCTTCTCGTCTTTGTCCATTCCACATGGACACCAGTCTGTACACCTGGCTTCTAACACCACCATCTTCTGGTCTTTGTTTTTGTCCATCCCACATGGACACCAGTCTGTACACCTAGCTTCTAACACCACCATCTTCTGGTCTTTGTTTTTGTCCATCCCACATGGACACCAGTCTGTACACCTGGCTTCCAACACCACTATCTTCTGGTCTTTGTTTTTGTCCACCCCACATGGACACCAGTCTGTACACCTGGCTTCTAACACCACCATCTTCTGGTCTTTGTTTTTGTCCATCCCACATGGACACCAGTATGTACACCTGGCTTCTAACACCACCATCTTCTGGTCTTTGTTTTTGTCCATCCCACATGGACACCAGTCTGTACACCTGGCTTCTAACACCACCATCTTCTGGTCTTTGTTTTTGTCCATCCCACATGGACACCAGTCTGTACACCTGGCTTCTAACACCACCATCTTCTAGTCTTTGTTTTTGTCCATCCCACATGGACACCAGTCTGTACACCTGGCTTCTAACACCACCATCATCCTTAAGGTAAGGTTAAGACATACGCGGCGATCGGCTAGGGTTACGAGAAACGTCTAGCCTTCCAATGGAGGGGTCTTCCTCCAAGGTTCACGCAATTGCGATGTTCTTATCTACAGCTGCGATTCGAATCCTTTATATACTACCTATTTGAGTAAGTCGAAACAACAGTCATATCCTTCAATTCAAACGTCAATATTAGTCAAGTCTCTCAAGGTTGTTTAATTATTCTTTTTTAAAACGATGTAACGCTCAATAAGGCGAACAACTAACGAAGAAAATATTACATATTAATTATATTTATTTTAATATTTAAGATAATCTCTTTTCTCAATTCAAAATTAATACGGAAAGAGTTAAAAAGCAGTCTATTTTTTGTCTGTGTGTGTCCGTCCGTTATCACACTAGTATAGTGCGCCGAGTTAGCGGTTCGCTTTGTTTTGATGTGTTAAGAAATCCTACAGAACCTTAATACTCACTTTTTCCATAATATAAAGTGAATATGTGGAAATCTTTTTCGTAATTACGATGCATTTAGTACATTTGTAGCTTTAAAGCTCTGTTTCATTTTGATATTCCAAGGATGTTTTTTAATATTATTATTTGAAATGGCTGTTTATATATTACTTAAGCTATACTACATCTGTATATAGAATAATCCTTGGTTTAGGTATTTCAAGACGAAAGCTATGGCCTCGATTCTGTCGGGTAAATCAAGATTGATCCGCAATAGGCTTAGTGAACCAAAGAGTAAATAATTGAGACCTGAGGTGGAGTAAACTCTGGGTTTTGATTATCGTGTCTGTAATGAAGGGACATTAACGGTTCAGAGTGAACCGAAAGTTAAATACACGTTTAAATAATCAAATTTAGATTTTATAATAGAAGAAAGCATCATGGTAGCAATTAGATCAGTGAAAGGGCTAATCGTTATCGGATCATAGATTTGAAGTTTTCATTCTTGTTTCAAAGTTAATATAGAACGAGTATTGATACTGTTAGTTATTTAAAACAGAATTGTATATTTGATTTGCGATAAATGATAAAATGAAGTTTCAAGTGTGTGACTCTCTGAAATACGGTAGGGGGTAGAGACCATCTACTGGTCTTTGTTTTTGTCCATCCCACATGGACACCAGTCTGCACACCTGGCTTCTACTCCATCGTCATCGTTGGGTTTAAGACATTCGCGGCGATCAGCTAGGGTTACGAGAAACGTCTAGCCTCCCTAGGGTGGGTTGTCCACGATAGGTTTTCGCAATTGCGGTTGTTCTTGCTTTTAGCTGTAGTTCGACACCCTTATATACTACCTATTTGATTAAGACGAAGCAACCGGCGTATGCTTCATTTCAAACGCCAATATTAGTCAAGTCTCTCAAGAATGTTTAATTGTTCTTTTTTAAAACGATGTAACGTTTAATAAGGCGAATAACTAACGAAGAAAATGTTAAATATTAATTATATTTATTTTAATATTTAAGATAATCTTGTTTCTCAATTCAAAATTAATACTGAAAGAGTTAAAAAGCAGTCTATGTTTTTACCTCTCCGTGTGACGTAGTCCAGGAGAGGTTCTGTAACGGCCGTGTCTGTGTGTGTGTCTGTCTGTGTGTGTGTCTGTCTGTGTGTCTGTCTGTCTGTCCGTTGTTACACCCACGTGACCGCGTTCGCAGTTTGCGTATCGGAGCAAACGTGTTCGCCATTTCCGAACTGCTTTCACAGTCACGGAAATGGCTCCTCTACTTGAGTTCTCACACCACCATCTTCTGGTCTTTGTCCATCCCACACGGACACCAGTCTGTTCTTACTGGCTTCTAATCACCACCATCTTCTGCTCTTTGTCAATCCCACATTGACACCAGTCTGCACTTACACTGGCTTCTAACACCACCATCCACTGGTCTTCCGTCTATTCCACATAGACACCAATCTGTATCATTGGCTTCTACTCCATTATCATCGTTTGGTTTTAGGATATACGCGGCGATCAGCTAGGGTTACGAGAAACGTCTAGCCTCCCTAAGGTGGGATCGCCACCAAAGGTTTTCGCAATTGCGCTTTTTCCTTACTATTATAATGGAAACGAATCGTATATATACCCCAAATTTGAAAAAAGCGGGCAAGAGGGGTACCCTTAACTTTAAACGTCAATATTAGCAAAGTTTGAGAAGATAATAGGTATAACTTTATTTTAAACGATTTAACTATTATTAATGTTAATTATTGAAGATTAAAATAATTAAAAATAATTATATTTATTTAAATATTAAAGATAAACCTCTGGTGCAAAGAGAGAGATTATCATTGCCTCCTATATCTACCAAGGCCCGTGCATGCGATATATTTCCTTCATTGCCTCTTATATCTATCAAGGCCCGTGCATTGTGATATATTTCATTCATTGCCTCCTATATCTATCAAGGCCCGTGCATTGCGATATATTTTTCAAAACAACAACAAAAATGGGAAACCCCAACTCAGAAACATAATAACGTTTTCATTGGATACTTTAAGTTTATATAATCTTCTTGACACGGAGAGGTAATATTTTGGTTTTCCCAACTTGTTGTCTGTGTGTGTCCATCCGTTGTTACAGTAGTGCGCTGCGTTAGAAGTTCGTTTTGTTTTGATGTGTAAAGGAATCCTACAGAACCATAATATTCCCTTTATCCTTAATATAAAGTGAATATGTGGAAATATTTTTCGTAATTATGATGTATTTAGTACTTTTGTAGCTTTAAAGCTCTATTTCATTTTGATATTCCAAAGATTTTTTTTAATATTATTATTTAAAATGGATGTTTATATATTACTTAAGCTATACTACATCTGTTTATAGCATAATCCTTTCTAAAGTGAATACAAGCACAACGCTACTATGTTGGTCAAATGAACTTTTTTTTGTCAATAGGCCTAGTGAACCAAAAAGTAAACGCTTGGGTGTGGTTTTCGTTTCTGTAATGCAGAGACATTAACGGTTCAGAGTGAGCCGAAAGTTAAATACACTTTTAAATAATTAGGCTTAGATTATATAATCATGGTGGAAATCTGGGCCGCGTTCAGCAGAGCCCAGCGCTGTGAGCAGTGTCCTACATAACGGGATTTGGTTTTTGAATTTTGACGTCACGGTGCTTAGCGCTGAGCTAGCGCGGTCTTCAAAGGAAATAGTCGGCTCTTTGGATAACGTGACGTAAAACGCATAGTTCTCAGCTTGGCGAAAAAACCATGGAGGAATTAATACAAATAGCTCTATGGGACTGTAACAATTTAATTGGCGTGAAACCAGTTGATCACGCGAGAATTTTAAGAGATATGTTAGTTTCTAATTTTAATTATAAAAGTTGTTATCTATCTCTATAAATATGTTATGATACAATTTTTGTTAAGCCTTGGTACCTTGCACGCTTTAAATCGGATGATTTTAATGTGTACAAGTATATCATTATTGGATGTAAAATGTCGTCTGATTTACTGTATATTTGCTATGCTTTGTATACTGCTTTAATATTTCATAAACATTTCCATATCTGGGTAAATAAGTTTGTAAGTAGTCGTCTTGACTCGGAGAGGTAATATTTTGGTTTTCCCAACTTGTTATTATATTCCTTGACCCTTGTTAACGACGTTGCCATGTCCCAAGTGTCGCGACGAGCTTAGAGCATAGGTCCCCTTCTCAAAGATATTACTTTTAACAAATTATAGGGTTATATTATTCATCTTCAATATAGTGACTGACCAGTGAGTGTGATTGCGTTGAATTTCAATGTAAATCCAAGAAGCGATATCTAGTTTATTAGGGAGAAGGTATAAATTCGCAACATTTCCAGCTTTATCTCCAGTCCAAACGTAGACGTGTCCGGAGTTAATCCCCGCCGCCTCTAAATTACAACCAGCATCTCATTGGTTCTTGAAAACTCACGTCAGCGCGACGCGAATGACGAATATTACGTATTTTCCGACTGAGGAGAGGCGAAATAGTCCGGTGCCTCCTTTTACGTCCCCCCTTGTATTTTGAAAGGGGGACTGGGACTATGGCGCGCGAATACTTAGGCATCTTATACCTTCTCCCTAATAAACTAAATATCACTTCTTGGTAAAACTATATGATATTTTCTGTAAAAATAACATTCAACATCTGTGTTTCGAATAACTGTCTTGAAATATTTAAATATGTCTGTACTAGCTGTTACCCGCGGCGTCGCTCGCGTGTAATAAGAACTTCCATCAAAATGATATGAAGAATGGGTAGATTTTACTGATGACTGATATTTTTGTAGCACCCTAGGAGCGAGGGCACTCGGCGTTGCCCGTCAGCCCGTCGGGACATTTTTTATTATTTTTCACGCGGACATTATTCTATAAAGAAGGGTTTTAAGTTTTTGGCCGCCATTTAAAAAGATGGCAACAAATCGAACCCGAAAGGCCATTCAACCCGCCTATAGGTCAAAGGAAACCAGTGTACTAAATATTTGCGAAATTGTTCGAAACGCGCGGACTCTGTTGCATAGAGAAGATTTTTTACATTTCTGGTCGCCATTTTTTAAGATGGCGGCGGATGGGAAAAACCTTTCTTAGTACGCGCCTACTACTTATGAGTAACGTTTCTGCAAATTTTCAGCCTTCTAGGGCAAGCGGTTTGGGCTGGGCGTTGATTATCAGTCAGTCTGTCAGTCAGTCAGTCAGGACTTTGTTTTATATAGATATAGATTTACAGAGTTATGTTCCCCCTTGGTAAAGAAAGAACTAGATAGCATAATAAATTCAATCAATTCAAAGGCGCATTACTCATTTTTGATATCTATGTTGAAGGTCTTGCCTTTGGGTAGTCACTGAAAGTTTTCTGACTTTTCTTCTACCTCAAAAGGAAGTATAGTTCCATAAAAATCGCCAGCCATCTTGTATCTGGACAAACATTCCTCTCGCCTGTGGCTAAATCTCTCTGTAATATTTCTGAAGCTAACGCAAACATTCTTTTACTTGCCACCAAAGCTCGAATATAACTTGGCATAACCACAGGAAAGCCGTCTATGAAGTTGTACGTTTTATTTGTTTAACCGCGGCGTGTGTTTGATTGCAGTATGGTTTTTGATTAAAGTTTCATTTTTGGCAATTGGAATCTGATTGGAAGGCTCGTAAAAAAATGTTTCCGGAAGTTAATATTTTGGGACAAGTTAACCGGATACGAAACTAGTTGAAATTAACAGTTGAAGTCGAGAGAGGACACAATTCGAGGCTCCAATTTGAAATATGGCAACTTATTTTATCATAATAAATCTATATAACCTTTATATTGGATATGATGCATAAGTAAGAAATGCGTACTCGTAAAATATATTTGAACCATACTTTGGTATTGCCTTCGTCCGCTGGTATCGGAGATAGGGAGATGCCTATCCTGTAGCGTGAAAACCAATTTCCTCACTCGCATCCTTTATCCAATCTTATGGTGTTAGGAAAACGGTGATTCACTTTAAATTTAATTTGAATCCATTTTCAAGGTAGAAGAACAGTATTTACATAAAAGCTGAAAGAAACGTTTCGATAATTGTAAAACAACATAGCACTTAATAATTAGATCTTTGTCAATGATAGTACATTGTGACTAAGGACGATGAACTCAACTGTTCTTGACCTTTTTCGTGTGTAAACCCTTTTGACTCAACTTGCACCTTTTTTTATTTAGTTTTAGAGTGCTATGCTTTACCCCTTAAGCACCAAACGCTTTTATCTAGGCATCTGAATTTTTAGTTTAAAAGAATAAGGGAAACCTTTCTAGGGTCGTTTTATAAAGTATTGCAACGTCCTTGGCAGTTCTTGTTTCATGTCTCTTTTTAAAACTTTATACTTTGTACTTGAAGCAAAGCGTGGGTCCAGTGGATCCCCTACAAGGTGAATTTCCTTAGGAACTACAGTTTTGGCTTGGCGAAGGCAGGAGACATATGTGGGCGGGATTTATAAGTGCACTTATAAATACCGCCCACTAGCTTTCGACAAGCTAAACCCTGGAGTTCAGGAGGAAAGTCCATTTGTATTTCTCAAAAAAAAATCCAAAACCAACTTCATAAAATTGGATTTAAAAAGTTCACTTTAAATTAGACTTATCCTTTAATTAATGTGGTCGTTGCCACATTGCGCCAAAGCGTAGTGAGTTTTCTTTAGCCTTTTTAATCACCGTGTTTAATCAAACAGAACAAGGCAAGCTTTGAAGAAAAAATTTAATTAAAATAACACGGTTTTCAAATGAAAAATAGCTATACTGTTAAAAGGGTCGCAGGTGACGTTATTAAAGGATTTGAAAACTTTCAATTAAACTAAGGTAATCTTGGAGGTGACCTTTCATATGAAAAGGGTTTAGTTGTAAAGATGTTTGAGTACCTTAGTAAATTTTAATGTACCTCTTGGCTCTTGAAGAGGAAAAATAAAGTCAGCTCATATGTTAGAGTGAAGGAATTACTGAGTTTTTTGTAGCTAATGTTACCAGAATGGTATAATAGGAGAAGGATGACACTCCGTATCCTCTTAATGCTCAAGTTATGTAACATGATTCTTTCAAGGCGAGGGAACCCTTTTTGTTTGCTCTCCCGAACTTCAGATGGGGTTCGAAAAGTGCTAGGGTGAATTCTATAACTGTTCGTTGTAATAAATACTCAGCAAATAGTTTAGCGCGGTAAAATAGTAGTATTCCCCCTCCACGGATTTTTAAAAGTTTGTACTCATTTCTGATAGTAAATGAGGTGAGGAAAACGATGCCGTTAAAAATTTCCACCGCAAATGATTTTGAATTTTTTTTTTTTTTTTTTTTTTTTCAAAATATGCCAATATACTATATGAAAATTGCAATATTTTGGAAAAGGACAAATCTAATAGAAACTGAACCTAACCTAACCTAACCTAACCTAACCTAAACCTAACCTAAACCTAAACCTAAACCTAAAATATCCCAAACATAATCTAAACAAGTGTATGCGCCCCAAATATCAAATATAAAAACAACCATAGGTAATATGTGCTACCCTTTTTTTTAAAAAAAAAAAAATCATTTGCGGTGAAAAATTTTGACGGCATCGTGTTCCCCACCTCATTTACTATCAGAAATGAGTATAAACTTTTAAAAATCCGTGGAGGGGGATTACTACCATTTGGCCTTTAGCGCTAATACATATAGTAATGAATTACCATCCCGCTGTATGGTGGTAAACTTCTCTCGAAGAGAAGTATTATATATTTCTGATGTTTGTCTCTAGAATGAGAAGTTTAGTTGCTGAAAGTTGAGATATAATGCTAAAGTCCCTGGGGTAAATGAAGCATTTTGTTTGCTTAGCTTCTCTTCACAACAGCTCTTACATTTAAACTCTAGTTTAAGTTTAATTGCTAGCTATTATTTAAGAGAAACTTTTTATACTCCATTACTGTCTTACAACAAATAATAATATTAATAATAATGAACAAGAGGCCCCGGTAGACCTATAATTCTTTTGTGTACCCTCTAGTGACTGGAATTAGCATTTATTAGAAGAAAACACTAGCTTTTATTAACTATTATTTCGCTTTTATTAACAACTATTAATGATAATCTACCGGTCAAGTGTTACGAAGAAGTGGTTGCTTGCACCTCGCTTGGAGAGGCTTAGATAAATCCAAGATAAAGGTATTAAAGTTGAATTTTGGGTGGTTGAGTCTAGCGAAATAAAATAGGCAAACACAAAGAACGCCTCTATAATTTTTGACAGACCATTCAGAATCAACCTGTATTGGGTACTAACAAGCTGCCCCAGCAGAAAGGACACTCGTGCGGGATATGTAAGATAATAAAAAAGTGAAACAATAGGGGCTAAAAAAGCGAGCATTAGATGAAAATTTCTTTACTAGATGCCATACCTCCAGTTGTGAGAGAGTCTAATAAATATAAACAGCAGAACTCGCAGCAGACAACTCCTTCTAAAGAATTAAGCTATCCACCTGCACCATGCCTAAAGCACCGCTCGCCACCTCCTTAAACCAAGGCACCATCTCGGGCTTTGGAGGAGGCGGAGTCTATTTATCCTTTTTTGTGGCTTCGACTAGAGTTCGTTCTGGTGGAGTCACCCAATAAGTGTTTACTTTAAAAAACTCTAAATCGGAGTGACGGGGATGAAAACCCCCGAACACATGGTATTCCTGTCGCCATGCATTGCCAAAGCTATGCTAGAGAGACCTTGAAAAACCGGGACCAATACTCGTGCGAGGGGGGATTCTCCCCCGCACGAGTAAAAACCGCTAGAAAGATGTATGGGTTCGCTATTTTGATGTGAGAGAATGGGCATTCACTCTAGCATAACGCAAATGAGAAAAAAACGATAACGGTTTTTAATTGAAATGACAAAAAGATTGGCCACAATTTCTTTCTTTCACAGATTTCTTTGGCAATCTGCCACTCTTTTTTGAAGAAAAAAGTATTTCTTTCTGAGCCCTTTCATAAAGAAGTAGATAAAGTAATCAGGGAGACAAGAGCTAGGAGTCGACTACGACTATTACTAACGAATGGGGGAGAGAACGGGGGTCTTCAGTGTTAGGTTTTCTGTACCTGACCTTACTAACCAATAAAAATGAACAAGATCCGTTCTAACGCATTGACCCTTTTCAAAAGGAGGCCCCATTAACGTCTGCTTAAGACGGAACATTCGGTATGTGAACCCAAAGACGTTAGACATGGCTACAGAATTACCTGTCTTTTGTTTGAAGTCATATCTAACGTCTTTGTTGCAATCATCCCGGATGTTCCAGTTTTCAATCACCTGACTTAATTTTACCCCGACGTCATACATAATAGCGCATGGATCACAAGTTTATAAGATATGTTCCATAAGTACGACACTTCCTATACTTCGGAATGCTAGAGGCTTACAGAGGACTAGTTCAAGAACGCCGCGAGAGTTGACTACACTCGGTTTTGCAGTTCGACCTTCTATTTAGTCTGTACCAAGCCTTTGACAGCGTCTCACCAGGCGTCGCTTTGCGAGAATCTATGACCTACGTCACTTCATGACAAGCTCTCAGAAATCGGTGACAAACTTATGGAACATATCTTATGATTAATGTAGTAGCCTTTAGACTTGCTCGACTGTTTAAATTTGAAACCATTTCTACTGACGTCACTGAGTGACGTAAAATTTAAATCTTGGGATGGAACCTTCTTGCATTTTATTAATTCCCCCGTTTACTACCCCTGACCGAACTAGGGCTGCGTTCAGTAACCGGCATCAAAAACATCGATGACTAAAAGATGACATCGATGTCTTACTGAACGGTTTTTCGCGTCTTTGGGCGTGACGTCATGATGCTCATCGGATGCCCATCAGAAAAATCGGCTGTGAGAGGAGGTTTTTTTGATGAGCATCGGATTCATGACGTAAATTTCGTCATTTTGCGCCGCGACAATTAAAATAATGTAGAATTGACAAATATTATCCTTATCGATAATAATACTAAAAAGCAATATATTATTTCGGTAAAAAATGGATTCTGACAGAATTTTGATTTAATTGATAAATTGAAGTACAATATCTTTGTAAATATTTCGGATTTATTATTTAAGCCTCTGCAGTAACGTTATCATAATATCGTCGCCATTTTGAAAAGCATCGATTACACAAAATTGTGCCGTTCAACAACTGCAACGTCATTATGACGTCAAAAGAACACCGATTTCATTTCCCCAAACATCGATGTTTTTCCTGATGAGTGTTACTGAACGCAGCCTAGAATTTCCTCACGCGTCTTGTTACGCCAACTCCCACTCTTGTGCTTGTCGTCGTCAAACAACGGTTCGATAGATCTCTTTGCTAAAAAGTGCACCTTTTGAAGTTTTTAATCTTTTATTTTTGGAACATTGATTCAACTTAATCATCTTCAACTTTGTTTCCTTAGTTTGAAATAACTATTTCAACGAAAACCATTCCTTTGTTCAACCTACGTATTCTCATATTCTTAGTGAATAATACCTTTTTCTCTGTAACGTTTACTGTAGTATCCCTCCGCCATGGTTTAATATCTGCTGCCATTTGAAGGTGAAAAACAATTAACTAGGCCTTGTTTATCAGTCCTAGCAATTGGGAAAAACCTTGAGCTAAGAACGCCTACAGGGCAGGTGGATTAACTGTAAGCCTTGGTCGAGACAAAAACAAATTAGGCTTAGTTCTGATAATTGTTTTCTGGTAACTATAGTTTTAGTCTCCAATTGGAAATCTCCCACCGGGAAAAAGTAATTCTTTACTCCTTTCATAAAAGCGGTTGTTGATCAACAGGAAAGTAAGACTTTATTGGCATCCATGTAAATTTTAAAAGAAAAATAAGTTGTTAACACTAGAATTTTTCCACCTACAAAAACCCATTTTCCCTATTGTCTGATTACGAAAAATTCATGAGAAGCTTATCAGACCATAATTTCATAAGTTTATCACTGGTTACTTCGATCTTGTCATGAAGTGAAACGCCATAGATTCTCGTAAACGACACCTGGTGAGACGCTGTCAAAGGCTTAGTACAGACTGAATAGGAAGATGAACTGCAAAACCGCGTGTAGTCAACTTCTCACGTCGTTCTTGAACTAGCTCTCAATAAGTCAATAGCATTACTAAGTGTCATACTTATGGAACATATCTTATAAACCTATGATCAGACTTACGCGTGGGTTGATGTTGAATGAGAACTTACGAATAATTGAAACAAACAATGTACCTCAGTTTTAACGAGTCTGTCTCGGTTGGACGAAAATGTAATGTTACTTCATCGTAGAGACTAAGGCTGTGATTTACGTAATCCAGTTGTGTTTGTCTTTTGGGAGAAATACTTTGAGAGAAAGGTTTAAGTTCATCGCAAAGGGAATTAGCTTAATCTTAGTGTGAAGGGAAATTTTAATTAAGTTTTCTATTATTTCAAAGCCTCTTACTGTGTGTATTTCTGAAGATTGTTTACATTAAAATAAATGGCAAGGAATAAATTTACTTTTTATTCAAAATGGCGTAAAAATAATAAATATTGAAACTGGAACTGGAACTAGGCCTATCTGTCTACAATATTAGCTGTTAAGTAGTTAGACTAATCTACGAAGCAGAAGAGGTTAAAGTGAAGGATTCTGTTTGATGACTGTGCTCAGTAGCCCTATCTTGGAACACTTTTAGGAAAGTCTGATGTTTCTTTTCCAAATAATTTACTAAAGTAAACAAACAGACCAATGCATTAAGATTGAACTATTGCCAATCGATTCTACCCATTTTCAGACTGCTACAACACATACCTTTGCATCAAAAGTGGTTTCAGTAAAGCCATAACAGTCAGCCCTAAAACGGAACACCCCCTCTCTAACTTGGAACAGTCAACCTTAAATTGGAACACCCCCTCTCTAAATTGGAACAGTCAGCCCTGAAACGGAACACCCCCTCTCTAACTTGGAACAGTCAGCCCTAAAACGGAACAACCCCTCTCTAAATTGGAACAATCAGCCCTAAAACGGAACAACCCCTTTCTAACTAAGAACAGTAAGCCCTAAAACGGAACACCCCCTCTCTAACTTGGAACAGTCAGCCCTGAAACGGAACACCCCCTCTCTAACTTAGAACAGTAAGCCCTAAAACGGAACACCCCCTCTCTAACTTGGAACAATCAGCCCTAAAACGAAACAACCCCTTTCTAGCTTAGAACAGTAAGCCCTCAAATGGAACACACCCTCCCTAATTTGGAACAGTCAGGCCTAAAATGGAACACCCCTTCCTAATTTGGAACAGTAAGCCCTAAAATGGAACACCCCTCCCTAATTTGGAACAGTCAGCCCTAAAATATATTACCTCATCCCTAACTTGGAACACCCAGGCTGTCTATTTTGGAACACCCAAATATAAGTGCAAGAAATCCAAGTTAGGGCTACCTCCACTTTACGATTTTTTCCGTACCGTCCAATAGAATTCTTTTGTCGGGTTTGAAAACCTAATCTAACCTTATAGATAGACAGTTCCAATTTGAAAAAAATTAATATTTCATGAGCACTTTCGATTGATAAGATATTTCTATGTTGAACCTTAACTTTGATTAAATATATTGAAATTCTAATTAATGTTGTAACATGTTTCCAAGTTTAACTTTCTTAACGTGGAAATTGCAATATTGTTTGTTTTAGGGTTATTTACCTAGCACAGAATGGCACCGTCTATTCGGAACAGTATTCATGTCCCCAACTCGTAACCATGGGCCGACAATGGCAACGTCGTGACGATTCCACTAACGGACCCGTCGAAATGGAATACTTTAATGACAGTCAGTCTGTCAACAACACTAAGGAGGTCAGATTATAATTTAAATTTTTACAAGTAAAATAATCATACTTCAAATGATTATTTCAACAAGTTACTATCCTCCAAAATGGGAACGGAATAGAGGCATACATGGCCTACTGTGAATTTATTCCATTTAATCGAATCGGGTTACAGGTAGGGATGGAGAACACAGTAGGCCATCATGGTTCCTATCTAAGGTTTATTCTCCATCGAGAAATGCCCCTAAAGACACTGATGTATTATTTTATAAAGGATGTCTAATATCCTTTCAACCAGAAGTAAGATAAGTGACTAGAAGTAAAGTGCTCTAGCATTGGTAATAGATCCTGGCACTAGTGAAAAAAAATTCCCTACCCCCTTCCCTTAAACCTAAAGCCGCGGAACACGGACGCGGGTGCTTGAATCTAGTTCGGTCGTCTACCGCCGCGAGCGTCTCACGTTTTGGAGGGAAAATTCAGAAACCGCTACCAGAGGGCCAACCGTTGGTGTGTTATCAAGAATATTCACTTTCGCCAAGTGAAGAATTTGGTTACCTCGATACTTCTAGTTCCTTATCTCACTTCTGTTTCAGCTCATAATTATAGAAAAATGTAAAATGAGATTTTAATCCAATTTACGGAAATTTGCAAAGTTGAGTTTAGGCCTAATCCTTTAGCAACTGACGAAAATCTAATAAGCTACTTTCACTGAGTAGTTAAAACAAGGCACGTATATTTAGGCACTTAATGAGTACGTGTTATTGATCGGAACTTAGCGTTAAGTACATTAAAATCAATCCTTTAAAGACTCGTAAACAGCGCAAAACGTGTTTGTGCAATATTTTCCAGACGAAATGCCTACATAAATGGTGCTTCAGTGAAGTGTTTTTGGTACACAGTCACTATTCTATTCCGAAGTGATTGTGCATAAAGTACAAACGAACAAACGACGCTTTAAATATGCATAATACTTAGGTTCCATGAAAACTTTTAGAAAAGCCTGTTTTTTTTTTTCATTTAGGTTTAGCCCTAAATATAGGCTTTTATAGAAATTCTGATCAATAATACTTACCTATTCCCGAAATTTTATTTTGATTTTATCATAAGTTCGTAAGATATGTTCACCATAAGTTTGTAACTGGTTACAAACTGGAGCTTATCATGAAGTAGCGAGGTAGGTTATAGATTCTCGTAAAGCGATGCCTAGTGAGGCGCTGTCAAAGGCCTATTAGGAAGATGCACAGCAATCTGCAAAACCGGGTGTAGTCAATTCTTGCGTCGTTCTCAAACTAGCTCTTCGTAAGTCTGTAGCATTGTGATATACTTATGGAGCATATCTTATAAACTTTTCACTTAATGCGATAGAAAAATAAAATTGAGACGTCTGAAAAATGTTCCGTGCAGTACTTAGTTTCAGGGATAGATTTAATTTTAGAAGTAGGAATGGAGAACAGAGTAATCTGGGCGCGCATCAAAGTCCCAGACACCCTTCCACGGGACGGAGGGGTATGAAGGAAGAGGCGGGTCATAGCGACGGAGGTAAAAATGGAATTACGTATTTTTCGCCGTCCCCGTCAGCAACGTTATCAAAACGTAGTTTAAGTGAGCCAATAAGAAAATTTAAACTTTTCGCTACGTCGTGGAGGGAGGGGCTATGAGTCGGACTGAAGTAAATACTAACCGTTCTCCATTCCTCTTTCTAAAATTAAATCTATCCCTGTTAGCTTATAATATTTAAACGAAATGAGAATTTTAACAAGCCCCAATCATAATGGAAATTCGGTTCACTTTGGCTGTGACGTCAATTGTGTCATTGGGAGGGGCAGCAATCAAACAGGATATTGGAAATAGACAATAAGAAAAATTTTCTGCACTGAATGCACCAGATGGCGTTTTTGTTTGGCCTTGGCTTACCAATCGTAATCTCACAGTTGTCGTCTGCAATAAGCTGACTTTCATTTATAAAATGAAGTACGTTAAATATAACCAATTCGACCAAAAGTAATATAAGAAACCTCCCTTCGGGAGGAAAGTATACAAAGGCGAATTTTTCCCGATACATCCTCGTACCGCGAATGTCCCCGCGCACTTATACAGCCATAAACAAAGTTTAAAAAATAGGGCCGCGCCGCGTAGAGCGTAGGAATACATTCTCTGATCTCGCGATTGCGTCGGCTGCTTAAGTTAAGTCAATTTCACAGACTCATTGTAATTTTAAACTTTTCCAATGAAATAATTCATGCAGCATTTTTAGATTTTGATAATAATCAATCATTAATAACTCGATTGTAGGATTTTCATAGGTCTTTGCATAAAATTTGAATTAAACCCTTACCTTGCCAAGGTATATGACTAACACTATACATAGATAGAATTTAAAATGGTGTTATTATCTATATCGAAATTTTGTTCTTGTATTCCTAATTTTCATCTTCTTCTTGGCTTCACAACAAACTAGAATTTCGTTTCAAAATAACCGTATGTGAATATTTATTAGCAAAATCATGAATCTTCTATTTCTTTACGACAGACGGCTAAGCAGACTACACTAGTTAAAGGCCGCTTTTTCCTCTTTCCCTTTCCAACGACCATATCAAAGGACTAAGATCTTACGTACCTTGTCCATGAGCAATAGTGTCTGAATATGGTATTTGGCGTTTCGAGGATGTTTCGCGTGTTTTAACGTTATGCCTATGGCGTCTTGTATACTTCCCTCCCGTAGGGAGGTTTCTTATATTACTTCTGATTCGACGAAATAAATACGTATTTTCAAAATCAGCGTAAATTTAAGCAACCCTTAAGATTAAAATTTTTATTGTGGTACGTATTGACAAAAGTTTATAGGTGAAACAAAAAGTATATTTCATTGAAGCTTGCACGTGATGTGTAATACGAGAAACCACCTTTACCCCTCAAAATAGTGTCGACCCCTCTCACGACCGTAGCACAAGGAACATGCTTGAATGCCATCCTAAAGTAGCAGATACTAGCTCTAGGACCAAGAATTAACGTTTGGAATGCTAGTATAGAGTACTATTGTATTTCCAATAAACATTTGACCTTCAAAAACCTATTCTCAACTCGTCTACAGCCAAAGGCTAGGAACTTTGGACGAAGTATACCTTTTGTTTTCATCTATGAAAGTTAGGTATTAGTTGTCCAAACTTTTAAAATCCGAAGCTATTGTCTTCATTCATACTAAGCTATAAAACAGTTGTATTGATTTTAAAACACATCCCGTCCTTGGAAAGACCAAATACTACTGAATCGAGCGTTATTTTTAGACTGTTTTCTAAAAATAGTGTTCAAACGTACGAAAACAAAGACAAATCAATAGTCATATCACGGTTTTGTCTAAATTCAACCACGATTTAACCAAGATTTATTGATTCGTTCAAACGTGTATTTTACCACTGGCAGAAGTAAGATAACGGACTAGAAGTATCGAATTAACCAAATTCTTCACTTGGCGAAAGTGAATATTCTTGATAACACACTAACGGTTGGCCCTCTGGTAGCGGCTTCTGAATTTTCCCTCCAAAACGTGAGACGCTCGCGACGGTAGACGGCCGAACTGGATTCAAGCACCCGCGTCCGTGTTCCGCGGCTTTAGGTTGAGGAGAAGGGGGTAGGAAATTTTTTTTAACTTGGCCAATTTTTTTCTCTCTAGTGTAGGCGTCATGGAAGTAGCATAAAATCCTCAAATTTGTTCACTAGTTGCCAGGATCTATTACCAATGCTAGAGCACTTTACTTCTAGTCCCTTATCTTACTTCTGGTGGTATAAAAGGTGCTCGTTAATTAAAATACCGTTTGTTTTCTATACTTCTTCCTTCCCATTCCCCCCCCCCCCACTGTTTTATTTCTTCCTCTCTGACAGACAAGAATTCAGTATGGAATGATATTGGAGTGGAGTCCCAATCTGCTGGAGGCACTTAGAGTACTGGAGTTTTTGGAGACTTATTACATTCCCCTGATGATTTCTCTGGGACTTGTGGGAAACTTCCTCTCATTCGTGGCCTTCTTTTTCACACATCTCAAGAGACGCTCTTCGAGCTACTATTTGGGATCGTTAGCCGCTACCGATTTTGGCTACTTGTGCTGCCTTCTTATCGTCTGGCTCTCCAAAAAGGGAATAGACGTAAGTTGATGGCAGGAGTGACTGCCAAGTGCTCTTTTAAAAGCATTAACCATCCTGGAATGCCTCAGGCGCTAAGGTTTTCAGTTTCTAATGAATGAATCAAGGGTTTACTAGAAACTTACTAACCTTGGACAGGCAACTCAATAGGGAGCTGGGTTTGGTTAGAGCATCATTGACTGGCAACTGAATAGGGAGTTAGATTTGCCTAGAGCAACGCTTGATACAAGCACTGTGTGGCGGCGGGTCTTCGAAGTTTATCACCAAACCAAACACTTGTATAATAGTAAAAATCGCACCATTTTGTTTTTTGAGGAGTAATTGATGTTTAGGCTTCATTCAGTGAAGAATCCATAAGCCTATAAGCCTCGGCTCAAAAATCCCATACCATTACAGTCGAATTTCTCTTGTAGGATCACATGACATTTGGCGATAAATTGAAGTATAGGTAGACGCGTGATGGCGCATGCTACGCATAACGCATTGCCATTTGTTAATGCGGGTTCAACACTGCTTCGCCTGTCAATGGTGAGGTGGTCTGAGCAAGAAAGATCCCTTTGAATCAGATGTGAGTTGTATAGATCAGCTTGCGATCACAAGTACCGAGAAATGAGTCAAAAACTAATTACTACTTATTTGGGGTAAAAAAATAAGTTGTTGTTTAGCAGGAAAGTTCTGTATATCATGCTTAATATCATCAAAATTATTTTTGTATAAATTTAACTGTTTCAAAAGTACTTTTTAATTTAAAAATTTCGAAGTACTGTTAATTTTTGAAATACAAACTCACTAAGTTCTTTGTGGTTGCGGTTTAGGTCCTTCATACTATCAATGGAGCATTGTAGTAATTGTAAGGCAAAATCCTTTCATGTTAAAAGCATCTCTTTGAGATAATAGCCCGTGTCTAGACCACTTTCCGGCTTGCGTGTTTTGACATAATTACAACCTACGTGGTGCCGAAATATATAAGGAGCAAACATACGTTTATAGTCCTGTCCTGCTCCTTTAAATTGTAATCGGTTTCAGGATTGATCGATATTCGATTGAACTACATTAGGTCGAGGTGCATCTGTTGGACATAAGTGCTCTTCAATGTCCGACAATAAAAAAATAAAAACCTCTTGATTCAATTACGATCTGGAAAATCTAATTCTTTTAAGTAGTTTGATGTCCAAATAAATATACTTGGGTATACTACTTCCTAAATAGTATGCTGTAGCTTTTATGTGGCTTGGTTTATCCCACTTAAAAGTGTTATTTAAGCCCTATCGATTTTCGGTAAAGCCATGACGCTCAAAGACTAGTCAGTCCATAATTAAATTCTTTTCTCTTAGTAGAGATTTTTCTCTCCTGTCTCTTGTTACCTGAATTTTCTTTCTGTTTTTGATTGTCTGGTCACTAATTGAAACACGAAACTAAACGTGTTTCAACGTATAATTTTGGTGGCATATCCCGTCAAACTTTGTAATTATCCTTGATGAAACGAACTAACTAGTTATAAAAAACTTTATATCAAAAGCACGTGGAAAATAATTAATATATAATAGGCTGTTGAAGGAATATGTGACACTTTTGTGTCAACCAATTTGAGATGACCTACCATTCTGTGTCTGTGTAGATTAACGCCTACTATGAACAAGAGAAAATATAATCCCTGGGGGTAAAAGAGAAAATGGAAGACAATATAATGCTTTGGGACAAAAATTGAGACTCGGCTGCTCATGACTCGCAACTATTTTTCTCAAAATAAAAATTGTTTGGAGTGACGTAGGTGAAACGTCATAGATTCTAGTGCGGTGCTGTCGATAGGTTAGTATATCCTAAATAGGAAGATGGACTGCGAAACCGCCTGTAGTCAATTCTCGCTTATCTTTCTCGAACTAGCTTTCAGTAAGTCCATAGCATTACAAAGTATAGGAGGTGTCATACTTATGGAAGGAACATATCTTATAAACTTATGATTCAAACAAACATGTGGATTCTTCATTATTTTCTCTTGCAGCGGAAATTGCTTTTGCTTGCACTAAGGACTAATATTTTTTTTGTAAATTAAGGTGACGTCAAGGAACGGTTGGTGCCAAATCATTGTCTACTTATCAACATCATTCAGTTGCTGTTCCGTCTGGCTCATAGTGGGTTTCACCGCCGAACGTTTAGTAGCTGTCAATTACCCATTTTGGCGACTGAACTTCCCTACCACCCAACGAGCTCAGTACGCCGTAGCTTGGATTACTCTGTTTAGCTTCGCCTTGAATACCTATCTCTTCTGGTTCGTCGGAATCACCAAGAGACCCGGCGGCAGTAATGTTTGCGATATTGTGGGTGGAGATGAAAAGTACGTATCATCAGGGATAGATTTAACTTTAGGAGTAGGAATGGAGAATGGTTAGTATTTACTTCAGTCAGACTCATTGCCCAGTATAGAGCCCCTCCCTCTAACACGTAACAGAAAGTTTCAATTATCTTATTGGCTCACTTAATATACCTTTTGATGACGTTGCTGACGGGGACGGCGAAAAATACGTAATTCCTTTTTACCTCTGTCACTATGACCCGCCTCTTCTTTCGTACCCCTCCGTCCCGTGGAAGGGGGTCCGGAACTTTGACGCGCGCCCAGATTACTCTGTTCTCCATTCCTACTTCTAAAATTACATCTATCCTATTCCCTAGTATATTTAATAAAGCCTTAAGTATCTATCGGAATACATACAGTTAATGGGAATCATTGTGTACCCATAAATCCAGTGTTAGTTTCTATGCGGGTTTTGTGGGTCACGCCTCATAATTCTAACGTCTTTCTAACGTGATTTCATTGGCTGGTAGAAATGAGCAAAAATGGCTGTGTACCATAATTCCTATTGGTTCTATGTATTCATGGTACCTATGATTACTGGCTAAATCCATACAACGGGCTGTCCTTAACCGCGATACCTTCGTACCTTGTTATGAGAGCGGAAACATGTTTGCGCTAATAGTAAAAATCGAATATGGGCTGATTGGTTTTGCTAACAATGGATACCCAATTTGTCGAAAACTCGGAGGAAGGTACAGTACTTGAACCGCAACAATTAGTTTGGCCCAATTCTCGTTCTGAACAAAGGGCTCATACGGTTCAATCAGTCTTTGAGCGCTCATTGTATGCGCTAACCTAAATATGTACAAATACGCCCGCTTTGTGTCGTGAATGCGTCCCACAATTGACTATGATATTGAACCGTAGGCGATATTGTTGACTTAGACAGTAATCATTAGTTAATTGAACAAATCTTTAGTGTTCATTTCCTGTAGGTGATTATTGATAGTCTATGCCTACATTTGTTAAATTTCAGAATTCGCATAATGTCAATTATAAACTACGTTGACACCTGTTTCACCTTAGCCTTACCAGTCATGTTGATCATAGGAATGAATTCAATGATTGCCAGAGCGTTGTGTCATTTTTATTCGCAGCGACGTATGGAAAGTGTCCAAGACGATCATTCCAAAACAGAAATAAGTATGAAAAATTCTTTATTTTTATTATCATTTTGATCATAAGTTTATAAGATACGTTCCATAAGTATGATACTTCCCATACTTTGTAATGCTTGGGACTTATTGCGAGCTAGTTCGAGAACGACAAGCGAGAATTGGCTGCACACGTTTTTGCAGTCCATCTTCCTATTTAGTTTTTACTAAGCCTTTTTACAACGCCTCACCAGGAGTCGCTTTACAAGAACATGACGTTTCACCTACGTCACTTCATGACAAGCTCTTAATCTTATGGAACTTATCTTATGTACTTATGTTTTGATTTAAACGCATTCCTTTGGTAATTATTTTAAGTGCATTTTGTGGAATGTAACTTTTGGGAATATTTTACGATCATTATTTTAATCACTTTTCTCGGGCGTAAGTCGGATAAATGTCTTTGGGCTAACCCTTAAGAAAAATCTGCATAATTTTTCTAATTTGAAAAAATTTCTATTTTTTTTTACAACACTGAATTTAAAAAAAAAAGCTAGCTAGCCAATTGGACCAAGTCATCTTGCGACTTATTGCCACTTATCTAACGCGAATAAAGCGATGCTTAATAAGGGGTTTATCATAAAGGTAAAATGTTTAGAATAGGATGTTTTTAACAGACTTAGTTGCTAGGGGCCCAAGGGCTTAACCTGGAGGAACTGAACTCAACCACTCGTAAAACCATCCAATAGTGTTACTGGAAATAGGAGAAATTCTTAGGTAACATAGTTTATGAATGCTCCCTGAGATGGCTATATTTTCTTTCAAGTTTAAATAAGTTATTTGAGAATCGTATTAAGAATCTAATTTGTATCTGTGGAAATATAATATAAGATTTCTGGATTGTTTTAATTAAGTTCATTTACTAGATTCCGTTATATTAGATTCTGCTTCACTGAGTTTGCTTAAAATACAAACTTAAGAAAAACATGTTAAAAATAAACCAATATTAAACGAAACTCTAATACCCTGATCCATTGGGAATAATTTTATTTTCGTATTTTCAAAGGAAATTCTTATTTCGGTAAATTGAGCAACGATATATCATAGGTTTATAAGATATGTTCAATAAGTATGACATACTTCGTAGTGCTAGAGACTTAGAGCTAGTTCGAGAACAACAAGCGAGAATTGACTACATACGGTTTTGCAGTCCATCTTGCTATTTAGTCTGTGCTAAGCCAAGCCTTTGACCGCACCTCACCAGGAGTCGCTTTATGAATATCTATGACCTATGTCACTTCATGAGAAGCTCCAGTTTGTAACCAGTGACAAACTTATATGGAACATGTCTTATGATAAATATATATATATATATTGATTTTGACTTCAAGACTGGGTTTAAGTTAATATTGATTCACTTTGGGTCTGTTGACTTCTGTTTTTATAAGTTGCATTAAAAAGACGTTTTCCGTTTCGCAAAATGGACAGTTATTTAAAAGTAACGTGACCCCAAAACCTCAAAACCCATATTCATATATATATATAAATTTGTAAGGTTACATTCTTGAAGATTGCTTTTAGTCAAAATTTTCTAACTGCTCTTCCAAAAACGTTATATGTTTGTCGATGAAAGGGTTAGAATTTCTTAAGCTGGATTTCCACTCGACCGAAAAAACCCGGCGGAAATCACGCAGCCGACGGTAGAAATTTTAACTTACGCCGGCGTCCAGCGGTAGACCGTTTACACTACGACTGAATTTTTAGTTTGGCGGTAGATATTTTTGGGTCACGTGACAGATTTGAGTGGTTTCCACAACATCTCTTTCGCACTCTGAATTTGTATCTTTGTCCTCTTGTCGCTTCGATCGTACAAGAAGGGATATTTTCTAGCCTCCTCACTAAATTCTTTCCTATTAACATCTAATCTCTTTTTACTTCCATTAGTTTCATTTTTCGTTCTTGATGGCATGTTTAGACTAAGCCTTGGTCAACCACAAAAAATGGCGGCTATAAAATCTATCTCGCGTATGCGTGCGCACTTTAAATTTATGACGTAGTCAGTGAGATAATTTCATTGGCTGAGACACCGGCGTAACGCCGAACACGACCGAAAAAATAGAACACAACTTACGCCCGACTGAACGGTAAATCCGTCGGGCTCGGCGTAAAGATCTTTCCGTCGAACCCCTTTCTGCCGGGTTTCCGTCGTGTTTTCCGTCGAGTGGGAATCTAGCTTTAGAGAAGCATCTTAAAATGTTATTTTCCTCAAAATACACAACATAAAAAAGAGTAAACCGATTTCAATTGCTAACGTTGGACCAAAACGCACAAGCGCATGCGTCTTGGCAAGTAGTTAAGCGCTAATAGATATATGATGAGGGAACTATTTAAAATGGCGTATGTGCATGATTCGGTTTTGTAAATTGGCTATAATAAATGTCAAGGGATATTGGGAGGAATCATGTTACAATTACTAATTACCCCGCTTTGTGCAGGTACACATCTCTCGAAGAGATGATACACAATTTATGCTTGTTTGTTTTTAATTTTGAATCTAAAGCATTTTCCTCAACTTCGGATGGTCAAGATCGTTCCATGCCACAAGCGACTCAAGTTAACATAGCTCGTATGCTATTGCTGGTCTCAACCACCTTCATCACTTTAAACTTGCCCAGTTACATCATCCGAATCTACGGATTCATCTTGGAGATGTCAAGCGACAGTCTAGTGCCTCTTCCCAGAGAAATAGTCGTTCTTCAGGCTTACTTCATGATTCTCTTCTACACCAATTTCGCGATTAATTTCCTGGTATACAATATCAGCAGTCGTATGTTTCGACGCGTCCTGAAAGAGTTCGTTTCGAAGACTGTCAAATGGTTTTGCGTTCGATGCGCCGTTAAAAGATCAACATCTTCGGACAATTCGAGTTTTGTCGCATGATCTAGGCGGCGATACGTAGTTCGTGAAAATAGGCGATACTCTGTTTGTGTTAATTATAACTTGCAACAAATTCGTACGTGTAGAACGGGTACGACGGCTGCGCTGTAATTAGACGGATCTCCATTCACGCATTAAGAGATATCATAAACGTGGTTTTAAAATTTTATGGTGCTACGATGTTACTTGGAGGAGCGTTCTACTATATTAACCAATTGATTTTATACTTCGTAAGAATCTAAACGAATCTAGTCCTCGAATGTACATTGAACTGAACAGAACTGACTCATACGTGGGGAAGTGAAGTGTAAAGGTGACGGTCACATCGAGGTCACGCAACCTCTCGGACATTTTTTTTCCGTTCATTTTTATTTGATTTCAAGGACATGTTAGAATTGACAGAAAATGTTTGGCCATTATATTACATAGGCCTATCTAAGCCTTATTTCGAAATGTTCAGAAACGTTTTGAAAATATCGTTCTTCAGAAGTTGGAAGTGAATTGGATTAGAAAGGGACAAAACGGCTTATAAACTACGAGCTTTTCGTGTTTTTAACTTAGTTATAACTAATACTGAAAGCAAGCAAGTAAGTTAATTCTGATACGGTGCGTAGAGCCATAGCAGAGGGCGTTAAAATTTCCCGGCTGTTTCAGAATGGTTCTTGCGTTTGGTCCATTTACGTATAACTTTTTATAATTAATTTATCCAAAGATTTCGAGTAAACAACATTCCTTGCCTATTGATTAAGTAAGTTGGTATTAAGTATTGTGAAACAGTGTCTAGACCTTAGAATAAACATATGATAATGTAAGCCCAGAAATTATTAGATCGTAGCATTGAGGAATGACCATCTCATCACTCGAACGTCAAACGTTTCAAAAGAAACTCACAATAGATGGAGCCTAGTCCTCTACCTTTCTCTGTGAGCTTTCAGCCAATAAGAAGTTTTTAAATTATTACGTAATAATACATACTTCTTTGCCCGAGTCTAGTACCACCTCCCATAACGCGTTCCACATAACTTTGAGGTAAGGCGGGTATTTGAGAACTATGTTTTGAAGTTGTAGTGTTACCAATCCCGGGGGTAGTGATGAGGCAATGTCACGTGACTGTAAGCGTACTGCAACAACTCGGGAAATACCGCTGCCTTTTTACAATGCACAAATAACGGCATGAAATTCACGCATGCTCAGTAGAACCCAAGACCATTAAACACAAATGGTTTGAAATGGAGATACAGCGCCTCTCTAGCGCCACGCCGCGACAAATATTGGTATCTTTTACGACTCAAACCATAGCCATAACATGATATATGAGTCGAAACGTTTCGGGACTTTCCCGCTAGGGGCGACGACAGGCGATGCCATTAGAAGAACGGTTGTTTTAGATTAGCATTCCAGTGTATCTGTGTTTAATGGTCTTAGGTAGAGCTCTATTTGATGGAAGATGAGCTTGATATAAGCCCCGCCATTACATTACACATTGGAAATACATTCCTAATGCTACTATCAATAGATTCCTGGTTAGGGTAACTGCTTTGGTGAAAGTGTAAAAAGAATGATTACTACTCATCAGAAATTTGTGACGGAATGCCAACAGCTCTAAACGACTCATTTGAATGCGAGGTGTACTTAATAGTGTGAGAATTCAGCTTAACTATTTATGATAATTCAATAAATAACAAGTTTGTTAATTATTAACATTGCAAATAATTATCACAACTAGTACCATCAAATGTGGATGAGAGGGAAAGTATGACAATGGCCATAGAGCCTGTGTTAAAAATCGCGGACATCAAAGTCTCGCCAATAACTATTTAGTTTACTAGTGACTGATGGACTTGCAAACTCGCGACTGAAAGTAGTTCAGACTTTTATGCTCCTTGGTTTAACCATAGCCCACTTGATCACGCGCATCACGACGCAAGCTGCTCGCGCTATATCTAAATTACCGAGATTTGTTTTAAACGTATCTAGATCTAACACAAATCGAGGAAGGTCTAGCATACACAATAGCAGACGACGGTAACCGCGTAACCGCGAATTAACAAAACTTACACAAGTCCTATTTTAAGGGAGTGAACAGGCCCAGTATAGCTACGCCAATAAAATGGTCAACTACGGCGAAACTCTGATGACTGGCGACTTTTGGCCATTTTCATACTTTTCCTCTCATCCACTTTTGGTACCACGTATAAGAATTTGCGTGTGATGAGTTCTAGAGCAATAGAGTAGTGGCACTGCATGTTAATTTCTCGTAGAACATAACGTAGCCAAAGGTAGGGAGGTGCCATTACTCTATTGAAAGAATTTTGAATGGAAATATAATAAGTGTAAGTTGATGGGCCGATATCAAAAGTGTTGAATTTTTCTAAACGAGATTAATTTTATGAAATAAAGATATAAGAAATTTGTTAATAAAGACTATAGGTAATAACGTAAGCTTATCATACTGTTCATAAGTATGGGTTGAACGGGAATTTGGTATGGGAACGCACGAGTGGCGTCACGTGGTGGCGAATTTTCCAAAAAGAAACAGAAACCATTGCCTACTGTGATGCAAATGACTTGGCCAAGGGAAGAATCATAATAGACTGCGCCATATCTTTATTCTGTTCTGGTTTGGAGTACAAATGTTTAAACGAAGATTACGCCATGTATTTATTCTGATCTGGTTTGGAGTACAAATGTTTAAACGAAGATGGCACCATGTCTTTATTCTGATCCGGTTTGGAGTACAAATGTTTAAACGAAGATGGCACCACAGTCTCTTCAATTATCTCCCGCGTACTATAAGCCCCCGCAAAAGACTCATACTTATGCATTGTAAGGTTGTGGTGATAATGAGTTTGCTCAGTTTCAACGAATGCTCTCATTTCAAAGTACTAAAAACTGTCGTACTTAAATGATACCTATGATATGGCTATGATCTTATAATTAATTACAAAGTATAAATTGTCAGGGTAATAATAAAATGGTGTTAAAAATATATCTCGAAAGTTAAAATATAAATAATCTAAAATATACTTTTAAAATATATTGCACAAGCTTGATAAGGTAAGAAAAATAAGTGCTAGAAAAAGGATTAAGGCATAATTTAATAGCCAAATATTTTTAATCATAAAATAATATACATACATTAATATTATAAACGATGTTGAAAATTGACGTATTGCACTAAAGTAAATCCTTTCACTAGCTTCATAAATAAGTCAACCTTTATTTTTTAACGAACATTAATTAATTCGTGAAATAATTAATTAACGAAGTATTATCAAACATAACATAATATAATATTAAATGAAATATATTTTTATCACTGCAAAATATTTTTCTCTTGTGTTGTGACGTATTAAATGATGGTTAAAGATGTTACTGTAATCTGTGTAAGTAATTTAGAAGTGATGTTAAATTATTTTCAAACTATTTTAATTTTTAATCTGAGCTATTATAGCTAAATGACTTTGATTACATAATCTACAATATAAATTGGTATTTTATAAATCTATATGGTAAGCATATTACAAATTTAATTAAAAATGTATATATAAGCTTCGAAGGAACCAATTTTTGACAGAATATTTTATTTTATAAATTTACTAATGTTGTAATTATCGATGTAGAACCAAGAAGGGATATCTAGTTTACTAGGGAGAAGGTAGAGGATGCCTAAGTATTCGCGCGCCATAGTCCCAGTCCCCCTTTCAAAATACAAGGAGGGGACGTGAAAAGAGGCCGGGCTATTTCACCTCTCCTCAGTCGGAAAATACGTAATTTTCGTCATTCGCGTCGCGCTGACGTGAGTTTTCAAGAACCAGTGAGATGCTGGTTGTAATTTCGAGGCGGGGATTAACTTCGGACCTACGTTTGGACTGGAGATAAAGCTAGAAATTTGTACCTTCTCCCTAGTAAACTAGATATCGCTTCTTGAAAAGGAACTCTATTTTATCTGCTAAAACCAAACGGAAATATCGTAAATAATTCAATTAAAATGTATAATACTGAAGGGTAAAATTAATTTAAATGCTAATTAAATTTACCGTGCTTCTCAGTTAATTCACGTTAAATGTTAAACGTGTTGATTAGACTTAAAAATTTTCTTTGATTTTAGAAATATTTTCCACGCCCAGACGCTACGTTTTTAAAGTGCGCCTGAAATTACTATGCTTAGTAAAGAATTTTAGGCACAACTGCCTAAATAAACAAATGTAACAACCAAAGAACGTAAATTTATATTGAGAAATATTAGGCGTTTTTATTATCTTTTTTATCAAAAGTTCCAGATGAACTTTGTTTCAATTCTTTATGAAATTTATGAAACATTCTGAGTTTTTAAATAAAGATATATAAATATTTGTTTATAAAATTTACATACAATTCCCGTCTCCTTTACAGTGACATGCTGTCAAGAGTATGTTAACACAAGGAGTACAATATTCACCAGAATTCACTTCACTCACAGTTTATCTTTTGGGTAAAAAAAATCCCCCAGTTCCACTATAGACCTTGTGATGGACACTTAAAGGGGATTATTCATTTATGATAGGGTTCATATTTCACATAAAAAAAACCTTCCAATATAAACCTTATGATGGACACTTAAAGGGGATTATTTCTTTATGATAGGGTTCATATTTCACTTAAAAAAATTGTCAAATTTTTAATAAAAAATAATGGGCACTTCATGGTTGGGAAAATATTTTATTTTTAGAAAAATATCCCTACATACACCTAAAAGAAGATCTCTTTGTGGTCTAGTGTCTAGATCCCGCAGGGGGTTTAAAAGTTATGATTGAAATTTATGCCACTTTTTTTGTTGCCTTGTTCTATTTTTTATAAAATTTAAGACCATTTTTTTTTGTGACTTTTCGAAAAATTTATTGGATCGTTAACCATACCGTGAAAACACAAAGAAAATATATTATGTCAGGTATCAGCCCTTAATCTCGTCTAAAATGCGGTTTTTATAACAGAGAAAACAACACCTGGAATAGAAGGTAGCGTCGATAACTGTTTGAGGGAAGAGCTGAGATAGTTCACACGACCATAGTGGTAGGTTGAATGCACAGGGAAAGCTGAAAATCCACCAATATGGCTCCTATAACCATGGTAAGACTTAGGAGGGTGTGACGTACTACTCAGTCAACTGAAAGATCTCTATTCTAGTAGTAGTGTTTCATTACATCTGCCCAACAAAAGTTCATAGTTCATGCTACTATAGATAGCCCCTAATCTCGTCTAAAACTGGACTTTCCCAACAGAGAAAACAACACCTGGAATAGAAGGTATATATAGCGTCGATAGTTGTTTGGGAGGGAGGAGTTAAGATAGTTTACAGGACCATATTGATGGGTTGAAGCTTAGGGAAAGCAGACAACCCACCAATATGGCTCCTATAACCATGGTAAGACTAAGAAGGGTGTGACGCACTACTCAGTCAACTGAAAAATCTCTATTCTAGTAGTAGTTTCTTTAGATCTCTCCAGCAAAGGCTCATAGAAACAGGTTCAGAGTTCAGAACGTTCCCAAGTCGAAGGTAACTTAAAACTCCTTTTTTATCAAAGCTACTTAACATGTTTTTGTAACCACTTGATGTGATGTAACAAGTCAGATAGAGGTCAGGTAAGTCTTCTCTATACCTATGCTTGAAATTTAGTAGATTTTCCATGTGACCTGTAGTTAACCTGGCCAGTTATTCAAGATGCACCCGTTCGATTGACCAACATCGTCTTTGCAGGAGTTTCTGCTCCTTCCCTTAATTCTCTCTGCTGAAACGATAAATCGTTTTTTATTGGCACAAAAAAATATGAAATAAATAAATAAAAAACATGCTTCATTAGTGGTAAGGGTTAGCCACAATAGCAGACTTTCCTTTTACCGTTTTACCAGTTGACGTTAGAGGTTTTTTTCCTCATAAAAAACGTAAGGCTTATCTTTCAAATTATTTATTAGTCGACATTCTACTAAGTTAGACGGTACGTACAAATCTCGTGTTAACAAGGTGAATAATTGGTTTGGTATAGTTAGTTTATTTAGTCTAGTAAATTTCAAAGCTATTAAATTTGCATCGCGTTTTTACATAAGAAGAACCTAACAAAGACTGGAACAAAATTCCTTTGGCATTATGGTACGTAAATTTCAGCTCATATTTTTTCTGTAGGTCTAGACTAGCAATCCAGACACGGTGAAACCATCTTAGCCTTTAGGGGTATTATTTATTGCTTCCTTTTTAAGTGACTTTTAGCGCGAGTTTTAAAGATTAAAAACCATTTTCAGATTAAGCAAAATATTTATGGCAAATGACCTTAGGGTGTGGAGTTTATGTCTCCAACAAAAGGCAATTAGATTAGTTCTTTATGAGCCCGGTTACATGGGCCTTCGAAGAGCGCTTTATCGAAAGGCGCTTTTAATCCGCCCTCATGTAACACCTGGAAACCGGTTTTCACGAAACATTTTCGAGATAAAGCGCTTTAACGAAAACTACCTTGGACAAGCGGTTTTCGTCGATAAAGCGCCTTTCCGCGGGGTTAAACCGCCTTTCCCTAGTCATGTAACTACAAAAGCGATTTTCTTGGAAAACAAGAAATCCCTTATGCGGGAATTTTTCTACTGTAGAGGCTTATTCTCCAGTACTGAAATGTATTTCGCCAAGTGTGCCAGGATTTTTTTACAAACTAGTCTTAAGAAAAAATTAAAATCTTAATTTTGAAAATTGGCGATTTCTGCATTTCTCTCCGAACTAATTAGTCCAGATTCATAAATGAAATCGTAAGTGGGAAGAATGCCACTTTTTAAAATTTGGGCAACTACGGATCTTCGTTGTTTAATTAGTTTATCAAATAGTAACCGAATTTTTAATTGAGTTTGAAGTTGAAATTGTATTGTCAAAATCAATACCTTTACTATATTATGTAATGAAATATTCATAATCATACCTAAAGCTTTCTCAAAAATCCTAACTATTCTCACAAGGAGCTGGGACCGACTGACAAACCAGGCAATTTGTAAACACGATAAGTTCCCCAAAATCGAGAAAGGGAAAACCGAGGGTTTCACGAAGAGCGCGCATGTAACAGAAAGCATGTTTTCAAAAGCGCCTTTCGCAAACGCGCCTTTCGTCCGTCCTACGATAAAGCGCTCTTCGAAGGCACATGTAACCGGGCTCATTTAGATGAAATTTCTGCTCTCAATTTTTGGGATTGGCAAACCAGGGATAGATTTAATTTTAGAAGTAGGAATGGAGTACAGAGTTGATCTGGGCGAGCGTCAAAGTTCCGGACCGCCTTCCCCGGGACGGGGGGTATGAAAGAAGAGCGACAGAGGTAAAAAAGGAATTACGTATTTTTCGTCGTCCCCGTCAGCAACGTCATCAAAACGTAGTTTAAGTGAGCCAATAAGATAATTTACAATTTTCGTCACGTGTTGGAGGGAGGGGCTCTATACTGGGCTGTGAGCAAGACTAAAGTAAATACTAACCGTTCTCCATTCCTACTTCTAAAATTAAATCTCTCCCTGATTATACCTAAGACACGCTGTGTAGGAGCTAAAATTTATTGGTAAACTCGAAGAAATTTTTGATCGTTATCGTTAGTTCTTTGACAAAGGAAGATAGCGTCGTGGTGTTTCCTCTCCTATGGCATTAATGGAATGGTCTATTAGTTGCTGAATTAGGATTTAATCTAACCTTTTCCATTTATATTCAAAGTTCAATCATCGAGAATTGCATTTCTTGTTCCCTTGTATGCCTAAATTATGAATACGCTAAGCCCTTCGGTTGGAAAAATTCAATTTCCGTTCTGTGAAAAAAAGCCTTATGGTTTGCCTTTTGCTATTAGTTTCTTATCTATTTTGATCTTGGCTTTTAAATATATTATGGCGAGAGTTGGTATAAACGAGGAAAGGGCGGAATATTCGAAACGAAACGATATGTTTTACAAAATTTAGAAAGCGCTATTTATGATTCAAAATGTTCCCTTACTACCAAAGGTTCATAGATTAAAACTCTAAGTATATTTCATTGAAGCTTGCTCGCGTCGTGTAATATGAGGGACACCCCCCTTTGCCAACAGAGTAGTGTCGACCCCTTCTGCGTATGATTACCTTTCGGGACTGTAGAACAGGGAACATCAGTGAATTGGCTCAATTAAGCAGCCGATGCTAGTTTTAGTACCAAGGATCGCTACAAGAGTGCTTTTTATGTAAACATTTGACCTCAAAAACTGTTCTTTGATTGGTTCGTTCATGCAGAGGTTAAGAGAAGGGTCGATCGCTTCTCATTTTGCATTTCGTCTTTTCCACAACCAAAGATTGGGAACTATGAAGTATGAACGGAGAATACTTTCTCCTTCATCTATAAACTTTTGGTAGTACGTTATGCGCATAGTAAATAATTGAATTTCTAGTCCGTGCCCTTAAGTAACCTTTGCATGCGGGTTATGTTTAGATTGCAGGACTTTTTCTTCAAATATTTAAAACTTACATCAAATTATCTATTCAGATTTTATACTTCGTATAAAGTTGACGCAAATTTTCGTAAAACCTTTAAATTTTAAAATGAAATTTGAAATTTAAGATGTATTTAATTCTTTTTCCCAGAAAACTTAGCAAACTTAATTTAATAATTTAAATCCATTTGAGTATCATACTTAATTTTGTCATAGTAGTTATCCTTAGTTATTTAATTAACCTATTTTACTTCAATGACCGTTTAGAGCTTTGATGTACTTTTGTCTATATTTGCTCTAATGAAAATGATAACGTTACCCCCTATGTCTTTAATTTAGTGAATAATGCGTTGGGATTTCGGGTTGGGTAACTTACTTAGTGGGACGCGACCTTTTCCACTTCCGCTAAAAATAACAGTGGGAAAGTCAACAGATCTTTATCCGCCCGTGCTGATGCCTTTCAGAGGTGTGATTATATGATATAAAAGCTCGTGGTCGTCAATCGAGGCGTCATTCGCAGTTAGGGGTATTTTTCTTGCACGTGTTCAAAGGTTATGTTAAGATGTGGTTAATTCTTCAATGGGCCTCCAATTCAAGCAGGGAGCGTGTATAAGAATAAGACTCAAAGAGGCCAAATTCTCCGTCAGCCCCCTCCCCCTTTCAGAGTTCCGCTCATGCGCAATCGGTGCAACAGAGAAAAGAAAGAAGTTAGGGAAGTTTGTTTACGGCCAGTATTGTTAACCTATCACGTGACGTCTGGCTTGTCGGCTGTGCGCCGAGGTAGGTGCGCGTGAGAGAGATATCGAGCTGTGCCGTTATAGTTACCTTGCCCTTCCTCTCTTTGACTCTCCTTCTCATACGTTCTCACTACTTCAGAATTATGCTGCGTGACGGAGTACTCAAGTCCGGCCCACAAAATCCGTATAGATATTTTTATGTATTTCTGTATTTATCAGCAAAAGCGCATAGATAACCAGAAAGTGAAGAACGAGAAGCCTAAACCGCAACGTGAAAAATGAGTTCCCCCATGGTCGATTCAAGATTTCCGTCCCCCTTACAGAGCGACGGGAAGAGTTGGTCTTATGCCGCGGCGGAGAGTTACTTTCGCGCAGTTTTGCACAAGGTACATGCGTAAGTTGGCTCGAAAATATAGTTCACTTATTTCTTTATTTTCATGTCGTCTGCTATAGTTTAATTCCAAGGCTTAATATAATCTAGTCATTTAGGTAGTCGGGAATCGGCACATTTGTCAAAATGTCAGATTTGAATTTAGCAAACATTTTAGAAAGCTACGAAAAGGATGACTTTTTTCTGATTGATAAAGACGGAAAACTTAAAGGTGCAATAGAATGCATGAAAAACAATATCAAAATTCAACTTAACGAAACTTGAAAATTTCACGACGATTGAACCGAAAGAGCGCTAAAGAACAACCGTTAAGCCTAGTTAAGCAGCCGATTTCTCAATAGTATTCCCCACTATCCCCAGGAGCCGCTACCATCGCGAGCTACTTTCCGCTTGTCACGTGACATTAACGATGACCTAATATATCTCTGATTCGATTGGTAGTTGAAAATGTGGCTCACCAACCACCCATTTGTGTCCCCCCTTGCTTCTCATTTTACACGAATACCGTTGCTAAAGGCTGGAAAGGTTTAATGTTCTTCACTTTCTGATCTATGCGCTTTTGTTATCAGTTATGTTGTTTTCCATTGGCATTTTTTATGGAGTATTCTTCTTGGAGTGAGAATGAAAGTTCCTTTAAAATTCCAATAAATGCATCTATGTCTAGTTTAATTTTTGCTCCATGGTGACAGATTTTTAGCAGCCAATGGAAAACGTCATTATAGGTACGTATGTACGTACCGATATTTTCTATGTTAGTTTTTTCCTTTGACAACTTGAGGCATAACAAACCATATCTTCAAGTAACCGTGTTCGTTACTAAACTTGTGGTTCGCCTGAAGTTGAAAGCCAAAGCGATGTAATTAGAGTCACGTTTTTATTGGCTATAATCGATATGGAAGCTGGGCTTATTCGGGTTTCCTATTTTTCAGAGCGTTGGAAAAAAAAACCCTCGAGATTATGGTTTAGGGTTGCATGATTTCTTAGGACCATCACACACGTTTACTTGTCACGTCCAAAAATAAATCTGGGAGAATGACCGCTACTTTCGAGTGTGTAGCAGGGTAATTGGACGTTTCTGTGGGATAATTCTCTCTTACCCCACTCTTGCCTTTTTCGTGCCTTACCCAAAATATATAGCTACTACCTTGATCTTACGTGATTTTTAAATCAATCAGGGTAATAAAAGTTCTATTTTAATTTAATTACCCTGATCATAAATTTATGACATGCCATTAAGTTTCAATGTATGAATGGGAAATATATATATATGGATGGTTATTTTCTTGAACTACATAGTCCTTCTCACCCCAACCTGGTAATAAATACTATACTAACAGAGATAGATTTAATTTTAGAAGTAGGAATGGAGAACAGAGTAATCTGGGCGCGCGCCTCAAAGTCTCGGATCCCCTTCCTCGGGACGGAGGGGTATGAAAGAAGAAGAGTGTCATAGCGACACAGGGTAAACGGAATTACGTATTTTTCGGCGTCCCCGTCAGCAACGTCATCAAAACGTAGTTTAAGTGAGCCAATGAGATAATTTAAAATTTTCTTTACGAGTTGGAGGGAGGGGCTCTATACTTGCCTATGAGTCGGAGTGATGAAATACTAACCGTTCTCCATTCCTACTCCTAAAATTAAATCTATCCCTGATACTAATAAATACTATAGCCGTGAAAGCCTTCCCCTTTAGTGAACTCTAAATATGACACGCGATGAAAAACCTCGTCTCGGTTCCTGGGTCGCTACATTCTTGGTAATATTTCGTTGATGAAGTAAATAACTGGGAGAGGGGGATAAAACCGCAGAAAACTACTTTTGAGTAGTTACCATTTTGTTTTCTTGAGACAAAATTCTGATCCAAAGACGTTACGGACCAAATTAGGTGGACTGGTAACTTGGAAACTCTTTCTAACGTCTGTGGGTCCACATACCGGATGTCCCGTCTTAACCCAATAAGAAGACGATACTACTCGATACTACGGTCCTCGTTTTGAAAAGGGGGTGTTGGTTTCCTGGTAAATTATGTACAATAAACCCATATTGAAATGTACACTGAATGGATAGTCTACAATGTTATAGTAACTTTTCATTAAACCGAAACCGTTTGTTCCGTACGACGACTGTTTACAGACCCTGATGTCCAAGCGTTGAAATTTGTGACATTTTCTATTCCGACTAAGTCGTTCTAATCCGCAAGATCGGTTAAAATATCCTTAAATAGAAGCCGCATCGAAAACAAATGACGCAAACTAACGCTAAAGATTGTCATTTGTTAACCATGAAACTCGGAAGACAGTCTTAGACTTTCATCTTAATCCCTTGCATAAGGGGGATTATGCAAGAGAGACAATTTTAAATTTAAATTTTCGTACAACCATAAACTTATAATCTACCATTAAGTTTACAAGTCATAATAGGAACTATAGATTATAATTGTATCCCACTCAACCTGGTATTAAATTATATTAGACACTACTGCCGTTTAAACCTTATCTTTAGTGCACTCTTTGTATGACACGTGAGAGGTGATAAAAACCTCTCCTCGATAACCAGTCATCTTCTCCCTCAAAATGTCTGTATGATTTCGAAACGTATAAACATCAGTAGCGTAAGGATTGGAATAGTACCGAGTAGTTCGGGTAGGAAAACACCATATATACTTGTCTTAGCCACTAGCGGCGCTACTAGGGAAAGAAAATATATCTTGTGTCTTTGCTCAGACGTTGAATCAAAGACCTAAGATGGACACTTAAAGAGAATTATATGCTTATGGTACAACCGATCAATACTTTGAAAAACAAGATGGTCTAGCCCATAATTAAGCCACATCGTTTACGTACTCTCGCTATCCCTACTACAATAAATATACTTCTAGTGAAATATCCCCTAATATACCGGTCAGAGGGAATAATTTTTCAATGGCTGCTTGGCAAAGAGAATCAAATATCACCAACGCCCGTTACTAAATTACTAATACTACTACTACTACTACTACTACTACTACTACTACTACTACTACTACCACTACTACTCAGGTAAAACTATTAGTCCCATCGATACCTTGTAGCTAAGAAAAAACTAAAACATTTCCAAAGCGCGCTTCTAGAACTCTCGCCCGCTCGGACTTTCTTTTAAAATTCTTCTCGATTTGAGGAGAAATACACGTAAATTCTAATAATAAACACCATTCTATATATAACGTCGGTATTTACTTGCTTTTGCTTCTTAAAAATTCCCCTCGATTTCTTTGAATTTTGAAATCGGGGAGCGGGATGATTTATTGCGTGAAACCCTTATTGTCGACGGGTGACAGGAATTTTAAAGGGAGTATTAAACCTTCCATTTAAATTAAGGCAATACTAAAATCCTCCCTCTCTCTAGCTTAAAATTTATCGAGGAAACGTAAACCACAATTCACAAAGCTTAACCTTACCTGTACAATTAAATGCAATGCTTAAACATGCCATTATAATCCCCATCCTTTTAAAATACACGAACGAAAAATATCACCTCACCACAGTTCTCTCACGTTCACTCTCCCTCCCTTCAATGACGAACCAAAAATTTTTATACTGCCAAAGGCATAAAATAACCATTTCTTCGGTTAGCTCTGACATAACCATTTCTTTGGGTAACTCTGACCACATTCCACATCGTGAAAAACTACTACCACGACAACCACCACAGGCTCGCGGGACAAACTAATAGCCTCATCGTATATATACGATGTGACTAATAAAAGATTTATCGTTGCGTGAACAAATTCATGGAAGAAGTATGATACACATCATTGTTTTAATTTTTTTTTTTTTTTTTGAAAAGTTGGAAAAGCCTTGACACAAAACACAGTTTTCGCATTAGAATACAAAATTGCAACTTCAACCCTTTAATTTTATTATATAATTTAGAACGTAAGATTGTATATCAGTCAGGGTAATTTTGTCTCGCATGGAAAATGAAGGTACTAGAAGTATTACAACATATCCATACCAGAAATATTATATTCTAGAGAAGTCCGTGCATATACGCCATAAATATTTCTTTCATCATCACTCTATTAGCACTTAACTATTTGCCGAGGCGCATGCGCTTGTGGATTTTTGTTCCACGTCAAGACAATCAAGGTTTGTACCTGGTTGATTGCTGCTGAGGATTTAGTACCAAATAGTTGTAGAATTCACCTTAGCACGGTTCGATGCTCATCTGAAGTTTGATGAGCAGGAGAGCAAACAAAACGGGATCCCTCTCCTGGGAAGAATCATATGCTTACATAACTAAAGTATTAAGAGGATACAGAGTGTCAACCTTCTTCTATTATCCCCTTCTGCTCATACTTAATCATTATAGGCTTATTGTTAGGTTGACATGCTGACCCTAAAATTTGTCAGTTGGGTTGTTATTTTAGACCTTAATACTGAAGTAAACACGTCTTTAATATTAAGTTGTTTACTTAAGGTTTCATTGTGAAGGTTAGGTCAAAAATGTTATTGATAACGTAAAATCAAAACAATTTACCTAAACCTTATTAAACGAAGGAGCATTCTTCACTTAATTACGATGTACAGGCTTTTAAATTTCAAGATGATTTTCCACAGAAAATTCGCTAAGGTTATTGCCTTTGCCAGTCTCTTATGAGTGTAAGGTCCATATCGATTTCCATTATGTAAAGACAAACGAAAAGCAAATTTGGGTTAAGAAAAGTTCCTTTACCATCTCTTTCGCATTGGCAAAGAATAAAGTTTTCAAGTTTCATAACTTTTCTTTCCTTGGTTTTCGGAAGTTGAATAATTGTGGAAGGGGTTGCACGATTGATTGAGCTGAACCGTTTCATTATCATAGGCCTTTACGGTCAAAAACGTGCGGGAATTTAAGTGAAAAGCTTAAGTATATTATCAAAAGTGGATGAGAGGAAAAGTATGAAAACGGCCAAAAGTAGCGAGTCATCAGAGTTTCGCCGTAGTTGACCGTTTTATTCGCGTAGCTATACTGGGCCTGTTCACTCCCTTAAAATAGGTCTTGTGTTAATTAGCGGTTACGCGGTTACCGTCGTCTGCTATTGTGTATGCTAGAACTTCCTCGATTTGTGTTTGTAGTCAGGACAGAGAAGCTGGTAATGTTTTAAAAGGTATTTGAAGGTATAATATGCATTTTAAGTAAGGTTATCTAAGCAATAGAAGAGCGCATAAAACTAGATATGTTTAAAACAAATCTCGGTAATTAAGCTATAGCGCGAGCAGCTTGCGTCGTGATGCGCGTAATCGAGTGGGCTATGGTTTAAAAAAGGAGCATAAATGACTGAACTACATTCAGTCGCGAGTTTGCAAGTCCCAGTCACTAGTAAACTAACTAAATAGTTATTGGCGAAACTTTGATGTCCGCGTTTTTTAACACAGGCTCTATGGCCATTGTCACACTTTCCCTCTCATCCACATTTGATATTATTCAGAACCGACACCGCTTCATGAATTATTGATAAGGAAATAATCTTTGAAGCACAAGAATTTCAATAATTGATTTTTACCACGAAAACATAAAGAAAAACCTGTTTACGATAGCGTTTATGCAAAACCAGCTTGAATCAAATGTGAATTAAATTTCCATTTAGAGAGAATTCCAAGGCGGTTTAATTGCCATTAGATTTTTCTGAATATTGAACTTTTAATGCTTTTAAAAATAGATAAAGCTTCGTCCCATAATTAAAATATCATTTAATTTCTTTAATTTGTTTAAAATAAATCCTACTGATGGGAATTTTAACCATAACATGGATTTTATTTGTATCAGGGATAGATTTAATTTTAGAAGTAGGAATGGAGAAGAGAGTAATCTGGGCGGGCGTCAAAGTCCCCCTTCCACGGGACGGGAGGGGGGAGTTTGAAAGAAGAGGCGGGTTATAGCGACAGAGATAGAATGGAGTTACGTATTTTTCACCGTCCCCGTCAGCACGTTATCAAAACGTAGTTTAAGTGAGCCAATAAGATAATTTAAACTTTTCGTTACGCGTTGGAGGGAGGGGCTCTATATAGGGATATGAATCGGACTAACTGTTCTCCATTCCTACTTCTAAAATTAAATCTATCCCTGAATAAAGCCATGGTTCAACTTAGAGAAAACATGAATTTAGCGGTTACTGTACCACAAAGATAGCTACCATGAATTTCCTCTAAAACTACGATGAGTTTGGGGTTAAATTGACCAACAAATTAGGACCTATTTTATTATTTAACACGGTTTTGGGACACCCTTAAACCTAATCTACAGAACTTACATTAGCGACAGCGAAACATGGTCTTTTAAACCACATAAAAAATATGAAAATTACGCAACAATTTCTCATTAATCCGAACCTACCACTTCTTGCAAGTTGTCGACGCTTTAGAGTTTAGAGCTTTTAGTACTTGGGAACCTTTTATCTCGATGAATAATGTCTCTGCAGTATCCAGAAGAAAAAAACCAAATCTTCTTAAAAAGCTGGTGTCCCTGGAACAAATCGCTCCCTGTCTGAAAGAAAGGGCGAAATAATTTTTGTATTACAATGTAGGGTTTTTCCTTTCACACTATGTCACAGGACAGAGATATTGTATACAAACTCCCCGTGGTGTGTCCTCGCAAAAATGACAATCCTTTATCGAATGTTTAGGCTCTGAGAATTTTGTGAGAGAAGGTGGCACTTTTACAGTCAGTGAGCACATAAAGGAGGCTGCGAAAGATCAAATTCTCAGCCTTTAAAAGCGGTACCAAGCAGTTCCGCACATGCGCAATCAGCGCAACATTGAGGAGAAATTCAGAGAAAAAATTATTTTTTTTAACCGTCTTTTTGCCTTTTCGAATTTCCATCTAAACTGACCACGTGACGTCTAGCTCTTCTGTTTTGCGCCGAGGTAGTTGCGCGTGAGATACTGACCCGACAGTGCCGTTCAAGTTACTCCTTGCCTCTGTGACTCTCCTTTCTCTATTTCCTCTGTGGTACACTATTTATCGAAGTATCTTGTTTGTTATCATTAATTGCCTTGTTCATCTTAATTATTACTAACCTTACAATGAAATTATTATGAGTTAATAAGCATTTAGTTCAGTAAATGAAACCATTTATTCTTTCAATCTGGTCATTATGGCCCATGCCATCCTAGGTCCTACGACCTAGATTACTCGGAGTCTGGGACCCAAGCGTATTTTTTCCCATCAACTCTGCTCAACTGGAAAGAAGTGTAGCAAAATAGGAAATATTTCCCTTTGGTGTGGTAACTTGTCTGTGTTAGAAGTATATTAGTTTGTAGTTACATTTAAGTATGGGCTGGGAATTTTAAGTCAGTCAGTCAAGCCCGCTATAGAGACACTAATATGAGTACATAATTATTTCTTTCTTAGTAGTCAGAGCGTTTTGATAAGTCAACTTCATGCTTTGTGAATATTTAACATAATATAGATTTCAGGAATATACATATTTCTTCTCCTTTAACAGGCCATTTTCTAAGCCAAAGGGAGAGAATGCTGACGTCATGCATAAAGCGGCAAAATGTATTTAAACTTAGAAACCACCTGACATTGACGTAGCTATAGGGAGTGGGAAAAGGGGTGAAAATCTCCCCTACTGAACGTCAGACCCTCACTTAGCCAATCTGGAGCCTTTCACTCTGTGAAGTTTGCTGCCATTTTGGTGGAAAGGGGAGGAGCCATTTTAATCCACACCTCTCAGGCAACTCCGCGACCCATGCGCGCCAAGCCTGATTGTAAAAAAGTTTTCTTCACGTGTTCTGAACTAGTAGACCTAGGGTCGACGGTTGTCCTGTATGTGTGAATAGCCAATGAAACTCGAAGAAAGAGGAGCGGACCGTTAAGCAAAGTTTTAAGCCCTTCCCTTACTTCAAACAGATAGTATGGAGTCTATTGCTTCTTAAAGTTTCCCAAGTTGAAGAAATCTATCTATTCCTGGGTTTTTTCCTTAGAGCTTTTAATTACTTTCACTTAAATTATTGCTGACCAGTATACAAACATATAAGTCATCGATACCAATTTACTAAATGTTGACTTACGGATGTCCATAGCGAAAGGATTTCATTCAGGTTGTAACTTGTCGGAACTACTTCCGTTTTCCAAACAAGATGATAAGCGAATCCATAAAATTCTTTTGGAATACATCCTAAATACTTCCTCTCTCACAACATCGGTGCTAACAGAAAGGGATAATAGAAGAAGGATGACACTCTGTATTCTCTTAATATTTTAGTTATGTAACATGATTCTTCCCAGGCTAGGGAGCCCTTTTTGTTAATTTGCTCTCACGCTCATCAAACTTCAGATGGGCATCGCACCGTGCTCGGGCGAATTCTATTAACTGTTTGGTGGTACTAAATCCCCATTCAGCAATCAACCAGGCACAAACCTTGATTGTCTTGACGTGGCGGGACAAAAACGCACAAGCGCATTCGCCATTCAGAGCTAATAGAGTAAAGAGGAACTATTTATCGCGTATCTGATACGGTTTAGTAACCTTGCTGCAAATGTTAAGCGATGTTGGGAAGTATCTTGTTACAATTACCCAGCTTTGTGGTTGGTACACTTCTCTCGATGGGAAGTATTATATACTTCTAGAGCTACTGGTTTAGGTAAATGGATTAGGTTATCGACATTAAGATTAACAAATTGGTTAAGTTAGAATAAGGGTCTTTGATCTTTTTTGGCAAGCTTGAAAGCCAAAATGTGACTATTCTAACAAAGAGACCGTTAGTATGAATGAACTAACTCTATTTTTACAACAACAGGTCACTGACTCCTGGCCATACGAACGGCAAAATAAATAATACTTACACCTACGCGAAAAGAACCTGACTCAATAGCTCGAAGGATAAACGAAAGTTCCGTAATTTCTCTACCAAGAGCTAAGCCTTGGCAGCCAAATTTCCGGCACATTTATCCATTATAAGGGCCTTAAAGCTATATATTTCCTTGTTATTATCGGTATCCAGCTGTAGATCTGTAACAACGGCTTGTGGGAGAGACAAACTTGACATAACTATTGAAACATAAGAAATAACAAACAGATACGATGTAAGCCTTTGTATTTAGTAGCGAATTTTTTGACAGATAAGCAAAGCTATTTCGTGGATTTATATTTTCGTGAGCCTGGTAAGAATCATGTTACATAACCAGGGATAGATTTAATTTTAGAAGTAGGAATGGAGAACAGAGTAACCTGGCCGCGCGTCAAAGTCCCGGACCCCCTTCCCGGGAAGGGAAGGGGTGTGAAAGAAGGGGCAGTTCATAGCGACAGAGGTAAAAAGGAATTACGTATTTTTCGCCGTCACCGTCAGCAACGTCATCAAAACGTAGTTAAAGTAAGCCAATAAGATAATTTATACTTTACGTTACGTGTTGGAGGGAGGGGCTCTATACTGGGCTATGTGTCGGACTGAAGTAAATACTAACGTTCTCCATTCCTACTTCTAAAATTAAATCTATCCCTGACATAACTAAGCATTAAGAGGATACGGAGTGTGACACTTCTATAACAGCCTTCTGCTTGTAGTAAACAACCGTTTTCATAAAATACGTCATAAAATGCAAGCAAATGAACACGAACTTGTGTGATTTTCAGTATAGTTCACCCCATGACTTTATTTTTGAAGAATTCGAGAGACAGCAAGGACTAAATTTCTAAACGCAACTCTTTGTTAACAGTACGATTTATTACGGCTATCTTGACCCTTTGCCCTTATTTTTCCAATTCGGTTGTCGTTCTTGAAGCGAGGTTTTACGAACCTCTCAATAACCCTTATAATATAACAACGTCTTTTTTGAAGGGGTATGCTTTTAACGGATGATTGTACTGTTGTAAAGTAGGGTCGTTATGGACCGTGTAAGACGTTGTAGCCCGTTAATGATCGATAGCTTTGCGGATTGCCAAATATTTACTACAAGCACAAGAAGGAATCATAAGGGTACATTAGGCTCGCTTCATCGTGTCGTGTCACTGTTGTTACCGAAATATATTAAATATCATCTTTTATAATGGGAGCACTGGGTGCCGTCACAAGAAAAAATGCATGGTATTTTTTGTATGATTTCTTTTCAGTGATGTACTTTATGCACGTTATAAATAATTCCTTGGCCTTTAGTTCGATAAAATGAGATGACATCTTATATGATAGTGTAGAATCACCATAACAAAAGTGTCAACAATGGCGTCTCTCTTTCAATTTTGACTTGGGAATGATTGAAGAGCATTTTAATGCATTAATAAAAAATGATTATTGTATTTATACGCACATTAATAGACACGCTTAAAATGAGATTTGCTCTTCAAGATATATATTATGACAAATTGAAAAATAAATCTAGGTGAAAATAACATGCATTGTTTTTATTATTGGGCATTTTGAAACGTTATATTAGTGCGTTCCTTGAACTATTACCACGCCATTTGAGCTCTCCAAACAGAAATGGTACAAGAAACTAAAAGAGTGTAATGTAGTCCAGATGCCTTGTTAGGTCCTATCATAAGTAATAAAATGTCAATAAGTATATAAGTGAATACTTAAATGTATAAATCAAGTTGATATTTGTCCTAACTTTCGTAAACTCAAGACTTATTTGGGAAAGGAGTAATATGCCATATATAATTCTTAGTGTTTGTATTAGTAGACCATTCCTGCCATTATTTGTAAAGAAATCAACGCGCAGGGGTCTCTACCGACTCGCTAAGATGGAGCCAGAGTTCACAACGCACCCCTACGTCCTGTAAAGTTTTCTACACACATGTCAATAATAGAGAGCTTTCAGAAGGGATAGTAGTACGTCACACCCTGCCAAGTCTTACCGCTGTTCTGGTTGCCATATTGGGTGGTCTCAGATTCATTCCTGTTTTAAGCCCAGCAATATGCCAGCGTAAATTAAGTCAGGAGACTCAGCTTCTCCTTCAACTGAAAGCTCTCTATGGAATGTAGTCTATAGGAACAGTCATACCTTAAAGAAATTTGGCATTTATTAAAATTAGCAATGACATACTAATTATTAGTATGTTACTTATGATCGTACTAATCTGTGTCACGTAATATGTCACGGTATTGCATATTCTTCCTTTTTCTATTAACACAATCAATGAAAGGGGAAAAATACTCCCAAGAGGCGAATAACTCAGTGCAAATGTAATGTAATGACAGGTTATCGACTTGGCTCGGTTTGGGGGCAAAAATGCCAAAGATAATACAAATTGATGGCGTGCGCTCTGCCTGGAATCGGGAATTTCCTCTCGGAACGTGAGAAAATTTTTATTCCTGACCTTAAAGCTATGGATTAGTGAAGATTCTCCAGGATGAATAGCAAGGAATTTTAATATACAGGTCCTTCAAAAAATTCCACGATTAGAGTACAGGCATAAACTATTCCTTTAATTCCAGAAGCGAAGCTAACACCAAAGGGGTGGGGGAGATAAACTTCTTTGGTTATTTCCCTTGTGCCAAGAAGTACCGTTAGATGGCACTGCGAGTCGGCTAGCCTCTCGCGTGTTGTGAATTCGGGCTCCGTCTATGATTTTTTTTAAATTTTTAACATAGATCTGTTTCACAATGAATACATAGAGCGAATAGGAATCATTGTGTTCCCATATCACACATGCTATTTTCTATGCGGGTTTTGTGGGCCGGGCTTGAGAACTTACTTCCCGTCACGTCTCATAATTCTGATGGCGTCTAACTGTGATTTCATTGGTTTGCAGCAACACGAGTTCCAAGGTGCGCTCAAGATGCACTGCACAGCGATGTAGTTTGTTCGCGAGGTACAATTCGTCACAAAAGGGATAGATTTAATTTTAGTGGTTGCAATTTAGAACAGAGTATTTTGGACGAGCGTCAAAGAACCCGACCCCCTTCCCGTATGAAAGAAGAGGCGGGTCATAGCGACAGAGGTAAAGGGAATAACGTATTTTTCGCCGTCCCCGTCAGCAACGTCATCAAAACGTAGTTTAAGTGAGCCAATAAGCTAATTTAAAATTTTCGTTACGTGTTGAAGGGAGTGGCTCTGTACTTGGCTATGAGTAGATACTAACCGTTCTCCATTCGTCCTTCTAAAATTACATCTATCCCTTGTCACACATAATGATAAGTCTAGCTCTTTCCACAAAGATATGTTGAGAAAATGGCTACTCAATGATTCCAATTAACTGTATGCATTCCTGGTTTTACTAAGATCTAATCAAAACCTGATTCTAGAAAAAAGCTGCTTGATTACTCGATATTTCTGCCTTCCAAGAAGTCTTAACACTTTCAAGGCAATGACACTAAAAATAGCCCATTCGTATCAACGAAAGACGTATATTTTTTAACCTCCCATCAGAACTTTCTAACCTAACTGGTTGAAGTCAAGTACGACTGCAATTTGGGACGTAGTATTGCTTGTTCGTAAGTTCTGGCTAACGTAAGATTTAACCTTCGATAAAATTATACGATCCCATAAATAGTTTCGAACTACACACACTTGCCGCAATGGGTATTTTTGTTTAACCAATTGCTAAATTGCTTCCTTATTGATTTACACATAGTTTCTTGAATTAATGATTAAGGTACTCTTCTTTAAATTCCACTCAAGATTTTTTTCTTTCCGAAGAGTCTGAAAAAAATTCAAGGCTTTAAATGAATCAAAAGCGTTCGTTCTCAAGGCCCATTCAGGCTGGATTAATACCTTGCCTACGGTGAAATCGATTTGCTCGCTTAATTAGGCTATTCACGCGTCTCAATGACAGTACTTAAAAGATTCGCTGGTTTGGTTTGAAAATTTCAGTTTCGTCTTGGAGTGTCGAGATGTCACCACTTCGTTAGCCCCTTTTCTTTAGCCATAACTCACTCGATCATGCCTTACTGACGCGTGATCGAGGGAGCTATGCTTTATCAGACGATATATGAAAAGTTTGGTTTGGGCTTTTTTAGTATTCAAAAGTCTTGGTTCAAAAACCAGCATATGAGCTATTAGTTTTAAGTCTTCTGCTCTCAAGTCTGAACGTGGAAATGAACGTACCGATGCGAACTGATCGTAATTAACAGTCTGAATGGACCTTTAAGCGGTCTTAAACAAATAGGATTAAGCAAGCAGTTTCGAAACATAGAAACCCTTTCACTGAAAATCCAATGGAATCGTTCGGAATGCCCTTAAAATAAACTTGTTCAGTCGCAATAGTTCAACACTACTTTCTTTTTTATGTGATTTAACATTGCATAGTGATACGCCTTGGCATTTCTTAGTTTATCAAGTGTGCTTAACTTGATTATAAGACCCTTGTAAGTAACCTAATAGAGAGAAGACCGAAGCATTGATTGCCTTTGCTTAATTATTGCAGCGGTTGCTCCTGACCTCTAAATTACGGATTACTTAATTAAGAAACCAGAAAGTGTCTAAAGAGAATCCGGCATTCCAGTTTATTGATTGTATCATAAGCCTATCACACTCTCCATAAGTATGGTTCGGTCACAAATTTGCTACGAGCACTTATGTAGATAGATAAGCTGAGTATTTCTCCTCGCTGCGAATTTGACCTAAGACCATTAAACACAGATGGACTGGAATGGAGATAGGGCGGGTGGTTCCTTGTGGGAAGCGTCTCTCTAGCGCCACGCCGCGACCAATATTGAAACAAATAGGCGCGTGAAATAGCAGACGACATTAGGCCCGTTAAAGCTCGAAAGTCTATGTTAGGTTAGAACGTAACCTAAGTTAGAGAAAGTGTTTAGTTGAATGTAAGTTACTTTCAATTATATTTTTTATTTAAATAGGTATAAGAATTACTATACAAGCCTTAATCCATAGCTCACTTTTAGAAAGTTGATATTTGGGGTTTGGTATTGTGTAGAAAGTAATGCCTTTCATATGGGATTTATCAGAATAACGTTGATCATTTTTACAAACTCCGAAAGCGCACCTTTTGCTTGGCATCTTAAATACCCAAACTAATCCTTTAAATTAGTTATAAGAAAACGAACATAAAAGGCGAAAAAGCGGAGAGGAAAAAACCTAACCGTGCCTTAACCGTACAATCATAAAAATTCAACAGAGCAGACGACATAATAAAGGTCACAAAGATGCCTTGAAATGTTTCGGGAGTCTCCCGCTAGGGGCGATGATACGCGCTGAAATTTCAAGATAGGGGTTTAAGCTTATCATTCTAGTCCATCTGTGTTTAATGGTCTTAGATTTGACGAAAAGAGAAATAATGATCTCCTACTGTGATATCTATCTTTACCCGTAACCCGACTAAGGCCATGTCTTTATTCTGTTCCAGTTTGGAGGTGACGCCTGATGGGGTGCCAGTCTCTTCAATGTAGTCTCTTAAGCCACGGCCAACTTAGATACTCGACAAGCTCGCCAATGAGGCCAGCCAAGTTTGATCGCCCTCTATGTTAACGAGCGTATGAAAAAAAACCTGAAAAAAATATGAAGCCGGGACAAAAAGAGACGAGCTAAAATTTTTTTATAATGTTAATCCTATGGGGCATGGTCCCGAGAGTGGATTCTATCAGCAATTAAGAGTCCTTTTTAAAATGTTTCCAATTTTTGACAACTCTGGGTATTTTATGAGGCGTGAAGTAAGTTTTGAGCTTCATTTTGAACCTAATTTCATAATTTTACATAAATTATTTCGCTTTCAATAAATTATTGTTCCTAAGCCTTGGTCATGTTTTTGTTTAAGCAAGCCGGGACAACTCGGGACGAGCTAAAATAAGATTCTAATGCTATTCCTATGGAAAATGGTTTCGAAACTGGATTCTACCTTTAATTAGGAGTCGTTTTCAAAATGTTCCCGATTTTTATCAACTCTGGGGATTTTATAAGGCGTGAATCATATTTTGGGCTTCATTTTGAACCTAATTTAAAAAATTTATATCCATTGTTTCACTCCCAATAATTTTCTGAACTTGGACCTTGGCTCGTCTCTGTGTTATTTTAAAATATTACACTACGGAATTGTTGGTTTTATGGAATAAGATTTAATATTATATTAAATGTATGTATTGTGGATGTTAAATAGTGCATTGCATTTAAATAAACAATGTTTAAACTGAATGTTTGTCATATGACTCGTAGTTAGAATTTCAAAACTTTACGACTAATGGGTTTGTTCGTGAGGTCTTTGGTAACATTTAAATTTTTTGGGAAATGTTATGCCATTTTCTGGATGTGTTGCTGATTGCCGCAGTCTTCAAGCTTGAGAAGTAACAGAGACTTTACTTTTGGCAGGATTCTTATTTTGGCAAGTCTGGTATTGTAGCTTCAACATAATTTTGAAGGTTCGCTACAAAAGTTCTGCTTGGGTACCGAAGATTTCCTTTAGAAGCTTGACAAGTATTTATATTATTAAATTACACATAAGATGAATTTTTGTGATAAAATAAAACGGCAAAAAAATTATTTTTCAAATTTATTGAGTTTTGACATTGCAATATTTACAAATTCAAATTTCGCGGGAAATGAAGCCAGGCTTCATAATAATTATGAAGCCTGGCTTCATTTCCCGCGAAATTTGAATTTGTAAATATTGCAATGTCAAAACTCAATAAATTTGAAAAATAATTTTTTTGCCGTTTTATTTTATCACAAAAATTCATCTTATGTGTAATTTAATAATATAAATACTTGTCAAGCTTCTAAAGGAAATCTTCGGTACCCAAGCAGAACTTTTGTAGCGAACCTTCAAAATTATGTTGAAGCTACAATACCAGACTTGCCAAAATAAGAATCCTGCCAAAAGTAAAGTCTCTGTTACTTCTCAAGCTTGAAGACTGCGGCAATCAGCAACACATCCAGAAAATGGCATAACATTTCCCAAAAAATTTAAATGTTACCAAAGACCTCACGAACAAACCCATTAGTCGTAAAGTTTTGAAATTCTAACTACGAGTCATATGACAAACATTCAGTTTAAACATTGTTTATTTAAATGCAATGCACTATTTAACATCCACAATACATACATTTAATATAATATTAAATCTTATTCCATAAAACCAACAATTCCGTAGTGTAATATTTTAAAATAACACAGAGACGAGCCAAGGTCCAAGTTCAGAAAATTATTGGGAGTGAAACAATGGATATAAATTTTTTAAATTAGGTTCAAAATGAAGCCCAAAATATGATTCACGCCTTATAAAATCCCCAGAGTTGATAAAAATCGGGAACATTTTGAAAACGACTCCTAATTAAAGGTAGAATCCAGTTTCGAAACCATTTTCCATAGGAATAGCATTAGAATCTTATTTTAGCTCGTCCCGAGTTGTCCCGGCTTGCTTAAACAAAAACATGACCAAGGCTTAGGAACAATAATTTATTGAAAGCGAAATAATTTATGTAAAATTATGAAATTAGGTTCAAAATGAAGCTCAAAACTTACTTCACGCCTCATAAAATACCCAGAGTTGTCAAAAATTGGAAACATTTTAAAAAGGACTCTTAATTGCTGATAGAATCCACTCTCGGGACCATGCCCCATAGGATTAACATTATAAAAAAATTTTAGCTCGTCTCTTTTTGTCCCGGCTTCATATTTTTTTCAGGTTTTTTTTCATACGCTCGTTAACATAGAGGGCGATCAAACTTGGCTGGCCTCATTGGCGAGCTTGTCGAGTATCTAAGTTGGCCGTGCTTAAGCCCATACTGCAGACCCATAATTATGGAGAGTGTTATAGGGTTGTGATTGTAGCTTGTGAAAAAAAGGTTGCTTCATTGGAGAGTTGTTAGAGCAAGTCGTAAATGGCTCTGGCGAAAGATAGAGATTTTCTATTTTATTTTTGGTTGCAATTAAGGGTTCGGATTGCGATTGCTGAAGCGAAGGCATTTTAACTCTGACGAGTACAATGAGTGCGGAATAATCAGTCGAAGAAAATCGGTGCATGCCTGTTCCCATAAGTTTATAAAATATGTTCCATAAGTGTGACACTATCTATACTTCGTAATACTAGAGACTTACTGAGAGCTACTTCGAGAACGACGCGAGAATTGACTACACTCTGTTTTTCAGTCCATCTTCCTATTTAGTATACAGTATACTAAGCCTTTGACAGCGCCTCACCAGGTGTCGCTTTATTTAGAATCTATGACGTTTCACCCACGTCTGTTCATGAAAGCTCTCTCTCAGTAACAAGCGACAAACTTATGGAACATAGCTTATGATGTTCGTTAGTCAGCTGAGTATTGTAGGCCTACACTTACCAGGCAAAGGCGAATTATAACTCTTTCGGTTGCCATTAGAATGAGCGTTTTATGAACCTTCAAGAATTCAAGACCATGGTTTATGTATGTGCGTATGACTTATGTTGGTGCAGCGGTGAATTCGAATAGCTAACCAAGCTTCTCATGGAGTATTTTTGTTTCTGAACTAGAATCCGCCCTACTTTTCTGTCGGTCACAATTTTGGTAAATTAATTCGGTAATGTTGAATGGATTGCAAAACTAGGATGAAATATGACCAAAACATCAATTGTAACTATCTCTGCAGTTCGAATGAGTTGAAGCATAAGGTTTTAATGCTTTCTATAAGTATGGGTCCATAGAACTATGCATTGTTTTTAAAATTGTAGAGGGGCGTCTCTTAGCAGTGAGTTTCCCGTAGAGAGCTATCTACTGATGAAGGACTTTCCGTAAACAGAACCCATGATTGCCTACCGTATTTGCTCTCTATATCAACCAGTAAGCAGACTCGACCAAGGAAGAGAAAATCATGGTGGAACATACCTGAATTCTGATCCGGTTAGTATTAGGAACTGTCCCTTCGTTGTGGTTCCCAATCAACAATTCCCATACTGGCATACATACACATAATTGGAATCATTGTGTAACCATTTTCTAAACTTGAGTGAGAAGTGCTAGACTAATCATCATGAATGACGAATTTTACCTCGTGAATAATCTATCTCGCTGCACGCTGTACCTAACGCGCGCCCCTGACCTCTCACTACTACCAACCAATGAAATCGCAGTTAGAAAGACGCCATCAAAGTTATAAGGAATGACGGATAGTAATTTCTCAAGGTCAGCGTACAAAACCAGCATAGAAATTAACATGGGAGATATGGAGGCAACATGATTCCATTTAGCTGTATGTATTCCTGGCCCAAACTATAAGATGTAGTACTACGGCAGAACCATACTAACGAGTTGTAGGGCTATGAATGAAGCTGGTTTCTTATGTTTCTCATTTTATTCAGTGACCCGGTGATTTAGTAGTGCCCTGCAATTCCGTCAAATGCTGTGAGAGAAAACAATAACATAAAGCCGACAAAAAAAAATCAAATGGGGACACTGGCCTGTGATTAACGACAGACAGGTTTTTGTGTTATGGCCATCCATGATCTCCTTTTAGGAGAATTGAAGATTGGTTTGTTTTATGAGCATTGAATGTATCGGGTTTAAAGATGTGAATGTATGGTAGTTTTTTGACTTTTAATATATCGGCTTTTGGAAACGTAATACGTTGTGCCATCTGTTAAGACTTAGGTACATTAGTCGGTAAGACTATTCTTTCAAATAACTTAACAAACACATGTTATGTGATTAGTAACAACAGCTAAGTACGCGATGAAATATAAATACAAAAGACTTCACGTTTTATTCTTGTGGTAAAATAGTTCAATGACACTTTAACCCTAAAAGAATAAACAAAAGGCTTAATATCGATGGTATGTAGTTTAAGAGATCAAAATATAAACCTTAAAAGCCTACTTATTTTTTCTTGATGTTTGAGGTTTATACGTGACACCAAAATAAATACCGCGGATTACGAGATGGTATTTTGATGCCAGACAAAATGGCAACAGGCGTTGGAATAAATAGAAGTTAACAGTTTTTATTCTGTGAAGTATAATATTCGGTTGCAGATCTTAATCGAAACCGTTTCTGTTAGTCTGCTATAGTTACAATGACAGCGCCTAATTTGAATATTAAAATCATTCGGAGATATTTCCTGGATGTTTCACAGTGCGGATTGGTCTCGTAATTAGTTATAGTGTCGATAAAAAATCACTTCGTCCTCCCTTTAAGTTCAGACAAGGTAAAGTTATGGATTTCAATAACTTAGCAGGATTTGTATTGTGTAACAGCGGGAAACTCATATTATAAACATAACACACGATTGCCAATTTTTATAGTTCCCTATTGTTTACCTGTTTACCATGGTAGCGTTTAATATTAGATACGGAGACTACATATTGCTATCTTAAATTCATATATTACTGAACTAGGTTGGAAATGGCAGCTGCAAGGCTATTTTTGTATGGGTTTTGTCAAACGTTGATAACCATAAGTCTCTATGCATAGTATTACTCACAAAGCCTTACGTCACTCTTGTTGAAATAAGTTCAGAATAGTATCGTTTCTCCTCTGCCTTCGTTTAGAACGCAAACTGCTTTATGGTCTTTATCTTAGGTTCTGTGTTAACGTTGAAATCGCATTATAAGTGGCAGGAATGCATAAAACTTATTGGAATAATTGTGCCCCCATATATCCCATGTTAATTTCGACACGGCTGTTGTGGGCCGGGCTTGAGAACTCGCTATCCTTCACGCCTCCTAATCCTGATGCGTTTTTAACTGTTATTTCATTGGTTAGAAGTTCCTGGGCGACTGGAAGATACAAGACGCAGCGAGATAGATTATTCGCTAGGTATAATCAAAGCAGATGAGAGGAAAAGTATGAAAATGGCCAAAAGTCGCGACTCATCAGAGTTTCGCTATAGTTGACCGTTTTATTGGCATAGCTATACTGGGCCTGTTCACTCCCTTAAAATAGGTCTTGTGTTAATTCGCGGTTACGCGGTTACCGTCGTCTGCTCTTGTATATGCTAGAACTTCCTCGATTTGTGTTTGTAGTCAGGACAGAGTAGCTGATAATGTTTTAAAAGGTTTTTGAAGGTATAATATGGATTTTAAGTAAGGTTTTCGAAGCAATAGAAGAGAACATAAAACTAGATACGTTTAAAACAAATCTCGGTAATTTAGCTATAGCGCGAGCAGCTTGCGACGTGATGCGCGTGATCGAATGGGCTATTGTTAAACCAAGGAGCATAAATGACTGAACTACTTTCAATCGCGAGTTTGCAAGTCCATCAGTCACTAGTAAACTAAATAGTTATTGGCGAAACTTAGATGTCCGCGTTTTTTAACACAGGCTCTATGGCCATTGTCATACTTTCCCTCTCATCCACATTTGGTATAATTCATCACACATAGCGATTGGTCTCGCTCTTTCCAAAATATCCGCCTAGATACGTTGAGAAAAATGGCTACACAATTATTCATGCTAGTATTTATAAGCTTATGTTTACTTGCGTAACAGAGTGTAGTCTAAAAAAACCGAGGGATAATCTTGGCGCGAGGGGCCATTCACTGTCGAACACGGTGTACCTTTGACAATAGTAAACTGATAACACATCTTTAAAAACACGCCCTTGGCAGTGCTAAAATGATTACACGTAAACCCATACTAGGTGTACAGCAAAATATGAGAGTGATTAGCCCCTCTCTTTGGCAAACAAAAATATTGCCGACACCTCGATATATTTCCGTCTCGATTGGAACAGACGTGTTATTTTTCGAGCGTAAAGAAAAAAGATTATTTTCGGACCTTTCGGTTGGCCAAGGTCTCTCCCCCAGCGCGCTCTTACCCAATTTTGTGGACAGCTAGACTTCAAGATGATGCAACACTATGTTTTTCTTCGCCTTAATTACACAGTTCAGACTTTATTAAAGCGCAAACAGAGCGGTGATAATTTTACAAGTAGAGACAAGTCTGTTGCTTTCAACAAAAGTTTCATTCTGCTCGCATCTGACCAGCTTTTAAAGAGAGGATGAAATGGAATAGTGAAACATTTGTTTTTGTGCATTTGGTTGAAATAGAGTAATTTCGGTTGAGAGGGGGAGTGAACTGTGTATCCCCTACGTTAGGGGCAACTTTGTACTAGAGAATACTATTTGCCCCCGGAAGGGAAGGGGAGGGGGGATATCACTAAGGTAAGAGATAGAGGGTTATGACGTTGCCGTATATGGGAAAGAAATTACTCTATAATAGCACATGGAGAGGCGGGTCAGTAATTTACCCTCAGTAACTTGCCTGTAATTTAACAAACACCGTCGTACTGTAATAAATTACTGCTGGTAATTACCAAACAGTTAACAAATTTAGGTGTTCAGGGTCAAAACCCTTTTAAGCAAAACTATATTTGCTAGACTGCCATTCTATAAAAATTGATTGGTCTAATTAACTTCCTCATAGATGGCGCTGTTTAAAGGATTTGAACTAGGTATAAAGTGCAAACAATTCAACGTGGTTTAATAGCCTTTATACACGTGAAAAAATAATTACCAACAGAGCGGTAACTATATTTTTTCCAAAATTCTAATTGGCAACTTACCATTTTTAATATTATTATGTCAATTTCACATCTCTAAATTGGAGCAAAAATTAATTAAACGGGTTACATTAATAAAATGGAATTAGAGATGCTGTATTGAAATATCAAATTTTCATGCAAGGCTCATGTTTTCAAATAAATTGCTTTTCCGGAGTTAACAAGATTCGTTATATTAGCTTATCAAATATTTGATGTTTATTACAAAACTGATTTAATAAAAAATGTTTTATTTGTATTTCATTCTCCCTTAGAAATGATGTAATGGTAGAAAATGAGAAAAGAGGCAAAGAGAGAGAAGCGTTTGTTATGAGATGGTTTCAAGGTCACTGAGGACGATGTGCTGATAGAAATTGTCAATCAATAATTAGGCACGCTTCCGATGGAAATACCTCTCATAAGTCTAAGCTTTACTGGCGTTACTAAAGATACTGCAGGAGACGCTGACAAATTAGTGTATTCTCTTTTAGTCGGTCACGTAGTTAAAGTAAAGGTTTTACTATTTCCTTAATATTAGGAACCAATCAATATTTTGGATCTCATATCTCCGGAACTAAATGTTGTAGGCTCCATGTTTTTAAACAATTTACTCTCAGTTTGACCCTAAATTAATTTATGGCAGACTTATTTGAAACACCCTTAGTTGCACTTTGAAGTAAGTCATTCTTTTTACCTGTCCGAGTGAGGATGACGTCAGTGAGAGGTATTACACTGGACGTGTCTGTGTGTTTGTGACTGTCTGTCACCGCGTTGTCAAATCGGAGCAAACGTGTTCACAGGATTAGGAAGTACGTGACGATCGGCTAGGGTTACGAGGTATGGCAGTTTTTCCACCAAAGGTTCAGGCAATTACGGGCTCGCTTATCATTTGTGAATCAATCGCCTTATATACCCTAAATTTCCAAAAATTGTTACGCTTGAATTCAAACGTGAACAAGGGCTATGTTTAAAATGATTTTAGAAATAGTTTCTTAAAATAATTTAACTAGACTTAAGGTAAATTAATGACGATTAATATAATGAACATCAGTTATATTTATTTAATTATTTGAGAAAAACCTCTTGCGTCTCGACTCGAAGAGGTTTATTTAGGTTTCCCAACTTGTTTTCTAAATTGTGCTTGAAAAGATTAGCTTACAAAGTAAGTCCTATTCGAGTTGACAAACTCGGCATTTCCATATATTTTTTCCCCCAAATATACTCTTTTTATAAAAGAAATGCAGTTTCTATTCAAATTTTTACATATTTGCGATGCTAATAAGTTGAATTTGGTTTTCAACAACAACGAATGACATTTCTTACTTACAAGTTACGATTTCAGTTTACAGTATTTTAGTAGTATTTTCTCGCAATAATTTTGCATTCACTGCGGTGAAAACCGAGATTTGCAATGCGTATATGGACTCGTAATTATTTTCATCATTTGCTTAAAAGGTGAAATATACCTGAATTGCCATTCAGACGTATTTGATGTAAACTATTTTCTTTCTTATGTACTTTAACATTGCGTGTCGTTACGCTTTAGGTTTTTCCTTTTTACCGGGTGAACTTGAATGAAACGCCATGCCAAAAGCTTTTATGTAAATTTTCTTAATTAGATTGTAAAGACTTGCCTGGTCTCGAGTCCCTAGTGCAAAGGGTTATACTAGCTTTCGTTTACATAGCGCGGGGATTTTATCAAGTTGAAAGAAATGTTTTCGTTCCTGGTTAATTCCAATTAATATGAATATATGAATCAGCATATCAAAAGGCAAGAAAGGAAAGTTATTTCATAGTAAATATTCAATAACACGATAACTAATATCGGAAGTGTATAATACTTCTCTTCGAGAGAAGTGTACCACCACGAAGCGGGTAATTAGTAAATATAACATGGTGTTCCCAATATCCCTTAACATTTATTATAGCAAGGCTACTGAACCGAAAAAACATACGCCATAAATAGTTCCCTTAGCTATGTGCCGAGGTGCGTTTGTGGATTTTTGTCCTACGTCAAGACGAGGTTTGTTTGTTGATTTCTGAGGATGTATTTACCAAACCGTTAAAGAATTCACCCCTCGGTGCGATAATTGCCCATCTGAAGTTCGATGAACAGGAAAGCAAACCAAAGGAGTGAGTATATACAGAGTGTCATCCTTCTTCAATTATCCCCTTCTGCTAATAGTATTGGAAATAGTTCTTCGTAAAGTTGAATCTCCCCACCCAGTAGTTACATGCACGTGCACAGTCACGTGATATTGCCCAATCACTGCTCCGGGAATTAGTAACACTACTACTAAAAATATAGTGCTTGAACTACGCATTGCACATTCCTATAATAATTAATTCATTATGAAACTTGGTTAAAGATGATAGTTTGTGAGCACGATTTACAGTTGAAATGATCATTTTAGAGCATAATTTACAAGCATTTTGGAACGTTATGTAAGCTGTAGAATTCAATTATAATTTTGGAGCATGGTATCTTTCTCTTAAGAAAACCACTCTCCATTAAAAGGATTATTTTGGTGCAAAATATCCAGGCCGTTCATTGACCTGTAACTTTCACTCTTTAAATGTTTGTAAACACACATTTCCAGAGATAAGAAATCTATCTTTACCTCTTCGTTTTTGGATCGATTTTTGACGCTTTTGTTAACTTATCTTATTAACGAAGTTTAACCGTTAAGATCCACAACGTCAGGTTTAAGAACTGGTTTCTTTTCTGGAACCAACGAAGAAGTTATTCCACTAGGGCCAAACAAATCTTTCGAAAAGAGAACAAAACGGGGAGAAATTTAATCCCGGAAAGTCGATGATCAAAGTCATCTTTACTTTATCGTTTGTTTTTTGATCTGATGGAAACATCTTTCGAAAGAATGACCAGATTAAAATAGGCCTAATTGGATTAAGGGATTTGAAGAGGATATAATTTTTTTGGGGTCAAAATAATTATTTATATTGTCTACTGTAGACTTCTGAAGAGACATTTAGAGTCAAAGAGGGAAGCGGGAAGGTAACTTGAACGGTACAGTCGTCTCAGTATCTCACACGCATGCGCTCTTCTACCTCAATGCACAGCGGAGGAGTCAGAGGCACCGCACAGTAATGTAAGCATCCACGAACAATCACAGCATGGCTAAGCCTCAGTCGTAATTTCTAAACCAATTTCTTTCTTTTGTGTCTCTGTTGCGCTGATTGCCCATGTGCAATCAAGTAGGCACAAACCTTGATTGTCTTGACATGGCGGGACATAAACGCACAAGCGCGTGCATGCGCCTTGGCAAATAGTTAAGCGCTAATAGATATAGTAATGATTAGGGAACAATTTATCGCGTAAGTGATTTGGTTTAGTAACTTTGCTGTAATAAATGTTAAGGGATGTTTGGATGAATCATGTTACAATTACTAATGACCCCGCTTTGTGCAAGTACACTTCTCTCGAAGAAAAGTATTATATACTTCTAATAATTAGATTTCTACTAAAAGAAAACCTATAAATAAAGAAAAAAATTAGATTTAAGTGACAGTTTTGTTTAAAATCTTAGGAATTGGGACGAAACAAAACGCGGGACATTGAATTAAGCGCAACGTTTTGTTGTTTTCAACCCAAATTCCTTGAATTTTAATGTTGTTCATTTATAGGTTTACTTAGAGACTGTTTCTGAAAAGTCTGTCTGAAATTTTGGGGGGTTTTCATTGGACGATTTCAAGTGAAAATGTTCTATTATCCACTATATTGAATTAGCATTGTCTTTCAGTTTCGTAAATAAATTAAGGGCCCATCCATAAAATACTCTAATCATAACTTGAAAGCGGTGTCCCTTAGGTCATAGAAGTTACATTTTCGATTCGAAATCGCCCCCTCAAATAATTTCTGACAAACTTTACAGAATTCTTTTAAATGTTTTGATACCTTTTTATTAAATGGAATTTCTTGGTAAAGTATGCGAAAAGCTTCTTAAGAGTAAAGAATGATCCTTTGGGTTTTATGAAACAAACAAAAGTAACTTCTGGGAATTCGGTTTATGTAGCTTTTATTGTCTTTAAGTGAAAGTTAAAAAAACGTATTAACGAAAAGGTAAGCGGCTAAGTGAAGAACGAACCCTTTTAAGAAATTATAATTTTTTTCTTTTCTGTTTCGGGAAGCCTTTAGTAGTAAATTAACTCTAAGTTAACCTCAAAAGATCCAACGACTAATTTGAACCCTTGAACTTAAACAAAACGTAGTATAACCCTTGATATAGGCATACCATACTCTTGAATTTGGCACACAGACCTGCACGTGCCGAGTTTTCAGGCCCAATCCTAGCCCGGCCCGGGATTGAGCATTTTGAAAAAGTCCGAAACCCGGCCCTGGTCCGAGTATATAGTTGGTTTTCCAGCACGGCCCGACTCATTGCATGAATTGAACTGGCCCGGCCCATTACGCGTAGTGCAGTTATAATTTTTCACATAACGTCAATGAATCGAACTCATATTTGCTTTAGCGTCGTGTATTATTAATTTCGTTTGATAATTGTTGGTCACAACGTCACATTTCATCTTAATATTATCTTTCATTTGAATTTTGAATTAAAGAAGAATAAAGTTCTGAAAATTTTCAAAAATGAAAAAAAGCCCAGCCCGGCCCCTTAATTTCCAAAATTCGAAAAGCCCGACCCGGCCCGTTTAAATTTTCTAATGTGGAAAGCCAGGTCCGTGCAGGACTCGTATTTTGTGTGGAATATACCCTTTAATTTGGCCCAGGAATTAATACACCCTAGGAATTTGGCCTAGGAATTTAAATAAGGTTTAAAATTTAAAAATTTATGCTAAAACTTGTGTATCGAAAATCCCATGTAGAGATTTTTATATCTTCGGTTTGATTTTCGTTTTCCTTTTGTTATCATTTAGTTTTAAACTAGTATCATTCTTTAAACCGTTTTTCTTAGTACCTTTTAAATTCCACTGCATCGCAATGTATCTCGGAATTCTGGGAAAAAATATGCACTCTAAATGGAATTTTGGAGTTTATAAGAATTTTTTTACATTTGTTTTAATCCTTTCAACGAATATGCATTTAATTTTTCTATTTTCAAAATAATCTGGTTTATATAAGTTAGATCCTGAAATTGAGAATTGCATTTTATTTATTTAAACATTACGAAAGTGGGCATAATGCTTATAAATTTATATTGGTTTTGTTTTCCCTCGTGAACGCCGATGGTCATAGCGACATCTGGCGACACTATTTAGGCGGGGCATGTCCTACGCAACTCTAATGTGTAGTAAGCTTAAAGGCCGACTTCCATCGAAAAGAGTTCTAGCGAACTGAAAACCGAGCATCGAGACTAACAATGGAGCTACCGTGCCGATTTTCGAATCACCGCTGGGGTAAAAGATGAAAGGGTTCCATCTAACTGAAAGCCGTGCAATGTGGTTCTAGCGAACTGAAGATACACAATAGATAATTTCCTTCAGGGGAAAGCAAAATTTCGAGGGGAAATAAATTTAAAAGGATTTCTATTGTTCATCTTCAGTTCGCTAGAACCCTTCCATCTTTTGACCCAGCGGGGCTTCGAAAATCGGCACGGTTGCTTCATTGTTAGTCTCGATGCTCGGTTTTCAGTTAGCTAGAACTCTTTTCGCTGGAAGTCGGCCTTAAAGACCCAATCAATACTAACAAAGAATGAATTCAACATTTCCCAGTTTTCTATCTTCCCACGTATTTCATTTGGGAATTACCTGGTAGCGGAATTATTTTTACCTTACGTGTGACCTGAATGAATTTATCTGTTAATAATTCATTAACTAATTAGCGTTCCAGCGATATTATCCTAAAAATAACCCTGATTAAAACAAATATCTAAATCAAACACAATTTCAAATATCTAAATTAAGGAAACGACCAATTTAATTTATGAAACTTAATTAAAAATTAAACAGAATAAAAGTAGGCCCGATTGATCGCTGCAGGATTTTGAAGTATTATTAAACTTCCCAACTTGTTTCTTTTTGGACTTGAATACGTACAACATAGAGAAAGGCTTAATTCACCATTTGCAGTTTGTTGTCTCTTTCTAATCCTAAAACCATAAGAATAACATTTGAGACTTTACATAAAATAGATTTCGTTCCTCCGAAGGACATTTTCCTTCTATACCCGATTGAAGGGTTTAAAATTTCAATTGCAGAAAGGAGCGGGCCCTCAAACTTTTCCGCAAATAATCCACTTACGACTTTTGAGATTATCGTAGTTCGAGACGAGGTGCTGGACATTGGGAAGAGTGAGATACTCTCACTGCTAGAGATAATTTCGACCGAACTAAGATAGAGGAAACTCTGTCCCATCTCAGTTTTGGGGACCTGCTCTCTAATCTTTTTGCATCCTGAAAGCCGACGGAGATGACAATGCGTGCCAATATTGAGGGTTGGCCAAAACAAAGGTGTATTCACACAAATCCCCATACGTGACTGTAGCGTTTGCGCGTCCAGTGCTTGTAAAATACTAAATACAAACTAGGTCAAATTTTTGCTAGCATACTCGTCCGTTATCTCTAGCGAACTTGGTTCGGGAAAATTTGGGTCCAACTCGCAAAAAAATGACCTCTTAATGGTAAACTCCATTGAGATTAACAATACTAGATTTACCTAACCAAACTCAACCATATTTTTGAGAAGTCTTACAACAGATCAGAGGTGCTTTACATTTGTACCCCTTTAACGGTCCTTATCCTCATTATTCGTTAGAGTTACGTGAGATATTAACAAAAATCAAAAACAGATATAAATTCCAATTAAAATGTTTCAATGTATCAAAGTTATTTTCCAATGCCTTTCATAACTCTACACTCTCGAAATAAATTCATTTTTTTACCTTGACAAATTTGGAAAATGTCACAAAGATATATCGTCCTTCAGGCTAATTAGCCCCCTTTCGGTGTTTATGTAAGATATCAATAGTTTATTGAATTTCACTAAGAATAATAGTAGGTAATTCCAGAAACGTCTTGGGTTGTTACCCCTTGGATATGATGTACTGAAAGACTTACTGTCAGATACATATCGAACGAAATATACTTATTCCTAGCACATATGAATAAATTCACTTCAAAGGCAACTTGTTGAAAGTACTTGATCGTTGGCCCTTCCTATCAAGTCTATCGCCAATTGGGGATTAAAAGACTTCCTTTTATGGTAAATATAAAGTGAAAAATGGATTATGGGTACTCTCCAGACGTTTCCACACTTACTTGTATACCCTCGTGCCTTAGAGGAAGCTATAATGTCATTGGCGCAGTGGTGGTGAATTTTTCCAAGAACAGTAAAGGCTGGTTTTCATTGACCAACACCTCACCGAACACTAAAATAAATTCCACAGAATTTTGAGGAAAATTCCTTAGTAAAACTGCGACAAACCATATTCATTGAAACTTATAATATGAGAGAGCGCATGCTTTAGAGACGAAGGCTTATCATTTATGTTAGAAAATGGACAAATAGCAACCCAACTATTTATTGACGGATTAACGTTCAGTTTTATCGTATAAATAACGATGAAACCGAACTTTTTCAACAAATTCGTCGGGAGGATACATTTTTAAAAATTAAACTCGCTCTTCACTAACAAAAGAATCAATGTCGTCGAAACAAACTTCCCGGAGCTGACCAAAATTAAGCCTATGACGTCACGTAGTTGTCGCTTCTTATTCTCTACCCTTTCATTTCCGAAAATATTTTGCTGAATAATAGAAAAATTCCGTTTTTGCCTCCTAGATAAAACGAAAATTTGAGGCAAATTACCTAAGAAAAAAAGGATTGTACTACTTTTCGGGTCAGTGGAAACCAGCCTTAAGAAAGCTTGGCCTGCGGTATATGAATGGGGCGCAATCGTCTGAAGGATTGCTTTAGTCTTATAGACGGTGCCTTGAAGGGAACCTCGAATTTGATTTTGAAATATCGATCTCTTGTTAGTAATAATAGACGGGAAAGACGAGAAAAGCAACTCGATAACGGGAACTTCACTCATTTAGTTCAGGAAAACAATTCTGAGAATAGCAATATAGTTTATTCATATGTAAATAGTTCTTTCCATAAATGAATATGCCATGTGGTTTTGCACATATTGTAATTTTTAAAAGCACGTGGAATTTTGATATCTCACGTGACATTTACAATTTTTTTACTCCACATTACACTCGTTAAACTTCACTTGACAACAGTAGTGTGAAAATGTGTGTTTCGAATCTGCTTTTGTTTTAACCGTATATATTTAATGTGTTAAAAATTTGCAATACAAACTTTAAATAATGATGAATAATTTTAAGTATTAATAAACTACTAAAAAATTTAGAATTAAATAAACATTGCTAAACAAAGTACTGGCCCCAAAAACAGTATATATTTTAGGAAAAATTTCAAACATCTCCAAGACAATTTCGAACTTAGTCCTTATGTTTTCTAAAATATCGATAATAGAGAAAGGATTAGTTTCAATTATCGTGTTATATATCTTTATTACATTTGTTATATTGCGTTCTTGAATTTTAATCCAACATTGGTTTTAGATATAAGTAGGTTAACAACAATAGCTTTTCTTTATTTAGTTTCGAATATACTAGGTAGTGAAATAAATATACTTAGGAGTGATAAAAAGGGCATGAAGGGTTAAAGCGAGTTTATATTATTTACAATAGATTGCTAAAACAAAATTACATAACCATAATTGACGTTTAAATCACATCATCAAATATTTCCCAAATATAATTTTGCTAGACGTCTGCTACGCTTTAATAAACTAATACATCGAGTAAAATTAACTACTCGCTAGTTTTTAGTCCATCTTCCCGTCTTCCTGTGTGAAAACGTGTCACCAGAAGAATCTATACACTCGTGTCACTACACAATGGCTCTCTTTATTGATTGCAATATCCTTGGTCTTCCATCTTCATCACAATCGCTAATCAATCTATCAAAAGAGCTCTTTACAAATACCTCGTATGGAACTATATAAGAACGAAACGAGAGATACATAACTATAGAGTTTATTTGCTCTCCGATATTTCCAATAATTTCTGATCCGTATAGTGTATTGTGATTGTATTACATCCCCGGTGTATCTTGTTTAATCAGGTGATAGTGCTTCAATATTTATGGGATTAATTTCGTAATATAAATCGCGTTTGACTAAAATATGTGGGTCAATTTATCCGCAAATATCTCGTTAGAAACTGTTGCGCTTCTCATATTCATTCAAGGCCCATTCAGAGTTTAGTAAAATCTTACGTTCAAGTTGGTGAAGTCGCTTTGCTCGCATAATTAGACACTTGTCAACGACAATACGTAAAATACTGGCGGGTTTAGTTTGAAAATTTTTAGTGTCGAGATGGCACCACCTCCGTTAGCGCCTTTTCTTATCCATAGCTCACTCGATCATGCCTTACTGACGCGTTATCGAGTGAGCTATGCTTTAGCAGACGATAAATGAAACGTTTTAGGATTCTTAGCGCGATATTTGTCATTATGGATTCGGCTATTGTAGCATTCAAAAGTCATGGTTCAAAAATAACCATATTTGCCAATCGTTTTAAGTCGTCTGCTTTAGCGTCTAAACAGGTGTGACTGAAATGAAATTAACTAGGCGACTGACGGGAAGGTAAGACTTTGTTCTAGTCTGAATGGGCCTTAAGGATTCTACAAATGAATATCTGTTAATTAAGCGTTAATATATATTTGTTAAAAAGAAACACGTTTTAAATTTATGGATTTAACAATCTAAATTGAAATTTTATTTCTAATCAAGAGACATGGTAATATGATGAATAGCGTAAACTAACTCATCCCAAAATTGAATTTAATTAACGGCTGATTCAAATTAAGGTTCTAATGATAAAAATAGTTAAATGATAATTTGCAACTACGACAAAGTATTTTTTAAACAATTTTGTATTTTTTAAAAGTAAAAAAATAAAAATTCAATCGAATATTGCCTAATTACTTAGAAAGGCCCGTTGGAATTAAAAAACGGGCATTAGCATAAAATTGAAAAAGTTTGTTATCTTGATTTGAATTTTTAATATCATATAATTAAACAGTTAAACATGTAGAACGTAATTTTGGATTCAATTTAATCCCAAAAACGACAAAATTGATACAAATTAAAGCAGAGACCATTTTTTTATTTTTCGTACATCTGTGTACTGCGGGTAATAGATTTACAGGGGCCCGTAGGAAATACATAGTTAGTTTTACCCCTTTAGGTTCGGCACTTAAAATTCATTAAAAAAGTCGCATGATCAGTGAATACTGTCAGTTGGTCGTTACATATAAACATAAATAGATACTTCAACCTTCAATTCCTAAAATGTAGCAGACCATGATCTGCATTAAAAACCTTTAAACAAAACAAATGGCAACTGAATTGGTATGAAGCAAGGGGTTTTAATATAACCTTATAGCATGGCCCATAACCACGTACAAAGAATTTTGGAAAAATATTCAAAATTATAAATTTTAATAACGTTTTGACGTAATTACCGTTTTTCTGTTTAATTGCTTTTTAAGAAGCATCACAACGCTGCAGTAAATTAAAATCCAATAGATATTTTTGTTAAAGTGAATAGCATGCGATCGCTCTAGACTTTGTTCAAACTTAAGGTCAAGGATTCTCTTTTTGGAAAATGAATGGATTCAGTTGAGTGTTTTTATTATCTCTATAAAAAAGGAACCTATAAACGTCCCTTATATAATCGTTTCATAACCTACAGTTCGTCCCATGTACTTTCTACAGTTCAGGCAATAATGTAAAGGTCTTGCTTCAAATGTCTCATGTTCCGAAATCTCGTAGTGACATTACCATAGTTGGCCTTCGATTCCTAGCAAAGCGATTATAACTACGTTATAACTTATATCTCATCTCGAGGGATCGAGGGATTGGGCAATTCGTGTGCTGTTTTATTATCTGTTTATAGTTTATTGAATAAATGGTTAGGTAAAGTCTGTTCTTCGTAAAGAAATCGTTTCAGCAACAACCATATTCTAAAAATGAGTTTCAGAAAGATTTAAATTGATCGTGAAAAGAAAAATCAAGTGAAATTTCTTTCATCGAATTTTCCACTAAATATATAGGGATAGATTTAATTTTAGAAGTAGGAATGAAGAACGGTTAGTATTTACTTCAGTCTGACTCATAGCCCAGTATAGAGCCCCTCCTTCCAACAGGGTAGCAAAAGTTTAAATTATCTTATTGGCTCACTTAAACTACGTTTTGATGACGTTGTTGACGGGGACGGCGAAAAATACGTAATTCCTTTTCACCTCTGTCGCTAAGACCCGCCTCTTCTTTCACACACCTCCGTCTTGTAGAAGGGGGTCCGGGACTTTTACGCGCGCCCACATTACTCTGTTTTCCATTCCTACTTCTAAAATTAAATCTATCCCTGACCAATTTGCATACCAGGAAATACCTCCGAATGAATTTAAAATAAAAATTACTTTGAGATTTTATAGATTATTTAAAATTAGCACTCCCGCCCAATGTCTATCGCTTTGCCTTATTGATAACAAAAATTACATGGCATGCTCTATACCTCGTGCCCAATTTTTATCTAACATTAAATTTCTTTTTACATTTCTGATTTTTTGGCAAATATCCATGCCCTTTTTCCCCTTAACTCTAGATTGGCTAAACCGGAAATTGAGTCGAGAAACGAGCCAATCAAACGTACCGGAAGTAGGGAAGATGTAAACCTAAAACTTCTTCCCTGGACCAGATAGATCAAGTGTTCACGAACTAGCAATGCCAACCTTACACGAAGTCTTACGGGATATTGCAGTAGTTCAGTTAACCCGCGATGATAATTGGTATTTACGATGGTCTCTTCGTTCCGAGAACGCTAGAGGGTTTCAGGGTCCGATCGTATAGATTAACTGTAACCCAAGAAAGCTATTTTTCCAAGCCCAAGGGTATATTCTTAAAGATTTATTGGCGTTGTAACTTTGTTAGCCCTGACTTGGGGTAAACTTTCGTTAAGTTAGAAAGAGGTTGTGATTATGGGTAGTATTATCAGAAGAGGATATGTGATAGAAGGATGACACTCTGTATCCACTTAATACTTTGGTTATGTCAGGGATAGATTTATTTTTAGAAGTAGGAATGGAGAACAGAGTTATCTGGGCGCGCGTCAAAGTCCCGGACCCCCTTCCACGGGACGGAGGGGTATGAAGGAAGAGGCGGGTCATAGCGACAGAGGTAAAAACGAATTACGTATTTTTGCCGTCCCAGTTAGAAACGTCATCAAAACGTAGTTTAAGTGAGCCAATAAGATAATTTGAACTTTTCGTTACGTGTTGGAGGGAGGGGCTCTATACTGGGCTATGAGTCGTTCTCCATTCCTACTTCTAAAATTAAATCTATCCCTGGTTATGTAACACGTTTCTTCCCAGGCTCACCCTTTTGGTTTACCCTCCTGTTCATTAAATTTCAAATGGGCATTGCACAATGAGGTGAATTATTTCCTCTCATCTAAGATCTAATGATTTACAGATTTGCACGTCTGTCTGCTGTAACGATCTGACAGTGTTTACCGTATTGAACTTGATTAGCAACATCAGTAATAGAAACTTTTAATATTAACTAAGCCAGGTTTAAACCACCATCTAATGATTTACAGATTTGCACGTCTGTCTGCTGTAACGATCTGACAGTGTTTATCGTATTGAACTTGATTAGCAACATCAGTAATAGAAACTTTTAATATTAACTAAGCCAGGTTTAAACCACCAGGGTTTGTAGCCTGGTGGTTCCTCACTGCTCTAGTGGATCGCTTATTGGCCAACGTTTAAATATTATACAAATACGTTATGAAACGTAATATCAATTAAGATTATTTCTACTGCATTTAAAGGGAGTCTGAATTAAATTTTAATATTTTTTACCGATTGAATATGAATATCTTTTCTTTGGTGTAACGGTTTCCATTAAAAACCAAATGAATTGTGGGGCTTTCAACCGATGAAACGAGGGGAAAGTCACTTGACATCAAATTAATGTCTAATCGAACTTAACAGTAATTAAATCCTATATAATTAATGTAATATGGATCTTAAAGAAGCAAAGTAGTTTGTCCCTCGCCATAAAAGTCAAAAATTGCCTCTTCAGGCTTTCATAATAAATATTAGATAATTAGTTTTATGTTTGTAACAGACATATAGGATGATAGCAAGACTGCACTATTAGAAAATCTAATCTAATGTGGTTAATTATTATTAATATTTATTAAAGTACTTTGAAACTTAACTGCTAAAATTAAATCTTCATCAGTCTTGTTTGGAAAGGGTAGTACTTATGGATATAAGTATTTGTGGTTCGAGAACCTTCCCGTTGGCCTATGATGCCCAAACGAGTTTTGTCGTCAAGCTGATATTACTATCTAGATTTATGAATATTTTGATCGGTGTCGAATTAAGTTACAATTAAGCTCAGTAATACTATTTAGTAACTTCGTTTAAACAATTTAAATTACACGTTAAAGATAAAATAAATTGAGCAAATTCGAAGAGCGCTACTATCCACCTGTGACGAATTTATTCAGATGAAACTTTTAAGCTGTGATGATCATTATAAGTGCTAGTATTTATGCATTCCATATTTATTTCCATGTAGTTAGTATTGAAAGATGCTCGGGAATAGTCGTTTCTTAGACTTTGATTTTATCATTTCACTTAAAATTTCTCGTAATAAAGTTAGAGAAGCGATTACTATTCCCCAAGACCATATCATAAATACAATAGACAATTCATTAAATGTCACTTCCTTGACTTCGTTCAGTTGTGTTTCAATCAACATTACAGAAGCAACCTCGAATTTATCAACTCTTGACCCTCGCTGAAACTGCGCTGTTTCCACGAAACGAACAATTCTGTGAGCAAAAGACTTTTATTACATGGGAGTTACTATGATCAATGCTTTATACTGCGGCAGGCGTTGGCGATCAAAATTATAAGAAATGTCCCTGTTTTAGTGCACATAGGCTTTCCCCTTTGATAAGATTAAAGAGAGGGCCATTTTTCTTCCGTGTTGTTGTGTAAAGACGAACTGAGTTATGCACTGATACCCAGTTAGTTAGTTAGTTAGTTATTTAGTGTTACTGTCGGATACACGCGAAAAAGCAGTTCCGTGGATTTTGAAATTTTAAACGGGACTGTCAAAAGTGACAGCTTTGATGGTTTAAAAATCGTGGCACGAGGAGCGTTTCGAAGTTAAGTATAAAGCTCCGGTTCTACAAGGAATTGTGAAACGTCGAAGTGGAGAATCATTTTCAAACTCTTACTCGAATCGAATAATTTCGCATTGTTTGCTAGTTACGTATTTGTAAATATCGTTCGTGACTTTCACTAGTTATACAACTTCAGAGCCACTTTTTGTGTGCATATATATATATATATATATATATATATATGTATGTATGTATATGTATATGTATAAACAAGACTTCAGCAACCCCAGTTCTGTTATTACCATTTACCAAAAGTTCATAGAACTACGAACAGTTCTATGTGAACTTTTGGTATTCATCGCAGGACTTACTAATCATCTCAAATGTACTTACAAGTAATCCACATGTCTCAAGATTCTTTTGGGCATATCCTTTCTGAGACGTAAACAGAACATTGAAGAAAAGTAGGGTACCTTTCCAACGTGGATCTTTGAGTCAGTATCTCGAAAATGTGATTTAGCTTCATCCATGATTGGGCTTAGCATTGCGTTTAAATTTTCCGTGCTTTCTAAAAAGGCGAATTTGCTCGTGCCATTAGGAAACGAGTCGAAAATTTTGAAGCCTCTCGTATTGGACTTTATGCTATTCAGTTTCCTCATGTCTTTTATGAAGTTATCATCGAAGTTTTGGTTGTTTTTCTTGATTGCCGGTTTTGTATAAAAATACCCAAACCAATAAGCCACAGCACTTTACTTTGCCCTAATTAAATTCATATTAAAAGCTGCAGCTTTAAATAATAAATCTGCAACACTTCTTAGGACTCCCAGGCCTTTTACATTTAGAAAGTGCAATGCTGTACAAAACTATACACCCATTACGTAGCCTCTGTACCGAAACACTAAATCCTTAAAAATAGAAGTTAGTTCTCCAACAAATAAAATGGGAAAGGTTTCCAAAAATTGGCGCTATATGGCAGCACTTGGGATTTACCATGGACTGGCTTTATACCAGCAGAGAAGACATTGTTAAGAATGTTATCAGAAAGAGGAACAATTTACCATTTTTAAGGTTCGTGACCATTCGGAGCCAGGTCTGACAACAACTCTTGTGCCCGAACTTTGAAACAAATCCTCCAGAGTATTAATGCGAACTGATTTGGATACTGCTAAATTACTCTCCAAGATACCAGAGTATGCTTTTACAAGGATTGTAATTGCCAATAACCATCCTGCCAGGAGGAATTTGGCAGAAAGTCGCCTTGGAAAACTAGTTGCGGCTGAAATTTTAAATGAAGTATGAAACAAGTCACGAAAATACATTCGTAAATTCTACGTGTAACGGTGCACAACGAAACATTCCGTGATGAAAATCCATATTTGATCCACAAACGATCAGACAAGAATACACACAAACAAACCATTTTATATACTATAAGATACTTTACGGTTCAAAAGTATAGATGACACGTAAAACCAGAGGTATTCTAAGCATGGTAATTTCTTCTTCTTGGGCATGTAGATGAAACGCTTTAAAATCAATGAAAATATTGATAGAAAAACGATAAACATGATCGTGGTTAGTATCCAAATTAAATCATCAAATCCACCGATGGACAGTAGTTTGCCTCCATGACGTATGTTGCCGGGTATTCCAGTCACTAGACGGGCTTGTTCGAAAGCGTACACTTGACTAAAATAACAGTTCTCCTTACATACATCTCTAACCCAAGTTTTGTGAGTAGTTTCCATAGAAAATATCAAGTCGACAAACTATAAACAGAAATATGACCAATTACTCGATTTTTAGTCTATTTCGAATCAAAAGTCCATCACTAATGGGGTGAGGAGCAAATTCGATTTCTAAGTGAGTATTGCTTTCAAGTTCGTTTAGAAACTCTCAGAGTGGACGAAATTATGTTCCCATTAAAATTTATAACATTTTGTCGAATTACAATTATTTTTTTTTCTAATAAGCACGGAAATATTTAATTTCTCACGCATTGTTGCATTTTTACCTCAATTCACAACTTGCAGGTGAAAAAAATAAATACTTAAAGGACGCTTGATTTGCAACTAAGTGTTAATATAAATTTCAATAGCTTTAGTTGTTGCACCTTATAGTTTTTAGACTAAACAACAGCGGAGATTTTCTTTAATTGTTTGAGTCATCCGCTATCTACATGTACTTACTTGTTGTATTATTTCCTGACTGATATCAGTTTGATGGTACTGTTCTGGTACAAATTTTTCTAAATCTTTCATGTCCAAGTGAACATGCGTTAGTCTAGAAGAAAAGCGCTGTAAACCACATTGTATACTGCATTATAACGGACGTCATGAATTTTACATACGTAGTATTTGGTAAATTAAGTAAGACGTATTGAAGAATCATATAATATATGTCACGGCGAAACGTCCCTGACAGGAAATCATTCATCCTTTCTTCCCACATTTCTTCCTAGAGTGGTTGAAGTAAACATATCGATTGTCATACTTTTGGATGATAATTTACTTTATTGGTACTTACCCCAAGGGTACTAATGGTGTAGGTCAAGTTGTACCACATTTCTAAGCTAAAAATGTGCGTCGTGTTCACCAGAATTCGCAGAAAGTACTGAAAATATATGTCGTGTTTCGCAAAATAAGTAATCCAATTTTATGCGCTAATGAATTGAAGTACATGAAATAGGCGCTATCTGAAACCATAGAGAATGTATCAAGAGGAGTAAAAGGACACTTTTTATTGGCTATTTCTCAGTTTAGAGGCTCTAGTCACGTGATTCGCTTCATCTGCTAGCACCTTTAAATGAATTCAGTCTTTAAATAGGCAGCAAATTAAGACCAATGAGAGGTGTAACGAAATAAGCCAATCACCAAAAATCATATGTAGTTACCCCAGGAGTAATTATGGTACTTAAGCTAAAACTGGAAATGATCACTAATAGAAGGAGGCTCGGAGAGGCCAATTCTCCTTCAGACCCACAGTCAAAACTGTCGGTACCGAGTGCTGCCTCGGTCCTACAGTCAGTTCCGCACATGCGCAAACAGTGCAATACTGAGAGAAATTTGTTTACAACTCTACCTCCTTCGTGGTTTTCTTCTTAACGGATCACGTGACGTCTGGCTCCTCCTCCACTTTGCGCCAAGGTGAATGCACGTGAGAGACATAAACTACTGTGCCAATCAAGTTACCCTCTCCTTTCGTTTTTGACTTGGCCAGGATTTAACCTTCTGCTCCTCTTAGTGTATATTCTCTTTGATAAAACTAACTATGTTGTTTTCATATCCACTGGACAATATCGAGCAAATGAAAGAAAGCCATAATTAAGCTCGAGGTTCGTAGACTAATGTTACTTTTCAAAAGTTTTACCCCATTAAATTGGTAATTAGAAAACTATATTCAAACATATTCTTCGATCAAGACTCTATTTTAGATCTTTTGTCGCACTTTCTTCGTAATTTACATCATTAATTTCATATCAAGCCGTGAAATATGCAAATACTGGGCGTTTCAAACTTTGGTTTCTCTGCGTGATGTAAATTTTATAGTCAGTTGCAATTTTGTCAACTCTCATTAAACAGAAACTCGTTCTATAGAAATCGCTGTCAACAGAAATCCCATTAGGACTAACATTCAAAATGCACAGAAATCCCATTAGGACTAACTTTCAAAATGTACAGAAATCCCATTAGGACAAACTTTCAAAATGTACAGAAATCCCATTAGGACAAACTTTCAAAATGTACAGAAATCCCATTAGGACTAACTTTCAAAATGCACAGAAATCCCATTAGGACTAACTTTCCCAATGTTGCCTTTTCAGTCATCTATATCTATATAAATCAAAGTCCTGACTGATTATCAACGCCCAGTCCAAACCGCTTGCCCTAGAACGCTGAATTTGCAGGAACGTTACTCATAAACGTAGTAGTAGGCGTGTACGAAGAAAGAATTTTCCAATCCGCCACCATCTTAAAAAATGGCGCCCAGAAATGTAAAAAATCTTCTCTATGCAACAAAGTCCGCGCGTTTCAATCGATTTCACAAATATTTAGTACACTGGTTTCCTTTAACCTATAGACGGGCTGAATGGTCTTTCGGGTTCGATTTGTTGCCATCTTTTTAAATGGCGGCCAGAAATTTAAAAACCCTTCTTTATGGAAAAACGTCCGCGTGAAAATTAATAAAAAAATGTCCCGACGGGCTGACGGGCAATGCCGAGTGCCTTCGCTCCTAGAGTGCTACAAAAATGTTAGTCATCAGTAAATTATACCCATTCTTTATATCATTTTGATGGAAGTTCTTATTACACGCGAGCGACGCCGCGGGTAACCGCTAGTTTAGAGATAAATATAAGATAATTGATTTAATGTCTAAAACAGACTGGTAGCAAGACTGCACTATTAAAAAATCCAATCTAATGGGGTTAATTATTATTAATATTTATGAAAGTACTTTAAAACTTAACTGCTAAAATTAAATCTTCATCAATATAATTTGGTTTATTTTTATGAAAATAAGTATTTATGAGATATAGTTTAGGAGACCTTCCTCTTGACCTTTATGCGATGCCCAAATTAGTTTTGCAGTCAAGCTGATATTACTATCTAGATGTTTAATTTGTTAATCAGTACCAAATTAAGTTACAAATAAATTCAGTAAAGGTATTTATTAACTTTGTTTACACAATATATATTGGACATTCAAAATAACGGAAATTCAGCAAATTCGAAGGGTGCTACGCTACACTTGTGGCGCATTTCATCATTCGAAACATTTAAGCTGTGATGGTCATTATAAGTGGCCATGTATTCCATATTTAATTCCATGGTTAGTATTGAAAGATGCACGGAAATAGTCGTTTCTTCGACTTTGAATTTATCATTTCACTTAAAATTTCTCGCAATAAAGCTAGAGAAGCAATTACAATTCCCCAAGATCATATCATAAATACATTAGACAATTCATTAATAGTCATCTCCTTGACTTCGTGCAGATTTGTTTCAGTTATCATTAAAGAAGCAACCTTGAATTTATCAACTCTTGCCCCTCGTTGAAACTGCGCTGTTTCCACGTAACGAACAATTCTGTGAACAAAATGCTTTTATTACATGGAGTTACAAAGATCAATGCTTTATACTGCGGCCGGCGTTGGCGATCAAAATTTTAAGATGTCTCCCTTTTTTAGTACACATAGGCATTTAAAACTGATTCCCTTCCAAAGTTCATAGGTGATGAGATTAAAAGGAGGCCATTTTCCTCCGTGTGGTTGTATAAAAACAAACGTAGTTATGCGCTGATACCCAGTTATTTAGTTAGTTATTTAGTGACGCGAATAGGCAGTTCCGTGGATAATGCCGTCGTAAAGGGTAGGAGACTGGTAAAAGTGACAGCTTTGATAGTTAAAAATCGTACCACGAAGGTGGTTTTGAAGTTCAGTATAAATATCGAGTTCTAAAGGGAATTGCGAAACGTCTAAGTGTAGAAAAGATTTTAACTGGAAATGTTCCAGTATTTGTATATATCGTCCGTGACTTCCACCAGTTTTACGACTTCAGAACCAGTTTTTGTGTACATATATATGTATAGACAAGACTTTAACAACCGTAGGTCTGTTATTGCTATTTACCAATAAATACTACGAACAGTTCTTTGCGAACTTTCGGTATTCATAGCGCGACTTACTAATCGAGACTCCATTGTACTTACAAGTAATCCACATGTTTCAAGATTCTTTTGGGCATATCGTTTTTGAAACGTAAACAGAACATAGAAGAGAAGTAGGCTTCATTTCCAACGTAGATCTTTGTATCAGTAACTCGAAAATGCGATTTAACTACATCCATGTTTGGGCTTAGCATTAAGTTTAAATTTTCCGTGCTTTCTAAAAGGGCGAATTTGCTCGTGCCATTGGGAAACGAGTCGAAAGCCTCGAAACCTCTCAAATAAGACATTATGCTCTTTAGTTTCCTCATGTCGTTTATAAGGTTACCATCGATGTTCTTGCTGTTTTTCTTGTTTGCCTGTTTAGTATAAAAATGTCCAAACCAATAAGCCACGGCACTACAGTTTCCTTTAGTCGGTTAAATTCATATACAACATGATGACCCAAGGACTGTACTCATAATAGTAACCACATCGTACCGTACCTTAAGTACAGAAACTCTGTTTGAATAGCCCCTCGCCGCGCTAAATTTAACTGTGGTAAAATGATTACCCCTAACCCCTTCTGTTGCAATTGTAATAGTGTGACACAAACAGAAAGGTTGAGTGCGAAGCCTTTAAATTTACTTCTGTTATAATTGTATTATCCAGGGACACAAGCGTCAGCATAAACTTGCTTTTGTTTTTAAATTTCCCTCGATTTCTTTGAACGTTGAAATAGGGGAGCGGGATTGATTTATTGTTGACGGGTGACAGAAATTTTAAAGAGAGAGTATAACACCTTCCATTTAAGGCAATCCCATTATCCTATTTCTCGCTTTAAATGTATAGAGCACATGCAAAACACATTTTTCAATGATTTACCTTGCTAGTATGCTAGTACAATTAAATGCAATGCTTAAACTTAGTTTTATAATCGCTTCCATTTAAAATAAACCCACGAAAAACATCACCTCACCACAATTCTCTCCCATTCACTCTCCCATCAATGACGAACAAAAAATTTACACTACCAAAGGCGGTACTCTGGCACGCCATTTACGACGACACCAACAGGGCAGGTCAATCTAAGAGCCTCATCGTGGATGTACATGGTTGTATTTTCACCAGCCGATGTTAACAGCAAGAGAAAAAATTTACCCTGTTTACGCTTCGTAACCATTCGGAGCCATGTCTGGCTACAGCTCTCGTGCCAGAACTTTGAAACAAATCATCCAGAGTATTAATGCGAACTGATTTGGATACTGCTAAATTACTCTCCAAGATACCGGAGTACGCATTTTCTAGGATTGTAATGGCCAATAACCATCCTGATAAGAGGAATTTGGCAGAAAGTCGCTTAGGGAAACTAGTTACGGCTGAAATTTCAAATGAAATCTGAAACAAGTCACGGAAAATTCTTTCGTAAATTCTACGTGTAACGGTGCACAACGAAAACAACATTCTGAAAATCCTTAGCATGTTTGTGCCTTTTTGTTCAATCAAAGAGTCCAAACAACCTTGTGCATCTCAACCCCAAGTCAACTCTAGCGAGCCTTTCTCTATTGCAGTTTGGTCAAATTCGGAAATTAATCAATTCTGACTGTGCATAAAGATCAAACAACCATTTTCTCAAATATACATAAGATACTTTACGGTTCATAAGTAAAGAAGAAAGGTAAAACCAGAGGTATTCTAAACACGGTAGTTTCTTCTTCTTGGGCATGTAGATGAAACGCTTTAAAAGCAAGGAAAATATTGATAGAAAAACGGCAAACAAGATCGTGGTTAGTATCCAAATTAATTCATCAATTCCACCGATGGACAGAAGTTTGCCTCCTTTACGTATGTTGCCGGGTATTCCAGTCACAAGACGGGCTTGTTCGAAAGCGTACACTTGACTATAATAACAGTTCTTTTTACATACATCCTTAGCATTAGTTTTGTGAGTAGTTTCCATAGAAAATATCAAGTCGACAAACTATAAACAGAAATATGACTAATTACATGATATTTTTTAAACATCTCCAATTCATCAGGGCTGACACCCATTAACGCCGAAAGATCGATGACTCATATCAGTGTAATCGGTGTACATTTGAAAGTAAATAGACCATTTCGGAAATTACCTACAGAAAAACTAAAACACAGGGTCTATGTTGCCATTGGGGTCTTCTCTCTCTAGCCTAGAAACACCGCTATGGTATAGTCAGTGCTAGTTGGCTAACCTCCAGCCTGCAGTGAACTTTGGCGCCCTTTGGCGATGGGTTTCCGAATGTGTGTTTTTCGAAATGGTCTATGCACGTGCTAAAATGATTACGCGTAATACGGAACCGGTGTACAGGTGGAGCCAACAGTGAAGTAAGGGGTGGTGACGATTCAAATGTAGAATGAGTTATGACTAAGAAATTCTAAAGAAATTGCAATATCTGAAACTTTTGTCAATTGATAAACGCAACTCATGTCGTTTGGTTTTTCGTACTTGGTTTAAACCAAAATGTTTTATTATAGTTGTTTAAGACTGCATGTACTTACTTGTTGTATTATTTCCTGACTGATATTAGTTTGATGGTACTGTTTTGGTACAAATTTTTCTAAATCGGTCATGTTCGAGTGAACATACGTTAGTCTAGAAGAAAAGCATTGTAAACCACATTGTATGCTGCATTATAACGGACGTCATGAATTTTACATACGTAGTGTTTGGTAAATTAAGTAAGACGTATTGAAGAATCGAATAATATATATCACAGCGAAACGTCCCTGCCAGGAAATCATTCATCGTTGCTTCCCACATTTCTTTCTAGAGTGGGTGAAGTAAACATATCGATTAGTCATACTTTTGGATGATAAATTACTTTATTGGTACTTACCCCGTAGGTACTAATGGTGTAGGTCAAGTTGTACCACATTTCTAAGCTAAAAATGTGCGTCGTGTTCACCATAATTCGTAGAGAGTACTGAACATATATGTCGTGTTTCGCAAAAAAATCCAATTTTATGCGCTAATGAATTCAAGTACTTGAAATAGGCGCTATCTGAAACCAAAGAGAATGTATCAAGAGGAGTAGAAGAAAAGTAACTCTCAGTTTAGGGGTTCTAGTCACGTGATTCGTGTCATCTGCACCTTTAAATGAGTTCAGTCTTTAAATAGACAAAAAATTTAAATCAATGAGAGCTGTAACGAAATAAGCCGATCACCAAAACCGTATGTACTTCCCTGAAACTGAAAGGCAACCGTTTTCAAAAGACTAAGCAAAGCTTTTGATCAGTGCTCACAAATAGGAGTTTTGGAGAGACCAATTCTCCGTCAGATCCCGCCTTTCAAAACCGATACCGAGTTCTTCCTCGGTCCTACAGTCAGTTCCGCACAAGCTCAAACAGAGCAACAGAGGAGAAATTTGTTGACAACTCTACCGTCTTCGTGGCTTCCTTTTCTAACAGATCACGTGAAGTCAGGCTCCTCCTCCGCTTTGCGCCAAGGTGTGGTTTTCATATCGACTCGAAAATGTCGAGCAATAATGAGGAAAACTTTATAATCAGTTTCGTACACTAATGTTACTTTTCAAAAGTTTTACCCCATTAAATTGGTAATTAAGAAAACTATATTCAAACATATTCTTCGATCAAGACTCTACTTTAGATCTTTTGTTGCATTTTCTTCGGAATTTACATCATTAATTTCATATCAAGGCGTGAAATATGCTAATGCTTGGTGTTTCAAACTTTGGTTGCACTGCGTGACTGCAATTTTACCATCATTTGACTTGACTATAGTTAGAAATTTTGTGAACTCTCATTAAGCAGAAACAAGTTCTATAGATATCGCTGTCGACAGAAACCCCATTAGGACAAACATTCCCAACGAACAGAAATACCATCAGGACTAACTTCCTCAATGCACAAAAATCCCATTAGGACTAACTTTCCCAATGAACAGTATTGCCTTTTCAGTCATTAATAATAAACATCAGTTAATTGATTTAATGTCTAAAACAGACTGATAGCAAAACTTCACTATATGAGGAAATCTTATCTAATAGGGTTAACAAAAAGATATTTATGAAAGTACTTCAAAACTTAACTGCTAAAATTAAATCTTCATCAATATAGCTTAGTTTAATCATACTAATATAATTATTTATGAGATATAGTTAGAGCACCTCCCTCGTGGCCTATATGAGATGCCCAAATTAGTTTTGCAGTCAAGCTGATATTACTATCTAGATGATGAAATTTTTAATCAGTACCAAATTAAGTTACAAATAAACCCCGTAATATTATTTATTAACTTCGTTTACACAATATAAATTACACATTCAAAATAACAGAAATTCTGCAATTTTGAAGGGTGCTACACCTCTGACGCATTTTTTCATATGAAACGTTTAAGCTGTGATGGTCATTATAAGTGCTAATATTTATTTATTCCATATTTAATTCCATGGTTAGTATTGAAAGATGTTCGGAAATAATCGTTTCTTAGACTTTGATTTTATCATTTCATTTAAAATTTCTCGTAATAAAGCTACAGAAGCGAATGCAATTCCCCAAGACCATATCATAAATACCATAGACAATTCATTAATAGTCATCTCCTTGACTTCGTGCAGATTTGTTTCAGTTATCATTAAAGAAGCAACCTTGAATTTATCAACTCTTGCCCCTCGTTGAAACTGCGCTGTTTCCACGTAACGAACAATTCTGTGAACAAAATGCTTTTATTACATGGAGTTACAAAGATCAATGCTGTGTTGGCTTTGAAAATTTAAGAAGGCTCCATTTTTTAGTAAACATGGACTTTGAAAATTGATTCCCCTTTGATAAGATTAAAGAGAGGGTCATTTTTCCTCCGTGTGGTTTTGTAAAACAAAACGGAGTTATGCGTTAGTTAGTTAGTTATTTAGTGTGATTGTCGGATGAACGCGAAAAAGCAGTTCTATGGATAATGCAACGTTTTTTTTTATTTTATTCTTTAAATATAGAAAAATTCGCATAAGCGGAAGCGGTCGAAATGACAGAAAACTTCGGTGGAGATAATGAGTTTCTTATATTACCATTTACCAAAGGTTCATAGAACTACGAACAGTTCTATGTGAACTCTTGGTGTTCATCAAGACTCCATTGTACTTACAAGTAATCCACATGTTTCAAGATTCTTTCGGGCATGTCATTTCTCAGACGCAAACAAAACATTGAAGAGAAGTATGGTACCTTTCCAACGTAGATCTTTGTGTCAGTGTTTCGTAAATGTGATTTAACTCTTTTCCCGGATAGAAGTAAGTTCAAAGTTTCCACGCTTTCCAATAAGGCGAATTTGTTCGTGCCGTTACGAAACGAGTCAAAAAGCTTGTTAAGTCTCATTTTAGTCATTAATCTGCTCAGTTTACTCATGTCGGTTTTAAGATTTTTGCTGTTTTTATTGTTTGCCTATTTGAATTAAAATATATCCAAACCAATAAGCCATGGCACTACAGTTTGCCTTTGTCAGTTAAATTCATATAAAACAAGTTGACTCAAGGGCTGGGCCATAATAGTAGCCACATCGTTATCTTTTTAATTAGCACATAAATAAAAAGGAAGTAAATTCAAAGACCCTAAAGGTAAAAATTCAGAAGTGTCCGACCCCGCAGATAGAGAGGTAAGCCTCCCCCCGCCCCCATTCCCGACACTTCAGAGATAAACTAAATGAAAACTAGAAATGTATATCGAGTCTCCATGGCACAGTGTTAGAGTGTGTTAATACTGCGCGAGCGACCCGGTTTTCAAAAAAAAAATGGCGCTCTATATGGCAGCAATTGGGATTTATCGTGGACTGGTTTTTCACCAGCAGAGAAGAATGTTACCAGAAAGAGAAAAGAATTTACCCTGTTTATGCTTCGTAGCCATTCGGAGCCATATCTGGCAACCGCTCTCGTGCCAGAACTTTGAAACAAATCATCCAGAGTATTAATGCGAACTGATTTGGATACTGCTAAATTACTCTCCAAGATACCAGAGTATGCTTTTACTAAGATTGTAATGGCTAATAACCATCCTGATAGGAGGAATTTGGCAGAAAGTCGCCTTGGGAAAATAGTTACGGCTGAAATTTCAAATGAAATATGAAACAAGTCACGGAATTTTTTTTTTTAGTAAATTCTACGTGTAACGGTGCACAACGAAAACATCATGCTGAAAATCCATAGCATGTTTGTGCCTTTTAGTTCAATCAAGAGTCCAAACAACCTTGTGCATCTCAACCCCAAGTCACCTCTAGTGAGCCTTTCTCTAGTGCAGTTTGGTCAAATTCGGAAATTAACGCATTCTGACTGTGCATAAAGATCAAAAACAACCATTTTCTGAAATATATATCAATGATACTTAACGGTTCATAAGTAAAGAAGACAGGTAAAACCAGACGTATTCTAAACACGGTATTTTCTTCTTTTTGGGCATGTAGATGAAACGCTTTAAAAGCAAGGAAAATATTGATAGAAAAACGAGAAATATGATCGTAGTTAGCATCCAAATTAAGTCATCAACTCCACCGAGTGACAGTAGTTTGCTTCCATGACGTATGTGGCTGGGTATTCCAGTCACAAGATGGGCTTCTTCGATAGCATACACTTGACTATAATAACAGTTTTTTCTACATACATCCTTAGCATTAGTTATGTGAGTAGTTTCCGTAGAAATTATCAAGTCGACAAACTGTAAACAGAAATATGACTAATTACTCGATTTTTTATTTCAAATATTATATATTGATCCCTCAACGCGTACTCCCTTCAAAATAATTAATTTCGTGATAAAATAATTTCGGAAAATGAAATTGTTCTTGAAAAAGCGTAGATATGTAATTTCTTCAATTAATTTAGAAGTAATAGATCGATTGACATTAAAATAATTTGATTGAATCAGGGATAGATCTAATTTTAGAAGTAGGAATGGAGAACAGAGTAATGTGGGCGCGCGTCAAACGGGACGGAGGGGAACGAAAGAAGAGGCGGGCCATAGCAACAGAGGTAAAAAAGAATTACGTATTTTTCGCCGTCTCCGTCAGTCACATCGTCAAAACGTAGTTTAAGTGAGCCAATAAAATAATTTAAACTTTAAGTATTGGAGGGAGGGGCTCTATAATGGGCTACGAGTCGGACTGAAGTAAATACTAACCGTTCCCCATTCCTACTTTTAAAATTAAATGTATTCCAGATTGAATTAAATAGTGATTAAAGATTAAATGAATAAAAATAGTTTAAAAAAATTGCAGTATCTGAACTTCAGCTAGTCAGTCTATAAACGTCACTCATATTGTTTGTTTTTCGGACTTGGTTTAAACGAAGATGTTTTATTATAATTGATTAAGTCTTCAATCGCTTACTAGGCCTATATGCACTAACCTCTTGTATTATTTTCTGATTGATATCTCTCTGACGGTACTGTTTTGGTACAAATTTTTGTAAATCTGTCATGTTCGAGTGAACATACGTTAGTCTAGAAGAAAGCATTGTAAACCACATTATAAACTGCACTATAACGAAAGCCATTAATATTACATACGTAGTGTTTGGTAAATTAAGTAACACGAATTGAAGAATCGAATAATATATTTCAGATTTAAACTTCCCTGCCAGGAAGCCTTTGATCAATTTTGCCCATCTTATTTTCTAAAGTATAGGTGAAGTGATCAAATCGATTGTCATGCTTTTAGATCATATTTTACATTTTTGGTACTTACCGCATTTTTACTAACGGTGAAGGTCAAGTTGTACCACATTTCTTAGTTGAAAAATTTGTGTCGTATTCCCCAAAATTCGTATGAGCACTAAAATTATTTGTAGTGTTTCGCAAAATATGTACCAAGGAATGAAGTACTTGAGATAGGCGCTATATAAAACCATAGAGAATGTTTCAAGAGGAGTAGAAAGATACTTATAATTTTCTAATTCTCGGGTTAGGCGTTTTAGTCACGTGATTCGCGTCATCTGCTTAGTAGCACCTTTAAATGAGTTCAGTCTTTAAATAGACAACATATTAAACCAATGAGAGCCTTAACGATTTAGTCTAATCACCCTATGTAGTTCTCTAAAACTGGAAGACACCCCTTTTTAAAAGCTATATTCAATGATTTTAAATAGTTGGAGGCTTTGAGAGACCAATTCTCCTTCAGACCCCGAATGTAGCCTCGGTCCTTCAGTCAGTTCTGCACATGCGCACACAGCGCAACAAAGAGAAATTTGTTGAGAACTTTACCTTCTTCTTCGTGGTTTCCTTTTTAACGGATCACGTGACGTCTGGCTACTCCGCTTGCGCCGAGTTGAGTGCGCGTGAGAGCCAGAGACTACTATGCCATTCAAGTTAGCTTCCACCTTCCTTTTTGCCTTTCCTTTCTCTGCTCCTCTTAGTATATATTCTCTTTGACAGAACTCTGTGGTTTTTAATGGCAAGAAATAATGAAGAAAAGCGATGATTAAGCGTCAAGTTCGTGCACTAATGTTACTTTTCAAGAGTTTTTCCTTAGTAAATTGGTAATTTAGGAAACTATATTCAAACATATTCTTCGTTCATGACTCTACTTTAGAGCTGTTGTCGCATTTTCGTCGTAGTTAACATTAATTTCTAATCTAAATGTGGTCAAACTTGGCGAATCAAACTTTGGTTGCACTGCGGGACTTCAATTTTACCTTCACTTGACTATAGTTAGAAATTTTGTCAACACTCTATAAAAAGAAACTCATTCTATAGACATCCCAGTTGACAAAAATCTCATTAGAACTATCTCAATGCACAGAATTCTCATTAGGACTAACTTTCTCAATGAACAGATACCCCATTAGGACGAACTTTTCCAATGAACAGTATTGCCTTTTCAGTCAATAATAATAAACATCAGATAATCGATTTAATGTCTAAAACCGACTGATAGCAAAACTTCACTATATGAGGAAATCTTATCTAATAGGGTTAACAAAAAGATATTTATGTAAGTACTTTAAAACTAAAATTAAATCTTCATCAATATAATTTGGTTTATTTTTATTAATATTAGTATTTATGCGATGTGTTTAGAGCATCTTCCCCTTGACCTGTATGCGATGCCCAAATTAGTTTTGTAGTCAAGCTGATATTACGATCTAGAGTTATGAACCTTTTAATCTCTGAGAAATTAAGTTACAAATAAACTCAGTAAAACTATTTATTAACTTTGTTTACACAATATATATTACACGTTAAAGAGTAAGGAAATTCAGCAAATTCGAAGGGTGCTACGCCACACTTTGGACACATTTTTACATATGAAACGTATAAGCTGTGATGGTCAAATATTTATGCATTCCATATTTATTTCCATATAGTTAGTATTGAAAGATTCTCGGAAATAGTCGTTTCTTAGACTTTGATTTTATCATTTCACTTAAAATTTCTCGTAATAAAGCTAGAGAAGCGATTTCAATTCCCCAAGACCATATCATAAATACAATAGACAATTCATTAATAGTCATCTCCTTGGCTTCGTTCAGTTTTGTTTCAGTCATCTTTAATGAAGCAGTCATGAATTTATGGACTCTTGACCCTCGCTGAAACTGCGCTGTTTCCACGTAACGAACAATTCTGTGGACGAAAGATCATTCAATTATTTACTCGAGATGAAACCAAACCAAGACACAGCTGCCATCTTAAGTTATTTCCCTCACACCAAGTGACAACGCAGGTGGAGACCGCGAGAGATATGTCGACTTTCACTGCCTCTAGCGATACTTCTTGGCGTAAGGGAAAGAACCCAAGAAGGCGGCCCATCCCCTGTGGTGTTTGACTCCTTTTTGGTATTAATGGTATGGTCTATTACCATTTACCAAATGTTCGCAGAACGACGGTCAGTTCTATCTGAATGTATTCATCGCGTGAGTTACAGATCATCTCTAATGTACTTACAAGACATCCACATTTTTCAAGATTCTTTTGGGAATATCGTTTCTGAGACGCAAACAGAACATAGAAGAGAAGTAGGGTTCCTTTCCAACGTAGATCTTTGTGTCAGTGTCTCGAAAATGTGATATAACTTCTTTTATGGCTGAACTTAGAATTAAGTTTAAATCTTCCGTGCTTTCCAATAAGGCAAATTTGTTCGTGCCGTTAGGAAACGAGTCGAAAACGCTGAAATCTCCGTTTATCCAATTTGAAATTTTGCTCTTCAGTATCTTCATGTCGGTTTTAAGGTTATCATCAATGTTATTGCTTTTGTTCTTGTTTGCCTGTTTTGTATTAAAATAACCAAACCAATAAGCCACGGCACTAAGTACTGTTTGCCTTAGTCAGTTAAATTCATATAAGAAAACTGCAACTTTAACTTCTGATTTCTCCCAGCCGTTTTCCTTGGAGAAAGTGCGATGTAGTAGAAAATCTTTATTTTTACTACGTAGCCTCTGTACCGAGACACCGAGTTCTCATACAAATGAAATGGGAAAAGTTTCTAAAAATGGCGAAAGGTTGCAGCACTTATGACGCCCTTTGACGAATCGCCAGGCAAACGTATTGACGTATCCCAGATCAATATTGCTACTCCATCACACTCTCCTCCAAAGATGAACTGTTTGAATTCATATTTTTGGGATTTACCGTGGACTGGCTTTTCACCAGCAGAGAAGAATGTGAACATAAAGAGAAAACATTTTACCCTGTTTACGCTTCGTAGCCATTCGGAACCATCTCTGGCCACAGCTCTCATGCCAGAACTTTGAAACAAATCATCCAGAGTATTAATGCGAACTGATTTGGATACTGCTAAATTACTCTTCAAGATACCGGAGTACGCTTTTACTAGGATTGCAATGGCCAATAACCATCCTGCCAGGAGGAATTTGGCAGAAAGTCGCTTTGGGAAACTAGTTACAGCTGAAATTACAAATGAAGTATGAAAAAACCCGAGTATTTAATCCAGCGAGTAACCAACGTATTTAATTATAAAACAAAAATATTACGGGTTTGGAATGGGAAGTCCTTTACGGACCTAACCTTCAGGAACTCAACGAAACTATTTCTAATGAATCTTCTCCTAGTGTTACCAGAAGTAGGATAAGGGACTAGAAGTAAAGAGCTCTAGCATTGGTAATAGATCCTGGCACTAGTGAACAAATTTGAGGATTTCATGCCGCTTCCATTGCGCCTACACTAGAGAGGAAAAAAATTGGTCGAGTTCCAAAACAATTTCCTACCCCCTTCCCATCAACCTAAAGCGGCGAAACACGGACGCGACTGCTTGAATCTAGTTCGGCCGTCTACCGCCGCGAGCGTCTCCCGTTTGGGAGGGAAAATTGAGAAACCTATACCAGAGGGCCAACCATTGGTGTGTTATCAAGAATATTCACTTTCGCCAAGTGAAGAATTTGGTTACCTCGATACTTTTAGTCCCTTATCCTACTTCTGGTGTTACTGATATCAACCATGCAGTTTGGTATAGTTCAGAAATTAACGAAATGTGACTGTGCATAGAGAACAAACATACATACTAACAAGCAAACCAGTTTCCTAAATATGTAAAAGATATACTTAACTGTTCATAAGTAAAGAAGACATGTAAAACCAGACGTATTCTAAACATGGTAGATTCTTCTTCTTGGGCATGTAGATGAAACGCTTTAAAAGCAAGGAAAATATTGATAGAAAAACGATAAACATGATCGTGGTTAGTATCCAAATTAAGTCATCAATTCCACCGAGGGACAGTAGTTTGCCTCCCTTGCGTATGTTGCTGGGTATTCCAGTCATAAGATGGGCTTCTTCGATAGCGTACACTTGACTATAATAACAGTTTCCTCTACATATATCCTTAACATTAGTTAAAAGAGTAGTTTTGGAAGAAATTATCACGTCGACAAGCTAAAAACAGAAATATTCCCAATTACTCAATTTTGTTTTTATAACATTTCAGACATTAACACAACTATGTTTGCTTAAATGTTTCAGTCTTCATCCACTAACTAACGTGTACTTACATCTTGTATTTTTATCTGATTGTTATCTCTTTGACGGAACTGTATTGGTAGTAATTTTTGTAAATATGTCAGTTTCAGTGGAACATACGTTAGTCTAAAATGAAAGCATTGTAAACCACATTGTATCCTGCATTATAACGAACGTCATGAATTTTACATACGTAGTGTTTGGTAAATTGAGTAACACGTATTGAAGAACCGAATAATATATTTCACTGTTAAATTTCCCTGCCAGGAAACCTTCGATCAACGGTTCCCACGTCTCTATCTAGAGTGCATGGGTGAAGTGAATATTTTAAGGATTTTCATACTTTTCGATCATAATTTTCTTTTTTGCCAACTTACCATTTTGAAACCTAAAGTGAAGGTCAAGTTGTACTTCATTTCTTAAGTAAACAATGTGCGTCGTATTCACCAAAATTCGAAGAAAGTACTAAAAATATGGGTTCACGGGTAGTTGAGCGGTTTTCAAAAGAGCGTTTTGCAAAAAAGCGGTTCCCAAAACAGCGGTTTGCAAAACCGCGTGGAAGCAAAACCGCGGTTGCTGTTTCCGCGTTTCTCAATACAGCGCTATTTCCCAAAACAGCGGTTGCTGTTTCCGCCCAAACTGTGATTGATAGGGAGGGAAATCTCTAAAATATAATTTTTTGGAAAAGGCATATTATTTCAGAGTCCTGCACGGGCCGGGCTCAAGCCCGGTCCGGCCCGAGGCCCGGCCCGATCGGGTCGGTCCGAGCCGTGCTTTCCACTTTTGAAAATTGTATCGGGCCGGGCCGGGTCGGGCTTTTAAAATTTTGGAAATTAACGGGCCGGGCCGGGTCGGGCTTTTAAAATTTTGGAAATTAACGGGCCGGGCCGGGCCGGGCTTTTGTTGATTATCATTTAATCCAAAGTTCAAATGAAAGATAATTTAAATGAGTATAAGCTTCTAAGAACAAATGTAGCGAACAATTATCAAAAGAAATGAAAAATACACGACGCTAAAGCAAATATGAATTCAAATCATTGATTTTATGTAAAAAAATATAAAAATTACAACTGAAATACGTGTAACGGGCCGGGCCGGGCCGGGCCTGTTCAATTCGTGCAATGTGTCGGGCCGGGCCGGGCTTGGTTAATGCATGTAACGGGCCGGGCCGGACCGGGCCGAAAAACCAACTATGTACTCGGGCTCGGGCCGGGTTTCGGGCTTATTCAAAATGCTAAAACCGGGCCGGGCTTGGGTCGGGCCTGAAAAACTCGGCCCGTGCAGGTCTCTGTATTATTTTGGGAAGTCAATGAAGATAAACAACAATATTTTGGAAAAGGCGTAACATAATGATAAGATAACGTGGATAATGGATAGATAATGCCGAGCTCTAATACTTATACCTTCAACAATACGAAACAACGCTCAAGATATAAACGCTGTAATCAAAATGCGCTAAAACGAGAAATGGCTATAATGGCAAACGCGTTTATGAAAAAGCCGTTTTGGACAATGCTGTTTTGATAACACGCCCAATCGATAGCATACCAGGTTTAGGCCTGTGTTCCGCAAAATACGTTATCAATTCAAGTACATGAAACAGGCGATTTATAAAACCAAAGATAATGTATCAAGAGGAGTAGAAGCATAAGCATAATATACTGACTCTGAGTTTTAAAGTACTTGTAGTTCCGATCAGACACTTAAATGATTTCAGTCTTTAATCAGACGTCACATTCCAACCAATGTGAGCCGTAGCGATTAAGCGATAGGGAAGGAACCCTATTCTTGAGTCTATTCTCCTTCGTAAAACTAACTTTTCGGTTTTCATATCGAGTGGACAACATTGTGCCATTATGAGGAAACGCGAACATTCAGCTTCCAGTTCGACCACCAATGCTACTTTTTTCCATGGTAAATAAATAATTGAACAAGATACGCTGAAATACATTTTTTATTCGTGACTCTACGTATGTACTTGGGAACAGTTGCCTTATTTTCTTCGTCAAGCTGTGAAATACTCTAATACTTGGCATTGTAAACTGAGGTTGCACTGCGTGACTTAATTTTTACCGTTACGCCAGTTAACTATAGTTAATAATTGTGCTGGTAACCCCAGTGGCAGAGTCATACCGAATTTGCTTATCTCTTAGATATGAAGGTAGCTGCGGCCATTAAGGAAATTAACGTTACGAAACCACCGATTTCTTTCGTGTTGTGTACCGATCGATGTATGTACAATGTTTACCAAAAAGGTGTGGGACCAAAGTACAGTGGGTTCTATGACTTTTTGCTCTAGGTTACAAGTTATGATTAGAGTGTTTTATGGGTGACCCATTAAGTAAATAAGCATTGTCTTTAAGTTTCTCACTTAAATTTAAGGGGTCATGCGTGAAACACTTAGGTCATAACTTGTAGAACATTTCGACTCAAAATCGCCCCTAGAACTCTCTACTGTTTTTGGAACACCCTCTATATATCAACGAGGTCTTTTATATAAATTTGGTTTTATATTTAGTACAATCAAGATAGCTGCTTATGAATATTAGTTTTTTTGGTGAATTCGGACTTATTTTAGGGTAAATAATCAATAAAAACTTATTCTAAAGAATTCGTCATCCTCAGGTCTCACTCAAACTCTCTGCGGTGAAATGATCTTGGAAACAACTGGCGTGGCTTAATTTACGCTAGTGACGTCATAGTCTGACGTAAAAATCGCACCACTTAAATTATTTTCATTCATTCATTGGCTGCCAAAAAATTTGTTTGCTATAATTCTCCACCCTCTACCCTAGGCCCTCTGCCTAGGCTGAAAGAATCGAATATGAACGTGAACGGCGGCGAATCAGCGCATTTAACTTTAAAAAATCTAAAAAGTCACTTCTGCCATGCCTTTTTTAACGAGTCATGATATTTTTCGCCTTCGGTAGACAGCTAAACAGACGTAGGGGGAGGAGCTACACTTTTCAAAATAAAAAAGGACTCGCCTTATGTTTCCACCATCAAGGGTACAACGAGAGCCCCCTTCCTTCGCCATTCCAGCCCCTCCATACATTCCTGCTAAAACAGACTGACAGCAAAACTTCACTATGAGGAAATCTAATCTAACAGGGTTAATAAAAATAACTATGAAAGTACTTTAAAAGTTAACTGCTAAAATTAAATCTTCATCAATATAATTTGGTTTATTTTTATTAATATAAGTATTTATGTGATATGGTTAGAGCACCTTCCTCGAGGCCTAAATGCGACGCCCAAATTAGTTTTGTAGTCAAGCTGATATTACGATCTAGATTTATGAACCTTTCAATCGGTGTTGAATTTGGTTACAAATAAACTCAGTAAAACCAAAAGTGGATGAGAGGAAAAGTATGAAAATGGCCAAAAGTCGCGAGTCATCAGAGTTTCGCCGTTTCATTGGCGTAGCTATACTGGGCCTGTTCACTCCCTTAAAATAGGTCTTGTGTAAGTTGTGTTAATTCGCGGTTACGCGGTTACCGTCGTCTGTTATTGTGTATGCTAGAACTTCCTCGATTTGTGTTTGTAGTCAGGACAGAGTAGCTGGTAATGTTTTAAAAGGTATTTTAAGGTATAATATGGATTTAAGTAAGGTTTCGAAGCAATAGAAGAGCACATAAAACTAGATACGTTTAAAACAAATCTCGGTAATTTGGCTATAGCGCGAGCAGCTTGCGTCGTGATGCGCGTGATCGAGTGGGCTATGGTTAAACCAAGGAGCATAAATGTCTGAACTACTTTCAGTCGAGAGTTTGCATGTCCATCAGTCAGTAAACGAAATAATTATTGGCGAAACTTTGATGTCCGCTTTTTTTAACACAGGCTCTATGGCCATTGTCATACTTTCCTTCTCATCCACATTTGGTAAAACAATTTATTAACTTTGTTTACACAATATAAATTACACATTCAAAATAACGGAAATTCAGCAAATTCGAAGGGTGCTACGCCACACTTGTGACCCATTTTTCATATGAAACTTTTAAGCTGTGACGGTCATTATAAAATGTAAGTGCTAATATTTATGGGTTTCATATTTAATTCCATATAGTTAGTATTGAAAGATGCTCGGAAATAGTCGTTTCTTAGACTTTGATTTTATCATTTCGCTTAAAATTTCGCGAAATAAAGTTAGAGAAGCGATTACAATTCCCCAAGACCATATCATAAATACAATAGACAATTCATTAAAAGTCATCTCCTTGGCTTCGATCAATTTTGTTTCAGTCATCTTTAACGAACCAGTCATGAATTGATGGACTCTTGACCCTCGTTGAAACTGCGCTGTTTCCACGTAACGAACAATTCTGTGAACAAAAGTTCATTCCAATTAATTACTCGAGATGATACCCAAACAAGACAGCTGCCTCCCTGTCCCTCACACCTAGTGACAACGCAGATGGAGCCCGCGAGAGTTTTTTTCTCGACTTTCACTGCATCTAGCGGTACTTCTCTGCGAAAGAGAAATAACCCAAGAAGGTACCCAGCCCCTCTGGTGTTTGCCTGTCTTCAGGAATAATGGAATGGTCTATTACCATTTACCAAAAATTCATAGAACTACGAACAGTTCTATGTAAACTTTGTGTTCATCGTAGGACTTACTTATCATTTCCAATGTACTTACAAGACATCCACATTTTTCAAGATTCTTTTGGGCATATCGTTTCTGAGACGTAAACAGAACATTGAAGAGAAGTAGGGTTCCTTTCCAACGTAGATCTTTGTGTCAGTGTCTCGAAAATGTGATTTAACTTCTTTTATGGATGAACTTAGAATTAAGTTTAAATCGTCCGTATTTTCCAATATGGCGAATTTGTTCGTGCCGTTAGGAAACGAGTCGAAAACGCTGTAATCTCCGTTATCCCAATTTGAAATTATGCTCTTCAGTATCTTCATGTCGGTTTTAAGGTTATCATCGTAGTTATTGTTGATTTTCCTGCTTGCCTGTTTTGTATAAAATATTCAAATGAATAAGCCACGGCACTACAGTTTACCTTAGTCAGTTAAATTCATATCAAAAGCAGCAGCTTTCGATAAGATATCTACAAGAAGTGATATCTAGTTTACTAGGGAGAATGTTAAGATGCCTAAGTATTAGTATGTCATAGTTGCAGTCCCCCTTTCAAAATACAAGGGGGGGACGTAATAGGAGGCCGGGCAATTTCGTCTCTCCTCAGTCGGAAAATACTTAGTTTTCGTCATTCGCGTCGCGCTGACGTGAGTTTTCAAGAACCAATGAGATACTGGTTGTAATTTAGAGGCGGCGATTAACTCCGGACCTACGTTTAGACTGGAGATAAACCTAGAAATGTGGCGAATTTATGCCTACTCCCTAGTAAACTAGATATCGCTTCTTGATATCTATATGCCTGACTTCTAAGGACTGTCGACTACGTTTTTCTTCCCTGTGGGACCCCATTGATAATTTCAGTTCACGGTCAAATGTATTGATTGGCCGTGGGTTGACATTATATTAGCAGAGAAGTTTTACCGAAAAAGACAAAAATTTACCCTGGTGACGCTTCGCAGCCATTCGGAGCCATATCTGGCCACAGCTCTCGTGCCAGAACTTTGAAACAAATCATCCAGAGTATTAATTCGAACTGATTTAGATACTGCTAAATTACTCTTCAAGATACCGGAGTATGATTTTACCAGGATTGTAGTGGCTAATAACCATCCTGATAGGAGGAATTTGGCAGAAAGCCGCTTTGGGAAACTAGTAGCAGCTGAAATTTCAAAAGAATTATGAAATAAGTCACGAAACTTGTGGCTGGAATCTTCAATTAAGTATGAAAAACATAAACCCCGTATTTAGTTAAAGGAAAGGTCCGACACTTATGAATGTTCATTTTAAATTGTACCCCATAGTATGAGGGTCTAAAAACTTCTTACCACTAAGGGATTGGTGGAATTCTCACAGGCTGAGACTGTGCATAAAGATCAAACAACAATTTTCCCAAATATATATCAAATATACTTAACGGTTCATAAGTAAAGAAGACAGGTAAAACCAGACGTATTCTAAACACGGCATTTTCTTCTTCTTGGGCATGTAGATGAAACGCTTTAATAGCAAGGAAAATATTGATAGAAAAACGATAAACATGATCGTGGTTAGTATCCAAATTAAGTCATCAACTCCACCGAGTGACAGTAGTTTGCTTCCCTTGCGTATGTTTCCGGGTATTCCAGTCACAAGATGGGCTTCTTCGATAGCGTACACTTGACTATAATAACAGTTTTTTCTACATACATCCATAACATTAGTCAGATGAGTAGTTTTTGTAGAAAATATCACGTCGACCAACTATAAACAGAAATATGGCCAATTACTCGATATTTTTTAAAACATCCCCGACACTGTAACACAACTATGTTTGAGTCTTCATCCTCTAACTACATGTACTTACCTCTTGTATACCCTGATTGATATTGTTTCGACGCGTATTTGTCGGGTTTGGACGAACATACGTTAGACTAAAAGTAATGAATTGTAAGACACATTGGAAACTTCATTAGAACGAATGTCATGAATTTCACATACGTTGTGTTTGGTAAATTAAGTAACACGTATTGAAGAACCGAATAATATATTTCACTGTTATATTTCCCTGCCATGAAACCTCCAATCAATGGTTCCCACGTCTCTATCTAGAGAGGATGAAGTGAACTGAATACATCCATTGTAATACTTTTTTTGGTAACTTACTCTTCTGATACTAACGGTGAATGTTAAGTTGTAACTCATTTCTTAGCTAAAAAGTTTGTCGTATTCACTAAAATTCGAAGACGGTACTAAAAATATATTTAGAGTTTCGCAAAACAAGTAATCAATTGTTATGCACTAATGAATTCAAGTACATGAAACAGGCGGTGTATAAACCGAAGAGAATGTATCAAGAGGAGTATAGAATCAAAAGCATAATTTACTAACTCTTAAGTTTTAGGGTACTTCTAGTTCCATAGAACTTAGTAGTGTTTACCTATTAATTGATTTCAGTCTTTAAACATACGGCAAATTCCAACCATTGACAGCCGTAGCGAAGAAGCCATTCACCATAAACCGGTTTAAAGGTCCTTAAAACTGGAAGGCACCATCGTTTTGAAAACTTGGCAAAAGCTTAATCTTCTGCTCCTCTTTTATGAAACTAGAGTTTCTTTTTTCGTTCATATCGAGTGAACAACATTGGGCAATTATAAGAAAACGAAAACATTTTGCTTCCAGTTCGACCACCAATGTTACTTTTCTTCCTCGATAAATAAATAATGGGGCAAGATACGCTCAAATACATTCTTTATTCGTGACTCTACGTGTGTACTTTTGAACACTTACCTCAATTTCACCATCAAGCCGCATGCGTTAATACTTGGAATTGTAAACTGAGGTTGCACTGAGTGACTTAGTTTTTACCGTCACGCGAGTTAACTATAGTAAATAATTGTGCTGGTAACTCCTGTGGGGGAGTCATACCGAATTTGCTTATCTCTTAGATATGAAGGTAGCTGCCCTCATTAAAGTAATTAACGTTGCGAAACAACCGATTTCTTTCGTGTTGTATTCAGATTGATTTTGATTTACAAGGTTTTCCAAAAAGGTGGTAGGTCCGAAGTACAGTGGGCTATGGTTGTTTTCTCTTAAGTTACAAGTTATGATTAGAGTGTTTTATGGATGACCCCTTAATTAAAATAGCAATCACACATGTCTTTCAGTTTCTTACTTAAATTTAAGGGATAATCCGCAGAACACTCTAACCAATCCATAACCTGTTTAGGGTGGCACCTAGGGCCAAATGTCATAGAGCATTTTCGAGTCAATATTGATTTCCCATATATAGAACACGCTATACTTATGTCCTACCGAGGGGTTAGTCACTTGAATAATCAGGTGTATAAAACCGCAGAAATCGATTATTTGATTTCTAGAATTCTTAGAAAATCATCAGTAATCAAAATTATTCTTGTTGGTAATCAAACGTAATCTGAAATCTCCGATAATCACTGGAAATCACGTGAAATCTTGAGAAATTCAGAAATAATCACATGATTTACTAGTAATCTTTTGTAATCACCTCCGTAATCAAACCTTTCGTGAAATAATCACGCACAATCAATCGAGGAATTCGAAAATCCAAAATAACAATCGTAATCAGTTGAAATATAAATAATCATTTCTATTTCAACAACTGATTATTGCGGGACTTCAATTTTACCCTCACTTGACTTAAGCTAGAAAGTTTGTCAACGCTCATTAAAAAAAACTCATTCTATAGACATCCCAGTTGACTAAAATCTCATTAGGACTAACTTTCCCAACGAACAGAATAGGACTAACTTTCCCAATGGACAGAAAATCCCATTAGGACTAACTTTCCCTATGCATATAAATCCCATTAGGACTAAACTTTCCCAATGCATATAAATCCCATTAGGACTAAACTTTCCCAATGCATATAAATCCCATTAGGACTAAACTTTCCCAATGCATAGAAATCGCATTTGGACTAACTTTCCCAATGCATAGAAATCGCATTTGGACTAACTTTCCCAATGCATAGAAATCGCATTTGGACTAACTTTCCCAATGCATAGAAATCGCATTTGGACTAACTTTCCCAATGCATAGAAATCGCATTTGGACTAACTTTCCCAATGCATAGAAATCGCATTTGGACTAACTTTCCCAATGCATAGAAATCGCATTTGGACTAACTTTCCCAATGCATAGAAATCGCATTTGGACTAACTTTCCCAATGCATAGAAATCGCATTTGGACTAAACTTTCCCAATGCATAGAAATCCCATTAGGACTAAACTTTCCCAATGGATAGAAATCCCATTAGGACTAACTTTCCCAAAGCATATAAATCCCATTAGGACTAAACTTTGCCAATGCATAGAAATCGCATTAGGACTAAACTTTGCCAATGCATAGAAATCGCATTAGGACTAACTTTCCCAATGCATAGAAATCGCATTAGGACTAACTTTCCCAATGCATAGAAATCGCATTAGGACTAACTTTCCCAATGCATAGAAATCCCATTAGGACTAAACTTTGCCAATAAACAGTATTGCCTTTTCAGTCATTAGTAATAAACATCAGATAATTGATTTAATGTCTAACACAGGCTGATAGCAAAACTTCACTATATGAACAAATCTTATCTAATAGGGCTAACAAAAATATTTATGAAAGTACTTTAAAACTTAACTGCTAAACTTAAATCTTCATCAATATAATTTGGTTTATTTTTTATGAGATATCCCCTTGGCCGACGGAATGCCCAAATTAGTTTTGTAGTCAAGCTGATATTACTATCTAGATTTAAGAACCTTTAATCGGTATTGAATTAAGTTACAAATAAACTCAGTAAAACAATTTATTAACTTTGTTTACACAATATATATTACACATTCAAAATAACGGAAATTCAGCAAATTCGAAGGGCACTACTCTCCACCTACTAAGCATTTCTTCATATGAAACGTTTAAGATGTGATGGTCATTATAAGTGCTAGTATTTATGCATTCCATATTTAATTCCATAGTTAGTATTGAAAGATGCTCGGAAATAGTCGTTTCTTAGACTTCGATTTTATCATTTCACTTAATATTTCTCTCAATAAAGCCACAGAAGCGATTACAATTCCCCAAGACCATATCATAAATACAATAGACAATTCATTAATTGTCATTTCCTTGACTTCGTTCAGTAGCGTTTCAATCATCATTAAAGAAGCAACCTTGAATTTATCAATTCTTGACACTCGTTGAAACTGCGCTGTTTCCACGTAACGAACAATTCTGTGGACAAAAGATTATTCAATTAATTACTCGAGATGAAACCAAACCAAGACACAGCTGCCATCTTAAGTTATCCTCACACCAAGTGACAACGCACGAGACATTTTTCGACTTTCACTGCCTCTAGCGGTGCTTCTCTGTGAAAGAGAAATAACCCAAGATGGTACCCAGCCCCAGTGGTGTTTGTCTCTCTTCAGGAATTAATGGAATGGTCTATTACCATTAACCAAAAGTTCATAGAACTACGAACAGTTCTATGTAAACTCTTGTATTCATTGCAGGACTTACTAATCAAGACTCCATTGTACTTACAAGTAATCCACACGATTCAAGATTCGTTTGGGCATATCGTTTCTGAGACGCAAGCAGAACATTGAAGAGAAGTATGGTTCCTTTCCAACGTAGATCTTTGTATCAGTATCTCGAAAATGTGTTTTAACTTCTTTTATGGATGAACTTAGAATTAAGTTTAAATCTTCTGTGCTTTCCAAAAAGGCGAATTTGCTCGTGCCGTTAGGAAACGAGTTGAAAACGCTGTAATCTCCAGTTCTCCAATGTTTAATTACGCTCACCAGTTTTCTCACGTCGGTTTTAAGGTTTTTATCATTATTATATATTTTGGTCCTGTTTGCCTATTTTGTATTAAAATTTCCAAATCAATAAGCCACGTCACTAAAGTTTGCTTTAGTCAGTTAAATTCATATAAAAATCGGCATTTTCGATAAGATATCTATATGCCTGACTTCTAAGGACTGTCGACTACGTTTTCCTTCCCTGGTGGACCCCATTGACAATTAGGGATTGGCCGTGGGTTGACATTATATTAGCAGAGAAGAAGTTTTACAGAAAAAGACAAAAATTTACCCTGTTCACGCTTCGTAGCCATTCGGAGCCATATCTGGCCACAGCTCTCGTGCCAGAACTTTGAAACAAATCATCCAGAGTATTAATGCGAACTGATTTGGATACTGCTAAATTACTCTTCAAGATACCGGAGTACGCTTTTACTAGGATTGTAATGGCTGATAACCATCCTGCCAGGAGGAATTTGGCAGAAAGCCGCTTTGGGAAACTAGTTGCGGCTGAAATTTCAAATAATGTATGAAAAAACGTGAGTATTTAGTTAAAGGGAAGGACCACCATTTATGCATGTTAATTTTAAATCATACGCCATGATATAAGGGTCTAAATACCTCTTACCCCTAGGGGATTGGTTGAAGTTCATTTAGCAGACGCCACTAAACCGATGGCTGCGCAGTAGTCCTCATTTTTAAGACCAGGGATAGATTTAATTTAAAAGTAGGAATGGAGAACAGTGTAGTGTGGGCGCGCATCAAAATCCCAGACCCCCCTTCCCCGGAACGGGGGGGGGTATGAAAGAAGAGGCGGGTCATAGCGACAGAGGTAAAAATGGAATTACGTATTTTTCGCCGTCCCCGTCAGCAACTTCATCTAAACGTAGTTTAAGTGAGCCAATAAGATAATTGAAACTTTTCGTTACGCGTTGGAGAGAGGGGCTCTATACTAAGCTATGAGTCGGGCTGAAGTAAATACTTAACCGTTCTCCATTCCTACTTCTAAAATTAAATCTATCCCTGTTAAAATTAAATAAATCCTAATTATTTTTTGTTGATATTTTTACTTTTTCATTTAGTAAAAAGATTATCATTCTTTTAAGGTATGAAGTTATGTTACCTGTCCTGAACTTTAACGAATTGTGACTGTACATAAAGAACAAACAAACAATTTTCTCAAATGTATAAAAAGATACTTGACGGTTCATAAGTAAAGAAGACAGGTAAAACCAGACGTATTCTAAACACGGTATTTCCTTCTTTTTGGGCATGTAGATGAAACGCTTTTAAAGCAAGGAAAATATTGATAGAAAAACGAGAAACATGATCGTGGTTAGCATCCAAATTAAGTCATCAACTCCACCGAGGGACAGTAGTTTGCTTCCCTTGCGTATGTTGCTGGGTATTCCTGTCACAAGATGGGCTTCTTCGATAGCATACACTTGACTATAATAACAGTTTTTTCTACATACATCCAGAACATTAGTCAGATGGTTAGTTTTTGTAGAAAATATCACGTCGACAAGCTAAAAACATGAAAGTGCCCAATTACTTATTATTTTCAAAAAATAGCGTCAACACTGTAGCACAACTATGTTTGCTTAAGCTTAAATGATCGAGTCTTCATGTACCTACATCTTGTATTTTATTCTGATTGATATCGTTTTTACGCTTCCATATTATCATTAATTTTTGGGCATTTGTCAGGTTCGATGGAACATACGTTAGTCTTAAAGGAAAGCATTGAAAACCACATTGTATACTGCATTATAACGAAAGCCATTAATTTTACATACGTAGTGTTTGGTAAATTGAGTAACGCGTATTGAAGAACCGAATAATATATTTCACTGTTAAATTTTCCTGCCATGAAACCTTTAATCAATGGTTCCCACGTCTCTATCTAGAGTGGGTGAAATTAAAAACTTGACTGATACTTCTTGGTTATTTATTAAAAACTTTTAAATTTGCGAGCTTTCGGTTACAAAACCCCTTGTCAACCATGAAGTATGCGTCACGTTTTTAAAACATTTTTACATTTAGTCCCACCATGGTTAACAAATTCAATTCGTATGATTAATTGTCATACTGTTTTCTAACTTACCATTCTGATACTAACGGTGAAGGTTAAGTTGTAACTCATTTCTTAGCTTAAAAAAGTGTGTCGTATCCACTAAAATTCGAAGGCTGTACTAAAAATATATTTAGAGTTCAAGTACATGAAACAGGCGGTGTATAAACCGAAGAGAATGTATCAAGAGGAGTAGAATCATAAGCATAATTTACTAACTCTTGAGTTTTAGGGTTCTTCTAGTTCCGATAAGTCACGTGATTCATGTCGTCTGCTAGTAGTTTGGTTATGCAGGCTTGTGTCTATATAGGGAGCTAACAACTGGCTAGGGGGAAGAGATAGTCTGACGTCAAGTAGCCCCCCTCTGGTTGGCTTTTTTGCGCGTAGAATACCGTTTCCAACCGTTAGGGGGGATGAAACTCCAGTAAGAGATAGAAGGGTGTGACGTTTCAGGGTCAGAACTGTTAGCTCCCTCTACCTCTTGCACCTTCAGTCGCGTTTAGTCATCAAGTTGACGATATATTCCAAGCAATGAGAGCCGTAGCTAATAAACCAATCACCTACAACCCTATGTAGTTCCAAAAAACTGGAAGGCACCATTTTTTAAAAGACTTGGCTAAGGCTTAATCATATTTATTAACTTTTGAGTTTTAGGTTCCCTAGTAGTGAATTCCTCTTGCACCTTTTGAATTATTTAAACAGACTACAAATCCCAACCAATGAGAGCCGTAGCGAATAAGCCAATCACCATAAACCGGTTTAAAGGTCTCAAAGACTGGAGGGCACCATTGTTTAGAAAACTTGTCAAATGCTTATTCTTCTGGTCCTCTTTTATGAAACTAGCTTTTCGATTTTTTATCGAGTGGACAACCTTGAGAAATAATGAGAAAACGCGAACATTAAGCTTCCAATTGGAGCACCAATGCAATATTCCTTTAAATAAACAATGGCGCATGTTACGTTGAAATACGTTCTATTTTTGTGACTTTACGAATGTTTTTAAGAACAGTAGTTTCATTTTCTTCGCGTCTAGCCATGAAATACGCTAAAACTTGGCCGAGGGGTTTGTCACTTAACCAATAATCAGGTTAACAAAATCACAGAAATCGATTAATTGATTTCTAGAAAAAAATCATTCCTGTGGGTAATCAAAGGTAATCAGAAATCTCCGATAATCACTGAAAATCGCGTGAAATCTTGAGAAAATCCGTAATAATCACATGATTCACTAGTAATCTTTTGTAATCACTACGGTAATCATATATTTCGTGAAATAATCACGCATAATCAATCGAGGAATTCGAAAATCCAAAATAAAAATCATATTCAGTTGAAATAGAAATAATCACTGTATTCGTCGAAATTCACGAAGAATCCAGTGGTAATCACGACATTCACCAAAAAATCACCGGAATTCATTGGAATTCAAACAGGAATCACAAGTAATCTGCGGCAATAACGGGAAATCATTGTAAAGATTATGGAAATCACCGAAAATAATCGTAATCAAGGAATTGGTTCAGTGATCATCGGAATTCACAAAAAATTCAGAAATCAGAAATCAGGTGTACACAATTTTGGCGAATGACTAGCCCCTCGTACTTGGCATTGTAAACTAAGGTTGCACTGCGTCACTTAAATTTTACGGTCACGCGAGTTAACTATAGTTAATAATTGTGCTGGACTCTAAAGGCCTTTTTGACTCATATAAATGAGTCAACTTGAGTTGAGTGAACTAGTTGGGACGTGTGAAGTTAATGTAGCTCAAACAAGTAGGGTGCGACGCTAAAACTGGCCCGGTAAATTTCCGGTCACATGATTCTCCTTTAATTTTAAAGTTTGCCCTCAATCACTGTTGGTTGTACAATTACCCAATAAGGGTTCGCGATTTCGAGTGCGACTGGCGCCATGAAGAGTTATTTTAAGTCAGATGTTTCCCTTTCCTTAAAAAGGTAGTGTCCATCTCCCCTAGAGAACCTCCCACAACATTCTAGACCCACCCTAGAGGGAGGGGCCACAAAAAATAGTACCGAAAATACGTCGTTTACCAGGCAAATTCCAAGGGGGCTGCCATTGCGTCTTAGTAGTTTTTGAAACCGCCATCTAGCGTCGAAGTAAAGCGTAAAATTCGGTATTTTTGTCCCTTTAAACGTCGGTGCTTAAAGCCATCTAGCGTTCAAAAGCAGTTAGTTCAAAACCATCGTCTGAAATCCTTTGGCACGGTGAATCCGGTGATTTGAACATATTTTTTAATTCTCATTGGTAATTAGTATGTTTTGAAAAATAAAAGTGGCAAGTTGGGGTAGAACATGTTCCGTTCTTGGCTGTAAAAGTAGTGATAGGGATTTAAGGGAGTGGAGATCGCGCGTTTGCAAACTTCATTCGGGGCCTGACAAAGGGTTAACTCTGTGTCATAAAGACTGTTGTTGTCCGACAGTCCGCGGCCATTTTTAAAATACGGAATAAAATCAAAGTACAGAATTCGCTCACTAGATGGCGCTTATCAAAAACTACTAACATTTAAGAAGTGGGAGGTAACCTCGTACATCGCGTATAACGTCGTTTACCAGGCAAATTCCAAGGGGGCTGCCATTGCGTCTTAGTAGTTTTTGAAACCGCCATCTAGCGTCGAAGTAAAGCGTAAAATTCGGTATTTTTGTCCCTTTAAACGTCGGTGCTTAAAGCCATCTAGCGTTCAAAAGCAGTTAGTTCAAAACCATCGTCTGAAATCCTTTGGCACGGTGAATCCGGTGATTTGAACATATTTTTTAATTCTCATTGGTAATTAGTATGTTTTGAAAAATAAAAGTGGCAAGTTGGGGTAGAACATGTTCCGTTCTTGGCTGTAAAAGTAGTGATAGGGATTTAAGGGAGTGGAGATCGCGCGTTTGCAAACTTCATTCGGGGCCTGACAAAGGGTTAACTCTGTGTCATAAAGACTGTTGTTGTCCGACAGTCCGCGGCCATTTTTAAAATACGGAATAAAATCAAAGTACAGAATTCGCTCACTAGATGGCGCTTATCAAAAACTACTAACATTTAAGAAGTGGGAGGTAACCTCGTACATCGCGTATAACGTCGTTTACCAGGCAAATTCCAAGGGGGCTGCCATTGCGTCTTAGTAGTTTTTGAAACCGCCATCTAGCGTCGAAGTAAAGCGTAAAATTCGGTATTTTTGTCCCTTTAAACGTCGGTGCTTAAAGCCATCTAGCGTTCAAAAGCAGTTAGTTCAAAACCATCGTCTGAAATCCTTTGGCACGGTGAATCCGGTGATTTGAACATATTTTTTAATTCTCATTGGTAATTAGTATGTTTTGAAAAATAAAAGTGGCAAGTTGGGGTAGAACATGTTCCGTTCTTGGCTGTAAAAGTAGTGATAGGGATTTAAGGGAGTGGAGATCGCGCGTTTGCAAACTTCATTCGGGGCCTGACAAAGGGTTAACTCTGTGTCATAAAGACTGTTGTTGTCCGACAGTCCGCGGCCATTTTTAAAATACGGAATAAAATCAAAGTACAGAATTCGCTCACTAGATGGCGCTTATCAAAAACTACTAACATTTAAGAAGTGGGAGGTAACCTCGTACATCGCGTATAACGTCGTTTACCAGGCAAATTCCAAGGGGGCTGCCATTGCGTCTTAGTAGTTTTTGAAACCGCCATCTAGCGTCGAAGTAAAGCGTAAAATTCGGTATTTTTGTCCCTTTAAACGTCGGTGCTTAAAGCCATCTAGCGTTCAAAAGCAGTTAGTTCAAAACCATCGTCTGAAATCCTTTGGCACGGTGAATCCGGTGATTTGAACATATTTTTTAATTCTCATTGGTAATTAGTATGTTTTGAAAAATAAAAGTGGCAAGTTGGGGTAGAACATGTTCCGTTCTTGGCTGTAAAAGTAGTGATAGGGATTTAAGGGAGTGGAGATCGCGCGTTTGCAAACTTCATTCGGGGCCTGACAAAGGGTTAACTCTGTGTCATAAAGACTGTTGTTGTCCGACAGTCCGCGGCCATTTTTAAAATACGGAATAAAATCAAAGTACAGAATTCGCTCACTAGATGGCGCTTATCAAAAACTACTAACATTTAAGAAGTGGGAGGTAACCTCGTACATCGCGTATAGACCTGGCCAGTTTTGTTGATCTCGTGATTTTTGAGCTACGTAATATTCCTCAGTTTTACTCCCTATTATAAATTCTCTCTGCTCGTAGATATGAAAGTAGCTAATGTAATTGACATTACGAAACCACCTACTTCTTTCGTGTTGTATTGATTTACAAAGTTTTCCGAACAGGATAAAGTACAGTAGGTTATATGACTTTTTGTTCTAAGTTACAACTTATGATTAGAGTTTTTATGGATGACCCCTTAAGAAAATAAGCATTGTCTTTCAGTTTCTTACTTAAAGCATAACTTGTAGAACATTTCGACTTAAAATCGCTCCTAGAACTCCCTACTACTTTTGTAACACCCTCTATCAATGAGGTCCCTTGCTTATATAAATTTACTGTTATATTTAGTATAATCAAGCTAGCTGCTTATGAATACTAATTTTCCTGGTGAATTCAGACTCTTTTTAGGGTAAATAATCAATAAAAACTTATTCTCCAGCTTAATTATCCTCAGGTCTCACTCAAACTCTCTGTGGAGAAAATTGATCGTGTATGATTTTATTCTTTAAAATATTGGTAACATACTGCGGCATAACTTAACCCTGTCCAGATTCTATACTTCTAAATACTTTACCATTTTAAATTCAAATGGGCCAATGGCCCCATTGGTCATAGCAGAAGGGGATTATAGAAGGATGACACTCTGTATCCTCTTTTTGTATGCCCTCCTGCTCATCAAACTTCAGATGGGCATCGCACCACCGTGTGGTGAATTCTATAACTGTTTGGTGGTACTAAATCATCAGCAATCAACCAGGCACAAACCTTGATTGTCTTGATGTGGGACAAAAACGCACAAGCGCATGCATGCGCCTTGGCAAATAGTTAAACGCTAATATATATAGTAATGATGTGGGAACTATTTAGATGGCGTATGTGCATGATTCGGTTTAGTCACCTTGCTATAATAAATGTTAAGGGATGCTGGGAAGAATCATGTTACAATTATCCACCCCGCTTTGTCTTTAGAAGGGGCGTGAGGGCGCGTGCTACGCATTGCCATTTCTTAACGCGGCATGGCTTTGCCTGTCTATGGGTTAGGTGGTCTGAGGTGTTAGGATAACATTACAATTACCCCGCTTTGTCGTACACTTCTCTCGAAGAGAAGTATTACTTACTTCTGGTTATAGGTATAAATTTCAGCTTAAGGACACTTGAAACTTCCATTTTTTTTCAATTTGAAACCGATCTGTAACTAAATTCCCAATGCTTACTGTGAAACGGGAAAAGAGCTTTTTGGAAGTAAACTATATTACGACATTCATTCCAAATGAAATTTTGAGTCTAGACTCTATATACGGCCTTGGGAAAAGGGAAAAAAATCACTCAAGATCTTCAGCTACACTTGTGGTATAACTCTTTTTCCAAGCCCGAAAAGCCTGACCCTCTAGAGTTGAGTGGCCGCAATTGAACGCCCAGCATAAAAAGCTTATCACCTCGGAATGTTCAATATTTATGGTATCGGTGTAGGTACATCGTCATATGACCTGGTTTACTCGTTTTTTGAGGCTATCACTGGGGTAAACTTTACTGTAAAGTAAGGTATGTTCGACGTATGAAGTATGTCTCATGCAACGTATTCATTGGTTGAAGCCACTAGATACAAGTACTGGAAGAAGTAAGATAGTTAAAGTATTCTGTAAAACATATATTCGAAAGGAACCTTTCGAAGTATGTAAAGGCAGCCGGCGTTTTTTCGGTCCGCCATTTTTAAAGATGGCGGCAAATCGAAACAGAAATACTATAAGGCCCGTTTATAGATAACAGGGATCAAGTATACTAAATATTAGTGAAATCGGTTGAATCGCGTGGACGTTATTCCATATAAAAGATTTTTATTCTTTGGGCAGCCATTTTAAAAGATGGCGGCAAATCTTGCCCCAACGGCTTACCATAAAGCCCGTCTATAGGATATAGGAAACCAGTGATATTAAAGAAATCTGTTGAAATACACGGACGAATTCCATAAAGGTTTTTTACATTTATGACCGCCATTTTTCAAGATGGTCGTAATTAAAAAATCGTTCTTACTGTTGTTTCTACAATAAATTAAACCTCATATAATCTTTAAAACAAAATAAAAGAAACCTCGATCATTAAATCAATGAGATCTCATAAATTCGTTGCAAAACTAAATAAAAAATTACCATAAGTATTTTCGCAAAATTTCAAATCTAACGACGAGTTTTGGAGAATCTGAGAAATTTAATTGAAATTGATATGTTTGTTTTCAATTTCCAATTAACGAAAAATCATTTGAAATTTGAAATATATATCTTAATCACTATTCAACCATTTACATCCAAATATGGACCTTATGTTATTAAAGCTTTCTCAACAGTGATTATTTTTACGGTACTGCAATCTCACTTTGAGACGAACTTCGTTTCTTGAAGGTGTTATATAAAAGCAAATAAGACCAATAAAATTCCTTCAGTGCTCTTTTTTATTAAGGTTCCCACTTTCTACTTTATAGAATCGGGCAAATTCCATTTGGGAAAATGGTCGGTGATAACTGAATCAGCTCAGGGAAGATGTATTTAAGCGTTTTACTTTAACAACCTCAAACTGAATTGCCTTAGTTTCAACATGGGTATTTATAAATACGTAATATGGTTTCCCAACTAGGCCAACTAGTTTTCAAGTGTGCAGTTTCCCGCTTGAATGCTTGAATAGCATCGCCAGATGCCGCTACGGTCGTAATGAAATTACCTTTGGGACGATTTTTCAAAATCATACGCTTCGCATCTTTCAAAACGAACTAATGTGTTGTAACAGGGATAGATTTAATTTTAGAAGTAGGAATTTAGAACGGTTAGTATTTATTTCTGTCCGATTCATAACCCCTCCCTTCAACATGCAACGAAAAGTTTAAATTATCTTATTGGCTCACTTTAAACAGGAAGCACAAATCACATGACGTTGCTGACGGGGACGGTGAAAAATACGTAATTCCTTTATACCTCTGTCGCTATGACCAGCCTCTTCTTTCATACCCCTACGTCCCGGGGAAGGGGGTCCGGGACTTTGACGCACGCCCACATTACTCTGTTCTCTTTTCCTACTTCTAAAATTAAATCTATCCCTGGTTGTAAGGTTAATGGTTATTGCCTTGAGGGTGTAATAGATAAATTGATAACTATAGACATCTGTATGCATTGGGAATTTAATCCTTTGACCTTTACCCTCTCTCCTCGTTTCTAGTGACACTGACTCCATCTATGATCTTACCTCTATTCTCCTTGATTGAAATGGACTTCAATTGCACGAGTACAATTGCAACTCTATGGAACTCTATGAACAGTAATATATACTTGGGTCTGTGTGTATTATGTTAAAAAATATCGTAAATGCAGTAGGGTGCCAGATGAAGATTGATAAGATTCCTATTGCATTGGAAATCTTGGATTTGAGGAGGGTTAATAGACTTGGTGTCTTATTACTTTTGAAAGGTTCTCGAATATCCCATTAATGGTGTAGGACACAGTATTTGTAATCTTATTTTTCTTTTACTTTCATCATAAGATATATTCCATAAGTTTGTCACTGGTTACAAACTGGAGCTTATCATGAAGTGACGTAGGTGAAACGTTATAGATTCTCGTAAAGTTACGCCTGGTGAGGCGCTTTCAAGGATTAGTACAGACTGAATGGGAAGATGGACTGCAAAAACCGAGTGAAGCCAATTCTCACATCGTTCTCCCTCGAACTAGCTCTCATCCTCTCAGCAAGTCTCTAGCATTATGAAGTATAGGCAGTAGCGTCGCTAGGGTTTGAAATTTGGGGGGGGGGCTAAATCTGGGCAAACTATTTTAAAGTTATTATAAGAACTTAATATAAACAAGATGGCCCAAGGGCTGGGACTTAATAGTAGCCACATTGTTATCTATTTAAATAGCACATAAATAAAAAGAAAAAAATTCAAAGACCCTAAACAAAAAATCAGAAGTGTCCGACCCCACAGTGGTAGCGTGTCTTACTGCTGCGCCAGCCAGCCGGGTTCAATTCCCGGGCGCGGTGTGAAAATTTTTATAATTAAAATAAAATCTCTAACTGAGCTCAGCTACCACTGTTGGTTCCACTTAAGCTAAAATCTGACGATAACGAAAGCGAAAACCCCGGCCAGTACTACTACGGCTCGGGTCAAACTAAGAGCCTATCGTATACTACGATGTGGCTAAAAATCGCATAATGGGTTCTTTGGAAAATGTGTAGACCTTTAAAACTATCCGTAAATTTGTGTCAACGTGAAATTATTCGTATTTTAAAGATGTACAACCTTTTATTGATAAGGACTACGGAACCGATTATGAAGGATTTTCACTCGTCTTAGGTTTATTTTTAGTTTTGGTTAGCTTTCAGTCCACACTATTGGGACTCCCTTCGAAAGAACATGAAACATTTTACTTGTTTCCATCTGGTTTTTTTTTTTCAAAATTTTACTGTTTGATATTGAAAATTTTTTATATATTGCTACAGAATTTTAGGTTGCTAACAGCAATTTTTGGTAGGGTTTACGGATTATTTTGGGGGGGGGGGACTAAGTTTGGAATTTGGGGGGGCTATAGCCCCCCAAAAAGGCCTAGCGACGCCACTGAGTATAGGAAGTGTCATACTTATAGAACATATCTTATGAACTTTTGCTTTCATACATAAATGTTGATTTAAGAAGTATGACTTAGCTATTTTAGTCCAAAAGCTTGTATTAGCTAGTGAATTACTTATTTCCCTTGCACCAGTTGGCAACGTTAGACGGGTCCCAAGTTCAAAACCCTCTGCGATAGGCTAGTGGACTTGCACCAGTGGCCTCTAGAAGCCGGCCCCGCCCCTGCGGGGTTTGTTTCTCTTCTGAAGTTAATGAAGTGACCTAATAAAATAAAAAATCTCCATCATATAGTCTTGGTTTTAGAGTGGAAAGTTTACATCCTCAGTACAATTTAGCGAGCTGTATTTAGAAAAACATGATTATGGAAGGTAATTCTCGTTCTCAAATAACTAAACCACACTGTATTTGATCTAAAACCGGGATAATTTGATCCGATCTTCGAAAACGACGTTCTATAAATAAATATAATAGAATCTGGAACACCATGTAATGAAATGAAATATAATGCTGTAGTGGCGAGAAATTTGACTCTCGGAATCGACCCAAGTTGCTTTTGTATGTGGATTAAATTTGCCAAAATAGATTGGTCAAGAACAGTTTACCAATTTCTGAGAAAACTGAGGAAACTAGATTGAAAAATAAAATAAACAAGCTATTATTGCCAGTAACGGGCAGAAATTGAAGAGTTCATTTAAATTTACAACCATCTATTTTAGCAGGAATGCATACAGCTAGTTGGAATCATTGTACCTCTATCTTTCATGTTTTGTGGGCCGGGCTTGAGAACTTACAATCCGTCACGCCTTATAATTCTGATGGCGTGATTTCATTGGTTGGTAGAAACGTGAGGTCAGGTTCGCGCATGGTGCAAGGCTTACGAGATTGATTATTCGCCAGGTGAAGTCTAGCTCTTCCCGCAAAATTCGCCTAGATACGTCCAGAAAATGGTTACGCATGTATTCCTAGTAGCTGCATTTATGCCCGATTTTAGGTATAGACGAAAACACGAAGATGACTTCTTAGGGACTATTTTAAAGAGTTTGGAGTCTTTGTATTGCTTAGCGCATAATAATGTCAACTGCCTTTGGTGAAAGTAAGCCTCAGACGCTTCCAGGACCCTTGGGAAATTTGAATGGATTTATTTTTGTGTCTGTTCGAAAACTGTTTAACTTCTTAAGCTGGATTTCCATTTGAACGAAAATAGTTTGCCTCGATAACGACGGAAGATTGCTTCTATGGGACCCTATAGCGCGAGCAGCTTGCATCGTGATGCGCGTGATTGAGTGGGCTATGATGGGACAGAATCTCTGTTATACTGTATTATTTTGGTGTAATGCGACGTAACGCTTTGACCTCCACCAATGAGAAAGCGTTACATCAAGACCTTGAAAATACTTCCTGCCATCATTTACACGTCACAGTCATGTGATGACCAACTGAGCTCCGTGACGATGTCTAGACGAAATTCAGTCTCCGACTAAAGGCAACAAATCTTGCCTCAGGGGAATGCATTCAGCTTAAGCGATGAAAAGAGTCACTCTAAACTGCTCTTCAACAGGAATAAAGGACTGTAGTTCCAGGAACGAAAATGGATAGTAACTAGCTGAACCACAAAAGATCTTCCTACTTCCGACCCGGATGGTCAAAAACTAGTAATAGATGTTTTCGGTTGGCTCAGTGTCATTTGTCATTGGACTATTGGGATTGAGGTCAAACTATCTTGATGTTTTTTTGATTTGACGTACGCATCTTTCTATTAGATTAAAGATACTAGAATTTCCTGTCAGCTGGAAATCAGGGCAGCAAAGCAAGTTCTAGAATAACATTAAAGGCAATGTAATATGAAAGATGGAAAGATGGAAAGAGATGTTCAGTGTAAAAATTATTATTTTATTTCAAAGACGTTTTCTTGAAGCCATAAAAATTCAAGATGAATGCCACCTTTTATATTATAGAGGCCACGTGTATTGAGTATAGTAAACTTATTTCAATCAAATTCAAAAGATGCTTTTCAAAAGGGTAGCCCCAATTTCTTGTGCTTGATATAGGGTCAGGGTTCGTTTTAAAAAACCCACGAGTTTTATTGGGTTTTAGGGTTATCATGCAAGGTTTCAAAGTCCACTCATGAACGCTGGATCTCTAAAGGGGCCGGAAAACGCCCGCCTTTCACTTTACAAACCGAGTCCTCTATAGCATAGCATCGAGGGAAGGGATGGGGGCTGGGACTTTGGGAACACTCAAGGCCATTCGGTCTTCTGTGACTCTTCATAAACCTATTGAAAAAAATGTAAACGACCTTGGCCGTTGTTTATCTTTTTTACAAAGCAAACGTGCTATAGAGAAAAATCAATCCGTTTACCAGTCCCTTTAGAGATCCAGCGTTCATGAATCAACCCACAAACCTTGATTGTCCTGACGTGGGACAAAAATCCACAACCGCTCCATGACAAATAGCTTAGCGCTAATAGAGTAATGACGATGGAACTATTTATATTGTATGTGATTCGGTTTAGTAACCTTGCTATAATTCTAGAGGGCCGGTAGGCCCTTCTAGATAAGAACCCACACCCTCCCGTAATGTTAAAGAAATTATTCACAGATTTTAGGCTTAGCGTCCCATAGAAAAAGCATGGAATTTTTGGTGGTCCACTCCATCGAATAACTCAGAAACTGCTGCGAAGTTAAGGTTAGGAACACTTTTGAATTATCAAGCAACTATGGAATGTTGAACTTCTGAAGTTTGATTAAGAACAATTAAGTCTAAGTATTTTATTTTAATTAATTTATAAATCATGGTAAAACCGTTACATATATTACACTGTTTGCAGAGCATTTTGTTCAGCCTCCAACGGGTTTGTGGCGCATAGGGTAGGGTAACGCATCTGCCTACGGAGCAGAAGATTGCAGGTTCGAGTCCTGGCAAGCTCGGAGTTTATTTTTACAGATCTTTTATACATCATAAAAGAAATAATCCTATAAATACAATGTTTGGATAGTATTTTTTGTTACGAAGTACTGGCATGTGGCATAATGGATTTGCAATCGAGACAAAACATTGCAGGTTCGAGTCTTGGAAAGCTCGTTGTCTATTTTTGATGAAGATTCTTAGTATATACAAGGGAAAATTCTTAAATAACAAACTTTCAATGAAATGTGCGCGTGCTGGCGCATGGTTTAGAAATAACTTTTTTTATAAACCTATTCAAAAAGGTCAACTAAACTTTACACTGAGAGATGTGCCTTTGCTAGACTTTTGCTGTATAGTTTTGTTGTGAAAAAAGTGCTCCCTCTTGGTTGCGAAACCTTGGGGTCTAACTCTGAAAATTCTTTTCACGTCGTAATGTTAAGCTCCGTAGAGATTAACATTAAGAGTTAGGATTGAGTATAAATAGAAAATCCCTGACGCGGTTTTCTAAATTATGGGTCATTTAAAAATTTTATTGGACAAAGTTACGTGTGCTGTTTTTATTTCCGGCCCAGGTCAGGATAGGTGAAACTATCTCAGGGCCGTAAATCAGCACAGGACACTAGACATTGTCCAATAAATATTTTAAATGTTGCACAACTTTTATTTAAAACTAAAGGGGTCACGGTTGACCAGTAAATTTTTCCGAAGTTTGATAAAGGACGCGCGTGAAAACATTCGTCGCTCTATAGGATGTGTAACTCCCTATACTAAAAAGTAGACAAGTAGATACTAGCGCCACCTGGCTACCAGCGCTGGAAAGCATCGTGTGAAAAATAAAATGTACTGAACACAAGAAAAAAACCCTCGCTACGGTCCATAGCGGCAACTCTATAGACCTTGGCTACGGTCGAGTTTTTCCTAGAAGGAAAACGGTGGGTTTTCCTTTCTTATGTCCAGTACATTTTATTTTTTATGCGAGGCTTTCCAACGCTGGTAACCAGGCGGCAGTAGTATCGACTTGTTTGAAAATTCCCACCTACCAATTGTGAATTAATTTTGCACTCCCCTGCCAAATTATTTAAACTTTTCCATAAAATAATGAGAGGCACTCGGTGTGATCCAATATGCTCACGAACATCTTACTGGAACATCGAATTAATGACGTTTGACAAACATATAATCATTTTTATAACAGATTAATACAAATTAAGGCTGAAGGGACAGATAATATATAAAAAAGACTTGGATTGCCCAAGCCTTAAAAACAAAACGATAAGAGTTTTTCCAGTTGACTGAAGCGTGGATATTATTTTTATCTCTTGAATTTTAAAAACAATCCGTATTTTACTACTCTTAAGAATTTAATTCAATCACCTGATTTTACTGCTAATGGATTAGTTTCCAATAAATTAATTGAAATAAAAAATTACTTATCTCAGATTTTTCAACAACAATTCCAATTTCCTGAAACATTTTATCGTGCATTTATTGTTTAGAGGGATATCATGTAAATTTAATCAAATTCACACTTCCTTTTTAAATTTCCGAGAATTTTCCTTTCAAAAGGTTTCAAACACATAATGTTGTCAACTAAACAGCAACTCAACCAACACTTCTAAAATCTTCCCCACAAGTTCTGATACACAGTTCAATAATTATGGCTGTGCTAAAAGAAGAAACGTACCCCTTTATCAAATATAAGAAGGGTGATAACAGCCCCCTTTTGTATTCGAAAAGACCGCATATAATACATTAGTAATGAAAGTATTATTTGAAAATTAAAGGACGTTCTCCCTTGAAAAGGAAAAATTTCATGATAAAATGTTTCAGGAAATTGGAATTGTTGTTGAAAAATCTGAGATAAGTAATTTTTTATTTCAATTAATTTATTGGAAACTAATCCATTAGCAGTAAAATCAGGTGATTGAATTAAATTCTTATGAGTAGTAAAATACGGATTGTTTTTAAAATTCAAGAGATAAAAATAATATCCACGCTTCAGTCAACTGGAAAAACTCTTATCGTTTTGTTTTTAAGGCATGGGCAAACCAAGTCTTTTTTATATATTAAATGTTAAGGGATGTTGGGAAGAATCATGTTACCCACCCCACTTTGTCGTACACTTCTCTCGAAGAGAAGAAGTATTATAAACTTCTGTTTATTATTTAATTTTTGGGCTCAATTAGCAATTAGAAATTTCTAATTGCGAGTCTTGAAATGAAAATATTCTGATGAAAACATGGAGATCTGAGCATTGAAAGCCTGAAACCAGTACCGGTGGTTCAAGCTAGTTCTTTGATTTAAATAAATGGAAATATTAGCAATAAAAATGATGTATTTTGTCCAAAGAGCACTTGATTTTCTAGGGCATCTCTAGAACCAAGAACGGATTCATGCTCATAAGAACATAAGGCACGAGATATTCTGTCCCCGTCCTAGCATACTTGGTGTAGGTTCGCGTCACTTCATTCCGCCATCTATCACGGTTTGCAGCAACTATATAGATTATAGAAATGTATGCTTTTAGACACGTGACATAAATATTCTCAACCAAGTATGCGAGGATGGTACCAGACGATAAAGCTATTGCCCTATGTTCTTATCAGCATGAATCCGTTCTTGCTAGAACATATTAACCTCAAGGGGACTAAATTGACAATAATATTAGGTGTTGTTGTAGAACAGTTTTGCAATATATCGTCTAGACCAACCTACTTCATAAATGTCAAGTAGCTAGCCTGCCGTTGTACCTAATCTAGCTCCCTATTTTGATGCCTTCCATATAGGTTAGGTAATCTGAGAGTTAAAGCTGTCCCAGAATGTTCTTAGATAACGTTAATCTATTGCCCTTGGTGTGGGGTTACATTATTGTTAGAGAATTCTGTGAGTGCAAGAACTCGCGATCTGAAAAGAAATTTTGTGTATTTCTATTACCAGTTACCCGGAAGCGAATGGGGAACTTAATAAAAATTCCGGTTGCCAAGGAAACTGGAAGCCCATGAACTTGTATGGTTCTATTTGATTGCAGTCCAAGTTTGAACCAACGTACCTTTTTGCTCGTTCCACGTTGTTCGAAATACAAAAACATATGAGCAGTTCTCAGTTTAACAGTAAAGCAAACTAGAATTGATGTCAATTATTTGAAGATAATTGAAGCTCCTGAAATAAAACGTTTTTATGAAACATTTAGAATCATTTATTCCAAGTTGAATAGCCAGAAGCCATCCATAACACGCTTCATATTCCCAAACAGATTGTTTTCATTTTAAAGTCTTTTACATTTAAGCATTGCCATGCATAAAAACAAGAAGATGCAATCAAAATTTCCGAGTCTCTTTGCTTTGTTAAATTTGAATTTTTTTAAAGTTTTGATCTTGACCATGGACTTTGCAATTCTAAAGGCTTTTTCAAACGAAACAACTTTTGACTCAACTAAATTGGTCAAAATGTTCAGTCAGCAAAAATTTTAATTTGATGATTCAACATATTTGTTAAACTTCCGCGCATAGCTCTGAACAGTGCATTTAAAGTTTGACTGTTTGAATGACCTTGATATACCAGAAAAGTGCAGATATTCATTTACGTCCCCCCACGAGCGCCTAGTTTTTGAACAGGGCTGAAAGTTTAGAATGACTTTGATACAAAAACTCCAAATCTCCTCTGGCCCCTAGCTCGGTCGAGGGTTTTGTGACTGATGACACTAGAGTGGACATTTTGAACAATACCTTAAATAACAATGTTAACTTGGTACGATTAAAAGAAACATTCACTGGAAACTCCAGTGCTATTACACTTTGAACTACTTTTTACATTACTAGCTTAGTTTAAACGAACAATCTGCGAAATAAAGACGCATTAATGTTCTTAGATTGGAGGCTATTGAAATTGTCTAAACAAGATGGGCAGGCTGATATGTCTTACTCCTCATGTGCTCCAATTTCCTAGTTTTATGGGGGACAATCAATGTTTGGGGCCCGTACCTCCGTAACTAAATGTTTTAGATCCCATATTCTTTGACACTTTTCACTCATGACAAACTTATAAGAAACATCATGTGTAATAATAACAAATACTTGCTATTTCATTCGACTAGACCTTTAAATCTCTTGTCTTTCTAAGAAAACAAGGCGATTAATGTAATACTCTAGTCTATCGCAATTAATGTAATTAGTTAGTGCATTACGGTAATTGCCTCTAGATTGTTTAAAGTTTATTTGAAACCCGACTCTAACTGTTAGTATACAGAAAGGCTTTCACCGTTAATTGGATCGCTATTAGAACTCTCAGGATTTATTAGCTAATTGGGTTTAATTCATCAATTGCCGTGTATGTACAGCAACAAGTTTCCAGAACCAAAAAAAAATATATCAGAATTTGATTAAACCGAAGATAAAATAATTTCTTAAATTTTTATCACGAGCTTTCTGGACTTAGCAAGAATCGATTATCTACGTATGAGATAGGGTATCATAACTTCCGGTTAATATACTTCTGCTTGTTTACTCTTTGGAGTACCACGCGTACAAAAAAGAGGTAAATTTAATTAATTAGCTCTTAAAGTGTTTTTAAACATAAGTTTACTTAGTTTTACCAGAAGTGTACCACAGAGCGGGGTAATTGTAAAATGATTCTTCCCAACATCCCTTAACATTTATTATACCAAGGTTACTAAACCGAACAAACATACGCGATAAATAGTTCCCTCATCATTACTCTATTAGCGCTTAACTATTTGCCAATGCGCATGCGCTTGTGGAGTTTTGTCTAACGTCAAGACAATCAAGGTTTGTGGGTTGGTTGCTGGGGATTTAGTACTGCCAGAAGTAAGATGAGACTCTGCAAACAGTTATTGAATTCACCCTAGCACGGTGCGATGCCCATCTGAAGTTTGATGAGTGGGAGAGCAAACAAAAAGGGTAATTCCCTCCCCTGGGAAGAATCATGTTACATAAATAAAGTGTTAAGAGGATACGGAGTGTCACCCTTCTCCTAATGCTAAAAATCAATACGAAAATATTTTTTACGCTGTTTAGGTACATTCCTTGGGAGATTGCACGCAAACTATAGGAATTTTAATGCACATTAACTTATTTACCTTTGATGATATTTCTGTATCAAATTCAGCCTAGATCTCAATCGATCGTATTTTCAAAGTAACTTTCCGTTTTAAATTAGGAAACATCATATAGTCATCCCTGGAAATAAACTTTATGAAGCGAGAGACCAGACAACGAGCTGTTAAAAGCATTAGGCCTAATATATAACTTCGACGCGGGTATGCTCCAATTACATATCTTATCAAGAAGTGATATCCAGTTTATTAGGGAGAAGGTATAAATTCGCTCCACATTTCCAGCTTTATCTCCAGTGCAAACGTTAGGAGGAGAGGCGAAATAGCCCGGCCTCCTTTTACGTTCCCCCTTGTATTTTGAAAGGGGGACTGGGGCTATGGCGCGCGAATACTTAGGTATCTTATAACTTCTCCCTAGTAAACTAGATATCGCTTCTGTTCTTATCTATATAGGCCAGAGGTATAGTTTGGTCCATTAAGCATCACTAGCGTATTTACATGGAACCCTTAATATCGGGTTGTGGGCAATCAAACCATTTCAACGTTTGTATTACATTAGACCTATTTTGTGTAGATTTTCATGGTTTTAAAGTCCGCAAGGTGTCCACTTTCTGATAAGATGGTCTGGTAAAATTCGTAACGCGTTCGACATACTTATACCGTGGTTTATGGGCATCTTATAATTTTATTTCCAAGGACGTGCCATGACTTAAAGTATTGCGTTTTTGAGTTACTATCAGAAGACCATAGACTGGAAGTAAGTTTATTCCTAGACCGTTTTAATGTAGCACCAGGGATAGATTTAATTTTAGAGGTATTAATGGAGAACGGTTGGTATTTACTTCAGTCCGACTCATAGCCCAGTATAGAGCCCCTCCCTTCAACACGTAACGAAAAGTTTAAATTATCTTATTGGCTCCACTTAAACTACGTTTTGATGACGTTGCTGACGGGGACGGCGATAAACACGTAATTCCCTCTGTCGCTATGACCCGACTCTTCTTTCATACCCCTCCGTCCCGTGGAAGGGGGTCCGGACGCGCGCCCAGATTACTCTGTTCACATTCCTACTTCTAAAATTAAATCTATCCCTGGTTGCACTAATGTTGAAAGGGAGAGGGGGCTGATGGAGAATTTGCTCTCTCCGAGCTTCTTTCTGATACGTGTTCACTGCTACGAGATCAATCCCAATGGAAAACGCCATAAGTCTCATTTAGCCCTTCTCGAGATAAATCTATTTATATCTTTAGATCATCTCACTGATGTAGACCTTCCTTTAACAACAACTGCTCATTCTCTCTTCCAACTCTTTAAAATGGGTTGATTTACTTCTAGTGATGTCCTTTTAGATATTTTTGGGGATTTGGGTTCATACCCCCCATGTCAATAGAAAAAACGTGGGGTCAGTTTTGCGGTATTTTTCTTAAATTTATTGGTATGGTTTTTGGTTTAAAAATTAACGATATTTATTGTGTGGAAAGTGCTTTTTGCACGTGCGAGTATACTTGTGTTTTTTTCTGCAAGTTTCAAGTGCCTAAAAAACCACATATTTACGTGAACGAAATGTTTTAATACTATCGATGTTTGCACGTCTATTTTTGAGTTTTAAAACTTCAAATTAGTCGATGAAAAAGTAGTTCAGCTTCAGTTGGTGAGTTTTAAATACTTAAAATAGTCCTGGGGTATTATGGGGGCAAACTCCACCGGCGGCTTGCGGGCGCGGTAGCTTTGGAAGAGGTAAGAGGCGGAATGCCGTTTGCACGTGTAAGGATAGAGACCCCGCAAGCCTCTGGTGGAGCCCTTTAATAAAAATAAGAACAAATTATTTAAGAACAAAGGAATTTTATAAAAATAACTACCATTAACAAACTTTTTTTAAAAACTGCTTTGTATTAATATTTTTGAGCCTGAAGAGGCTCTTCCTTCTTAGATAATTATCTTTAATTAATTTTGATGGAACTTCAGAGTAATTAGCAATTTTTAATTATGGTATGAAATGAAAAGACGGTGCTATTCTTCTCAATTCAATAAGAAATGAAACAAAAGACGTTTTTGTGAAAAACAATTTTTTTGTTATTTAATAACTGCTTATTAATCGATTTTTAAAGTCTTAGGATAACTTTAATTACGCGTAACAATAACATCTGCGACCTGAATTTAAAAGGTAGTATAACTTATATAATAATAATTTTCATATTTAATAGGCTGCAATTTGATGAGTTGCGACGTTTTATTGGTTGATGCGAGAATAGATACAGCTAATAGGAATCATTGTGCCCCCAAATTTCCCATGTTAATATCTGTGCGAGTATTGTGGGCCGGGCTTGGGTAGTATCCGTCACTCCTTAAAATTCTGATTCTTTCTAATCTAAGTGTTCATTAATTGATTGGTAGCAACGCAAAGTCAGCCCTTGGTCAGGCGCGCGATCAAGGCTCCACGCGCAGCTAGATAAATATTCGCCATACATAATGATTAGTCTGGTTCTTGTTACAAAATCCGCCAATAGATGCGTTAAGAAAATGGCTACACAATGTTTCCAATTAGCTGTATGTATTCTTGGTTGAAGCGATGTTGGACCTAGGGACCGTTAAACAGAACCCACCTCTTCAGTTTCAGTTATGAGAATGTTTTGCAAATGAAATTTATAATGCCTATCTTTTTAGTCTGCTCTCCTTGTGCTCACGAATCCATTCACGCCACGTATTTTTGAATGTTCCGGAGCAATTGGAGCAGTAAATAAAAAACTGCACTATTTGTTAACTCTTGAGCACCAAGAGTTGAGAGTTGTTACTTCCAACTCACTTAAATTGCAAATTTTTTTCCTGGCTTTTCCAAGTCCCACCCTCCAACATTTTCAAGCTATAAGGCCGATATTGATAAAAATAAACTTTCCAAATTTTATTGCATATTTTAATTGGAAAGTCAGAAATATTTTTATTTTAAAATGAGAAACTTAAAATGATGCATAAAAAAAGTTTTATGCGATAGACGGTTAGAACCTTGGTGCCACCCAAAATCGACTGACGGTTGGAACGGCAATGGATGGTTAATATTCAATGAGATAGAATATATGTATTAAACCTAGAGTCACAACGTGGGATCTCGAGATCGACGTATCGCGATACACTTTTTGTCGAGCATGAATCTTTATCAAATACGGGTGGTGCCACCTATTAATCACTTGAAGAACTTTTTTATTACGGTCTGCTGCTATAAGCTGTGTAACAAGCTGTCAAGATAGTTTTTTAAACGTGTTAAATAAAATACGCTTTAACGAGTTAAATGATAAAAACTCTAGTCCTTTTTAATCTAATAAATAGATAAAATAAAAATCATAACGATGTTTCTGATTGCAAATAATCAAGTAAAAGTTGTAATTAGTTCCGCTAGAGGCTCACAGATGGCGCTGTCATGTTTTGATAAGCGTGCTTGATAAAAATAATGTGTTTCGCGGTAAGCCGATTTGAATTGTAACTCTAGGTTTATTACATATATTCCATCTCATTGTTAATATCTGTGCAAAATTTATTCGCTAAAAGTTAAATATGATCCCTCAATTGTGTTAACAGACTATAGAAATAATTTCCTGTTTTTACCTCTCCGAGTGACGTATGTCACGGAGAGGTTCTAATTTCAACGTGTCTGTCTGTCTGTGTGTCTGTCTGTGTGTCTGTCTGTCTGTGTGTCTGTGTGTGTGTCTGTCTGTTGTTATTGACTTACACCCCAGGGGACCGCGTTCGCAGTTTTCAAATCGGAGCAAACGTTTACCCAAATTCCGGACCGCATTTACAGTTCCCGGAAATTTGGATTCCACTTACCATAGCTATTATCCATTACCTGTCTAACAGCACCATCCTCTGGCCATTTGTCCATCTCATATGGACACCAGTCTTTACCCACTGGCTTCCATAGTCCACCATCATTTTGGATCTTTTTCCATGCCACATGGACTCCAGTCTGTACACACTGGCTTCTACACACCACCATTTTCTGGTCTTTGTCCATTACACTTGGACACCAGTCTGTACACACTGGCTTCTACACAACACCATCTTCTGGTCTTTGTCCATCCCACATGGACACCAGTCTGTACACACTGGTTTCTACACACTACCATCTTCTGGTCATTGTTTTTGCCCATCCCACATGGACACCAGTCTGCACACCTGGCTTCTACTCCATCATCATCCTTAAGGTTAAGACATACGCGGCGATCGGCCAGGGTTACGAGAAACGTCCGGCCTCCCTAAGGTGGGGCTTCCACCAAAGGTTCACGCAATTGCGCTGTTCTTATCCATAACTGCGATTCGAAACCCTTATATACTACCTATTTTAGTAAGGCGAAGCAACCGGCGTATGCTTCATTTCAAACGCCAATATTAGTCAAGTCTCTCAAGAATGTTTAATTGTTCTTTTTTAAAACGATGTAACGTTCAATAAGGCGAATAACTAACGAAGAAAATATTAAATATTAATTATATTTATTTTAATATTTAAGATAAACTTGTTTCTCAATTCAAAATTAATACGGAAAGAGTTAAAAAGCAGTCTATGTTATTGTCTGTGTGTGTCCGTCCGTTATTACACTAGTGCCGCAGTGCGCTGCGTTAGAAGTTCGTTTTGTTTTGATGTGTAAAGAAATCCTACAGAACCATAATATTCCCTTTATCCTTAATATAAATTGAATATGATGAAATATTTTTCGTAATTATGATGCATTTAGTGCTTTTGTAGCTTTAAAGCTCTGTTTCATTTTGATATTCCAAATATTCTTTTTAATATTATTATTTGAAATGGCTGTTTATATATTACTTAAGCTATACTACATCTGTATATAGAATAATCCTTGGTTTAGTAATTTCATGAAGAAAGCTAAGATCTAGATTCCGGCGGGTATATCTAGTATTACTTGCAATAAGCTTATGAAATATAGAGTAAATAATTGAGGCCTGAGGTGAAGTAAACTTTGGCTTTTGATTTTCGTGTCTGAAATGAAGAGACATCAACGGTTCAGAGTGAGCCGAATGTTAAATACACTCTTAAATAATCGGGTTAAGATTTTATAATAGAAGAAAAGATCATGGTGGCAATTAGATTAGTAGGGCTAAGCTACAGAGTTTTTATTCTCTTTATGGTGCGCATTGACTATCAGTGCGTCTAGCTACAATTTAGCTTTTGTATTATTTAACGTTAACACTCATGTTGGCAAACTAAGAATATTGTTGAGGTGAGACGAGACGATAGTGTTTACACTGCTAACCAGTTGTGAATGTAGCTATCAGAATATAGGGTAAACAGCTGAAGCGTAGACTTCATTTCCTGTTCTTTTTGCCATTAACTGATTTCCATGTGTCCAAGATTTATCCTTATTGGATGTAAAATGTCGTCTGCTTTACGGTATATTCGCTATGCTTGGAATACTGCTTCAATATTTCGTAAATTTTTACTTCAAAAAAGAGAAATAATTCCATATCTAGGTAAATAACTTTGTAGTAGTAGACCTCTTCACTCGGAGAGGTAATATTTTGGTTTTCCCAACTTGTTTATTTTTTTAAATTTTTTTTAACCATTTACATCGGTACTGAACGCCGAGTGGAAGTAGAGTTGAGCTAGGGCACTATTTTCATTTCTGGAGACAGGAAAATCAATATTTAGCTTATCTCCGTAAATTTCCGCTTCAAAATTCTCATTTATGTTTGCTGTGTGCTGCAATCTACACCTGAATATTTTTACTACTATTCTGGAAGACAACTTTGAAAAAACCCAAAAAAATAAAAAAGATTCCTATAGGAATATTTAGGCTCTTGCAGGCATCGACTTCATAAGCATGGACTGTATTGCTTTGTCCATGTCACAAGGCACATAATACAAGTCATATTAAAAACGATTTAGCGACACAGGGCACCGTGTGTTCTCATTTCTACTGTGTAAGGGTAATACTTCGAAAAATATGTTGTACTCTAGTAAGCTTACGACGCTCGTGCTATAGTAATTTTACAGGACCGGTAGGCCCTTCTAGATAAGAACCCACACCCTCCCGTAATGTTAAAGAAAAAACCACAGATTTTTGCTAATTTTAATAAAAGTATATGATACAAGCTCGTAGCACATAAGCACATATAGCCGCAGGTGGCGCAGTCACCATAAAGATTCCCCTTAATTGTCCCTTCTCTTTTTCCAGGCCAAAAAAAGTTACTTGTAAACTGCGCATCAGTCTGCGAATTAAGGATAATTTTTAAACTAGTCCTTGGGACCAGTGACTCCCTAGTGTCCTAAATAATAAACTGGTCTCCGGAGTGGTCCCAGCCTTTGTTCTCCTATAGATTTGCAATTAATAAACTGGTCCCGAGGACCAGTAACCCCCACTTTTTACCTCTCCGAGTGACGTATGTCACGGAGAGGTTCTAATTTCGACGTGTCTGTGTGTGTGTGTGTGTGTGTGTGTGTCTGTCTGTTGTTATTGACTTACACCCCAGGGGACCGTGTTCGCAGTTTCCGAATTGAAGCAAATGTGTTCGCTATTTCCGGACCGTATTCACAGTTCCCGGAAATTTCAAAACTTGAAGCTATCCACAAATCAACTGGCCACTATTACTTCATCTGACTAGTCAATTGTCTATTCTACATGAATACCAATCTGCACTTATTGGCTTCAAACACCACCATTTTGTGGTCTTTGTCCATTCCACATAGACACCAGTCTGTACTTACTGGCTTCTATCACCATCATTTTCTGGTCTTTGTTTTTGTCCATCCCACATGGACACCAGTCTGTACACCTGGCTTCTAACACCACCATCTTCTGGTCTTTGTTTTTGTCCATCCCACATGGACACCAGTCTGTACACCTGGCTTCTAACACCACCATCTTCTGGTCTTTGTTTTTGTCCATCCCACATGGACACCAGTCTGTACACCTGGCTTCTAACACCACCATCTTCTGGTCTTTGTTTTTGTCCATCCCACATGGACACCAGTCTGTACACCTGGCTTCTACTCCTTAAGGTTAAGACATACGCGGCGATCGGCCAGGGTTACGAGAAACGTCCGGCCTCCCAATGGTGGGGCTTCCACCAAAGGTTCACGCAATTGCGCTGTTCTTATCCATAGCTGCGATTCGACACCCTTATATACTACCTATTTGATGAAGGCGAAGCAACCGGCGTATGCTTCATTTCAAACGCCAATATTAGTCAAGTCTCTCAAGAATGTTTAATTGTTCTTTTTCAAAACGATGTAACGCTCAATAAGGCGAACAACTATCGAAGAAAATATTTAATATTAATTATATTTATTTTAATATTTAAGATAATCATGTCCCTCAACTCAAAATTAATACGGAAAGGGTAAAACAGCAGTCTATGTGTTTGTCTATATGTGTCCGTCCGTTGTAACACTAGTGCGCTGCGTTAGAAGTTCGTTTTGTTTTGATGTGTAAAGAAATCCTTCAGAACCTTAATATTCCCGTTTTCCTTAATATAAAATGAATATGTGGAAATATTTTTCGTAATTATGATGCATTTAGTACTTTTGTAGCTTTAAAGCTCCGTTTCATTTTGATATTCCAAAGATTTTGTTTAATATTATTATTTAAAATAGATGTTTATATATTACTTAAGCTATACTGCATCTGTTTATAGGATAATCCTTTCTAAAGTCACAGTGAATACAAGCACAACGCTGCTATGTTGGTCAAACGAACTTTTATTTGTCAATAGGCCTAGGGAACCAAAAAGTAAACGTTTGGGTTTGGTTTTCGTTTCTGTATGCAGAGACATTAACGGTTCAGAGTGAGCCGAAAGTTAAATACACTTTTAAATAATTAGGCTTAGATTTTATAATCATGGTGGAAATCTGGGCCGCGTTCAGCAGAGCCCAGCGCTGCTAGCAGTGTCCCACATAACGGGATTTTGCTTTTGAATTTTGACGTCACGGTGCTTAGCGCTGAGCTAGCGCGGTCTTCAAAGAAAATAGTCGGCTTTTTGGATAACGTGACGTAAAACGCGTAGTTCTCAGCTTGGCGAAAAATCCATGGAGGAATTAATACAAATAACTTTATGGGACTATAGCTATTTAATTGGCGTGAAACCAGTTGATCACCCGAGAATTTTAAGAGATATGTTATTTTCTAATTTTAATTATAAAAGTTGTTATCTATCTCTATAAATATGTTATCCTACAATTTTTGTTAAGCCTTGGTACCTTGCACGCTTTATTGCGCTAGCGTCATTTATAAAACGCCGATGACCGCAGAAAAGCTATGACGACAGACCTCACCGGTAAACATTTCCAAAATCCGCTGTCTTTTTTGGTGAGCTCTGCTGAACGCAGCCCAGACCAGTGAAAGGTCTGATCGTAATCGGATAATAGCTTCGTGTTTTCATGCTTTTTATGGTACGCATTTACTTTCAGTGTGTGTAGCCACAAATAAGCTTTGGTGTTATGTAACGTTAACAGTCATGTTGTTAAACTAAGAAAATCGTTGAGGTGAAACGAGAGGATAGTGTTTACATGCCAACCCTGTTGTGAATATGGCTTTGAACATAGAGGGCATACAGTTGAGGAGTAGAAAATTGGGCCTTTACAAACACGTAAAGGTAATATCCCTCCAAAGTTTTATCTCTTCATTTCCCGTTTTTCCCCCATCGGATGATTTTAATGTGTACAAGTATATCATTATTGGATGTAAAATGTCGTCTGATTTACAGTAAATTTGCTATGCTTTGTATACTGCTTTAATATTTCATAAATTTTAACTTAAGAAACATTTCCATATCTGGCTAAATAAGTTTGTAAGTAGTCGTCTTGACTCGGAGAGGTAATATTTTGGTTTTCCCAACTTGTTGAATTAAAAAACTAGTCCCTGGTTTTGGACCAGAGGAAGTGTGCTATTTCCCAGACTGCTGCGCATATCAAGCTACTAATTTAGCTCTCCGTCACCAGTGTTAAATTAATTTCAATCAGAGAGCGAATGGAGCAAGGAGGAAGGTCGAGAAACGTCTGAACGGTGAGCGCGAGATCGAGTGGGCTCTAACAAAACATTGAGTGAAAACAGGACCGGAAATGAGAAAAATTTCTTATGGGACATGTGTCCAGTGACCCCCTGTTTGACTGGAAAATTTATAGGACATTGTCCACTGGAGTGTGCAAAAATAGTGTCGCTTCTCCATAGTCAAGATATCAAAACTTCGGAAAATTTATTGGTCAAACTGTCCAGTGACCCCCTTAGTTTTTAAAGAAGTTATGGGACATTTTAAAATTTTTATTGGACAATGTCCAGTGTCCTGTGCTTATTTCCGGCCCTGGAGTGAAAAAAGTATTGATTCATTGCTTGATATAATATATTTCAACTTCAGAGCTTCAACTCCCGCTTGTAAGAAAAATGTTTTATTCCTCCTTGCTTGGTAAATAAAGCACCGCGAAGTCCAAGTTTTTCAATTACAATCCTCTTATTAAGCAATTAATTAGTCGAAGTTAGTTCGAATTTTGGATAACTCGATATATTAAACATTGAAATTTACGAATAATTAGTTTTAGTATCGAAGTTTTCATTTATATTGAAGATTTCTTACCTTTATTATTAAGCCTTGGCAATTTCGGTTGTTAAATCACGAGTTTAAGCAGAGGATATTTCAAATAGTTATTTGAAAAATGCTCGCAGTTCAGGTAAGTTTTGTCAATCAATTTCTTTTATCGTTAATAGAAGAAAAAATTGGACGAATCTAAGAGTTTATGTTAAGTTAGTCGTTAGATTTATTAATAATTGTTTCAGGGTGATAAAAAACGAAAGGCACTTCATACAATCCAAGTACCTACAAGTTGTACTTCAAAGAAAGAAACTCAAACACTTCCATTCAAAACATTACCTTCTCAAGAAAGCAACGTGGAGGTATTAAATATTAATTATTTTATTCATGTTGGGTTTAAATTTAATTTGCCAACTTCACATCATGGATAAAGAATGCGCGTGAGCTTGAAATTTGTTTTCACGCTATAGGATAGGCAACTCCCTATCTCGAATGACAGAATATTCTGTATATACTCTGTTACAACATCGGTTGTCAGCACGCGCAAATATATTTCTCTATGGAACATAGCTTTGTACGTGCTGTAAAGAGACAAAAAACTTCAGGATCTTCAGGATTTAAAATATCCGCGAGTTTTTTAGCTCCAGTGCACGGACCTCTAGGCCTTGGTTTCAAATAGGTGTGAAATTGCATACAGTCTACTACACGCATTTGAAACTAAGGCCTAGAGGTCCGTGCACTCGAGCTAAAAAGAAACTCGCGGATATTTTAAATCCTGAAGATCCTGAAGTTTTTTGTCTCTTGACAGCACGTACAAAGCTACGTTACATAGAGACCTAGCTTTGCGCGTGCTGACAACCGATGTTGTAACAGAGTATATACAGAATAAGCTGTCGTTCGAGATAGGGAGTTGCCGATCCTGTAGCGTGAAAACAAATTTCCTCACGCGCATTCTTTATCCATGTTCACATTGTAGACGAAAAGATCAAAAAGAAAATTGCATGAATTGGAGGATGATATCAATGATACAATTGAAACAAAATCAGTTGGTGTCAAAGTTTATGAAGATAACGCAACAGAAAAAGGAGAAAATCCTAAAGACTCAAAGAAACAACGGTTACACAGTAATGAACCTATTGAAGAGCGAAACACGACACCAGAATGTCAAGAATGTCTCAAAAGGATACAGGACGAACAAATGAAGTTAATGACATCGGATGAAGCTCCTTTAGAATATTGGAAGGAACTTTCGGAACAACGTAGGCAAGCTCTTGAAGTTGCCTTGAAGGAAAATGAATCTGTAATTATGATTAATTATTATGTAATTTAATGATTTCATGTTAAATTGTGTGTTTTTTTAGCTTCATGATCAAATAGAAGTTTTAGAAACTGAAAATAACGAGTTAAAAGAGATGGCTGAACAAGCTAAACAATTGGCTGAAATTTTAGAGGTTTGTTATGGTATTTCAAATTCTTCGAGAGTCGAGACACACTAAGGTTGCTGCAAATTTTGAGGGATTTTTCCTTCCTAAATAAAAGATCCTACTCATTCAATTCAAAGAGAATATACCAAGAGGAGCGGAAGCTCTAAGCTTTTTTTGGTACGACTGAGTTTTAGGGTTCTAGTTCCGGTGAGTCACGTGATCGAGAAATTCGCGTCGTCTATTCCGTAGTCTGCTAAAGTAGGGTTAGCTTCCTTAGATCAGACAACGATGTCGTTAACACTATGGGATGGTTTAAAAAATGTTAATAATACAATAATATTACAATTTAAAAAATGTATTTACTTTTCTTTCGAATACTAGCGCATTTGAGCGCATTAATCAATTGTTCTGTAGCTTCTGTTAACACTAAGACTCGGCTCTAAAATTTTGTCGATATGCAGACGACATATTCTAACCAATGAGAGGTGTAGCGAATAAACCAATCACGAGAAACCGGATGTAGTTCCCTAAAACTCAAAGCCACCAATTTTAAAAGCCTTGGCAAAGGCTAAAGCTTCCGCTCCTCTTGGTATATTCTCTTTGTTCAATTAGACCTCCTACCTAACTAGGCCAGGGAGCCCAGTAATCCCCTAATTCCCATAATATCCTACATTTTTGAATCTGTCCTATAATATCCTATAATTTTTCAATCTGTCCTTTAATATCCTGTATTTTTCAATCTGTCCTATACATAGTTTACACGCAAGGAGGATTCATACCATTTACACAAGGAGACCAGGCAACTTAGAGTGTAAAATAGCAGACGATTTTACACTCTAAGTCGCTTGGTCTCCTTGTGTTAATGGTAGGAATCCTCCATGCCTGTAAACTATGTACAATATCCTGTATTTTTGAATCTGTCCTATAATATCCTGTATTTTTCAATCTGTCTTATAATATCCTGTATTTTTCAATCTGTCTTATAATATCCTGTATTTTTCAATCTGTCTTATAATATCCTGTATTTTTGAATCTGTCCTATAATATCCTGTATTTTTCAATCTGTCTTATAATATCCTGTATTTTTCAATCTGTCCTATAATATCCTGTATTTTTGAATCTGTCCTATAATGCCCTATAATTTCATGAAATGCCCTATAATTTCATGAAATGCCCTATAATTTCATGAAATGCCCTATAATTTCATGAAATGCCCTATAATTTCGTGAAATGCCCTATAATTTCGTGAAATGCCCTATAATTTCGTGAAATGCCCTATAATTTCGTGAAATGCCCTATAATTTCGTGAAATGCCCTATAATTTCGTGAAATGCCCTATAATTTCGTGAAATGCCCTATAATTTCGTGAAATGCCCTATAATTTCGTGAAATGCCCTATAATTTCGTGAAATGCCCTATAATTTCGTGAAATGCCCTATAATATCCTATAACTTCATGAAAGGTCCTATAATTTCATGAAAGGTCCTATAATATCCTATAATTTCATGAAAGGTCCTATAATATCCTATAATTTCATGAAAGGTCCTATAATATCCTATAATTTCATGAAATGTCCTATAATATCCTATAATTTCATGAAATGTCCTATAATATCCTATAATTTCATGAAATGTCCTATAATATCCTATAATTTCATGAAATGTCCTATAATATCCTATAATTTCATGAAAGGCCCTATAATATCCTATAATTTCATGAAATGTCCTATAATATCCTATAACTTCGTGAAAGGTCCTATAATATCCTATAACTTCATGAAAGGTCCTATAATATCCTATAATTTCATGAAATGTCCTATAATATCCTATAATTTTGTGAAATGTCCTATAATATCCTATAATTTCATGAAATGTCCTATAATTTCATGAAAGGTCCTATAATTTCCTATAATTTCATGAAAGGTCCTATAATATCCTATAATTTTATGAAATGTCCTATAAAATCCTATAATTTCATGAAATGTCCTATAATATCCTATAATTTTATGAAATGTCCTATAAAATCCTATAATTTTATGAAATGTCCTATAAAATCCTATAATTTCATGAAATGTCCTATAATATCCTATAATTTTATGAAATGTCCTATAATATCCTATAACTTCATGAAATGTCCTATAAAATCCTATAATTTCATGAAAAGTCCTATAATATCCTATAATTTTATGATATGTCCTATAATATCCTATAATTTTATGAAAGGTCCTATAATATCTCTAAAGACCTATTTTAAAATTCTGTTGTTTTTCCTGGTGGCAACTGGCAACCAGCAAATAATTATTTTTCTCAGTCTTAATATATTACTGTTAATAATAATTTTAGAGCTTAAATGAAGATGAAGAGGATGATGAGACAAATTAATTAATTAATTGTATTTATATTCAAACAAAATTTTGTAAATAAATTGCAGGTTACATGATTTTTTTTATAACTAGAACAATGGTTCTTGACTTATACATAACCAGGGTGCCTGGCGGTCCTATAATTCCTATTAAATCCTATAATTTTATGAAAGGTCCATATCATATTTTTTTGACCTAGTCAAAATTCCCGTATAGTTTATCACCAAATTTATAAAAAAAAAATTTATCTCATTTATCAAGATTTTTTGGCTAGATGGCGAAAGTTTTCTATAAAACACATTTTGTCTCTTATAAACAGGGTTCATACAAACCTGGAAAACAGGGAAAACCTGGAATAATCAGGGAAATAAATAGTTAACAAAAGACTCAGGGAAAACTCAGGGAAATTTCGAATTTTTAGTAAAATTCAGGGGAATCAGGGAAATTTGCGTCAAACAGGGGCCGAGTAATTAAGCAAAATGTTCATAAATATTCCCTCCATAGGATCAAGATTACACTATACTTTGGAGGCTCGTAACTCTGGTTATATTAGAGATACGGGGATGCCCTTTGAGTATGTTATAGTCCGATTTGTCCCCCATCTAACCATACAAAAAACTTAGGGCTACGACAAACAGGGGCCGAGTAATTAAGCAAAATGTTCGTGAACATACCCTCCATAGGATTAACATTACACCCAACTTGGAGGCTCATAACTCTGGTTCTACTAGAGATAAGAGGATGTCCTTTGAGTATGTTATAGTCCAATTTGTCCCCCATCCACCCATACAAAAAACTTAGGGCTACGACAAACAGGGGCCGAGTAATTGAGGAAAATGTTCGTGAACATACCCTCCATAGGATTAACATTACACCCAACTTGGAGGCTCATAACTCTGGTTCTACTAGAGATAAGAGGATGTCCTTTTAGTATGTTATAGTCCTATTTGTCCTCCGTCCTTCGTTAACATTTGCTCCATATGATACTCAGGGAAGTATATGGGGAAAAACCTGGAAAACTCAGGGAAGTATATCGGGAAAAACCTGGAAAACTCAGGGAAGTATATGGGGAAAAACCTGGAAAACTCAGGGAAGTATATGGGGAAAAACCTGGAAAACTCAGGGAAGTATATGGGGGAAAAACCTGGAAAACTCAGGGAAGTATATGGGGAAAAACCTGGAAAACTCAGGGAAGTATATGGGGAAAAACCTGGAAAACTCAGGGAAGTATATGGGGAAAAACCTGGAAAACTCAGGGAAGTATATGGGGAAAAACCTGGAAAACTCAGGGAAGTATATGGGGAAAAACCTGGAAAACTCAGGGAAGTATATGGGGGAAAAACCTGGAAAACTCAGGGAAGTATATGGGGGAAAAACCTGGAAAACTCAGGGAAGTATATGGGGAAAAACCTGGAAAACTCAGGGAAGTATATGGGGGAAAACCTGGAAAACTCAGGGAAGTATATGGGGAAAAACCTGGAAAACTCAGGGAAGTATATGGGGAAAAACCTGGAAAACTCAGGGAAGTATATGGGGAAAAACCTGGAAAACTCAGGGAAGTATATGGGGAAAAACCTGGAAAACTCAGGGAAGTATATGGGGAAAAACGTGGAAAACTCAGGGAAGTATATGGGGAAAAACCTGGAAAACTCAGGGAAGTATATGGGGAAAAACCTGGAAAACTCAGGGAAGTATATGGGGAAAAACCTGGAAAACTCAGGGAAGTATATGGGGGAAAAACCTGGAAAACTCAGGGAAGTATATGGGGAAAAACCTGGAAAACTCAGGGAAGTATATGGGGGAAAACCTGGAAAACTCAGGGAAGTATATGGGGAAAAACCTGGAAAACTCAGGGAAGTATATGGGGAAAAACCTGGAAAACTCAGGGAAGTATATGGGGAAAAACCTGGAAAACTCAGGGAAGTATATGGGGAAAAACCTGGAAAACTCAGGGAAGTATATGGGGGAAAACCTGGAAATCTCAGGGAAATTTGTTTTCCAAAAGTTGTATGAACCCTGTATAAAATCCTATAATTCAGGAAAAAAAACTGTTATTACTATAAGGAAATTAAAAATTTTTGGCTTTACCCCTAAATTAAACGATAAGTTCAGGTAACATAACATTATGCCTTAAAAGAATGGTCTTTTTCTAGAAATGAAGGAGAAATATTTGAAATATAAATAAATATCTGTTATTACAAAATAATTAGCATTTAATTAGTCTTAAAAAAATCTAGGACTAGTGTGCCGCCATTGCTTTAGTGGCGTCTGACAAATAGAACCCTTTACCTATCTCAGTCTATGAGAATTCAACCAATCCCTTCTGGGTAAGAGGTTCAGTTTAGCAGACTCCACTGAACCAATGTAATTCGGTCGACCATGGAATAACCACGCGAGATGGAACGGCGACGAAGATAGCGGAGCCTCTACCAGAAATGAAGCGAGTGACGTAGGAGAGCTCTCCGAGATAGTGGGAACAGAAAGTTCGGTCTGCGCAATATTCGCGCGCCTCTGATTTGTTATTGGTTACAGCTGTTTTAACATTGAAGTTTAAAGCCGAGGCAGCGCCGAACCGTCCATCTCTCGAAACTTGGCGAGAGTAGCGTAAGCCTTGTTCACTAAAATTTGAAATTGAACTGGCGCGCGCCAACCGACGCGCGCAGCCTTTCACGTACCCACCTTTAGGAAGGGAGGAGGAATCTAAAGGGGGGTATTCAAGTTTTTGGACGACAGGTTTTTCAACACTAGGGGGCTGTTCCATCTCGCGTTAGTTCTTCCATGGTCGACAACCCTTTTAGCTGCCCATCTATACTGCGTAAGAATTATACTTTGCAATATGGATTTTAGAGTTCAGTAGGCCTCAAATCTCTTAAATCGAATAATTATAAAAATTAGTAAACAAACCCCAATACTTAATTTTATTTATAAATGCAAATAAATTTTACAATCCCATCAACTGTGTTAATTCGGAATTTCATCTTCAACACTGAGAATTCAGCAGATTGAGCTGCTCGATTTCCATGGCAGTAGAGGAACTCGCTCGTTATCACTGTCACCAAGATCAGTGCTATCATCAGGGTGACCACCATTGATGCTACGCTGACCAATGGTGCTAGGGTGACCAATGGTGCTATGCTGACCACTGGTGCTAGGGTGAACACTGGTGCTAGGGTGAACACTGGTGCTAGGTTGACCACTGGTGATAGGGTGACCACAGGTGATAGGTTGACCACAGGTGTTTGGTTGACTACTGGTGCTAGGGTGACCACTGGTGCTAGGGTGACCACAGGTGATAGGGTGGTTACAGGTGCTAGGTTGCCCACTGGTGTTAGGTTGACCACTGGTGATAGGGTGGCCACAGGTGATAGGTTGCCCACTGGTGTTAGGTTGACCACTGGTGATAGGGTGGCCACAGGTGATAGGTTGCCCACTGGTGTTAGGTTGACCACAGGTGATAGGGTGGCCACACGTGATAGGTTGCCCACTGGTGTTAGGTTGACCACAGGTGATAGGGTGGCCACAGGTGTTTGGTTGACCACTGGTGTTTGGTTGACTACTGGTGCTAGGGTGATCACAGGTGATAGGGTGGCCACAGGTGATAGGGTGGCCACAGGTGATAGGTTGGCCACTGGTGTTAGGTTGACCACAGGTGATAGGGTGGCCACAGGTGATAGGTTGCCCACTGGTGTTAGGTTGACCACAGGTGATAGGGTGGCCACAGGTGTTTGGTTGACCACTGGTGTTAGGTTGACCACAGGTGATAGGGTGACCACAGGTGTTTGGTTGACTACTGGTGTTTGGTTGACTACTGGTGTTAGGTTGACCACTGGTGCTAGGGTGATCACAGGTGATAGGGTGGCCACAGGTGTTTGGTTGACCACTGGTGCTAGGGTGGCCACTGGTGATAGGGTGACCACAGGTGCTAGGTTGACCACTGGTGCTAGGGTGACCACAGGTGATAGGTTGACCACTGGTGCTAGGTTGACCACTGGTGATAGGGTGACCACAGGTGCTAGGTTGACCACTGGTGCTAGGGTGACCATGGCCACAGTTGATAGGGTGACCACAGGTGCTAGGGTGACCATGGCCACAGATGATAGGGTGGCCACAGATGCTAGGTTGGCCACAGCTGCTAGGGTGACCCCAGATTTTAGAGTAACACCACGCCCCTAGTCTCTACAATATTAATGTCAGTTATAGTTTCATGTTTTTAGTACCAACTATATTAAAATTATTATTATTAACTATATTAAAAATATCCAGAAAATAGGAAAATTATTGAAATTTTAGAAAGATATAGGGTCCTAGGAAAATTATTAAATAAAGTGAATGTTGTCACTCTGTGGCGTTCTAATAAAATAATCGCATTAATTTACATTCAATAATAATTTAGAATTAATGCAATTAACATATATATATTAATCTTTCCTCGATATCAGTAAAAATCCATTGAAATGTTTCAATTACCTTCCATAAGGTGCTAGGGTGATCAGGGGTGATAGGGTGGCCACAGGTGATAGGGTGGCCACAGGTGATAGGGTGATCAGGGGTGATAGGGTGGCCACAGATGATGGGTTGGCCACAGATCCTAGGTTGACCCCAGATTTTAGAGTAACACCACACCTTTAGTCTCTACAATATTAATAATGTCAGTTATAGTTCCATGTTTTTAGTACCAACTACATTAAAATTATTATTATTATTAACTATATTAAAAATATCCAGAAAATAGAAAAATTATTGAAATTTTAGAAAGATATAGGGTCCTAGGAAAATTATTAAATAAAGTGATTGTCGTCAAGCTGTGGCGTTCTAATAAAATAATCGCATTAATTTACATTCAATGATAATTTAGCATTTAAAATTAATGCAATTAACATTATATATATAATCTTTCCTCGATATCAGTGGTAAAAATCCATTGAAATGTTTCAATTACCTCCCATAATGTATATTTCAATTCAACATCAACACGTTTCCCGAGTTCAGCAAGTTGCTCATCTCCTGCGTATAGCCAAATGATAAATTCAGATGCCGCATTTGCCTGAAACGCAATTAAAGGTCTTACTTTCTCTCCGCCATTTTGAGAGAAAGAGGAAGAGTCGGTCTTAAACCACATCCCTTTTCTTTTCACTATTTATTCTTACATCATAAGTTTATTAGATATGTTCCATAAGTGTGACACTACCTGTTCTTCCTAATGCTTGAGACTTACTGAGAACTAGTTTGAGAACGACGCCAGAATTGACTACACGCGGTTTTGTAGTCGACTATTTAGTCTATACTAAGCCTTTGACAGCGCCTCACCAGGCATCGCTTTACGATAGTCTATGACGTTTCACCTACGTCACTTCTTGACTAGCTCTCAGTAACCAGTGACACACTTATGGAACATATCTTATAAACTTGTGCTAATACTTCGTAAAACAAACTTACCAAAGCAAGCAAACCAACAGTACTACCAATTTTACCCAAAAGAGTTCCCAAATCAAACATGCCTCCTTTTCCAGTGACTAGAACTACAAAATCAATGCCGTATAGTTTGTATAACGTACGGTTGTCATTCATATAGTAGTTAGCGTATCTGCGAGAGAATAGAAATTGACTATAGAGTAGTGTCGGTAGAGAGGGGAGTAGACTGTTTATCCCTCCCTCTAGGCGCGCTTTTGTAAGAGGGGATACTGTACGCGCCTGATAGGGGGGATGACACTGAGCTAGAGCTAGATGTCAGTTCTACGTATGCAAACGTCATACCCTTCTATCTCTTAACCAAGTGTCATCCCCCCTACTAGGTGCGTACAGTATCCCCTCTTACAAAAGCGCGCCTAGAGGGAGGGATACACAGTCTACTCCCCCCTCTACCGACACTACTCTATGGTATGACGTTTGCCTAGTAGAACTGACATTACTCTATATCATTGTGAAATTTTGAATTGCAAGTGGGCCAGTTAAGTGTTGAAAAAATCTCTAAACTAAATAGTCACGTCCCCTCCTTAATCAATCGGAGAGTTGTCCGCCATATTGATGGAAAGGGGAGGAGCCATTCTTAAAAATAATCACCTAAAATGCATTCCTTTAGCCAATAGAGCATGTTGTCTGTCAAGCCTTTTGAAGGAATAAGCTGGAACGCAACAATCCCACCACCAACGATCACACCACCAATCGAGGTTGCATTCCCAATTAATATTAATGGCAAAAATACCCCCCTGTTAAATAAAACAATATTGTTTAGTTTTGCATACGTTTAAAATCCTACACTTACATTACCCTAACAGCCACTTCGGAAAAATTCTCTCCACTTGCGCTAATGAGATAATCGATAACAAATATAGGACAGTAGCGATCTGTCTCAGGGTGGAAGCGGCAACTACTTAGATATGTTAAGTCGCTGTTCTCTAATACATTCCTCCTGCAACACGAATAATTAAAATATTTATGCAATAAGCCAAAGACCATTTATTCCTCACCTTGTCACCTTATACTTAGGGAAAATAATGAAATTTTTAATTAGAACTGTAGACTCTCTAACCTCTTCCAAAATACCTCCCACTTTCCTTTAAAATTTTGCCAGAATTGTTAGAAAGTAGATGATTCGGATAGGCAAGTTTGTTAAATATTTGTAAGTCACCCAGATTGATGACTTGAAATAAATGTAATATATTAACTTATGGTACCAGGTCTTACTCGGAACCCGAGCCGCGTTTTGCCTAACCTTATTCAGGGAATAGAGTGGTAATGAGAGGAGCCACATGACGTTAATATTGGTAGACTTAATTGTATGGCCTGAGCTGACGACTTCCAATATGCTCGCCAAGGACGGTGTGACGTCACGTGAAAGTTCGTAGGAGCATACTATCGTCGCGACAACCCGCAGGGGCCCACTAACAATGTTCTTTTGGTGGTTAAAATGTTACTTGGTTGGGCTCGAGGGAAAATATTGAAAGACCTTTGACTGTGTTAGGTAGTTAAAGGAACGGCAGAGTTTTACATAATTTGAACAATTTTAGTAAAAACAAATTGGCCATCAAAGTGGAAATCATGGAATAGACAGGTTTTAATAAACTCTATATTCTGGGTGCCAAACATCATATTTAAAAACATTGAGCGTGGAAAATGAAAATTTTACAATGGTCCAACATCTTTCTCTAGAGGGCACCAACCCATAATTTCGCAAGTAAAGTTTCCCTCATTATTATCCTTGCAGTTACCAGTCATTGGACCTTAAATTATATTACATCTATTAATTAATAATGAACTATAGAATTAAAACGTTTAATATTTACCATGTCCCGTATGCAGTGTTTTGCCCTCCTCACAAGTATTGTTTGTTGGATCGCATAGAGCCCCACTTATGGTTGCATCCTGTGTAGAAACAAATAACCTAAGCATAGCGCGGTAGTAGCTCCGTTGGCGTCCATAAAGATAGTTTTCCTACTCCGTTAAGGGATGTCAACTCGCCACATAAAAAAAAAGGTTTCAGGTTAACTGGTGTTTTAAATGGCCGGTTTAACCGATCCAAAAAACTAGACATAAGTATCGCTTTCCCAAAAAAAGAAAAACTATTCGCGAAAGTCGCTTTTTAAAAGATTAACGCGAAAGTTTTTCAAAAAAACTGAACGCTAAAATAGGTTTTTCAAAAAACTGAACGCGAAAATAGGTTTTTCAAAAAACTGAACGCGAAAATAGGTTTTTCAAAAAACTGAACGCGAAAATAGGTTTTTCAAAAAACTGAACGCGAAAATAGGTTTTTCAAAAAACTGAACGCGAAAATCGTCATTTTTCAATTTTGTGATCTTAAAAAAAACCGTTTCGGTTTCCATTTTGAAAACCGGTTTTTACCGAAGAAGAGAAAAACTGGTGCTCCGGAGTTTTTTTTAAAAAAAAAAAGTTAAAGTGGCAGATTTTGACATCCCTAGTTCCAATACACCACTTCGACATTCTGTTGCGCGCATGCTCGATGCCCCGCGCTCGAAGCGCCGCAAGGGGAAAGACTAGAAACCGCTCTTTGTTACCCTACTAGCAAAAGCGCAACCCCTCGCGGTTTTTTTCCCTGCCCATCTTAATAAGTACTAGTTCGCAGTAGCCCGCTGTGGCACTCTAGGTAATTTCAAAGTGGTGTATTGGCAAGTCAAAAGTGTGTTTAGAAAATTGGTCAAAGGAGCCGCGCTTTGCTTTAAAATACATCAAAACAGTGACCACGTCTGTGCGCCCATGTAGGTGCGCGTGGGAAAGATATTAGTCTTATATTTACCTCTGGGCAAGCTCCTCTAGTTTGATTTGGTGTTATAACAACGTTAGTCGTTACAAAGAACGCAGTATCCTATGAAAACATTATGGTATATGGCACAATATTGCAAATTTTTTGTACTTGAACTTACTGAAGGTGGTACAACATAATCCGTCTCATCCCATACTCTGTTATATAGGCTTGGGTCAACACCTTTCATATATTCGTCATCGGAAAAATTAGTATAGACAACTCCTTTAACTTTAGTTGTAACCTCACTTTCAATATCACCTAAAGCTTGATAACCTTTTTCGTAAATTAATTTATAGCTGAAACGTAATTATTCTGTTTAGTTAACTAAATGACTAGAAATTTCTAATTTCTTTTTAACTAACCCTATGATATAACCTATTATTGCCACCTGAATGATCTTCTTCACAACCCCAACTATCTTGTTTTTAACCGTTATATATTTGATACTGTCGTAATCAAAGAAACCCATGTTTAGGAGGTATTACCATTACCACACCGGGACGGGACAGCAGGAGAAATGCGACTTGTATCGAAAAGCAATGGGCTTAAAATTTTAGTAGATACCGCGTTAGCAAATATGGACTAGTAGTGGATTAATGAGTAATGGAATTTCAGTTATCTTTGCGAAAAAGTTTATCGAATTGACTCTTTCGTATTATTATCAGTTATAGTTTATAGTCAAGACTCAAGTGTTTTATTTTGAGTAATTCCAGGTAATTCTAAGAGAAATCGGGCTCCAAAAAACCTACATTGATTTTTCTTATCAGGGTGGCACTTAACTGTGAAAGTTTTAGTTTTGGGTTTATCTTTTTAGCAATGTTCGGACGAAAGTTTTATATTGAAAATCCCTGACTTAACCAGCTTATTCCTGACCAAATTATGCCAATATCCCTGACCATTTTATGGTTTTAACAGAGCCCACTTCGCCACACCTGGCCCATATTTAGAATTGCTCGAAGCACTGTTTGATATCAAACGAAATCCGTGATATATTCCAAACGTCCTAGGAAGAAACTTTATATCCCTGACTTTTCCTCCCATTTTCCAAATCTCTGACTTATCCAGGTTCCGTACGAACCCTGTTTAGCCACATTGTATGATATGTATATCTACGATGAGGCTATTAGTTTGACCTGCCCTGTCTATTGTAATCGTGCCACAATACCTCCATTGGCACAATTGGCTGTGAAAAGTTAACAATCGTCATTGAAGGGAGAGGATTGTAGTGAGGTGATATTTTTCGTTCGTTATTTTAAAAGGAAGGGGATTATGATAGATACTATGGTTATGCATTGCATTTAATTGTGCTAGTTGTAAAGAAGCGTGTTACTCAGTAATTTATTAACTTTATCGAGCGTCATATTCAAACTATTACTATCTGTAACGTAGCTTTGTGCGTGCTGACAACAGACGAAAGAAATAGTGATTTTCAGAATTTAACATCTCGAGATTTTAAATCCTGAAATTTAGTATTGCTTTCATCTGTTGTCAACACGCACAAATTTAAGTTACATGGAGACCTAGTTTTGCGCTTGCTGACAACTGAAGCTGGAACAGAGTATATACAGAATAATAAGAATAAATTGCCCTCGGAGATAGGGAGTTGCCTATCCTATAGCGTGAAAACAAATTTCCTCACACGCATTCTTTATCCATGTTACCATAAGTTTATAAGATATGTTCCATTTAGATTGTCGCTGGTTACAGAAAGCTTGTCATGAAGTGACGTAGGCGAAACGTGGTAGATTCTAATAAAGCGACGCCTGGTGAGGCGCATCCAAAGGTTTAAAGGGACTGCAAAGTAGGCAAGGGCGGGTGGGTAAAAATTATTTGAAATACGTCACAGACATCACGTGATGCCAAGATACAAAGGCTCCTCATGGAGTGGAACTGGACATCTAGTCCTTGTTTTTTGCGAGATTACAGCGCCAATTCCATGAAGTGGTAATTTTCGAAATAAAACGAACTGAGCTTCTTTGAACCACGCCTCTCCTCGGTCACGTGCCTCTGACGTATTTCAAATAATTTTTACCCACCCGCCCATGCCTTCTTTACAGTCCCTTTAATACAGACTAAATAGGAAGATGGACTGCAAAATTAACCGCGTGTAGTCAATTCTCGCTTGTCGTCCTCGAACTAGCTCGTGCTGTAAATGTCTGGCATTACGAAGTATAGGTAGTGTCATAATTATGGAACATATCTTATTGCAAGTGCAGTTAAAGCAACAGGCGGCGTCCATTATCACCCCTAGCATTCTGGCTAACCTTCTAGACACGAATTTTATCTTGCCAAAGGCAGTAACCAATCAGACCTTGTGCATTAGGTCTGATTGGTTCCTGCCTTTGGCTTAACTAGCCTTTACCAAGCTTAGCCACTGTGTAGTAGAAAAGCCATCTTTAAAGGGACTGCAAAGGCATGGGCGGGTGGGTAAAAATTATTTGAAATACGTCACAGACATCACGTGATGCCAAGATACAAAGACTCCTCATGGAGTGGGACTAGTTAACATCTAGTCCTTGTTTTTCGCGAGATTGCAGCGCCAATTCCATGAAGTGGTTATTTTCGAAATAAAACGAACTATGCTGCTTTGAACAACGCCTCTCCTCGGTCACGTGTCTCTGACGTATTTCAAATAATTTTTACCCACCCGCTGATGCCTTCTTTACAGTCCCTTTAAGGGGCACCAATGGAGCCGCCCTTTGCTTTAAAGTTTAGAAATGGTTGAGGAAATTTCTCTAGCCCCTTCAGTGCACACTATCCATTTAACAAAATAAAGTATACTGTTTCTTAACGATAATTTTAAGGAGACAAACAGAATTTAAGAGATAAAATAATTTTATTTTATTTCATTTACATAAGCAAATTTTACAATCCCATCACCCAACCCTGTGATAATTTCATATTCATTTAAGGCTGTCTTTGATATGAGAAATCTGCAGGCGGATCCTCTTCTCTTACACTGGTATCCTAGTAAAATAATTCCATTCGTTATAATAATAATAATTTAACATTTAATTTTATTAATTTCATTAAAATATTAACATATACAATTATTTAATTTCTCATCATCAATTAAAGTGAAAAATAGACTGAAAGGTTTCAATTACCTGAAATCCATCATATTCAGTTTCAACTTCAACGTATTTCTTAGTTTTATAAAGTTGCCTTTTTCTCACGCAGTAAAGAACTGCCAGATCAGATATCACAGTTGCCTAAAATACAGTTTATAGGTTATAAAAGGTTCTCCGCCATTTTGATATTGTAGAAAGCCTAATTATAATTATAAACCACACCCCTTTTCCTCTCCCTATAAAAGGTAATACCATGGATAAAGAATGCGCGTGCGGAAATTTGTTTTCACGCTACAGGATAGGCATTGCAACTCCCTATCTCGAACGACAGCTTATTCTGTATACACTCTGTTACAATATCGGTTGTCAGCACGCGTAAAGCTAGGTCTCTATGTAACGTAGCTTTGTACGTGCTGTCAAGAGACCAAAAACTTCAGGATCTTCTGGATTTAAAATATCCGCGAGTTTTTTAACTCGAGTGTATGCACGGACCTCTAGGCCTTAGTTTCAAATACGTGTAAAATTGCCTACAGCCTACTACGTCACGTATTTGAAACTAAGGCCTAGAGGTCCGTGCACTCGAGCTAAAAAACTCGCGGATATTGTAAATCCTTAAGATCCTGAAGTTTTTTGTCTCTTGACAGCACGTACAAAGCTACGTTACATAGAGACTTAGCTTTACGCGTGCTGACAACCGATGTTGTAACAGAGTATATACAGAATAAGCTGTCTTTCGAGATAGGGAGTTGCCTTTCCTATAGAGTGAAAACAAATTTCCTCACGCGCGTTGCATTCTTTATCCATGGTAATACTTTGAAAAGAAACCTACCGCAGCTAGCAGTCCAACACCAGAACCAATATTTAACAAAAGAGGGATGAAACTAAATTTTCCCCCTCTTCCAATGACTAGAACTACAAAATCAATGCCGTATAGTTTGTACAATGCCCGGTTGTCATTCATATAGTAGTTGGCATATCTACAAAGAATAGAAATTTATAATAGACAATATTTAAAATTGGCGCGCAAGCTGCACTGAGAACTTAGCGTACTCTGTCGGGGAGGGGTGCAGTCAAAAAAAAATGGAGCTAATGTAAAGTCTATGGCAGTATATTAAACTTTGAGATTAATTATAAATTATACAAATTAGTTTAGGGGTTCGATTTCTTTTTTTGCGGTATTATTGCGTATTAAATCATGGGTTTTCGCTACAGGTATTCAATTTTTAACATAATGATTTCAAATTTTATCAGTTTAACGTGCCCATGCTTTGTTATCGCGATCTTGACAGTCTAAGCCTCGGTTGGGTTTATTTATTTACTTTTGTTGCTGATCCATCTGCCAAAACCTTTTTATACCCTCGCTGGGTACACAAGGGAACGCAACAAACAGTAGGCATTTACAATTTATTTCTTAAACCCTATCATAAGTTTAGATTTAATTTTTAAATTTAACACTCTTCTCGTACGTTTTGCTGGGGACCGACAATACCTTGACTGCACCCTAGCGGCTGCTCTGCATTGTGTCTGCACTGGAGCTGCTCTGAGCGCGCGCGATTCAATTTTAAGTATCGTCTATTTGAATTGACTACATTATTGAGAAAGTGTGAATCCACCTTATTCCCGAGGCTTAACTGACAAATCTGGGTCAAAACGATGCGTCGTCTGCTTTAGAGTGTTCTGAAACAGACGCCGCATCATTTTAACCCAGATTTGTCACTTAAAAGTGCTCTGAAACAGACGACGCATCATTTTAACCCAGATTTGTCACTTAAAAGTGCTCTGAAACAGACGCCGCATCATTTTAACCCAGACTAGTCAGTCGCACATTAAGCCTTGGCTCATTCATCAGGAATAAGGTGGATTGCAAGCGGGGGAATGGGGTCAAAATCGCCCCTACTAAGTTTAGCCAGCCAATCAGGCTAGCCTTTGAATCTACAAAAATTCTCCGCCATATTGAGAAAGGGAAAGGGGAGGAGCTTCTCTTAGAATATTCACCTAAAATTCCATCCTTTAGCAAGCAGGGCATTTGGTTCATCAAGCCTTTTGAAGGAATAAGTTGGAATGCAATGTTTAGGGGAAAAATCGAGGTTACATTCCCATTTAATGTTAATTGCAAAAACACCACCCTGTTAATGAAGTTCACACGTTTAATTGTTATATTTAAAATCCTACTATTACAGGGTTCATACAACTTTTGGAAAACAAATTTCCCTGAGATTTCCAGGTTTTTCCCCACATACTTCCCTGAGTTTTCCAGGTTTTCGCGTATAAGGAGTATCCTATGGAGTAAATGTTAACGAAGGAGGGCGGGGGGGGGCAAATAGGACTATAACATACTCAAAGGACATCCCCGTATCTCTAGTAGAACCAGAGTTATGAGCCTCCAAAGTATAGTGTATTGTTAATCCTATGGAGGGAATGTTCACGAACATTTTGCTCAATTACTCGGCCCCTGTTTGTCGTAGCCCTACGTTTTTAGTATGGTTGGATGGGGGACAAATTGGACTATAACATACTCAAAGGACATCCCAGTATCTCTAATATAACCAGAGTTATGAGCCTCCAAAGTTGAGTGTAATGTTAATCCTATGGAGGGGATGTTCACGAACATTTTACTTAATTACTCGGCCCCTGTTTGTCGTAGCCCTACGTTTTTAGGATGGTTGGATGGGGGACAAATTGGACTATAACATACTCAAAGGACATCCCCGTATCTCTAGTAGAACCAGAGTTATGAGCCTCCAAAGTTGGGTGTAATCTTGATCCTTTGGAGGGAATATTTACGAACATTTTGCTTAATTACTCGGCCCCTGTTTGACGCAAATTTCCCTGAGGTTTTTGTCAACTATTTATTTCCCTGATTTTTCCAGGTTTTCCCTGTTTTCCAGGTTTCTATGAACCCTGTAATAATTATTACCTTAACAGCCACTGCAGAAAAATTCTCCCCACTGCCACTAATGATGTCATCGATAATAAACACAGGACATTGACTGTCTGACTCAGGATGGTAGTGGCAACTGTTTAGATATGTTTGGTTGCTGGTATCCAATACATTTCTCCTGCAATTAAATTTGTAAATTTCTTCTTGCAATCAGCTAATGATTTTTCTTTTGTTACCTTGTCACCTTATGCTTTGGGAAACTAATGAAGTTTTTAATTAAAACTGTAGACTTTCTGACATCATCTAAAATACCCCCAACTTTCCTTTAATATTTTGACAAAATTGTTAGAATGTTATTCAGATGGGCGTTTATGCATAAGTTTGTTAAATATTTGGTTGTTAGTCAGTCACCCAGACTGCAATGTCTTAAACTGCTTGTTATTTCAAACCATGGTCGCCACAAGTAGCTAATAACGTCCCTAAAGTGAGGACGGTGGCGCCACCTTGTGGCCTATTGTCAGGACCGTGGCACCATCTTATGGCCTATTGTCAGGACAGGGGCACCATCTTATAGCCTTTTGTCAGGACCATGGCGCCACCTTGTGGCCTATTGTCAGGACCGTGGCACCATCTTATGGCCTATTGTCAGGACAGGGGCACCATCTTATGGCCTATTGTCAGGACCATGGCGCCATCTTACGGCCCTTTTTCAGGACCATGGCGCCATCTTACGGCCCTTTTTCAGGACCGTGGCGCCATCTTACGGCCCTTTTTCAGGACCGTGGCGCCATCTTACGGCCCTTTTTCAGGACCATGGCACCATCTTATGGCCTATTGTCAGGACAGGGGCACCATCTTATGGCCTATTGTCAGGACCATGGCGCCATCTTACGGCCAGGTGACAAACTTATACAAAATATTTAAAAACAAGATTATGATAGAGGTTAAAAATATAATTTTTACAATGGTCCAACATCTTTCTCTAAAGGGCACCAACCCATTATTTCACAAGTAAAGTTTCCCTCGCCATTATCCCTGCAGTTACCAGTCATTGGTCCTTAAATTATTACATATATTAATTTATAATGAACTTTATAATTAAAACGCTTAATTTATACCATTTCCCAAATACAGTATTTTGCCCTTTTCACAAGTATTATATGCAGGATCACACAGAGCCCCATTTATGGTTGCATCCTATGTAGAAACGAAATTACCCTTAAGATAATGATAAACCACATGATGATTGATGACACCTTGATATTTACCTCTGGACATACTCCCCTTGTTTGATTTGGTGTGATAACAACGTTAGTTGCAACAAAAAAGGCATTATTTTCCTATTAAAACATTATAACCATGGATAAAGAATGCGCGTGAGCTTGAAATTTGTTTTCACGCTATAGGATCGGCAACTCCCTATCTCGGACGACAGCCTATCCTGTATATACTCTGTTACAACATCGGTTGGCAGCACGCTCAAAGGTGGGTTCCTATGTAACGTAGCTTTGTACGTGCTGTCAAGAGACAATAAACTTCAGGATCTTCAGGATTTAAAATATCCGCGAGTTTTTTAGCTCGAGTGCACGGACCTCTAGGCCTTAGTTTCAAATACGTGTAGTAGGTTGAAGGTAATTTCACACGTATTTGAAACTAAGGTCTAGAGGTCCGTGCACTCGAGCTAAAAAACTCGCGGATATTTTAAATCCTGAAGATCCTGAAGTTTTTTGTCTCTTGACAGCACGTACAAAGCTACGTTCCATAGAGAAATAGCTTTGCGCGTGCTGACAACCGATGTTGTAACAGAGTATATACAGAATAAGCTGTCGTTCGAGATAGGGAGTTGCCTATCCTATAGCGTGAAAACAAATTTCCTCACGCGCATTCTTTATCCATGTTATAACCATGGTAATAAATTATATTATGTAACGTTTTTGTGGTACGTTCTTGAAACTTACTGAAGGAGGTACAACATAATCTGTCACATCCCATACTCTGTTGTATATCGTTGGATCAACACCTTTTTTAAATTCATCATCGGAAAAATTGGTATAGACAACTCCTTTAACTTTCGTTGTTACGGCACTTTCAATATCACTGAAGTCTTGATAACCTTTTTGGTAAACTATTGCGTAGCTGACGAGTAATTATTCTGTTTAATTAACTATATATGACAAGTAGTTTCTAAATTTTTAACTCACCCTATGATATAACTTAATATTCCCAACTGAATAACACGATTCAATAATCCGATTTTCTTGTTTTTAACTGTTATGTATTTGACAGTGTCATACTCAAGTACAACTGCTATTAAGGTTTGAAAGAAACCCATTTTAATTAGGGATTAAAGGGACACAATGAAAAATGCGACTTTCTATGTTATTTAATTGGTAATCAAAAGGATGAGGGCGTAAAATTTTATCAGCATTATATCTTCGATAAGTCTACGCAACAGTCGAAAAAGCTATTTGATTCTTTGAAATTGATAACAAATAAGCGTCGTCTGCTATCGCCGGTATGACGTGCATGTGTAACAAGTTGGTAAATCAAAATAAACCTCTCCGCGTATAGACTAGAGCCATGGATGAAGAATGCACGTGAGGAAATTTGTTTTCACGCTATAGGATCGGCAACTCCCTATCTCGAACGACAGCTTATTCTGTATATACTCTGTTACAACATCGGTTGTCAGCACGCGCAAACCTAGGTCTCTATGTAACCTAGCTTTGTACGTGCTGTCAAGAGACGAAAAACTCGCGGATATTAAAATCCTGAAGATCCTGAAGTTTTTTTGGTCTCTTGACAGCACGTACAAGGCTACGTAACATAGAGGCCTAGGTTTGCGCGTGCTGACAACCGATGTTGTAACAGAGTATATACAGAATAAGCTGTCGTTCGAGATAGGGAGTTGCCGATCCTGTAGAGTGAAAACAAATTTCCTCACGCGCATTCTTCATCCATGCTAGAGCTATCTTCCCAATTATGATATTTTTCTTAAATAATTAAATAAATTTAATTTGTATGACTTTCTGTGAACTGCGAACGTGGTCTATATTGCGAAAATGTTTGCTCTGATTTACAAACTGCGAAGACGGTGACAGACACACAACCACAGTAACATCCAGTATAATACCTCTCCATGATGTCATCGTAACTCGGAGAATAGATTGTGCAATTCAATCTTGAGTCATTTTATCGTGCGAAGAGCTTGTGGTAAGTCGTGTTTTGCGGAGCGGAGATAGGCGTAGAAATGAAAATTATTAATATTTAATTTTGACAAATTTATGGGACGTATCTTATGAACTTATAATCAAATGCATTGAAGGATGACAAGAGAAATTAGAAAAACCTCACTGTGCATGACCACATGACACAAAATAACAACATCGCACTGACGTTTTTCAAATACTTAAGTCACTATCTCTTGACAGACTAGTGTGTACATTTGATATTGAAGTTTAAAAACCAGAACATCTGGAATATTACTCAGCAGTATTTACACGAAATCCGGAAAATTTGTCATATTTTCTAGCAATAAACGCAAAGAACATCAAAATGGAAGAAATTGAGAAAGAAATTGAAAAGTACCATAAGGCTTACAAAATTTTGGTTAAAAAACTACGCTGGAAAAAGAGACTTTCTGAAGAAACTTTGCAAAAAATAAATGAAACCATATATCCTCAAAATGGAAATCTTCCAACTGAAAAAGAAGTTGGAGACTCCAAAGATCAAAATCACACTAATGATCGCGATCCCCAATCAGAGGGTATAGTATTTTATACTCCCATCAATAGAGCTATCTCAGAAGCCTTAGTGTGACGTCACCCATGCTGTTTGTCCATAGAACCAAAGCGGTACCAAACATGGCCGCCCATTGCCAAAGCTAAGCCCGTGACGTTTTACCTAGGCACTGACGTCACAACTGAGATACTCAATAGAGCTAGGTAAAACGTCACTGGCCTATCTTTGCCAGTGGGCGGCCATGTTTGGTACCAACTTCGGTTCTATGGGCAAATAGCATTGGTGACGTCACACTAAGGCTTCAGAGATAGCTCTATTGAACAACCCTTGATTTTAAACTCAAATCATTTCAGGAAAAGAAAATGTAGATGAGGGCGAGAATGATGTCCCTGAGGATAACAGAATCGATTCTGATTCAAACTCTCATGATTCTCAGAAAAATAAAGTTAAAAGTACTGAAGAAGTTGTGAACAGTTTTCCATGCGATGACAAACAGAAGGATCGCAAGCTATTTTCTTGCAGCTCATGCCTGTACAATTTCGTTACGGAAAAGGCTCTTTTGCTACACAATTGCAAAAACAAAACCCCAACAGTTGATGATAGTTCCGAAGAGGAAGTCATTGAATGCACGGACGAACTGTTCAATTGCACGGATTGTTACGCTGTTTATCGTAAAGAAGATGATTTGGAGGAGCACAAGAAAATATGTCACAGTTCGAAGCACATTTGCAATATTTGTTCGAAATCCTTTATGCTCAAAGCAGCATATGATAAACATATTGAAATACATAAAATATCGAAGGAATTTCATTGCAAATTGTGCAACAAGGTTTGCAAAACGCAGCTTGACTTGAAGAAACACAATGTAGTTCATCAACGCGATGTTCTGAAATCGACTGAGAAGAAACAACTTATGCTTGGTTGCTCGGTACAATTAGGGCCGAAACTTCCCTTAAATATGGAAGTAACTTGCGATGATTATGTACCGAGTAAGACAAAGGAAGCTAATGCAAAAACTACGCAGAGAAAAGTTGTCATAACGAAACCTAAACCAAAAACATCAAAAAAGCGTAAAAGCGATGATGCAATATCCGATGTTGAGGAATCTGAGACAGAAGAAGCTAATCCAAAAACTACGCAGAGAAAAGTTGTCATAACTAAACCTAAACCAAAAACATCGAAAAAGCGTAAAAGCGATGATGCAATGTCCGATATTGAGGAATCTGAGACAGAAGAAGCTAATCCAAAAACTACGCAGAGAAAAGTTGTCATAACCAAACCTAAACCAACTACAACACAAACTAAGCGTAAACACGATGAAACAATATCCAATGTTGAGGAATCTAAACGAAATAAAGTTTCTAAAACCCCAGCAACAGAATGCGTCATCGAAACCACAAACTTGGGCCAAAAAGTTTGCCTAAACTTGACGGATAAAAAACCAAAATGTCAATTATGTTACGAATGTTTTGACACCAAAGAAGCGTTGATTGATCACATTGAAGTTCATTTAGGACGGCGTCTAGAGATGCCTGAAAATGCTCGTAAACGTACAAGTAAAAGTAACGCGTCATCTGAAGCACAAAGCACTGAAATCGTTGACGATCATGATGATGATGATGTAATACCAGGTATCAAAGAAAAGGGATCAAAGAAATCTAAGAATCAAAAAGATGAAGTGAAATCTCACGATGCTCCACAAACCTCAAGTAGAGGAAGGGGTAGAGGCAGAGGTAGAGGACGTGGAAGAGGTAGAGGTCGAAGTCGTATTGGTCCACCTCGATCGCGTAAGACAAGACGCGAGCCTATTGCATTACCAAGACCAGAACCATTCCCATCGCCTAGCCCTAGACCATTATCTGGAACACCAAGACCCCAATATGACGATAGAGGTATATTTGATCCTAATTACATCATTAAAATGGAGCCAAAGGACCAAGATCGGTCTTGCGCGACACCAAAGAGTAATTTGGATAAAGTTTTTGTTACTGTTAATGATGATCATGATGATCAACAGCTGCGTGTTAATGTTTTGGAGTATATGGAGAATTATAAAGAAATGAGAATCAACCTGGACAGAATTCCAATGGATTCTCATGTTCAGTTTTGAATATTTAGTATACCAACAACGTTGTACAGTTTATAATTACTGTATCCTTGGAGTTCAATTACTCCAAGACTTTTAATGATACTATTGATTAAAGGCAATTTAAAGCAAAGGGCGGCTCCGTTGATACCCCTGAAAGATGCCTTTTCTGCTACACGTTGGCTAAGCTTGGCAAAGGCTAGTTAAACCAAAGGCAGGAACCAATGGGACCTAGTGCATTGGGTCTGATTGGTTCCTGCCTTTGGCAAGGTAAAATTCGTGTCCAGAAGATTAGCCAGCATGCTAGGGGTGATCATGGAGCCGCCTGTTACTTTAAGTGTAAAAGTATAGTCGGCGCCATAGAATTTTTAACATGCGTCATTGCCAGTGCTATGTGGTTGTTTTAAACTTGTAATTCACCTAGTACATCACATATAGTGACGTATATTTCATAAATATAACATATTCACTATCAGTTGCTGAAGTATAACTCATTGTATCGATTGTTTTTAAATTTTGTGTTGAAATAAAGACAAAATTTTAGAATTCCAACATTGTTTTGTATTTACAAAGAGTTCAGGACAACTGAAAGAAGAATTGCAAGTAATAGGGACTTGGCAATTCGGGCTTAACTCCGCCCCCAGCGCCATTATGGTATGTTTTTTTAACAGAATGAAAGCTACATAAGCCCCTCCTCCTGGTATGTTTTTTAGCACTAGTGTAAGGTAGCCTGACGTTGCATGACGTAGTACTGCCAAGTCCCTATATTGTCCACTATCGTGCAGTAAACATTTCATCTTTGAGTAGGAAGAAATTTCAATGGTAAATTGGGTTAACGCCCAAGATATTATGCTATCAACAATGTTAATGTTAATTTTTTTAAAGGTTATTAAGGTCACCACAACTATATCCCATCAAAATTCAAATTTAGAAAACATTTACTAGTCTCGACCACGTCCCTTTTATTTTGTCAGGCAAGAATCAAAGATTCCGCATAAATTAGGTTCCCAAAAGTCCCTTGCTGGGGTTTATATTGTTTTACCCGCCCCCTGGTGGATTTTCCAAGAACTAAAACCCAGATTGGCCAATAGAGCTATTTCAGAGGGGGTAATGGCTATGTCACCAATGCTATTTGCCCATAGAGAAAACCCTCATTAAATGGCCGCCCTACACTCAAAGGCAGGCCCAATTTTCTTAGCAGACGAAATTTTTGCCCCACTGAAATAGCTCTATAAGGCGACATGTATTTTCCCCATAGATGGCGTTAGAACTATCTTTAAGAGTCAAATCAACTATATTTTGTAAGTTTAATTTTAATTCCAGCAACACAGGATTTTCAAATTTAAAATAAAGTCATAATTTGTTCCAATTTAAATCAACTATTTATTTATTTATACATTTTAACTAAATTGAATTGGGGTTTATATTATTTTATTATTCTGGAGGGATTCCCAGCTCCTCGTCAGTCCATTTCAATCGATCTGGATACTCAAATTCACCCTTTAAATAATTTTAATTATTTTATGAATCTCTTCAAGTTAACAACACGCTAAGATATTATGCTTACAGTGATGTGTTCATGTTCGTGCCACAAATGCCAAAAAATCCACCACCAGAGAAAAGATGCTCCAACCTCAGAGGCTTTCCAGCTCATACTTGATGCTGGAGCTGGAACAGTTCTATATACCCAGCTAAATATATGATAAAAATCATTAAAATCAAGAGTAATAAATACCTCTTTCTCATTACAAAACCAAAAATGCATAGAAGTTAACACTAGACTTATGTTATAATACAGCTTACGTTCCACTATTTCGCTTTGGGATCGATTGTAGTTTAAGCAGCGATTTATTTGTCGCTAAAGCCAGATTAACGACTCGTTTTAACATCGTTAAATTATATTTATGGCTTAATTTAATTGATTTTACGGGAAAAGTTTGCTTCGACCTCAGCCAAGGACGGGTTCCCTATTGCAGACAAACTAGCAGACTTAATTCTTCCCCTAAGGTCAATTTAAGGGTGAGAAATAAGGTTGTATCGCACTATCGCACAGTGGCACACCAGTTTTAAATTTAAATTTCCGGAGTCATAGTGGTCTCCATGACCACTAATTAAATTAATAGCTTGGACCACTTTTTTTTATTCAAAACGCGAGGGTCACTGGTCCCAATGACTAGTTTATTAATTCTTTTATTAAAAATTGATATGGGGACCTCTTTAATTATTAATTTCATTTTAACATAAATTTCGACTCCAGGAGTCCAGTTGTGTATACAACCCTAAGCCGAGAGAGATTTTTTTAGAAGAGAGAACGACCACAAGTCCTGGGACCAGTAGAAAAATAAATTGGAGAAGGGTCACTGGTCCCGGGACCAGTTTCATATTTAAGACGTCACTGGTCCGGAGGACTAGTTCAGAAATAAACCTTATTTCCAAGCCTGGCTAAGGTCACATTAAGGGTGAGAAATAAGGCTGTACCTCAGCGGCACACCAGTTTTCAATTTAAATTTCCGGAGTCATAGTGGTCCCTATGAGCACTAATTAAATTCCCAAACACAGTCAGTGCCCATAATAGAACATGGACATTGCCCATTTTTTTTTTATAAAAGTCTTTAGGCTGAACCGGTCACAGACGACCAGTTTCAAAATATTCCTTATTTCTCAACCTGGCCGCAACTCATTTATGGATTCAGTTCAGCTCTGTCCTAGGGAAAGCCTGGATTTCTGGAGGTACTATAAAAACCTTTTCGGTCGTCTGCTCTTAGGTCTGAAAACCGGTCAATTGATTGACTCATTGACTGACACATGTTTTACGAGGTTGATGGCTCTGATGGAGCAAGAACAAGGATTTGCGAAAGATAATCATGTTCACCTAGTTAAAATTATACGTAATCTTCACTTAACACTTAGGAAATCATTTCAGAAAGGTTCGTAAATTTGCTGTTATTGATAATTTTTTTTGTTAATTATAAAAAACAACTAATTATAATTACTTCTTACAGTCGGTGACCATGAAACAGTGTGGAAATTACATGTTAATGATACCGAAAGCCGGGAAAAATATTCAGCGGCAATGCTTTCCATTGCCACAAAGATATGGGACAAACAGCATCCGAATAACACCAGGATTGAGTGGTGCTATAATAAATGGAGGTGAGCTAAACATTATGTGCTTGTCAGTTTGTGGAATGTGCTTGTTGTTTTAAATTTGGGTTTATCCCTTATAATGAGGGTTTAGTTTTATTAAAATTTATTATAATCAAGTCGCGGAAACTAGGTTAGGTGTAGTTTGGTTCGATTTAAATTATTTTTCGCGCCTTTCATTATATTTAATTTTGAAATATTAAACCCTAAATAAACTATCTCTAGTGAAAAACAGTAGTTAGAATGCACGAGATAGGGCGAGCAGCTTGCGACGTGATGCGCGTGATCGAGTGGGCTATGATACAGTGTATTGTTTTGACGTTGCCTACGTTAATCAAGGCCTGTGCGCGGCGCCGATTTTTATTTTTATTTTGGCAATTTAAGTTGCCAAATTCTCTCACCTGAGGCGCTTTTAGCTGGACCTGAAGCGCTAATAGCTGGATCTAAATAATTTGAAATGTTCATATTCTAGCGCTTGGAATTTGAAATGTTCATTTTCTCGCGCTTAGAATTTTAAATACTCATTTTCGCGCGCGTTTCGGTCCAGCTATCAATGAAATCTCGCGCTAAAATAGGGAGAAAATAAGAAGTCGCGTATTTTAAAAGTCCCCCCCTTCGAAGCCACCGCGCACAGGCCTTGATTAACGTAGGCAACGGTTTTGATGTTGGTGCTGGGTTTGTGATACAGGGCCAGAAATAAGTAACATTTCTTATAGGACATGTGTTTGATTGGACAAGGTTTGATTGGAAAATTTATAGGACATTGTCCACAGTAGTGTTAGAAAGTAGTTCTTACGGTGGTGGGTTTATAAACCCTTGTATTAGCAACCCATCTCTCTGGGGAGTATGCGCGTTAGTATTTTGACCTTCAGCGGCGAGCAAGGTCAGTTGCTTGCTGAATATTCATTTTGGAAAATGGGCACGTTTTTGTGACTTCAATATTTTTGTTTAGTCGCGTCTGTAGTCAACATATTTTTAGGGGAAAGTTATAAGTGTCTTCTAGATCTGATTAGTAGTTTTATTATATTATTTTGATATGATAAATGTATCAATTAAAGCTAGAAACAATTCTTTGGTCTTTAAGTTACTTGATCAACAAACGAATTGCTACGTTTTTCCATTGGTTTATTTGTGGTGTGAAAGTCTATTTTTCTGTCGCATGTTGGTGACATCGCAATAATTTGCTGTTCAACCGGTTTTCTATAAAATAGTATGCCTTTAATGTAGGCCGTGTAATGCGCAGCTTTAGCTTATGTAAAAGTTACTTCTCTAGTGTTAGGTTAAATTGCAAATAGTTAATTTCTTCAAATTATTCCACCTTTTCAATTATTTGAAACTTACTTTGGCCAACGGACATCTGTACTAAGGTTCTTTTCTATGTTGTACAATTTCAGCTGGTACTATTTTGGACCAGGTTTTGTAAAACATATTGCGAAAGACTATCGTAAGAAGTATAGTTGTTCTTTGAATGCCGAAGAATTTGATAGGTAATAATTTGAAAGCGAGAACAATCTTACTTAATGATCAAGTATGATTGTATTTAAGGTTAAGTGATCTGGAGGGTTTTAGAAGAATTGAGAAAGTCAAGGTTTTGGATGTGGGTAGTTGCTACAATCCTTTTTCCAAATACGACAACTGCGATTGTTTAGCCATTGATTTGACACCAGCCACAAAGGTAGGCTGATCAATTACGCACTCTCTGTCAAACTATGGGGTATTTTGTGGTTAAAGTTGCAATTATTATGTGGGGTTTAAAATACCTTATGAAAGAATGGTGATTCTCGGATTTGTCATTTTTTTCAATTTGTTCGGTTAATCGGTTTTTATCTATTTTCTGTAACATGTAATCGGTTAAACGGTTTTTATCTATGTTCTTCAACTAATTGTCGGTTACGTTTGTTTCTTTTCACATACGGTCGGTTACGTTTTTCTTCAACATACTGTGGGTTACGGTTTTTCGTCATCATACTGTGGGTTACGGTTTTTCGTCATCATACTGTGGGTTACGGTTTTTCGTCATCATACTGTGGGTTACGGTTTTTCGTCATCATACTGTGGGTTACGGTTTTTCGTCATCATACTGTCGGTTACGTTTTTTCTTCAACATACTGTCGGTTACGTTTTTTCTTCAACATACTGTCGGTTACGTTTTTTCTTCAACATACTGTCGGTTACGTTTTTTCTTCAACATACTGTCGGTTACGTTTTTTCTTCAGTATACTATCGGCTACGTTTTTTTCTTCAACATACTGTCGGTTACGGTTTTTTCTTCAACATACTGTCGGTTACGTTGTTTTCTTCAACATACTGTCGGTTACGTTTTTTCTTCAACATACTGTCGGTTACGTTTTTTCTTCAACATACTGTCGGTTACGTTGTTTTCTTCAACATACTGTCGGTTACGTTTTTTCTTTAACATACTGTCTGTTACGTTTTTTCTTCAACATACTGTCGGTTACGTTTTTTCTTCAACATACTGTCGGTTACGTTTTTTCTTCAACATACTGTCGGTTACGTTTTTTCTTCAGCATAAAATCGGGTATATTGTTTTTCTCAACATAAAGTCGGTCATGTTTTCATATACAACCTATTTTCGGTTATCCAGTTTCTTCAACCTGTAATCGGTTGTTATAAATTGTAATTCACCTGCATTCCCTCCAAAAATCAAGTATGGGTCTTACCCACATCCCCCCCCCCCTCAATCAACAAATCGTGCTTTACCTATATTTCGTCCAATAACCAATCACACAAGATTATATAACTTCCAAGTCCTAAACAAACAAATCCGTATTTTTTTTTTTTTGCATTCCAAATAACCAATCGATTCGTTCTGTTTTCAATCTAAAATCCAATCAGAATTTTTTATTTGTATACCTTCTAGGCCTACTACCAATCGCGTATCTCATTATTTTTCTCATTAAGAGAATATACCTTATTATAGCAGACAAAAAAGAACATTGAAATGAAGATCTAAAAATAATCTTAACCTTTAAAGCTTTCCGCAAACACATGTTACGAAACCAAAATCTATTCCATTTTCCGTTCAATATTATTTTCATTCGGGAAACAGCAAGCTTACTCCTAAGAAATTAGAGCCTTTGTTTCTACCTTTGCATTTTTGCAATTCAACACTGTTGGGAATTACACTTTTTTCTAGGATGTATACCAATGCGATTTTCTTAATTTGCAAGTCAATTCGAAGCCGCCGACGGATTTTTCAAACTTCTTAGAATCGTCGGCTTCGATCGAAAATCCCATCAGGGATCTACCCGAAAAATATTTTGACGTTGTGGTCTTTTCTTTATTGTTGGAATACTTACCGTCTACGAAACAAAGATGGATATGTTGCCAAAAGGCTCGGATGCTCTTGAAAAAATATGGCCTACTTTTGATCATAACCCCCGATTCGAAACACGTAAATAAAAATGCTCCCATCATGAAAAATTGGAAAGAAGCCATGGAATCTCTCGGATTTGATAGAATTGTCTACGAAAAACAAAAGCATTTGCATTGTATGGCTTTCAGGAACATTTGCGATACGGATAAAGATGATTTAGTTAATTGTAAGCATCAATTATTGGCAATCCCCCAAGACACGAAGTCCTTCGATGAAGTTGATTATGAAGACCTTGATATGGAAATGTATGAGAGAACGGATGAGGAGTCGACAGAAATTGCGTACTCTTTTACTGAGCTTCCATTTTCGTAATGAACTAATGTTTTTAGTGATATTTTAACGTACTACGTGAATTGCATTCATATGCCAGAAAGATCGAAAAGTTGAAGAACAAATCTCAGGAATTCTAAGTCGGAGATATCTACTTTTTAATAATGATTTAATTGTCAATTTGAATGAAATTATGGAAATAATTAAAGGAAATTATATTTGTTCAGTTTTTGATTTTACAATAAATCTCTTATCAATAATGAATCGACTAGTCATGGGTCCTTGGATTAACAGTGCCACTTCAAAAATACTGAGTTCTAAACAGTATGAAGGGAAACATTTATCATAAGACAAAAGTACTACTTGTAATGACTTGAAGTTACCAATGGAGATATATTTGTTAATGAGTAACATCTCGAAATGTGTGTGGCAAAATCCAAACAGAATTTTAATCAGAAATAAATATATAAATGTTTATTCCACATCAGATATACATCGCTCGTCTTTAGTTATGATTTAGGCCTAGTAGTATATTTTCTATTTTCTGTATGAATATGGTGAGCTTTCAGGATAGGCTGGCGGTTCTTGTGGAGAAGGTGGAGCAGGTTCCGATGATGGAGTACCTCCCATATCGGGTTCTGATGATGGAGTACCTCCCATATCGGGTTCCATTGGGTTCGTCGGATTCGGTGAATCACTTGGTTGGCTAGATGGGTCGTTTGGACCCGATGGGGAGCTTGGTTCATTAGGACCCGATGGAGCGCTTGGTCCGTTTGGACCCGATGGAGCGCTTGGTCCGTTTGGACCCGATGGAGCGCTTGGTCCGTTTGGACCCGTTGGAGCGCTTGGTCCGTATGGACCCGTTGGAGCGCTTGGACCGTTTGGACCCGATGGAGCGCTTGGTCCGTTTGGACCCGATGGAGCGCTTGGACCTTTTGGACCCGTTGGAGTGCTTGGACCGTGTGGACCCGTAGGGGCGTTGGGTCCCGTAGGAGTGTTTGGACCCGTTGGAGCGTTTGGACCCGTTGGAGCGTTTGGTCCCGAAGGAGCGTTTGGTCCCGAAGGTGCGTTTGGACCCGTTGGAGCGTTTGGACCCGTTGGAGCGTTTGGACCCGTTGGAGCGTTTGGTCCCGAAGGAGCCTTTGGTCCCGAAGGAGCCTTTGGTCCCGAAGGAGCGTTTGGTCCCGAAGGAGCGTTTGGTCCCGAAGGAGCGTTTGGTCCCGTAGGAGCGTTTGGTCCAGTAGGAGCGTTGGGTCCCGTTGGAGCGTTTGGTCCCGTAGGAGCGTTTGGTCCCGTAGGAGCGTTTGGCCCCGTAGGAGCGTTTGGCCCCGTAGGAGCGTTTGGTCCCGTAGGAGCGTTTGGTCCCGTAGGAGCGTTTGGTCCAGTAGGAACGTTTGGTCCAGTAGGAACGTTTGGTCCAGTAGGAGCGTTTGGTCCAGTAGGAGCGTTTGGTCCCGTAGGACCGTTTGGTCCCGTTGGAGCGTTTGGTCCTGTCGGAGCGTTTGGTCCAGTGGGAGCGTTGGGTCCTGTGGGAGCGTTTGGACCCGTTGGAGCGTTAGGTCCCGTAGGAGCGTTTGGTCCAGTGGGGGCGTTTGGACCCGTTGGAGCGTTTGGTCCCGTAGGAGCGTTGGGTCCCGTTGGAGCGTTGGGTCCCGTTGGAGCGTTGGGTCCCGTTGGAGCGTTGGGTCCCGTAGGAGCGTTGGGTCCCGTGGGAGCGTTGGGTCCCGTGGGAGCGTTTGGTCCCGTGGGAGCGTTTGGTCCTGTAGGAGCGTTTGGTCCCGTAGGAGCGTTTGGTCCAGTGGGGGCGTTTGGACCCGTTGGAGCGTTTGGTCCCGTAGGAGCGTTTGGTCCAGTGGGGGCGTTTGGACCCGTTGGAGCGTTTGGTCCCGTAGGAGCGTTTGGTCCCGTTGGAGCGTTTGGTCCCGTAGGAGCGTTTGGTCCCGTAGGAGCGTTTGGTCCCGTAGGAGCGTTTGGTCCCGTAGGAGCGTTTGGTCCCGTGGGGGCGTTTGGTCCCGTGGGGGCGTTTGGTCCAGTGGGGGCGTTTGGACCCGTAGGAGCGTTTGGTCCAGTGGGGGCGTTTGGACCCGTAGGAGCGTTTGGTCCAGTGGGGGCGTTTGGACCCGTAGGAGCGTTTGGTCCAGTGGGGGCGTTTGGACCCGTAGGAGCGTTTGGTCCAGTGGGGGCGTTTGGACCCGTAGGAGCGTTTGGTCCAGTGGGGGCGTTTGGACCCGTAGGAGCGTTTGGTCCAGTGGGGGCGTTTGGACCCGTAGGAGCGTTTGGACCAGTGGGGGCGTTTGGACCAATGGGGGCGTTTGGACCCGTAGGAGCGTTTGGACCCGTTGGAGCTGTTGGTCCTGTTGGTCCAGGCATGGGGGTCATAGAAGTGTCGGGTTCAGGCATTGGGGTCATAGAAGTGTCGGGTTCAGGCATTGGGGTCATAGAAGTGTCGGGTTCAGGCATTGGGGCTGGTGCATATGGCTCTCCATAACCTATTAGGAAGAATTTTAAATTAGCTACTTATGCATTAATAGTATTAACGATTTTTTTTAAATACCTTGGCCACCAGAGCCATAACCTGGGTAAGGATTTGCATTTCTTTTAGCTGTAGAAAAACGTTCAAAATTGCATATACAAACTCATCAACCAGTAATTTTAGAAAATTTATCCCAAACAACCACCATACCCTAAATCATTTAAACTTTCATCAAAGCATCTTACGTTTCGTAAATAAAAATTTTTAAATACTAGTTTTGTCTTGATGGCAAAATTATTGATGCTGGGAATTAAAATGTATGATAGTACATGCACCTTTGATAGTTAATAGTTACTATAGAAATATATTTAATGAAATATCTTTATGGGTTGTAAAATGCACTGTCAAAGTAGAAACATTTCACAATTCAATTCTTTACTCGCCATGACTCATGGGATAATTCTCTTATAGTGCGGGCATTTTACAAGTAAACTTAGTAGTATGCTTTTGTGAAAAGAATAAATGAATTTAGAGGAACGTTTGGTTAAACTGGAGAAAAGGAAAACTTATATACCAAACTTACATATAGTTCTTGAATCGCAAGATACGAGAAATACTCCAATTACGACGGCCAGTAAGGTGCTTCGCCGACCTTCCATTTTCATATGAAACTGCTAAGCTAGGCTAGACTAAACTTCAGCCTGGCTTTATAATTCCAGTTCGATTTCAACTGACTGCCTGTGAAACCAAACTCTTTCTGTACTCTCCGAAATTACAGGTTATGGGTTTCTAGGCCGATTCGTATCGCGTAGGCCGTGAGGTTTACAACGATTCGGTCATGTTAGACCTAAATTTTCCTTGCGTACGTTTTGGCCTTTTTATTACGGTTCGGTACAAGTCGATATGGTTGACGTTTGCCAGCGAGTAACCTCAATTTTTGTAACCTCTATAGATTGGTTGCTATAATTTATATTACGCGGTCTGTTAGGTTGCCAGGAATTTATGGGTAGCATAGCTCTGAAGGGTGATTTCCAAGCTGATAAATTAGGCGGTGGCCCTGGACAATGTCCACTTTAAGAATTTGCTCGGCCAGTTTAAAAATTGAATGGTTGGCAGTCTACTGGTCCTATGGCCACTTAGTTCATTATAAACCGTTCCAGGTTTCATCATTTAAAGTTGCCAATGTCCAGTTTTTTAATTAAAAGTGCTTTGGCTCTACTGGTCAAAAATAATTTTTTCTCAGTTTGGTGATTGCCTGACTTGTTATGTTGCCAAGAATTTATGGGTAGTAGCTTTGAAGCGTGATTTCCAAGCTGAGAAATAAGGCGGTGACCCCACTTTAAAACTTTGCTGGGCCAGTTCAATAATTAAATACCTGGGGAGTCTACTAACTGGCCCTATGGCGACTTAATGAATTGAAAACCGTCCCAGGTTTCACCATTTTAAGTTGCCAATGTCCAGTTTTTTTAATTAAAAGTGTTATGGCTCAACTGGTCATATGGTCAGTTTGAAAAAAAAAACCTTTTTTCTCAATCTGGTGATTGCCTGACTTACTGTTGAACTGGACAGGATGGGAACTTTGGGTAGTAATTACTTTTCTAATTTGAACTTGTGACCACTGACCCCCTCCCTGTCTTGTATCAAATAAATAATTAAATTGGTCCATAACAATGACACATCGTCTGCTAAAGTTAAATGAGGGCTAGAAGAGGTATCAAATATACAGGTGGTTTCTGTAAATTTTATCAGAAATTATGGCATTGTTCTTTTAACAATTTTGAGTCGAAAATTTTCTTTGGCAGTTTGCTCTAAGGGGTTTTCAACTCAAAATTGTCCAAAGAACACCTTCCATAATTTTTAAAGACCTTTCAGAAACATCCTGTATAGCTTTCAAAACTTTTAATGATGGGATTGGGTATCGTTTGCATCAAAGCCAACTCTGGATTGTTTTATGAACCTTTGGTTTTATTTGACATCAAAAATTATGGGGATTGAGAGCAACTAACAGTATAGCGGTGTAAGCCTAGCTTCGACCTCATAATTTTTACTCTTGACTGATTCAGGTCTATAACCTATGATTTATTATACTGCTTTTATGCTCTCTGTATTTTGGAGATAATACACTATTTATTAATGAAATTATTTAGTTTTAACGCCTTTTTCGTGGGAAAATTTTATTTTGCTTTTATAACAGAAATTTTCTTAATGGTTTAGGGTTAATATTGTTTACGAACTTAAAATTATAACTACCAGCATAAGTTTATAAGATATGTTCCATAAGTATGACACTACCTATACTTCGTAAGAGACTTACAGCTCGTGCTAGTTCGAGAAATTTGGTCATTATTTACGTCGTTGTTGTCGAAATACCGTCTGGATGTTGAATTGTTTTTGTAAAACCAGGGATAGATTTAATTTTAGAAGTAGAAGTGGAGAACAGAGTAATCTGGGCGCGCGTCAAAGTCCCGGACCCCTTTCCTCGGGACGGAGGGGTATGAAAGAAGAGGCGGGTCATAGCGACAGAGGTAATAAGGAATTACGTATTTTTTCCGGTCCCCGTCAGCAACGTCATAAAAACGTGGTTTAAGTGAGCCAATAAGATAATTTAAACCTTTCATTGCGTGTTGGAGGGAGAGGCTCTTTACTGGGCTATGAATCGGACTGAAGTAAATACTAACCGTTCTCCATTCCTACTTCTAAAATTAAATCTATCCCTGGTAAAACCAATTGGTCGAACACCAGACTCTATTTTACCCTCACCCACCCCGACTTTTCAAAAGTGTCTCCTGTCTGTTCACTTCCGACATTCTGCCACCACCGACCAATCAAATTTAACTTTTCTTTATTGATAATGGTAGAGTACAATAATGGTGATAAAAACAAATGAAAAAAAATATGTATAACAATTTTTATAATATAATTTTTAAGCCTTTAATGTTGATAATCTCACATCTTCACCGTTTCGAATGACGTCATCCCTATTATTAAAAAAAATTAATTAAATATTAAAATCTAATTTATATTATTAATTCGGCTATTTTACGTCACAAACTTTTTACAAACATTTAGAGAGTTGTCTGAACTGACGTAGGTCTTACAGCGTAAATTAATTTTTAAAAAAACTGGTCCATTAATAAATCTCTTTTGTCTAGTATGCCTATTTTATAAACTTTAAAAAATTAAATACCAACCCAGTCTGTCTTCTTTTTGCAGTCATTTTTTTGGTAACCACTAGAGGACTGAGTAGTTTCGGATCGAGTTCCTTAGACATTCCTGTGTGTTAAAAGAAAGGTTTATTTTCCATCCATTATATTTTCCCAACGTAAATATATCATGAGTTTGGAGTATTATAAGATACTTAAGGGATTTGTCGGACTAAATAACTTAAAATGTCAAAAGGCCACAATAAGAAATCCCGGTAAGTGCATAAGAATGAATATGTATAGACCATTTTCGGAAATCAATACGATGAAACCAACACGGGGCCCCAGAAGCAACGCCCAACGTCACTCGGGAGGCTAGCCAACTCGCACTGCCTCTAACGGTGTTTTTAACGAGAGAAGGAATACCCCAAGGCCTTGCCTCTGTGTGCTGGTTTCTCTGTATGTAATTTCCGAAAAGGTCCATTTAATTTCTAAAAATAGAAACTGCTTGCTTTTCACAAAGACTGTTTACGTTCCTATGGGAATTTACGTTGTATAATAACTCGCCTCAGCTTTCGCTACTTTGTTAAGTGGTGTTGACAACCAATAGATTTAAACAAAGAATAAGAAGATGGCCCAAGGGCTGGGCTCATAATAGTGGCCATGTGCTCAACACGCGTACTTTAAACTTGAGTCAATAGCCCCTCACTTTAACAGTTCCAAAATTATTAACCTCAATGTACTACTACGTACTACCTAAGCTTTAACAATGCTAAAATGATTACTAGTAATAGCAGGAGTTTATTCAACGAGGGGGGAGTATAAACTTCTAGTAATAGACATAGATGATAGAGAAAGTTTTGATGACCTTACCCTTGAAGTCTTACCCTTATCAGCTCAAAATTATTTAAACATAAAGAAAACGGAACATATTTAGTTTTTAATTGCCGCAAAGTGACACCTTGCGATTAATTATTTATAAAAAGAAACCATAAAGCTAATATATTCAAAAGAAAGAATCTAAGTAGACCTAACTTGCACTTCCGGGGTCACATATACTTGCTTTTGCTTTCAAAATGCTGCTCGATTTCTTTGAATGTTGTAATAGGGGAGCGGTATTAAAAGCGTGAAATTGTTAGTGTCGATGGGTGGGAGAATTTTTTAAGGGAGTAGCTCAAGAACCATGGGAAAATTGACGTCACTTCTGTCACGGGTTTCTAGTTCATGACCCTAAGCCTTAAAGAGCGCCTAATCTGCGTCTGACTTATGGAACGCAACTATAGGTAAAGAGCAGTAAACTCTCGACCTATGCAATTTTTGGCAGGATTTTAGGGCCTAAGGTATTTTTGTCGTTTTTATGCTTTTTAGTATTATACAATTTATAAAGGTCAGTTGAATATATATTAAAGTAACCCATGCCTTGTTCAGGACTGACAACACAGGTTTTAATTAGCTTTTTTTAATGCAAAGAGGTCCTTAGATCTTTTTGAGACGTATTAAGAACATTTAACCTAAAATTGGTAACTTACCAAAAGCGTAACTCAATGCAATGGCAATAACCCATGTTATAGCCGTTGTAATCGGTTGAATCCACATAACAGAGATTTTATATAATGGGAAAACATCGCTGTAAGAAATGAAACTTTATGATTAAACCAGTTTACTGACCCTCTAAGGCGAGGAACTTACTCATCGCTATCGTGAGTTTCTATTGGATTGGCCATTGAGATGTTCATTGGTGTATCGTTTTCCATGGCACTTTTCATTGATTCATTAGCATCGGGCATTACATCGTATGTAGAGTTGCTCGTAATGGTTTCATTAGATGGGTTGAAAGGGTTATTATAAAAAGGTATATTTGAGGCGGGGCAGCCTTTAGTCGAATGGGTCACACCCGTTGTTTTAATCGGATACATCAATGCGCCGATACTCATCCATAGCGAAAATGCCAGTGTTAACACAATGGCAATTTTGCAGGCCTAAAGAAACGCATTTGTAAAAAAGCGCATGGCACTCTTGGGAACAATTTAAGGCGTAGGGATCCTTGGTTTGTCCCGAAATTGTGATAGAAGCTTTTGAAAAGGGAGGCCACAGTTTCATCGGCCTGTTAGTGTTAACGCAACAATTTCCAACAAATGATCTAAGGTGGAGCCTTTAATAGAGTTTCTTCAAAAGACCCCTACGTCACTCATGGTATTTGCCCATATTGAAGAATGATATCAAAACTTGGCCTCCCATTGCCAAAGGTAGCCCCATTACATTTAATCCCAAGTTTATAAGATATGTTCCATAAGTATGACACAATCTATACTTCGTAATGCTGGAGACGTACTGAGAGCTATAGTTCGAGTGAGAACGACGCGAGAATTGACTACACTCGGTTTTCAGTCCATCTTCCTATTTAGTCTGTACTAAGCCTTTGACAGCATCTCACTAGGCGTCGCTTTACGAGAATCTATGACCTACGTCACTTCATGACATGCTCTTAGTAACCAGTGACAAACTTAAGGAACATATCTTATGAACTTGATTTAATCTAAGAGCTAAATATCTCTATTTAACGTTGGTAAATCATGAAATTATAAATGACTTTTTAAAACTCACATTGGCATTGGCCCTTGGAAAGAAAAACGCCAGGAACAAAATTCCCGTGAAAGGCCCAGCCAATGCACCAATAACGGCGAATAGAACCCTAATAATACCACCTAAATGTGGTATCGCCAAACTGAAAGCGATAGACAGAAGTCCGAAGATAGCGGCTGAAATAAATCCCTTTTTTTAAATCCACTTGTATGCAAACAAAAGCCTGAACAACAAAATTAAGAACTTACTAAGAACTTTGCACCAAATGAGATTTTTGCGATCGGAGTTGGTCCAGTTGGGACAATAAGGCTTAAGATAATCCTCCAAAGTACAGGCCGCGAATGCGTTAATTAACGAAGAAATTGTACTTAATGCTGCACTGATTAGACCGGCCATTGCTATTCCTAGCAAACCCGGTATGTGGCCCAGCATTATACCCGTAGCGTAAATGAGTAGCTACGTAGAAAGTACAATTTTAATGAAAGCTCAATTTTTTCGATTCGACTTTCTTTAAAGGGATAAGCTGGACTACAATATTTTGCTTTTAAATCAAAAGAGCTTATAAAATAATGAGTATATCAATTGGAACCATATTGCTATCTAGAATATTAAAGAAGATACGAGCAATTAAGTTTCCGTAATGGCGCTACGCGTTAGGCTTCTACCTTATTGGACGAATCCGTCAGGTGGTATTAAGCGTCCAATTGGGGTACGTGGTAAATAAAGCCTAACGTGTAGTGTCCATTACGCGCCATTACGGAAACTTTAGTGCTTGTATCTTCTTTAATATTGTAGATAGAAGCATGGTTCCAATTGATATGTTCATTAATTTATACGCTCTTTCGATTGAAAAAGAAAGAAGATTCTAACCCAAAGTAACTTTTTAAAGTTCAAAAGCAAAGTAAACTTCTTATTCGAAAGAATGCGTTAAATATTTATTATAATTTTCCCAATTTGTACGTTATTAAGATTATCCAATAGAAAATTAATGGTTTAAAATCTTACTTGATCTGGCATATAGACACCAGTTTCCAAAGGCCTTTGCAATGGGTCACAATTTGTGAACTTGGCGAATATGGCCACAGCCGCAAAAATGATGAGTACATTGAATATCAGCAATAAAACTGTACTTAACACTAAAGATCTGTGAAAAATATGTATATGACATTTTATTTAACAGTTAATTGTGATTTATGTCAAGTGATACCCAAATAACCAAAGATGCAAAGACTTATAGCTATTTTAGGCCAATAGATTCTATATTATAATATAGCTGTTTTCTGTTCCCGTCGCGTCGTCAACTGAAGTATGGACTCTAGTTGAAACTTTTGACCTTAAATACCTATTGATTCTTTGGAGTATCACTTTTAACTTTAGACAAATTATATTTAATTATATATTACATTTGGGCCTGACTGGTATTTCTGACCGAAATGAGTCTCTGCGCTCCGGCTTGAGAACTGACGGATCCATAAAGACACGAGACAATTCCCCACAAGATTATTGCCCACATAGAGTATCGTTTTGAGAAGTCTTCCACTATCCTAAATTAAAACACGGGATAATATAGTCTAAATGAACCCTTAATAGTTGGTTGGGGAGGACTATCTTCCAGAGGTGATTAAGAGTAAATTTGGTCTGAACATAACCCTAAAGTGCATAAGTATGGGACTGCCGTAATGGTCCTTAGATAGGTTTCGGTTAGGGGAGGAGTTAAGATTCCTGACATAATGCACGTGACCATATTGGCTGCCAAAACCGTGGTAACACTTAGGAGGGTGCGAAGTACCACTCATCTAAAGCTCTTTAGTAGATATAGGAATTTTCTATGTTAGACAACATTAAAGAGTCACCGGGACCTAACAGAGTCATAGATTACTTTGTGTTCTTCCTTCCTTGGTCGAGTCGTGTTATGGTTAGAAATCATATTTCTGTCACCAAGAGATACCCCTCTACAATAAAAAGGGCGCGAAACATTCCCCTAGTATGGTAGTGTAAATAATATCATGAATCTTAGCTCCTCCCCTAACGTTTTGGAGGCGTGCACGCATTAAAAAAAAACCAGCCCACTGGGTTATATCGTAAAAATAAATTATTTTGTTATTAAATTATTCAAAATTGAAGGTTTTAATTATTGATTTTATTAAATGAGTTTTTATGGTATGTAAACCAAATAAAATCCGCGAGCTATTTTTGGAGGGGGGGGGGCTAGGATTTTTCAGATTCGACCGAATATCTTTAGACCAATACTTATGATATGCTTATGTTCTAACTGAGTAGTAAGGCTCTAATTTCGAAATGGATGGTATTTAATTTCTCTGCAGGACTTTTCGTAATATTGAAAAGTAGACCTATTGTCAAAAGCTGTTATTATCTTTACGAAAGTACAAATATTAGCAAATCTTACGTGAAATGTTCATCCATTCGTCCTTCGAATGTAACTCTAAATATTTCAACTACACCTCCACCATCCACTACTCCTTGCACAGTGATCATTATCATTGATACAAATATCAGTAACGTTTGAAATACATCGGCCCATATAACCGCTTTTAGACCTCCCTAAATTATTGTGTAACACGTGAAATAATCAATTAGTTCCTAGTAAAAGGTTAGAAAGTGAAAATGCTAAATAATTTGACGACGCAGTTAACTTACAGCAATACAGTATAATGTGCAAATAAGTCCAGTGACGCTTGTGGTTATCCAATAAGGTAGGCCGCTTATTGTCGTAAATGATATGGCCGGTGCGTATAGAAATACTCCATTTAATATGAGCTAAATCCGAAAAAAACAAGAAATAAATATGTGTGTGTGTAAATGGTTTCGTTACATAAGTGCAGATTTTTATGATGCCGTATTTGCACGCACCCTTTTGAACCAGGGTGGCTACCGAAAGAGCACAAATATTAACTTGAAATCGGTGATCCGAATAGCAAATTGTCGTAGAATATTTTCGATTCCAAATCGCCCAAAGAACACGCCCCTTAATTTGTGACGAACTTTAAAAAAACCCCAGTATATTTTCCCATCAGTCCATTGTGAATGCGCGTGAGGGACTAATCACTGTGGGATTCTTGAATCAAGGAGAAAAAAGGTAAGATGGAGCGGTAATCCTTTAATTCGGTAGGCGATTGTTAAGTGCTGCCGCGTAGTGCCATTGTATTTGTATGAAAACTATAGCTCCCTTTTAAGACTCAGGGGCATCTCATCGTTTCGGTTCCCTACGACTCTACCGAAACGCTGAGGATGTTGGGACTCTTGGGAGGACTTCGTTGTTTTAGGTGTGGGTATTGAGTCTGAGGCAACGTTATAGGTATGGTCAGAAGTGAGATGAGACTAGAAGTGAAGGGCTGGGAGTTGTGGCGTGCTCCTGTAATCCAGCCCTTTGGAAGCTAGAATCGATGGATTGTATTCATTGATAGTAGATCCTGGCACTAGTGAACAAATTTGAGGATTTTATGCCGCTTCCCACGCGCCTACACTACTGAGAAAAAAATTGGTCGAGTTCCAAAAACATTTCCTATCCCCCTCCCCTCATCCTAAAGTGGCCGAACACGGACGTGGCTCCTTGAATCTAGTTCGGCCGTGTACCACCGCGAGCGTCTCACGTTTTGGAAGGAAAAATTCAGAAACCGCTACTAGAGGGCCAACCGTTCTTGTGTTATCAAGAATATTCACTTTTGCCGAGTGAAGAATTTGGTTAGCTCAGTACTTCTGGTCTCATCTCACTTCTGGTATGGTATTACCACTCCATCCTCTCTCTTTCAAGGCGGAATCGACATCTCTGCGATAAAATGTTGGTATTTACACAAGCTAACAACGCTCACCCTTCTACTGAAACTGTCCTCATCTTTGAGGTCACTCTTCAGGCTATTTCGGGCCGGGATATTTGTTAGCCATCTATCAAGAATTAGTTTCCGCGAAGTTTAAAGTGTCAACGAACTAGTTTAATTCCCTGAACTTTCCGGAAGTATACGTGTACTTCCTTTTACCCTTTCAAAGTGTAAGTTTATTGTATAAAGATTCGAACTATTCAACGGGTGTAGTGATTTACATAAAATCCTGGAATTTGATATTTATAGAGAGAGGAATATATTGGAACGCCATTAAAATTTTATTTTGTAAATTCAAATATTATTTTGTATAATAAGGTGACAGTTATTGCAATCTAGCACTTCTCTAGCATTCAACCAATCTTGAAAATGTGCATATCTTGTTAATATAATCCATTTCGAAGACGCTATTTGAATTATCCTTTTTTTTTTAAGAAATATGGCTTAATTAGAATGTATCAAAATTAATTTCTCTTTGAAAGCGTTAATCTTAGAAACTATACCAGTCTCTCGACATTTTTACTTAATTATGGATTTTTAAAAAATATGGCTTAACTTTAATGTTTTTCATTATGAAAGTTCGTTATTCTTAGATCAATGTTTTAAATTTCCATTTAAAATACATATTTATCGAGTCAAGTGTGATAATTTCGCTAATGCTGTTTTAAGAAAAAGTGATGATCGAGGGATATTTCAATCAGTGTAATCAGCGTACGTACACGGCTGTGCATTTGACTGTACTAAATTGACTACGAGTTATCATTAAAAGCCCTGCCTTTGTCAATGCTAAAATGATTACACGTAATTTGTAATCGGTGTACAGAGACTTTGACAGTGATTAGTCCCTCGGCAATGATTTGGCCGTTTTTACTGGGAAGTTTACAGTGAGTAGCAGCCCCTCGGTCAGCCCCCCCCCCATCTATAGGTCTATGTAGTAACGGAGCCTAAGTTCATAATCTTGATGTGGTCTGGGATTTTCGAAGTCAAAGGTTAATCCCAAACAATATCTATGGCAACATTCAATTAACACCCCTTTTTCGCACCACTTTTCGGAATGCAATTGTTTGGAACACAGTTTTTGTAACGCAAAACATTACCCGAAAATCAACTTTCAAATTGGTTAATAATAAATGCCATTGATTGTGAAATATAAAGACCACTTTGCGCCGAAAAATCTGTTTTGGACATGCGTCCTTTTGTTCATCAGGCGCTTCGAAATCCTCTTTCGCGAAATTACTTTCCAAACTCCTTAATTACAAATGTTCTGAATGGTAATGTAGTAGTAAAAACCCAAATCCATCAGTTGGTTTATTTAATTTTCTTTGTTCTCCTAAAGAGAGTTCGAGTGAGGTCATTTCAATCCATTTATTTTCAGTACTCCTTTAAAATGAAAAATTATACTTTATCTCTGTCGTGTTCCACTTTTTGAAAATATTTCTGAAAAATTGCCGAATTTTCTGGTTTGAAAAGAAAATAATTTTCCTTTCGAAATTTCCTGTATTCTATAGCTAAATATTACCCCCGGAAATCGCCGCTATGCACTCCTATTCTTTCAGTTTACTGTACATTCCGACCATGCATCACTTGTCATTGGTAATAGAACTTAGGTAAGCGCTGTATCTCCAATAGGATAATGTCAAGTTATATTTGCACTGAATGTGTAACAGTTACGAAGGAATCGATACTCTCAATATTGGGGTTGAAACTGTATAGCGAGATTCTCATAGAAATAAGTATTAGGGGGTTCACGAAAAGAGGGTCAAATTGATCTTCATGCCCTAACTTGTATAGCTTGATAGTGTTTCCAAAAAGAAAATTGCTTTCATTATAAGGAATATCAGGAATGCATAGAGTTAATGAGAATCATTGTGTTGACGTTTTCACTCAACGTATCTAGGCGGACTTTGTGGGAGGAGCTAGACTAATTATTATGTATGACGAATTTTAATTTATATCGCAGCACATTGCACTTTGTGTGCACGTGTAGGATCTCACGTTGCTGCCAACGAATGAAATCGCAGTTAAAAAACTATCAAAATTATGAGATGTGACGGACAGTAAATTCTGAAGCCTGGCACTCAAAACATGCATAGAAAATAACATGGGAGATATGAGGCCTAAATGATTCCTGGTAGCTGTATGTATACCTGGAAAAATAAGGGAGAACACGCAGGAATTCATTTATTTTATTGAAGCAGGAATGGAAAACCGGCATCAGTGGGCTTGATCTGCATTTACGGGATGGTGGGGTAATAAAAGTAGGTGTTTTTTTCTGGACATCTGAATTGAATCCCTTACAGTGTAATTAAATTATGCAGGGCATATTAATGAAGTTGCTGTCAGGGGCAGACAAGAAAATTTGGATATCCTGTTTAAGACTCCACTCTTGTCATGAACTATGACGCGCCCCAAATGAGACTCGGTAATCATTCTTTATATAAATAAATTAGCAAATAAGGAAACTAACGGCTTTCACTTGAAAAAAAAAAATGGGATGAGAAAATTTACATTTAACGTTTTCAACTCTGTAGCTCTAAACTTTCAGTCTATTATTTGTAAAACAAATAAATCTGCACACACAGGGTTCGTATGAAGTTTCCAACACCATTTTCCATAAAATTCTCAAATTTTCCACAGTACTTGTAATATATTTCCAGCTGTGTCGTTCTACATTTTATTACTCTTTCTAATCTAAAAAAAACTCTTCTTTTCGTCTGCGACATTTAATTTTTTTCCTTTCTACACGACTATTATTAAGATAAATTTCACAATACAAAATTCCGAATCGTGAACGTGTCAAAATTAACTGTCAAAGCCGTCGTTTTACCAGACACGTGACTTTACGGCTTGAAATATCAATGAAATCTCTTGGACTTGATATTTTTCGTGTATCCAGCTGGAACACACGCACTAACAAATTAACTAACAGAGTATCAGCGTATCTGCTTTGTGTATGTAGTAACCACACGCAGATATGTAAAATTACTGTAATTTTCTTTTTAAATTGAAATTAAGTTACGGACGGCATTTTCTTTTAGTAAAACGAATTCGGTTTAAGTTTATTGGTCGATGCTTAGGAATTTTACAAATAATAATAATTTTCCCTGACAAATTTTCCGCCTTTTCCTGCTCTTATGAACCCTGTACACAATATAAAAGTAGGGTTTCAGTTGAAAGAAAAAGAACTACCGTCGTTTTGAATTTTTTTCTTTATAGCCAAACGAGTCGTGAAACGCGTGGGATTTTCACAGTGAAATATAAAAGAAAAGGAAATTAGAATTTGTTTTTTTTCGCCAAAAAAAACTAGAAAATTGCTACTGAGAATTGGTCAAACATATTCTAGAAGTAAAACGTCTTAAGTACAATATTTTCATAATCGAATTAGAAGTGAAGTGCGAATCCATCGATTTATTAAGTTTGTCTAAATACTGGAGATGTGATGTTATCGTAATTTTAAACTGTAATTTACCGACAGAACTATATTTAGTTTAAAATTAAATTACCATTTTGTCGGTAATCTAAGGGGTGTCATGATCTTCAAAAAATAAACACAATCGATTTCAAAATATTGTAGATGTGAAATTATCCTAATTTTAACTAATTTACCAACAGAACTATATTTCGGGAAAGTTAAATTATCATTTTGTCGGTAATCTAAGGGGTGTAATCCGTGTCACGATTTTCAAAACGTAAACTTAATAAATTTTGCTGAAAAACACGTGTAATTCCTAATCTACCAAAAGGGAATAATAACTAGGCTAGGTTGGGGCAAGTTAGATTAAGCTTGCAATATACCGTCCAATGTTTCATACTACCGAATTTCCAATCGTGCTACCCGATGCGATTCGATAAAATAGGCAATGTATTTTAAAGTTTAACGGTGAGTGTACTCAACTTTTGTTTTAAATTTGTAATTTAGAGAGGTATTTGCTAAATTACCGACTCGCGTAAATCTACTATCGATCAAAACAAAAGGGGACCTTACTTTTCTTTCAAATGTTTGAGTTAAGTGATTGTTGCAGTAACATTGTGACTAATATTTCTTCAAACATTCACCTTAAATGGTAGGGGATTATAATATTATTCTGGAGAAGAGATGAATATCTTTAAAGTTTCTTACAATTTGTTTAAAATCGCGAATATAAAATAAGGCGAAAAGTATGAAATTCAAAATACACTATTTTGCTCTTTCAAAATTTGTTTATTTTAAAAACTAATCTCTCCTTATGTCAACAAAATTTCTCTAATACAATCTAAATTCCATTAAATTCTTGACATTATGCTGGCGTCATGAGGGGAGGGATTTCATTTTATTACCTTTTTAGCAAAATAGGCTTAAGTTTTGTGATATACTACCCAGAATGAATTCTAGTTTACCAAGAATATCAGATACTAGCTGCTACCCGCAGCGTCGCTCGCGTGTAATAAGAACTTCCATCAAAATGATATAAAGAATGGGTAGATTTTACTGATGACTAATATTTTTGTATCACCCAAGAAGCGAAGGCACTCGGTGTTGCCCGTCAGACCGTCGGGACATTTTTTATTACTTTTCACGCGGACATTATTCCATAAAGAAATGTTTTTAAATTTCTAGCCGCCATTTAAAAAGATGGCAACAAATCGAACCCAAAGACCATTCAGCCCGGCCCCGTATATAGGTTAAAGGAAACCAGTGTACTAAATATTTTTGAAATCGGTTGAAACGCGCGGACTTTGCCGCATAGATAAGGTTTTTTTCATTTCTGGGCGCCATTTATTAAGATGGCGGTGGATTGGACAAATCTTCCTTAGTACGCGCCTACCACTTACGAGTAACGTTCCTGCAAATTTTCAGCCTTCTGGGGCAAGCGGTTTGGGCTGGGCGTGGATTATCAGTCAGTCAGTCAGGACTTTGATTTATATAGATTTGTTTTTTAAAATAAATACTCCGGGCTATAATTTTTCTTTTTTAATCCAAAGAGCGTATAAAATAATGAATATATCAATTGGAATCATGTTTCTATCTACAATATTAAAGAAGATACAAGCAATTAAGTTTTCGTAAAGGCGCCGCGTAATGGACACTACGCGTTAGGCTTTCCCGTGAGTCCTAGAGAGAATCTCTATTGGACGAATCCGTCAGGTGGTACTAGGCGTCCAATAGGAGTACTTCCCAGTGCTTCGCGGGAAGGCTAACGCCTAGTCTCCGTTAAGGAAACTTAATTACTCGTATCTTCTTTAATATTGTAGATAGAAACATGGTTCCAATTAATAATATTCATTATTTTATACGATCTTTCGATTAAAAAAGAAAATTTTAACCCAGTGTATTGCGCCATCCAATTTCAAGATTATCTATTATATCCTAGACCTTCATCATTTTAAATTCACCAGTATTAACATCTACGTTTGATATTAATTTACTATATTCCCACAAGAACGTTATGAGTGGTTGAAAATACTATCTAGTATTAAGTTCCACTAGAAGTGAGATGAGACCAGAAGTACTGAGCTAACCAAATTCTTCATTCGGCGAAAGTGAATATTCTTGATAACGCACGAACGGTTGGCCCTCTGGTAGCGGTTTCTGAATTTTCCCTCCAAAGCGTGAGACGCTCGTGGTGGTAGACGGCCGAACTAGATTCCAGCACCCGCGTGCGTGTTCCGCGGCTTTAGGTTGAGGGGAAGGGGAAGGGGGTAGGAAATGTTTTTTGGAACTCGACCAATTTTTTCCTCTCTAGTTTTAGCGCGTGGGAAGCGGCATAAAATCCTCAAATTTGTTCACTAGTGCCAGGATCTACTATCAATGCTAGAGCCCTTCACTTCTAGTCTCATCTCACTTCTGGTTCCACTAAGATAAACCTAAGCCTTGGTCATTATTAAAATCGTAAATTTCTCATTATTAATTTCTAAATGGAAAGATAATAATAATGAAGACTTCTAAATTACCAAGGGATTTTGTATTCAAGGAAGAATTTAGTGAACACGTGTTATTGCCACGAAGCAAAATATTTCAATTTCTCTTCTGTTGTATAAACGCGGGATATCCATCTTGGGAAATGGATTTTGCACGCCTGAGTTACCAGTCAAAAGAGTTCAAGATTTCAGGTTCAGATTTTGGAAAAATTCACATCAATAGGAACAGATGCTGTTTTATAAACGGGGGCTGTAGCTGTTATGTTATTTGGTCTACAACTATTAGATTTCAGAGCACTTAACCTATTAGTAGCATATCGAGATAGTATAGCTTAGAGAAACGTTTTCGGTAACTTTTATTGGGATATTATTTATTTATCTCCTTAATCAAACACGGTCAAAGCTAAATGATAGATAACAAGTTGGGAAACCAATATAAACCTCTCCCAGTCGAGACGAGGGCTATCAATCCATTTTAAAGGTTTTTCTTAAATAATTAAATAAATATAATTGATTTTAATTATTATAATCGACAGTAGTTTACCTTAATTCTAGTTAAGTCGTTTTAAGAAACGTTATTTCTAAAATCATTTTAAGTTATTGTTGACGTTTGAGCTCTAGCATACGCCTACGACGGTTTAGATTTGTGTTCAGTTAAATAGTGTTATCCCAATTTTATTCAATTTCACTCACTTTTTAGTTTTAATAATCATAGAATACTTACGTTAATGAAGAGGAAAACCAAGGAAAACATCATCCTTAACGAAGCATCGAATCTCAGCTCTATGTACTGAAAATATACATTAACAAATATAGTATTAGTCTTTAATTTTAAAGGAGTGTGATTGTCCTAATATTGAGGTTCTTAATTGAGCTAAGATACTAAAACCGATCTCATCATAAGTTCATAAGATATGTTCCATAAGTTTGTCATTGATTACAAGCTGGAGCTTGTCATGAAGTGAGGTAGGTCAGAGTTTCTCGTAAATCGACGCCTGGTGAGGGGCTAGCTGTCAAAGGCTTAGTACAGACTGAATAGGAAGATGGAAGTCATGCAATATTAACCACCGAGTGTAGTCAATTCTCGCTTGTCGTTCTCGTTCTCGAACTAGCTTGAGATGCAAGTCTCCAGCATTACGAAGTATGGGTAGCGTCATGCTTATGCAACACATCTTATTAACTTATGCTGATATACCCAATAAGATACTTTTCTAGTCATACTTTACCTCATAAATACTGGTGATCTTTATATTATGCAAAACCGGTACAATCCACTTGGCCACGAGAAACTGTCCAATCACAAACCCGAAAGTCATTAGCAAAAATTGTATCCCGTTTATAAATATTTCACCCGTATTGCCGGTCATGGAATTTGCCGATAACATTGTTGCCGTAATTGAAAACGCCACTGGGATCACGGACATCTTTCGACCTCCCAACAAATATTCATCAACTGCATTTTCTTCAGCGCCATAAATGAATTCACTGTCTGGTTTTGGCTTCTTACGCGTGAAGAACGGTATGAAAACGCACACAAGTAGCGATCCTAAAATTACGGCGTAATCAACATATCCAAAACCAATCGGTTGACCCATGGTGGACGTTTATACTTATCGAATTTTGTATTAGTTTTGAATAGACTTTAGTTGTAGTTAAACCTGGTAATGGTTGATAGTTAATTAAAGTTAGCACAGCTGAGCCAGACACGTAACCTTAAACGATTTTACACCTATTTTAAGATTGGGTTTTGTATCCGAATTAACTCTTTCAGGTTTAATATATTGAAGTTAGCATATATATATTCAGCTGAGAACACAAGATATTTTCTTTTCTTTTTTGTTCACGGTCTGTATTGTAGCTACAACACACACGTAAAGTTATAAAGTGTTCTTGAGTTTGGTTATGAAAAGTTAAGAGTGTGTTATATTTTACGTCTGTATTTTAAAACTAAGTGTTTAACTGATTAGAAACAGAAAGGAGAACGTTGATACGCAAGGGTTTTAGATAATAGGTGTTTATACAATTATGTTTGGCAGAGACTAGTTAAAGATGGTTCAGGAATCCATACCGCTTCGTGCTATGATTGAGCTCTAAAATGTGACTTCTGTTCACATTTTTCTGGGCTGAGTAAGGAATCATTGTGTAGGCATTTTCTTAACGTATCTGTGGAAAGAGCTAGACTAATCATTATGTATGTCGAATGTTACCTCGCAAATAATCTATCTCTCTGCGCGTTGCACCTTGGACAGTTAGAAAGACGTCAGTATTATGAGGAGTGACGGAATTTACTCAAGTTTGGTCCAAAAAAACCCTCACAGAAATTAACGTTGGAGATTCCTATCAGCTTTATGTGTTGCTGCCTGAGCGTGAGGATTGAATGTTGCATATCAAGATTCTAATGTCTTTCTTACTGTTGACTTCTCAATTAAAGATCAGATATAAGAGAAATAATGGGAGACATTCATTGCTGCATGTGGCCTACCAACAATAATCCTACATTTAACTTTGAAGGAAGGAGAGTTTGATTCTAGGGTAGCATATTTGGTGTTAACAGTGGCGTCGCTAGGCCTTTTTTTGGGGGCCATAGCCCCCCCAAATTCCAAACTTAGCCCCCCCCCCCAAAAAATAATCCGTAAACCCTACCAAAAAATTGCCGTTATCAACCTAAAATTCTGTAGCAATATATAAAAAATTTTCAATATCAAACAGTAAAAGTTTGAAGAAAAAAACAATAGGATACAAGTAAAATGTTTCATGTTCTTTCGAAGGGAGTCCCAATAGTGTGGACTAAAAGCTAACAAAACTAAAAATAAACTTAAAACGAGTGAAAATCCTTCATAATCGGTTCCGTAGTCTTTATCAATAAAAGGTTGTATATCTTCAAAATACGTATAATTTCACTTTAACACAAATTTACGGATAGTTTTAAAGGTCTACACATTTTCCAACGAACCCATTATGCAATTTATAACTTTCAAATAGTTTTCCCAGATTTAGCCCCCCCAAATTTCAAACCCTAGCGACGCTACTGGGTGTTAAAGCCATCTGTATCTGTTTTAAAAACCCAGCATGCTTTTTGCGGTAGGCATCAGTGAGTGTAGCCATCTCTCGGTGGAAATCACCTATAAATATTAGTTCTTGTTGCTATAACCAGATGGCACTCAAAAGGTAATTTATATCCAAAAAAACTGGGAAATAAGAATATTTCTAAACTAGTCCTTGGGACCAGTGAAACAGTGTCCAAAATTAGAAACTGGTCTCCAGAATGGTCCCCCTTAATTTTAATGCACTTCTTGAATTTAAAGATAAGTCCAAGCAATTAATAAACTGGTTTTGAACCAAAGGAAGTGCTCTATTTCCCAGACTGAAGAAAGGGCCTCTATGGATATTTCTACTCGAGCATCAATCTTTCTTCTTTCAAGAGTGAACTAGCTCCTCCGGGAAAAGCTTTCGGCTTTAGTTCATTGCTTATTAGTCTTTGGTTACTTTTAACTCAATCATCTCCTTCATGCCTTTCACTCAATTGCTTGAAGATTTATAAACGTACACAGTTGTTATCAGTCTAAAGATAGCGTCGACAGATGAATGGAGTTCTACTTTCAACGACGTGTTTTTAAGGCCACATCGAGTTAGATAATTATCAATCTAAAGATATCGTGGAAACACTTGTGATTCTCGTACAAAAAGAGGGTGTATAATTTCAGTTCACTCTTGATGCGTTGTTATAGTGAAAATACTGCACTGTATGAAATTTGCTACGCTGTGCGCTTTACACTTGCCAACGTTCTTAGATTGTTATTTGGCCTCGAAAAGGATTTAATGTGTATTTTATTTTATCTCTGCAAAAAGTTAGAGATGGCGTCCAATTTCTGCTTATTGTTTGTATATATTGCGTAATTTAATCAGGAACTGATATATATATATATTTCTTTTTGTGGAATAAAGATGCCTTATCTGTAATAAAAGGAATAAATACAGCTAATTGGAATCATTGTGGCCCAAATATCTCCCATGTTAGTTTCTATGCGTGTTTCGAGGGCCGGGTTTAAGAACTTACTATAGAGTAATGGCAGTACTACGTATGCAAACGTCATACCCTTCTATCTCTTAGCTCAGTGTCATCCCCCTACTGGGCGCGTACAGTATCCCCTCTTACAAGAGCGCGCCCAGATGGAGGGATACACAGTCTACGCCCCTCTCTACCGCCACTAGTCTATCCGTCACTATAGACTATCCACGACATTTCATATTTTAACCAATACTTTTTCTTATAAATAAATAAATAGTTGATTAACATGCACTAATTTGCCAGTAATGGATAGATAATGCCGTTAGCGCTGTCTGTCTGAAATACAATATGTGGTCTGTAACCATCCCTGTTAATGAAGGTACAGAAAGAAGGGCTTTTTATACCTCAGGGTGTAATAGTCTCAAAGTTAAGATGAAAGTAAAAATAAAGAACTTCAAATTTTATTGCCCGCAGTTTTCTTCTCCATTATCTTGAAATTCTAAGTGCTCTCTTTTTAAGGAAATTGATTATATTTTTGGTAAGAATTTTAAAACGGATGATGGAAATTCGAGAAAAAGATGCTTTTATACATGGAACAAGATAGTTGTTACGACCCAAAGCCATGGAGCAAACCAGGAGAGCCGACTCAACGCTAATGCTTTGGCCTATATTGACAACTAGCTGTTACCTGCGGCGTCGCTCGCGTGTAATAAGAACTTCCATCAAAAGGATATAAAGAATGGGTAGATTTTACTGATGACTAATATTTTTGTAGCACCCGTGGAGCGAAGGCACTCGGCGTTGCCCGTCAGCCCGTCGGGATAATTTTCATTATTTTTCATGCGGACATTATTCCATAAAGAAGGTTTTTTTTAGTTTTTGGCTGCCATTTAAAAAGATGGCAACAAATCGAACCCAAAAGACCATTCAGCCCATCTATAGGTTAAAGGAAACCAGTGTACTAAATATTTGTGAAATCGGTTGAACCGCGCGGACTTTGTTGCTTAGAGAAGATTTTTTACATTTCCGGGCGCCATTTTTTAAGATGGCGGTGGATTGAGAAAACCTTTCTCAGTACGCGCCTACTACTTATGAGTAACGTTCCTGCAAATTTTCAGCCTTCTCGGGCAAGCGGTTTGGGCTGGGCGTTGATTATCAGTCAGTCTGTAAGTCAGTCAGGACTTGGATTTATATAGATATAGATTTTTGAATCGCGACCGTTTGACCCTTTTTTTCGTCCCCCGAATATCTAATTATATTCCGTCAGAAAACTAGAGGTCACTGGAAGCACTAGCTTCTCTAACGATTCTGCCATGTCTCTACAGTATGGTAACGAAAACTGCTAGGGTCGACTCTATTGTTTTGCTCCATGCTAAAGCGTTATTCTTCCATTTCCGGTTATAATATCTCAACAGAGCCAAAAGGTAAAGCCTATTAATCAGAGACAACCGGAAGCGAAAGCGGAATGTAAAATCCTTAACATCCGGACAATACTCTCGTACGAAGGCAGTACTGTCTTCATTTCCAGTATTGCTTGGTTTCTCTGATGGGACGGCTACACGGGGTGTTCCCAAAAAAGGCTGGTATGACCGAAGAACAATAGATTCTATGTGCGATGAAATATCGACCTAAGGGCCGAGTTGTGCAAGTTATGACCGTTTACAGATGACCTTTTAAATTTAAGTAAGAAACTGAAAGACAATGTTAATTTAATTAATAGGTCATCCGTGAAATACCACAATCATAACTCTCTTAGGGCAACATATCACAGAACGTTTTCAACCCAAATCGTCCATAGAACTCACCGTAATTCGGTTCTACCACCCTTAAGAACGATTTCAATATTTTCCTCTGATGTTAGCTCAATACTATCAATTAATTTGATAATAAAAAAGTATTGGCTTTCTATATCGTTTTGATGAAAGTTTAGTTTTATCTAATATTAAATTGAATTTCTATGTTGTTTTTTGTATTTTTATCAAGAAAATTATAGATACGATTGCACCCTCGAACGAGGTAGAAAGTAGGCCTTAAGTTAAATTTTAACCCAAGTATTGTACTCTCTTCCCTTTTCTCTTGCTAAAGCCCGGAAAAGCCCTATAAAATCCTATGGCCTCGGCTTTTTTTTTTTAAATAAAACCCGGGGTTGTTTGAACCATGATACATTCTTGCTAGAAACCTTGCATGAAACCTTTCCTCAGGTTAAGGATTGAAAAGGAATTTTAAATTTGATGGAAACGTAAGGATATTAAGTCGCAAAATTTCTTTCGATCAAAGAAAAAATATTTGCAAAAATTTAAAAATAAAATATTTTCTTTTTTTATGAAGCACTTTAAATTTCAACGCCTTCAGCCTTTTTTTCCTGCTTGTAAAAGCACCCTAAAAATGCTCTAATTTAGTGAGAATATTAAACTAGGTATATTTGTGCATTCACTTCATTATAATAGAAATTTTTAACGTCGACGTTTTGTCAAAGTTCCTTGAGGCCAGAAGAGGTACAGGCAAACGTTTGGAAATATATAGACCTAATAACTCTTTGTATCGGAACATACTAGGGGATTGACCCATAGCTGTCTCTGCGCTCTTTCTGAACCCAAATTGCTTACAGCGCAGGCGCCATAATGCGAGATGGAAGGCAATGTTGTAGCCCTGTGTCTTTCCAAGTTACATCGATGAGGCTTATAGTATATAATGTGTGGTATTGTTAAAATGACGCTATTTCTTCGCCCAATGAAACTTTCGCAAACTGATTCCTTTTCATTCAGTACGGATGACAATATTTGGATAGCTGCACTATCAAGGACAGGGTCTTGCTTTAGAGAAACACGGACACACGCTATTTTAAGTAACACGTCTTAGTAAGTGTGCCACATATAATGCTCTAGCTTGTTAATGTTAATGTTGAAAGGAATGACGCTTCGCCACGTGAAGCACCGTGGTTAGACTGCGTAGAGTCCTGTCGCCTCAATGAAACGGAGAATCCTATTGGCCGAGACAGTAGAGAACTGGTGAGGTTCCACAGAATTCATGTCGAAATACTCAAACCTCAGGGCCGAGAGGTACTCTCAGCTGCAGAGGATATGGGAGGAGGTTTACTAGCTTACTATTTATATCTATTCAAGTCAGAGTCCTGACTGTCTGAAAATCAACGTCCAACCAAGGCTGAAATTTAGTAGGGACCTTACTCCTTTGTAACTAGTTACTAGTTGTAACAATAAATGAGAACTTGCAGACTTATTCTTGGTCAAGTTACTTATAAATCGGTAGTCCCAAGGTCTAAGGTTTCAATTATACCTACACTATACTCGTTCTGCGAAGTACTCATTCCATCTCCTAGGAGTTTGTTTAGCCTGTGTCCAATTGTTCGATATTGGCATTTGATACTGATCAACTAATGCATTGGTTTCAGGCTAGGAGGATTAATACCATTTACACCAGGAGGCCTGGCTACTTGGCAAACTAGGCGCAGCATCAAGTAGCTTCGCCTCCTGGTGTAAATGGTGTCAATCATACTAGTCTGAAAACTATATATATAGCATAAGTTTATAAGATATGCTCCGTAAGTATGACGCTACCTATACTTCGTAGTGCTAGAGCTTTACTGAGAGCTAGTTCGAGAACGACAAGCGAGAATCGACTACACTCGGTGGTCAATCTAGTCCTATTTAGTCTGTACTAAGCCTTTGACAGCGTTGCTTGACGAAAATCTATGATGTTCCACCAAACTCTCAGTAGCCAGTAAGAAACTTATGGAACATATCTTGTGATGTAGCAGTTAGAGAGCGTAAATATCGATATTATTCGATGACATAAAATGCATTCATCTTGAACAAAATAGTACCAGAAAAGAAGCAAAAATATCACCAGAATCTAACGCCCCAAATGCTTCAAAGCCGATTTATTTCGCAAGAGAAATATTACCCATTATGTGTGCTGTAACCTTGGAGGGCGCTAATTACGTACAAAGACAAATAGTCTTACAATAGCAGACGACTTTTTTGTTCAAGTCTTCATGCTATATTTCATTAAAATATGAAAATAAGTTCAGTAATCGTATTACGTAAAACACGAAACGTAATACTATCATTTTAATAATTAACCAATGAGGGATGGCGAAATATTAAGATGATTCGGAAGAGACTCATATTTTCTCATTCTCTACGAATGTAATTAATTTCTCTTTACGATAAGTTTAATTAGTTCTAATCCAGCTGTTTACTTTTAGAGCATTCATTTATTAGATATATTGTATCTTAAAGGGAAAGTTATTTTGAGTTGAGAAAATTCTTTTTTGGTATATCCAGGGATAGATTTAATTTTAGAAGTAGGAATGGAGAACGGTTAGTATTTACTTCAGTTCGACTCATAGCCCAGTATAGAGCCCCTCCCTCCAATTAACACGTAACGAAAATTTTAAATTATATTATTGGCTCACTTAAACTACGTTTTGATGGCGTTGCTGACGGGGACGGCGGAAAATACGTCATCCTTTTTTACCTCTGTCGCTATGACCCGCCTTTTCTTTCATACCCCTTCCGTCTCGTGGAAGGGGTCCGGGACTTTGACGCACGCCCACATTACTCTATTATCCATTATCCATTCCTACTTCTAAAATTAAATCTATACCTGGTATATCTAAGTACGTTTTATAAGGTAGAATTTTTAAATTGTTGAAAAATTATTATGATTTGAATACGTACGTTTAATATTTTACGACTGGACCTTCAACATAATTTTGGGCAATAAGTCACCAACAGTCTGGCTGGTAGAGTAAATGTAAGAGCTACTTGCATATTTAGGTAAAAGATTAATTGGAAAACGCAACGTTTCTACTGTAAAACACTAAGCCTAACTTGTTTAGGGTGGCACCAGGAGCAGATGACAAAGGAGTCTCGGACGCTAGCTTCCACAATATAGAGGGCAATGGGACCCGCGTACGTCACAGCTGTAGCGGTATCGTTTGCCATAGAGGCGCTATCAGACATTATAGCAGACGATGCTTTTGGTGGATTATATCTGGCACCAAAGTCTGCTGGGAATTTTTTTTTTGTAATAACGGACTAACGGTGGCTACTGAGGTTCGTCTTACCCGATCGCGACATTAATATACACAATATAATTACTTTATTCAAACAGCTGTAATCGTTGGTATTAAGATAAAAGATAAGACTACATTTTGTGACCAAAAAGGTAGGAATTAATTGACTGCTACAAGAGGTTGGAAACGAAATCACTGTCTCTTACTTTTTGGGTTGTAAAAGATCGTGAGTGATTTCTTTTCCCAACCTCTTGTAGCTATTTCTAGAAGAAATTTAGAAAAATTTGGCACTGAAACACATTTTAGTTTTTTAATAGTGTACATACGTTACTCACTGGGCTTTTCATTATCAATTTTAGTCTAAAAAAAAGATTAAAAAGTCGTTGAAATCCATTTTTTAACTCTAATACTCGTTAAGCCTAGGCTAATTATAAGCAGACGATACGTATTTTTAAAGAGAGGCTCCAGACGCGATTTCCCAGATCTCCTTTCGAGACTTTGCAGCCACGCTATTGGTTGGAAAATAAAGCTCAAATTTCCTACGAGAGGTGGCACTGGCGTAATGATTTTGGTTAATAACCGTGACGTTCGCGGATCCCATTGCCCTCTACATTATGGAAGCTAGCGTCCGAGACTCCTTTGTCATCTGCTCCTGGTGGCACTTATGGCGAGATGTTACAGAAATTACATTTTCGACTCGAAATCGCTCGTAGAACCAGGGAGTAAGGAACGTTAGAGGGAGTTTTGATCTAATGCTAAAAAAACCGTCATACAGTGGCAAATGGTAAAGAAAGTGGGGGGTAGGAATTTTTATCTCCGTTCCTCAATTTTTGCTAACGCGCAGGCGCGAGTGACGTCGTTTACTACCGCCAGCAGAGAGAATTTAAAAATTCTCTCTGCAGCCAGCGCCAGCTTCCGCTTCCATCGACTGCTGCCCCACTCACTCTGTTCGACTCGCCGTCGAGATAACCGGGAAGCCCGGAAGGCGAATTTGCGGTATCGTTCGGTAGGCGTTATAAAATATTCAACGTTTTAAAGCTCAAGTTTCGAAATTTTTTGAGACATTTACCAAGTCTTCAACTAAATATTATAACATTTTCTTTAAATTTCAACATAAATATAGCTCTGAGAATAAAATTAGACACGAAAACTACACTAAGCCTTGGTTAGATATCATCGGCTGAGGCCGAGCGGCGCATCTCGAGCCGCCGGCGGCCGGGCTTGCCGTAACGGCGAGAACAGAAAAATACCTCGTTAAAAAACAGATGCACGACGGTTTTTAAATTTGACGCATGCACGCGGACACCGCGTTGAGTCCCCGAGTCAGCGCCAGAGAGAGAGACGATTTTAGCCACGAATCTAACGAACGCGCCTATTCACTTTAATACTCCCTCTAACGTTCCTTACTCCCTGGTAGAACCCAGTGTAAACCATTCTACCACCCGTTTGGTAACAACCTATTATATACCTGTATATACAAACGAATGAGAATTCTATTATCACGTGCTAAGCCTTTGTAATATTCTCAGCACCTCTGTATTTTGGCACGCACCGAGTACCGAACTCGGGTGTATAATCCATAACTTTCCAAAATTCCAACAAAATGTTACTTTTTATAGACTTAAGTCACGTAAAATTTTAAGTAGGGATGAACAAAACGAAACTCATTTTACCTTCGAAGTATACTAATATATTTTAAGTACATTTGTATCGTTGGGAGATACTAAAATTTGCCATCGTAAGGGACAAAATTCTGAAGCGAGTTTGATATAATCACCCTACTTTTAACCAGAGATAGATTTAATTTTAGAAGTAGGAATGGAGAACGGTTAGTATTTACTTCAGTCCGACTCATAGCCAAGTATAGAGCAACTCCCTCCAACACCTAACGAAAATTTTAAATTATCTTATTGGCTCACTTAAACTACGTTTTGATGACGTTGCTGACGGGGACGGTGAAAAATACGTATTTCCCTTTTACCTCTTTCGCTATGATCCGCCTCTTCTTTCATACCCTTCCACGGGTCCAGGACTTTGACGTGCGCCCAGATTACTCTGTTCTCCATTCCTGCTTCTAAAATTAAATCTATCTCCGGTTTATCAGATACATTAGCTTTCGCTTCATGACTAACGTTTTGATAATTCAAGATTATCAGTTCTCGTGTCCGCGGCGCTTATTATGATTGAGTGCTCAAATTATTTATTAAATATTTCACGAGTAAGGTGACTTTATTAATCGCCTAAAATATTAGAAGGTGATTGGCAAAACTTATACTGCCCATAAAAATACTTCCAAATGAATTTAAGTATCACTTTAACGCGTGTTTGTATGGCGGCGCTATGATGATATAACGTACCGATTGATTCAGTAAGTACACACTTCAGCATACCGTGGAGGAGAGAGGTAAGCAGTGGCAATGATGATCTACGGCAATGAAACTCTTGCAGTGTACCTTTCGCACGCTCCTACCCTTTAATAGGCAATTGTTAAAAGCTGCCGCATAGCGCCATTGTATTTGTATGAGAACTAGCTTAATTTTTAAAAAACAGTGGGCATATTAGACGTTTAAGTACCGTACGACCCTACCGAAACGCTGAGGATGCTGGGAGGACTTCATTGTCGTTACGTAGGTGGGGGTACAGACTGCTTCATCCCTCTCTCCTTCAAAAGCATACTATTTTCGTAGTAAACTACTTTAATGTAATTCACTGTACATCTCATGATGCAAAATAATAAAGTCATTTGATTCAGATATCTCTGGATTATTAAAAAGTATTTGGTTATTTTTCCATACATTGAAATCGAAATAAATTAGATGCTAATTCGATTTGTATATTCATGTTTGTATGTCATAAAGTTAGGTTCTCCATTTCCGAAAGATTCAAGAAACCTAATGGAATTTTCAAATTATGTAGCATTTTAAAGTATTATCTCTAAATCTTTAAAGTGCCAACACTCGTTTGAAAGTTTAAATTGTGTTCCAAATCTCTTTACGAACTAATAAACAATAAATGTAGCTTATTTCGAAAGGTTTATGTACACTATAAAACCACCTAACCATGGACAGCCAACTGAATAGGGACCTAGGTTTGCTTAGAGTAACGCCCACCAGTCACCACTGGCGCTGTGGCGGACTGGCGGCGGGTGTCTCAAGTTTATTACCAAAATAGTAAATTGAGGTCGATTGACGCCTGAGGGCGCGTTCTACGCATTGCCATTTGTTAACGAGGGTTTAACACGGCTTTGCCTGTCCATGGTGGTCTGAGGTACACTGTATATCGTGAGGTTCACTTCAGCTTAGGACATGAGAGACATCTAGTTATCATTCTGGAAAGTAAACATCACGACTCGATCATACCCTTACGATATAATTTAATTGAGCTGACAAACTGACTTGCATCTAGGAAGATCATATTGAATTTAGATATAAATTTAATCTAGACATTCCAGGTTAGCTTTTAAGTCTATTTACATTTAATCAATGTTAGAATTTTGGAAGGTCTCTCAAATTGGGACGACTTTCAGTCAATTTCGAAAATTCAATTTACCGTAGACTCGGTGTAGACTTACAAGTAGTTTTCAAACATTCAAATCATTTCATTACAAATATGTCTGTTTTAAGGTTTAATCTTAATGTTAAGTTTCGCTAGAGAATTGCTATTTAGAGTTTCCGGAAATCAATATATATTGTTTTCTCACGTACTAGTTGCAAAGCAGTACACAGATTTTGAATTCGGTGAGATAATTTCCATTATACCCAACTTACCCAAGATGAAATGTTAAAATGTTCTGAAGTACCAAACCAAACCACCCTTATGGATCAAAGCTGGTGGATTGGTACCTTTGAAGCCCTAGCTAGCATCTTTGGATCCACAGTACTGCAGTCTCCATTTTGAAAAGTCTCTATTCCAAAAACTAAGTGCATTAAAGCTGTACTGAGCTAACCAAATTCTTTACTTGGCGAAAGTGAATATTTTTGATAACACACCAACGGTTGGCCCTCTGGTAGCGGTTTCTAAATTTTCCCACCAAAACGTGAGACGCTCGTGGCGGTAGACGGCCGAACTAGATTCAAGCACCCGCGTCCGTGTTCCGCGGCTATAGGTTGAGGGGCAGGGGAAATATTTTGGAACTCGACCAATAGTTTTCTCTCTAGTGTAGGTGCGATGGAAGAGGCATATAATCCTCAAATTTGTTCACCAGTGCCAGGGTCTACTACCAATGCTAGAGCTCTTTACTTCTAGTCTCATCTTAGTTCTGATTAAAGTTAAATAGAGGTTCTTTTCGGTTAGTAAAGTTTTAAAAATGCGCTTAAAAATCATTGAATTTGAAGCTCTTGGTATTAGCTGAAAAATATGTACATCCTTAGCTAAGTTATTTATTTTCCCATCCTCTATTAATTTGTTTATATTAAATTACTTTACTGAATGTAGGCTTGAAAAGGGAAGCCGTCTACCCCTCCATCAAAAGCTCAGTGATCAGGTTTCTGACGATGATGAAATGAAAACAGAAACATCGTTACTTATTTAAGCTTAAAGTTCGGGGAAAATTCAAGGAAAATAAGGTTAATCCAACAAAATTTTGGGAGGAAATATGCAAATATTTCTAGTGGCAACCTGTCAAAACCGCTTTTAACCTCCTCAAGCTTATATTGAATATTTCTTCTCGAATATGACCACCATATGTCAAGCAAGCTTCGGGCGAGAATAGTATCGTATCGCTTTAATTAACGTCAACTTGACTCCTCTGTTGTATGACTACATTGCGAAGTTTAATCTTAGAGGAGGCAACTGACTGGAGTAGTTTGGTTTAAAAATCCCAGCATGCTTTTCGATATTTTGCTTCAGTCAGTGCAGCCATCTCTCAGCGGAAATATTTTAGTAGCCAAGGCACGTGTAAATTGAAGTTCTATAACCAGGTGGCACCTAAAACGTATGTTCAACCAAAACCCGTGGTGGTACTAAGGGTCAAATTTTGTGTGTTAGGCTAGCGCTTTATGGCCCATTCAGACTTGAGTGAAATCCTACGTTTCAGTCGGTCTCCTAGTGACCCCCTAGTGTCCGAAATAATAAACTGGTCTCCGGACCGGTCCCCCCTTCGTTCACCTATAGATTTGCAATTAATAAACTGCAAATATCGTCTCCTAACGCATAGCTCACTCGATCATGCGTCTGAAAGGCATAATCGAGTGAGCCCGGTCCCCCCTTCGTTCACCTATGGATTTGCAATTAATAAACTGCAAATATCGTCTCCTAACGCATAGCTCACTCGATCATGCGTCTGAAAGGCATAATCGAGTGAGCTATGGTTAAAGAAAGAAAAGGAGCTAACGAGGTGGCGCAATCTCCACACTGCCCGACGAAACTGAAAACTAGTTTTCAAACTGAAACCCGCGAATACTTTAATTAGTCGTTGAGACGTGTCTAATTAAGGGAGCAGAACGACTTCTCCGACATGAACGTAAGATTTTAGTCGGACCTATTCTTTGTAGGCCGTAAGAGTATGATTGCTACTCCAGTATCAAATTTGCTTCTTCCAATTTGAGTCAAACTTCATGCATGAATTTGAAATTTAGCATCACGTATTGCACGCCAGGATCCTCTTTTATCGCTAGACGACACTAGTATCTGACCAGTTAAGCCGATACACTCACACACCCATAGAAGCAAGCGAACATTCCAACCACGTCGCATTCCTCTCTCTCTCTCTCTCTCTCTTTCTCTTCCTGCTCTTGCTCTTCTTCTATCGCATCTCTTGTATGGTGGATGTAACTAAAAAGGTCCGGGATAAAACGTGCCTTGCATCTAAAGGATTTAATCTTTTTCCATTTGCGATGGGAAAAGGGTTGTGCTTTTTCTCTCGGTATTCGAAATGAATGTCTTATGAGGATTTTTTAACGAACATTCTGGGACTTTCTTACGAGGTGTTCGACCTTTGGAACTTCGCCCGCGTTTTTGTAACACGTGTTTCATTCGAAGAATTCGTTGTTAAATTGGAATTGAAATATATCACGTTGCGACATTGTTCGTCTGGAAATTTCTCGGTGTTACACTTCAATCAGATTCTCATTGTCTGGTGCAGTTATCATTTTAAGGTTTCACAGCCTATGGGGGACTTTATCAACTATCTAGGATTTAACTTAGCCTGATGTTTTATAAAATAACCTTGGTAGTAACAGAGAAATACAACAATTGTGTTTGCGAAGATTCGCTGGTGGTTTTGTTTTAATACTGACCATTAACGCTGGCCTGAGGTTTTTAAGAAGCACAAAGAGTTGTTAAGGTGAGACTAAAAACGTTTAATTAAAATAATTCAATTTAATTTAATTTGAAAAACCAATTTTAATATTTCTGTACTTTGGGGAAAGAATGAGGGAGGTTATAAAATATAGTGAAGAAAATATGTGGGCTTTTCTGTTTAGTAATTTAGATCTAGGGATTATATTTTTTTTTCAAAGTTTATACTCGTATATTATATTACAATGCGTAACAAGAAAATGTTATTTTACATTGTTGTATGCTTAATGTTGCGCAAAAATGTTAGTCTCCATTTTTAAGGCCGACCGACGAGTAAGACACGCTTGAATTCGGGTAAAGAAATAAATTTGTGTTCGTGAAAAAGTCTCTTTGAAAGAGAATTTGCTCCCTTTAAATTTAAAGATAAGTAATTTGTATTTGTGTGAATTCGTTCTGAAATTTCACATTACATAGTCACCCAAATTTGTGTGAACTTTCTATGAAGTTATGGAAAATGGCTTAATTTCACGTGTATTTTGTACGAAATTATAGAAAAGGGCTTAATTTTTCATGAATTTTCTACGAAATTAGACAAAACCGCTTAATTTTTCATGAGTCCTCTACGAAATTAGTCAAAACCGCTTAATTTTTCATGAGTCCTCTGTGAAATTAGACAAAACCGCTTAATTTTTCATGAGTTTTCTACGAAATTAGACAAAATCACTTAATTTTTCATGAGTTTTCTACGAAATTAGACAAAATCACTTAATTTTTCATGAGTTTTCTACGAAATTAGACAAAATCACTTAATTTTTCATGAGTTTTCTACGAAATTAGACAAAATCACTTAATTTTTCATGAGTTTTCTACGAAATTAGACAAAATCGCTTAATTTTTCATGAATTTTCTACAAAATTAGACAAATCGCTTAATTTTTCATGAATTTTCTACAAAATTAGACAAAATCGCTTAATTTTTAATGAATTTTCTACGATTCTCACGGATATTTTTCTTCAAATATTTTAAATGTTACTGAGTTGCTTTTAAATTTGGGTAAAAAAAAAGAAATTTTCTAAAATTGCAGCACTTTTTTTGGCGCAAATTCACTATAGCCACTAATTATGAAACTGTTAAACCGCCAGTCACTAATGGACGCGTGAAAGCCTTTTCAAGTCAAAAACGAGGTCTGCATTTTTGTCCAAATTATTTTCCCCTCTAGCCAAATGGTGTAAAATGCCGCTAATTTCCCTTGAATTTTCATCAAGATCCTTTGGAATAATATTATGAATATTTAAATTTAAGTAATAAGGTTTTAAGGCTACTTTGAAGTATCCTATAGGCGTCAAAATTTAAAGTGCTTCAAAAACCAACAAACAATTTTTCTTTTGATCTCAATTTTGCGACTCGATAAGATCAAGAAGTGATATCTAGTTTATTAGGGAGAAGGTATAAATTCGCCACATTTCCAGCTTTATCTCCAGTCCAAACGTAGGTCCGGAGTTAATCCCCGCCTCTAAATTACAACCAGCATCTCATTGGTTCTTAAAAACTCATGTCAGCGCGACGCGAATGACGAAAATTACGTATTTTCCGACTGAGGAGAGGCGAAATAGCCCGGTGGCCTCCTTTTACGTCCCCCTTGTATTTTGAAAGGGGGACTGGGACTATGGCGCGCGAATATTTAGGTATCTTATATCTTCTCCCTAATAAACTAGATATCACTTCTTGATCAGATCCTTATGTTTCCTTCCAATACACCACTTTGACATTACCTAGGGCGCCACAGCGGGCTACTGCGAACTAGTACTTATTAAGATGGGCAGGGAAAAAAACCGCGTGGGGTTGCGCTTTTGCTAGTAGGGGTAACATAGAGCAGTTTCCAGTCTTTCACCTTGAGGCGCTTCGAGCGCGGGGCATCGGGCATGCGCACAACAGAATGTCGAAGTGGTGTATTTAAGGTTTCCGTTGAACCTTTGATGTCTAATTAGCCAAACTTTTGGTCCCTTTATAAACAGTTAAGATTATACGGGATTTACGAGAGGTATTTCTGTGGGCGCTGCCATAACCTGTCGGCGGCCTTTAGTTAGTGGCTGACATTCCCTGTCGTCGAACGCGCTCCGTAGCCTTGGCAGAACAACTCTCCGAAAAGGGGGCGGTAACCTCGTAAGTCCCGTATTTGACTTAACATTGTCAGGAATGAATACAAAGTATATCTTAGGAATGACCATCAATGCTGAAACGCTTCATACGAAGAAACGCAATCCCCTTCGAATTTGTCCATCCCTTTCTCTTTAATGTTTCAGCCAATCAGGAGGTTTATATTTATCACTTTTAATCTACCGAGTCTAATAAAGGCGCGTTTTCAATCAAGATTTTCTTGATCAGAAATTAATCTTTTGCTTCAAAAGTAGTTCAGCCAAAAACCGAAGCAAAAAATCTAAATGTTTTCAAACCAGCTTTAAATCTTTTCAGACTTGATATTTGCTTCTCATTTTCTTTAAGCTTTTGCCACTAAAATTAAAAGAAATTGTGGTACGCCATCTTTAGTCAGCTTTATTTATTTGAAGCTTGTTTGAAAACGATCAGAGTTTCAGCTGTAATTTACGATTTTCTCTGATGGATAAATCATGGACTAAGCAATACTGAAGGACCAATGGCAGCCCATAGAGCCCCATACTAAGCGACTAAACAACCAATGTTAAGCTTACTTCCCCCTTTTCAGTCCCAAAATGGAGGGGGGTTATGAAATATACTGAGTCAAATCCCGGAAAAAGCTAGCGCCATCTAGACAAAATAAGACTTTAGCTACTTCCCTCTTTAGAACGTTGATTCCCCCATATGCCCCCCCACTATCCGGTTTGCTACTATCTGCCGCTAGAAGGCGAATTAACAAGTATTTTTCAACTTTCTCCCTCTGCCATCCGTCCTTCAGTAGTGCTTTGTCCATGGATAAATGACGAAAATGGTAATTTACCACCGAATTATTATTTCTTTCGCCTGCAAAATGGTCTAAAAGCTCCATGTGTTACACTTAAAAATGTTTGCTCTACCTGCGCATGCGTACTTATTTGTTCCAAAAATAGCCACAGTCAAAAGCTTGGAAAACGTTGATTGAAAACGGGCCTTACTTTCCATCATTGATGATAGGATCTGTTGCAAAATGAGCATTTCTAAGTGCTACTATTTATAAATTTCTGTTTCTAATTATTTATCAGTTTCTCGATCAAAATTATACTACGAATTGTAGTAAATGCTTAATGATTTTATCTCCAGTCAAACATGGCCGTAGATTACCCTTTAACGTTGTTTAATTGCCTGGTGAATAATTTAATCAAGAATGAAGAGGAAGATTTGTAAATTTCCGTTGCCCGTTTCCCGAGTGATGCCTGCTACCATTATCATAACCCTATAATGTATAAGTATCGTGGATCTGCCGTATGATGCTTATATTGAAATTGTAAGTGCGAGACAATATGAAAGACCAGGGATAGATTTAATTTTAGAAGCAGGAATGGTGAACGGTTAGTATTTACTTCAGTCCGACTCACAGCCCAGTATAGAGCCCCTCCCTTCAACACGTAATGAAAAGTTTAAATTATCTTATTGGCTCACTTAAACTACGTTTTGATGACGTTGCTGACGGGGACGGCGCAAAATACGTAATTCAGTTTTTACCTCTGTCGCTATGACCCGCCTCTTCTTTCATACCCCCCCCCGTCCCGGGGAAGGGGGTCCGGGACTTTGATGCGCGCCCAGATTACTCTGTTCTCCATTCCTACTTCTAAAATTAAATCTATCCCTGGAAAGACTAAAGGGTGTTTCTAATAAGACTGTTATAAATTAAGCAAGTCGAAAATTTTCTATCACATTTTGCCGTCCGAGTCACCGTTTACGAGTTACGATTTCAGTATTTTAGGGATGACCCCTTAAATTTATTTATGATACTGAAAGACAATGCAAATTTAATTAAAGGGGTCATCCTTGTGATTTCCTGCCTTCCTCGAGTCGAGTAGGGTATGGGTTGGGAGAAAAGATAATCTATATCTATATAAATCAAAGTCCTGACTGACTGACTGACGCCCAGCCCAAACCGCTTGCCCTAGAAAGCTGAAAATTTGCAGGAACGTTACTCATAAGTAGTAGGCGTGTACTAAGAAAGATTTTTCCAATCCGCCGCCATCTTCAAAAATGGCGACCAGAAATGTAAAATAACTTCTCAATGCAACAAGGTCCGCGCGTTTCAACCGATTTCACAAATATTTAGTAAACTGGTTTCCTTTAACCTATAGATGGGCTTAAAGGTCTTTTGAGTTCGATTTGTTGCCATCTTTGAAAATGGCGGCCAAAAACTTAAAAACCCTTCTTTATGGAATAATTTCCGCATGGAAAGTAATAAAAAATGTCCCGACGGGCTGACGGGCAACTCCAAGGGTGCTATAAAAATATTAGTCATCAGTAAAATCTTCCCATTCTTTATACATTTTGATGGAAGTTCTTATTACACGCGAGCGACGCCGCGGGTAACAGCTAGTGGTCCCAAAAGGCGAAAGGAAAAGCCCCTCATTACGAAAATACATCACCCATTTATAAAGGATGCGTGCTCTTAGCAATATTTTTAAACCTAAACTTATATATAATATGAAAGACTTATGCTATTATTATACTAAACTTCAAGATTAATAATAGCAGTCATTAGGCGAAAAATTTGTTGTATCAAATTTTGGTGTTTAAAATAACGAATCACTTTCCGAGTACGTTTTAAAATGATCCTCAAAGTAGTAATTGATTAAATTAATTAAAATTAAGGTATAATTAGTTTAAGAAATTTCATTTTTTAATGGAGTGAATTGCGGTATGCGAATTAAAGTTGGCTTTAATTGATTATATAAGGTCAGAAATGGGTTAATTATCTATTAAAATGTAATATATCGCCTGAATAATTATGACTGAAGGATCATCTATTTGATAAGAATATAATGCGTTGTATAAACATTCCAGCAGCTTTCAAAAGCCCTAGAGGTGAGCGGCATCCTTAACTGATAACCAATAATGCCTAAATTCAGCTTAAAATCTATATTATCTTAAAGTGGAGTCGGAGTTCACGTACTAAAAAGTGTTGTATGTGAACACAGCCGCTTCTCCAGATCGTGGGAATTAATAAACAAGTTGGGTAACCAAAATATACCTCTCCGAGTAGAGAAGCAATTCAGAGGTTTTTCTTAAATTTTTTTCGTCATTAATTTAGCTTAATTATAGTTAAATCTTTTTAAGAAACTTTATTTTAGACATTGCTTAAATTGTTGACGTTTGAATTCAATTTTGGGAAATTCAGGGTACAATAATTCACAATAAATGATAAGAAAAGCCGCAATTGCGTGAACCTTTGGTGGAAGCCCTGCCATTGGAAGGCTAGACGTTTCTCGTAACCCTAGCGTCTCGCCGTGTACATCTTAACCCTAATGATGGGTCGAGTAGAAGCCAAAAATTGCTTTCTGCGAAGGCAGTGACACACACACACAGACACGTCCAGTAAAATACCTCTCCGTGACGTCATCGTCACTCGGAGAGGTAAAAATAAAATTAAATCCGTGTCTGTTGATAGATATGAAACTAAAAGCGGCGTGTCTAGGGTTTCTGCTAGCGTTGACTCTAACCTAGGGAATTTTGAACGAACTACATTTGCCCAAATGGGAGAGTATGCATGGGGTGGATAAGCGACTTTTGAACTTTCTCTAAGTTTGTTATTATTTTGTTGTCTATTTTTACGACATCTGTAACGTTTAAAATCGGATTTCCCAAATATTTTGTATACTTTAGCGTCGTAGGTCAATAACCATTTCTTACAAGAGCTATGCTTAAAGGGAGTATGATATCTCCCCTTTGGAGTCAGCAACCACCATATCTCTAATCATAAGCATATCAAACCACCCGTAAGCGTGAATCGGCGGGAAATTAGCCACAAGCATTGTCTAGGTAAAACTCGGGAGACAAGTCTTCCTGGTGGCACAAAAGGGAAACTTTATTCAAATCGCGCAAGGGATGCTACCGGAAGCTTGGGAATAAATACAAGGATTAATATATATCTTAAACTTACCTATTATAAGCTCTACCTCTATTAATACTTGTAATCATAACAAACATTGTCGTCTGCTAGTGGGGCTAAAACGTGGATTTTGAAGTTCGCGTAATAAAGGCATGCGGCAACCTACACTTTTATCTTTTGTACTTATCCTATTCATAAGAAACCAGTTGTACTGTGTACACTTATCACTAAGAGTTTTTCCCATTTTCTTTAAAAATTCGAGATAATTTGCTGTTCCTAATCTTAAACAAACAACGCAAGTCTTAAAAGCCCGTACTAATTACCGCTGCCATTTATTGCAGAAGCAGACGACTGCTTAGATTTCCGGGTTATAAGGTGGTAGGGAGAATCGGGAAGGAGAGAATTGCTTCGTTTTCCCTCTAGGTGGCGTAGAAGCTCAAATTTCTCTCTGGCGCCCTTGTACAATGGTGATTACCCGTGGTCTTATTGTGAATTCACGCTTACGGGTGGTTTGATATGCTTATGCTCTAATCAATGCCGACTCAATTTATAAATTGAGTCGGTATTGCTCTAATTGATTCTTAAATATGAATTTGTCCACTCGTACCTGTTGTTTTTAAATGGTGAAACTTTAAATAATTCGATAATCGTAAAATAAATACCTTAAAGCAGAAGTATATAATACTTCTCTTCGAGAGAAGTGTACCACAAAGCGGGGTAATTTTAACATGATTCTTCCCAACATACCTTAACATTTATTAAAGCAAGGTTACTAAACTGAACAAACATACATCAGTACTCTATTAGCGCTTAACTATTTGCCACGCCGCATGTGCTTGTTGATTTTGCTCGGAATTCAAAATATCTACGTATGCCCCCCCCCCCCCCATAATGCAACAACAGAATAAAAATTTCTTTCACCAAGATTTACATGAGTACAGAAAAGCTATTTGATGGTTCAAATTTTAAGTCGCGGCAGGGGTAGATTTATTTTTAGAAGTAGGAATGGAGAACAGAGTAACGTGGGCGCGCGTCAAAGTCCCGGACCCCCTTCCACGGGACGGATGGGTGTGAAAGAAGAGGCGGGGCATAGCTACAGACGTAGAAAGGAATAGCGTATTTTTTGCCGTCCCCGCCAGCAACGTCATCAAAACGTAGTTTTAAGTGAGCCAATAAGGTAATTTAAACTTTTCGTTACGGGTTGGAGGGAGGGGCTCTAGACTGGGCTATGAGTCGCACTGAAGTAAATAGTAACCGTTATCCATTCCTACTTTTAAAATTAAATCTATCCCTGGTCGCGGTGAATAAACTTTGGTTAGGTTACTTTGAAAGATATAATTAATTAGCGTGCCTTACAGTTTTTGCTTTTTATAGATTGAAAAAAAAAATGTCAAAATCCATTAATAAATCAAAGATACATATAAACTGAATATAATTAAATTAAAATTTCTAAAGCCATTCAATCAGTCGCTAAGCCTACTTTTGTGAAGCTTTATTGTCGTAGAGCTAATTACAATAAGTGGTCCGCTAATGATTTTAATTGCGAATTGAAACTCAAACTCCTCATTCTCGTTCATTCAACTTTCACCTGAGGAATTCTCAGAAAATCCGGATTAAAATCTCATTTTAGAAATTGAATCCAAAAACCTTTTTTTGGTCCATTTCTTATCGAAAATCACCAACAAAACCTTAGTACTTAGCGAGAGACACCTGACGCTCTTTACTAAATTTAGGACTAAAAGCTAAAAATAACCTTTTCCTTAGAACCGGTCATTTAGTTAATGGAAAACGAACGTAATAGCACGTTGAAGTTTTACGTAAAATATAAAGCTCAGACTCTCGTCATTGTATTCTTTCTTATACCGTATATTTTGACAATATTAAATGTATTGGAAGTTTTGTAGCATATTGAATTACTATCATGAGCCTATCATATTCTTCATAAGTATTAGCAGAAGTGAGATGAGACTAGAAGTGAAGGGCTCTAGCAGTGGTAATAGATCCTGGCACTAGTGAACAAATTTGAGGATTTTATGCCGCTTCCATCGCGCCTACAATAGAGAGAAAAAAATTGGTTAGTTCCAAAAATATTTCCTACCCCCTTTCCCTCAACCTAAAGGCGCCGAACACCGACGCGGGTGCTTGAATCTAGTTCGGTCGTCTACCACCGCGAGCGTCTCACGTTTTGGAGGGAAAATTCTGAAACCGCCACCAGAGAGCCAACCGTTGGTGTGTTATCAAGAATATTCACTTTCGCCGAGTGAAGAATTTGGTTAGCTCAGTACTTCTAGTCTCATCTCACTTCTGGTATTAGTCGAAATATGTTTGTTACATGGACGAACCAATACTGAAGGACCGATGGCAGCCCATAGAGCCCCATACTAAGCGACTAAACAACCAATGTTAAGCTTACTTCCCCCTTTTCTGCCCCAAAATGGAGGGGGTTTATGAAAAATACTGAGTCAAATCCCGGAAAAAGCTAGCGTTAGATGCTTTCTTCTTCAGAACGTTGATTTCCCCCATACGCCCCCCACTATCCGGTTTGCTACTAACTACCGCTAGAAGGCGAATTAACAAGTATTTTTCAACTTTCTCCCTCTGCCATCCGTCCTTCAGTATTGGTTCGTCCATGTTTGTTACAAGCTCGCATTCTTTATAAAAGAAAAGAGGGGGCGTTTCGTTGCGGGAAGTTACTCTTAAGCTATGTTCACACACGAGAATCGGTTCAGAACTGGTTTTTTTTTTCTTTTTTTTTCAACTTGTTTTGAAACCCTCTTCAACACCAATTCAAATTTTGACAATTTTCTCTAAAATCCGTGTTTAAAACTTAATTCCATCACTTAACCTGCAGCCGTGGTTTTTTATCATTTGATTTTAATTAGGGGATTTTGTTGTATTTCCAGATAAAAATAGAGGGATTAATATGGAGACGAATCTAATTATTTGGAGTTCTTCATGGTATGATTAAAAATATGGACGATTCAAAAAACGAGGATTTATTCCTGCTCTCTACTATCAAGCTTGCGACGAATCTCTCAATTTACGTAAGTGCCTCTTTATATGCTATTTTAGGGTAAATTTCCTGATTTTTTTTTTTTTTTTGGAAAGCTTCTTATTTCATAATCTCTGGTCGAAAATGAAGTTCTAGGTTAGGAATTTTTTTGTACTAAAACTCATGGTTATTATCAAAGAAAAAAAAAATTGCGCTGTTTTTACTTTTTCGCTTTTCGCGCTTGAAAAACGTTTACTGCTGGCTGGCTTTCGTGTTGTAACGTTTCTGCATACAGCGCCCCTATATAGGAAAATCGTAACCTTGATTTAAGAGTGGAGGATTTACAGTAGAGGAGTAGACACTTTAGCCTTTACCAATACCAAGAAGTGATATCTAGTTTATTAGAGAGAAGGTATAAATTCACCACATTTCCAGCTTTATCTCCAGTCCAAACGTAGATCCGGAGCTAAGCCCTGCCTCTAAATTACAACCAGCATCTCAATGGTTCTTAAAAACTCACGTCAGCGCGACGCGAATGACGAAAATTACGTATTTTCCGACTGAGGTGAGGCGAAATAGCCCGGCCTGCTTTTACGTCCCCCCTTGTAATTTGAAATGGGGACTGGGACTATGGCGCGCGAATACTTAGGCATCTTATACCTTCTCCCTAATAAACTAGATATCGCTTCTTGCCAATGTATAAGAGAATATCTCGCCAAATTTTTACTATTAATTTTAATTTTTTTTTCTACTGGGTGATTGCCTTCTGTACAAGAAATATCATTATTGGTTGAAAAATGTCGTCCGCTTTATTGTATGCCCTCTACGGAGGCGGAGAGTGATATATAGACAAAGGTAACCACGTGTCTACCGACAAATCGAATGACGTAAGTAGCTCCAAAACATTTAAGGTGAACTGAATCTCACCAAAAACATCTCTGTAAAAATATGCCAAGTTGTTTGGCCGTAAAAAGAAGTGAGATCTAAAATACGGCCAAGTTATTATCTCCAGGTGAACCAACATTTTATTCGACTTAAAACTTCTCAAGAATGTTTTTCTGACTTGGCCATTTGCATATCAAGGATTCGTTTAATTCCAGATATGGATCGAAATTAAAATATTAAATCAAATGGGTTAAATATTCTTGGTAAGCCTTTGTGGTTAAACTTGTAATTTCCGTTATTAACCTTCACGGGTGCAAAGAAGAAGGATGCAAGTTTGGAATGCTAATGGCCAAGTCAGAAAAACATTCTTGAGAAGTTTTAAGTCGAATAAAATGTTGGTTCACCTGGAGATAATAACTTGGCCGTATTTTAGATCTCACTTCTTTTTACGGCCAAACAACTTGGCATATTTTTACAGAGATGTTTTTGGTGAGATTTCACTCCTTTTTGTACGTGCATGTTCTTGTAGATTTATAGAAGTAGGATTATGAAGTGAAATAAACATTTTTTTTTTTAGATTTTTATTTGTTCTTTCCAAGAGTTTTACTTGGCTTTGCCTTTTTCAACTTTTTTGCATTCAACTTTCTTTTTTTCTCAGGCTGTGATAATTGTTAACCGTATTTCTATTCGAAGAACACAATATTGTGGCAAGTAACACTTTTAATCAACAGAATAGATTTAAGAAAAACTAAATGAATCAAAACACGCTTAGAACCATTTCAGACGAAATGAAAAGGAAATGAGTAAAAAATTTAATTACTAAAACATTATGTAAAAAACATAAATTTTGCAATAATACGAAAGAATCATATTAGTAAAAAATATTAATATTAAAAGACGAAAAAATTAAATTATAATGTCCTATTACGAGGGGATATAAATTATAAAACCCCCATTTCAGGGGCTAACAGGGGAAAATTCCCGCTTTTGGGACTTTTCCCTTTGCTTGTATGCTTATTGGTACAAGTATGCCAAATTTCATCATTCTAGCACCACCGGAAATGCCCTAGAGGTTTAGATGATGACTCTAATTTTACACCCCCATTTCAGGGGCTAAAAGGGGGAAACTCCCGCTTTTGGGACTTTTCCCTTTGCTTGTATGCTTAGTGGTACAAGTATGCCAAATTTCATCATTCTAGCACCACCGGAAATGCCCTAGAGGTTTAGATGATGACTCTAATTTTAAACCCCCATTTCAGGGGCTAAAAGGGGGAAACTCCCGCTTTTGGGACTTTTCCCTTTGCTTGTATGCTTAGTGGTACAAGTATGCCAAATTTCATCATTCTAGCACCACCGGAAATGCCCTAGAGGTTTAGATGATGACTCTAATTTTACACCCCCATTTCAGGGGCTAAAAGGGGGAAACTCCCGCTTTTGGGACTTTTCCCTTTGCTTGTATGCTTAGTGGTACAAGTATGCCAAATTTCATCATTCTAGCACCACCGGAAATGCCCTAGAGGTTTAGATGATGACTCTAATTTTAAACCCCCATTTCAGGGGCTAAAAGGGGGAAACTCCCGCTTTTGGGACTTTTCCCTTTGCTTGTATGCTTAGTGGTACAAGTATGCCAAATTTCATCATTCTAGCACCACCGGAAATGCCCTAGAGGTTTTGATGATGTGTCAGTCAGTCAGTCAGTCAGTCAGTCAGTCAGTCTCATAATGTGTCATTTTCACATAGGATTATCACAGAAACCAAATGAGTTAGAAAGCTGGAAGTTGGAGGACTTCCTAGGATTAACACTGTGCCCTTGAGGTGCAAATATGAGTGGTGTACTATTCCCCAGTACCGAGTTAAGAGGGGGTCAAAATGAGGCTGAAATGTTTCGGGTAAAGGATTGCTGGTAGTGCACGACAACTTGGCGGGTGCACTGCCGTGCACCCAGACTGGTAGTGCACGACAACTTGGCGGGTGCACTGCCGTGCACCCAGATACAACAACTGTCTACTCCTCTATTGTATATCCTCTATGGTTTAGGAAAGTTTGATTCTGGATTAGAACAGTTAGGAGCCATCTGTAGCTGTTTAAATTCCTAGAATGCTTTTCAGCGTCAGGTGCATCAGTGAGTGCAGCCATCTGTCGGTGAAAATATTTTGGTTGTGTAAATGGAAGTTCTTGGTGCTATAACCAGGTTACATCTAAAGAGTAATTTAAGTAGAACTAAATACTATTGAATTATGGGTAAATTTTACTTCCATACAAGGGAAGGGCTCCTCGCGTTGAACTTCCTTCGTGATAAGTAACATACTTTCACAAATATTGACGTGTCGTTATTTATTTAATTTCGATTTTCAAATTGAATTCGAATCAAAAGGTGTGATCTGGAAAATTCAGGTACCAACCAAGTGTATATAATCTCTAGGATAAACTATATCTGATATAATATGCAAGGTTTATTTTTTATACCGAGATTCGCTATCGGGTTTTCGGAAATACACTGATTTTAATATCGATAAAGGCAGACCTTTAAAGCTACTACCGTAAAATAAATTGGATTTTCAGTTTGTCAAATCTATAAAATGCTTCGGTCGGTTTAGATAAAAATGAAATGGTATTCCATTAGTTGGTTTCGGCTACTTTATCTTGCTGAAGATTCAAATGGGAAATATCAAGGTAATCGCAAATAACGGTCAAAGGGGTTAAAATGGCACTGCAGTTTGTTATGGAATTTTTTGGCAATTTCCTTGTCGCCATTTTAAAATATGTCAGCATATTTACAGAATAAGTTCATAAGATATGTTCCATAAGTTTGTCACTGGTTTACAAACTGGAGCTTGCCATGAAGTGACTTTAGATTCTCGTAAAGCGACGCCTAGTGAGGCGCTGTCAAAGGCTTAGTACAGACTAAGTAGGAAGATGGACTGCAAAACCGAGTGTAGTCAATTCTCGCGTCGTTCTAGCTCTCAGTCTCTATAGTATAGGTAGCGTCATACTTATGGAACATGTCTTATAAACTTATGATGAGATTAATGCTAGTGATATAATTTGAGATTCCCAGGTGTAGTGGTTTTCTCCCGGCATTGATGAATCAGTCAGACAAAAACCCAATTAATCAAAAATCTTATTTTGATCTAGCCCAGAAAAAATGTGATCAAAAATCTTATTTTGATCTAGCCCAGAAAAAATGTGATCAAAAATCTTATTTTGATCTAGCCCAGAAAAAATGTGATCAAAAATCTTATTTTGATCTAGCCCAGAAAAAATGTGATCAAAATATATTTGATAAAGAACTTTTGATCATGAATTATAATTTACTTCGAAGTTTTATATCGATGTATGCCCTCTCAAAGCTTTTTGATTTAACCTATAAATATGACAGTCCTATAAATCACATACATAAGACTTCTTATATATTGATTTTAAACGTTGACTAACCGTTTAGAGAAGTACAAAAATCCACCTACTTATTGCTGAATAAGAAACTGATATAAATATGTGCGACACTTTATTGCGCCATCTAGGCTAAGCTTACTACACATTTTGAAGCGTTTTGTAACGTATGCCTTTGAAAAAGCGCGCCAAAGCTTGCCATAGCGACATCTGGCGACGCTATTCACGCGTTAAAACACATACCCTACGCAATAGGGCAACTCTTCAAAACACGGTAGTGTTTAGTAAGCTTAAACAAAAGGACTTTTATCGACTAAAGGTTAAAAATAACAAGAGACTTCGATGATCCCAACCATGCATAAATCGAGATTTTGCCTTAAGTCCTGGTGATAAAATTTTCTTCGGTGCTTTTTCTGGCCTTTTCATGAATTTATGGTCATTGCTTCAATCCGGAAGATAGAAGAAAAAACCAAATAATAGTAAAAAAAAAAAAAAAAAAAAAAAAAAAACACAGAAGCTCTTACGGTTTTATAAACCCCGGTCCCGGATATCATCTTTTCTAGAGTGTAGCGTTCTGGCCTAAAGCCACCCCAATTGTTTTCCCGGTCATGAACGTTGGCCTTGAAGACCTACTAGAATTATGGGTTTTGTAGAAGTAGATTAAAGGTGGAATTCATAAACGTCGGACGCAACGCAATTTAGTACAGGGGAAGGCAGGGCGTCGTGCGCAAACGTCCTGCCTTTTGCGCACGACGCCCTGCCTTCCCCTGTACTAAATTGCGTTGCGTCCGACGTTTATGAATTCCACCTTAAAGGAAGTATTTGTATATTTGTATTATCAAGAACCAGGAGCGAAATGAGATCCAGTAGAAATGATGATGGGCCAAGTGCAGCCATGAAAGTCTGCCAGGCTACTTCGTGCATTACCCTACCAAATGAAGAGGATTGTTAAGTGCTGCCACATAGCGTCCTTTAAAATATAACCTAGTTCTTATGAGTTTGCTTCTATGATCTAGCCACTACCTTTATCAGGGGACTGTAAAGTGCTGCCGGGTAGTGCTATTTAAAGATAATGAATTAGCTTAAATTTTTAAGACACAGGTGGCATTGTCGACGTTGGGATGGCTTCGATGGGGGACTGGGGGTACAGCGGCCACCCTATAGGTATGGAAATTTCTGCTCTATCGCACGTCTATCTACTCCAAGGTATAACAATACCTGAGAACGAAAGGTTTCATGTGCTGATAATTCATAAGCTTGTCAATATGGCTGTGATCAAGAACGGATTCATGCTCATAAGAACATAGGGCACGAGATATTCTGTCCCCGTCCTAGCATACTTGGGGTAGGTTCGCGTCACTTCATTCCGCCATCTATGACGGTCTGCATCAACTATATAGATTATAGAAATGTATGCTTTTAGACACGTGACATAAATATTAGCAGACGAATCTTCTCAACCAAGTATGCGAGGATGGTACCAGAGGATAAAGCTATTGACCTATGTTCTTACAGCATGAATCCGTAAGCTAAGATTACGACATTACAAGCTGATTATGTATTTCAACGTCCTCATGTCTTTAGGTTTATACTGTTAAGTCATGGATACTTACAGCGACTTAATTATAGGCTTATGCATTTACCTTGGATATTGTGAAGCCATCTTTAAGTAAATGTCCAGAATCCGCTTTGCGTGGAAACTCAAATCTAGCTGCGAACTCGGTCTTAGTTCGGTCCCCAATCCATGGCCATTTTGGAGAATAGCGGACAGAAACTTAAAACACCTTCGTTATAGGATAATGTTCGTACGCTTGAAAGATTTCACCCAATAAACGGGCTTTATGGTATTTGCTTTGTAATATACCGCCATATTTTAAAATGACGCACAAACCAACTAACCAAGACGGTTCTGACGGCCTACTAATTACGTTACAAAGTTCTGCTGACTTTTGTTTCTGTACTTATGGAATTGGACCCTAAGGGTCCAGAAATATTTAAGCCTTTCATACGCTGCACGGTAAAGGAGTATATGTCGATATCTTAGTATGAGCGAGCCGAAGAGCCGTTCCATCAGACTTCCTTCAGGCTTTCTCATCAAATTGCCCGTCCATCTCCCTTTTAAGACATAAGAGAATTCCTCAGAGTACCCTTGGGACAATCCCAAAACCCTTCAGATCTTCCGAATGGTTCGGCTTCTGAACACCCTATTGAATCGCTTTTTATCTACGCCTTTGGTTTTATTACCACAACGTAGCTTGGTGCTGTTTGTTTGTTTGTTGGTTTGTTCGTGCGTGTTGGTGTGTGGAGGCCATCGTAAAGGATCCGGTACAAAAGGGCTAAAAAAAAATAGGCGATTACCTTAAAAGTCCAAAAAAATTAAGTCCAACGATTAAAAAGGCGAACTCTTTAAATTAAAAAAATAAAAAACATAATGGCGCAATAAAAAAATGTCTAACGGAACTAATTTGAAATTAAAGTCTTTGTCTGTGTTTATTTAATCAGTTATGTCAGAAGTGAGATGAGACTAGAAGTGAAGGGCTCTAGCATTGATAGAAGATCCTGGCACTAGTGAACAATTTTGAGGATTTTATGCCGCTTCCCACGCGCTAAAACTAGAGAGAGAAAAATTGGTCGAGTTCCAAAAACATTTCCTACCCCCTTCCCCTCAACCTAAAGCCGCAGAACACGGACGCCGCTGCTTGAATCTAGTTCGGCCGTCTATCACCGCGCGCGTCTCACGTTTTGGAGAGGGGAAATTCTGAACCCGACACCAGAGGGCCAACCGTTGGTGTGTTATCAAGAATATTCACTTTCGCCGAGTGAAGAATTTGGTTAGCTCAGTACTTCTGGTCTCATCTCACTTGTGTTTACGTTGACGCAAAAGGGTAAGCGCTTAACAGCAATTAACAGAGCTTCATATGGCATCTAATATCCTCGGCTCAAGTGATTCGAAGGACAAAGAAAACGAAAGAAGACTTTTACCTCGAATAAGAAGCTGAAAACGGTCGTAATGGACTTCCCAAACCGCACGCTGGACAATTACTTTAAGGGAATAGCTGCCAATATTTCCTACCTCGGTTTATAATTGTGTTTTTAAGCTTAAACGAGGTTATTTTTTAACAAACAATTGTACACAATAATATTTCAAATAATAAATAGAAAAATAGACGTTTTTAATATTAGCCCATTATTTTATGCGCTTTATCGTTCCGTTGGCCTTAAATTTTATAGCCATTTTAGGTATTCGCCCTTTTTTATAGCCGTTTTGTCTGGCATCGCATCGTAAACACTAAAAGTGAGTATAATTCTACCTTAAACGAAAGTGGTAACGAGGCAACCTTTGACCTTTGGTATGGTATAGTATAGAAGTATCGGGATGTTAATAACGCCAAAAAAATGCGTTTACACTATTTCCATGGATGAAGGATGCGCGTGAGGAAATTTGTTTTCACTCTACAGGATAGGCAACTCCCTATCTCGAGCGACAGAATATTCTGTATACACTCTGTTACAACGTCGGTTGTCAGCACGCGCAAAGCTATTTCTCTATGTAACGTAGCTTTGTACGTGCTGTCAAGAGACAAAAAACTTCAGGATCTTCAGGATTTAAAATATCCGCGAGTTTTTTAGCTCGAGTGCACGGACCTCTAGGCCTTAGTTTCAAATACGTGTGAAATTGCATAGTCTACTACACGCATTTGAAACTAAGGCCTAGAGGTCCGTGCACTCGAGCTAAAAAACTCGCGGATATTTTAAATCCTGAAGATCCTGAAGTTTTTTGTCTCTTGACAGCACGTACAAAGCTACGTTACATAGAGAAATAGCTTTGCGCGTGCTGACAACCGACGTTGTAACAGAGTATATACAGAATATTCTGTCGTTCGAGATAGGGAGTTGCCGATCCTATAGCGTGAAAACAAATTTCTTCACGCGCATCCTTCATCCATGGTATAATCACTGAGCTTAATCAGTGTGCATGCTCTAGCTGTACCGAAGGGATTACGCGTAATCTTTGAAAATCCCATACTTGACGATGTTTACACGTGAACCTTTATCGATATATGAAGTATCTGATTAGTCTGCCATAAATTAAGGGGAATGTTCTTTGGGTGAACGATTTTGAGTCGAAACTTTTCTATGATATTTGGCCATCTGGGTCACAGTTTTCGAGTTAAAGGCCGACTTCCATCGAAAAGGGTTCTAGCTAACTGAAAGCCGTGCTATGTGGCTCTAGCGAACTGAAGATACACAATAGAGAATTTCCTTCAGGGGAAAGTAAAAATTCTAGAATAAAAAAAGTTGAAAGGATTTCATTTGTTCATCTTCAGTTCGCTAAAACCACATTGCACGGCTTTCAGTTAGCTAGAACCCTTCCAACTTTTGACCCAGCGGGGCTTCGAAAATCGGCACGGTCGCTTCATTGTTAGTTTCGATACTCGGTTTTCAGTTCGTTAGAACCCTTTTCACTGGAAGTCGGCCTTTAAGATTGGTCAAAGACAATGATTTCTAATTTAGTTAAGGGGTCATCCCTAAAACACTCAAATCATAACTCGTTAACAGTGACCCGGACGGCAAAATGGAGATAGAAGTTACATTTTCAACTCAAAACCGCACAAAGAACATCCCCCTTAATTTGTGGCAGACTTAACAGAAACACCCTGAGAGTGATTTGCCCCTCTATTGGAGCGAAATATCTCTTATATATATTATGTCCAAAGTTGGACGAAAACTTTTTGACAATATATTTAGGTAGTCTTCGATCCCTTGTATGACCCGGAATTGGAAAAAGGGAACTTGAGGGAAGCGTGAAGATACCGCTCTACATATACACGAAACTAGATAGCGGGAAATAAGTCCGTCACCGGAAGCCAATCCATCTTAAGTGGTGCCGTGAACGGAACTATAATAATTTTTCTTAGAAAAGGAGCTTGAATATAAGAATTCGTTTAGCTACCCAAGTTCTAAATTTACACCAAAGCTTAGTCTGTTGGTTAGTTTAACTTGAAACTTTTATTTTTATTCCTTTTTCCATTATACGTATCTGTTATCAGGAATGCATACAGATAATAGGAATCTTTGTGACCCCATATCTTCCATGTTTAATTTCTATGCGGTTTTTGTGGGCCGGACTTGAGTACTTTCTATCCGTTACACCTCATAATTCTGAGGGCGTTTTTGAAACTGTTGGTAGCAGCGCGAGGTTAGGCTCACGCAAGGTGCAACACGCAGCGAGATAGATTATTCGCAAGATAAACTTCGTCATACATAATGATTAGTCTAGCTCCTCCCACAAATTCAGCCTAGACAAGTTGATAAAATAAGTGCACAATGATTCCAATTAGCTGTATGTATTCCTGCTGTTACCTTTTGAAACTGGATAATAGAATGAATTCTTAAAGAGGTTACCAGCGAGGTTTATTCCCTACTCCTCTTCACAATAAATTTCCCAAGGTTGGTCATTGATGTATCTACAGCACTTGAACTAAAAATAGAAGCATTTTTGGTTTCAAAACGTAAACAAGTTAAAATCGATATTTATCGCCACCTCATGGGACTATTAGTTTGACCCGTCCTTTTGGCGTAGGTGTTTACGTACTAACCAAGGGTCAGATTACTTTTCGTTACGATGCCCTATGAACAAAGTGAAACCAGAAGTGAGATGAGACTAGAAGTGAAGGGCTCTAGCATTGGTAATAGATCCTGGCACTAGTGAACAAATTTGAGGATTTTATGCCGCTTCCATCGCGCCTACACTAAAGAGAAAAAAATTGGTCGAGTTCCAAAAAAAATTCTTACCCCCTTCCCCTCAACCTAAAGCGGCGGAACACGGACGCAGGTGCTTGAATCTAGTTCGGCCGTCTACCACCGCGAGCGTCTCACGTTTTGGAGTGGAAATTCTGAAACCGCCACCAGAGGTCCAACCGTTGATGTGTTATCAAGAATATTCACTTTCGCCAAGTGAAGAATTTGGTTAGCTCAGTACTTCTAGTCTCATCTCACTTCTGGTGAAACTAATGATTAATCATTTAAAACTAAACCTAAACCCTGATTTTCCGACCAGTGTCCAGCATGTGTGTTAATAAGACATATGGGTTTTCTTTAATAATTTGCTGACCTTTCCTGACTTTGGGTCTTGCTTGAATTTTCTCCGTTAACATGGTTTGTTGAATAAATAAAGTGTATGTGGTTTGAAAGAAATAAAATCGATGGTGTTATTAGCTGCTTAGCATATTTAAAGTAAGGGTCACTTGAGACTTCAAAAGGCTTTTTTTCATTCTGTTTTCATCATGCTAATTAAAAGCTCGCTATCAGACAGCATTGAAGCAATGATTTTCAAGGATGTTTAAGCATGCATATCCATCATTGAACAGATTTTGTCCCGCATCTTATTATTTTTTTTTTGCGGATGTCTTTTTTTTAATTGATGAGTTTGTTAGAGATTACCAAACTGTAGCTGTGAAGTTCAAATCAATAAAAGTATCATAGACATATTAATTAAAAGATACACTCAGTAATGTTTGACCATAAAAATTGTTTTGACTAACCAGTGAATTATTTCATAATATTTACTTTAAGATTTATTACTACTGGGAACATACTTTGTCCATCATGGCTGGAAGACGTGACACCCCATTGAACCTAGTTTTACCCTAGCCTAAGCGTAACCCTAACCTAAGCAAAACTCTAGCCTAATCGTAACCCTAACGGAAGAATAACTGTTGCCTAATCGTAACCCTAACCAAGAATAACTCTTGCCTAATCGTAACCCTAACCCAAGAATAACTCTTGCCTAATCGTAACCCTAACCCAAGAATAACTCTTGCCTAATCGTAACCCTAACCCAAGAATAACTCTTGCCTAATCGTAACTCTAACCCAAGAATAACTCTTGCCTAATCGTAACTCTAACCCAAGAATAACTCTTGCCCAAGCCTAACCCTAACCTAAGCATAACTCTTGCCCAAGCCTAACCCTAACCTAAGCATAACTCTTGCCCAAGCCTAACCCTAACCTAAGCATAACTCTTGCCCAAGCCTAACCCTAACCTAAGCATAACTCTTGCCCAAGCCTAACCCTAACCTAAGCATAACTCTTGCCCAAGCCTAACCATAACCTAAGCATAACTCTAGCCTAAGCCAAACCCTAACCTATGAACCCTACCCCTACCCCAAGCCAAACCCTAACCTTATTTAAGCTACACACAATGGAGTGTCGTATGCCCCACAAGATGATGGAAGATATCAATCAAAAAGTGTAGAAGTCATCTAGATAATGGAGTGTTTGAGAAATCGACAGAGAAACAATTATCAAACTTCTAAAGCCCTTTCGATTTGGCACGAAAAAAACAGTGTTCTTCAATTTTCATTTTCAAATTAGACTTAAGACGTACAATAGTCCTACACGTTTAAGCGAAGTTTCAACTTAACGTAGTTAAAATGCCAAACTTCTAGGGCCCTAGACGTTTTCTTAGGACAGTTAGAGAAAAACGAACCATTTCTCACTTATGAGAACCTTGTGGCATCATTTACGTCAATATTAAGGGTGTTATTATAGCTTCTCGATCATAAGTTAAAGAAAAATCAATTGAAAATTACGTCAGTCAGCCAATTTGACGCGAACCAATCGTTTTCCAATAAGAATCTCTCTCTTCTTGCGAAAATAGTTTAAACTGGTGTTATTATAACGAATACCAGTTGTAAATATCGATTTAATAATTGCTAGAATGCGAAAGCATTTATGATATCTATGACATAGTAGTAGTATTTGACCTTTTACGATGAGAGGAAACCTTTTTAATTAAACCTTCTTTCTCTTAACACTTTTTTTTTACCTCTCCGAGTGACGTATGTCACGGAGAGGTTCTAATTTCGACGTGTCTGTCTGTCTGTCTGTCTGTCTGTCTGTCTGTCTGTCTGTCTGTCTGTCTGTCCGTCTGTCTGTCCGTCTGTCCGTTGTTACACCCACGTGACCGCGTTCGCAGTTTGCAAATCGGAGCAAACGTGTATTCAATTTCCAGACCGCATTTACAGTCCCGGAAATTGTATTCCACTTACAGGTTATTACTCCATTGCCTATCTAACAACTCTGTTCATTTGTCCACCCCATGGACACCAGTCTGAACTTACTAGCTTCTAAACACCACCATCTTCTAGTCTTTCGCCCATTCCACATGAACACCAGTTTCTACTTACTGGCTTCTAAACACCACCACCTTCTCGTCTTTGTCCATTCCACATGGACACCAGTCTGTACACCTGGCTTCTAACACCACCATCTTCTGGTCTTTGTTTTTGTCCATCCCACATGGACACCAGTCTGTACACCTGGCTTCTAACACCACCATCTTCTGGTCTTTGTTTTTGTCCGTCCCACATGGACACCAGTCTGTACACCTGGCTTCTAACACCACCATCATCCTTAAGGTTAAGACATACGCGGCGATCGGCTAGGGTTACGAGAAACGTCTAGCCTTCCAATGGAGGGGTCTTCCTCCAAGGTTCACGCAATTGCGATGTTCTTATCTACAGCTGCGGTTCGAATCCTTTATATACTACCTATTTTAGTAAGGCGAAGCAACCGGCGTATGCCTCATTTCAAACGCCAATATTAGTCAAGTCTCTCAAGAATGTTTAATTGTTCTTTTTTAAAGCGATGTAACGTTCAATAAGGCGAATAACTAACGAAGAAAATATTAAATATTAATTATATTTATTTTAATATTTAAGATAATCTTGTTTCTCAATTCAAAATTAATACGGAAAGAGTTAAAAAGCAGTCTATGTTATTGTCTGTGTGTGTCCGTCCGTTATTACACTAGTGCCGCAGTGCGCTGCGTTAGAAGTTCGTTTTGCTTTGATGTGTAAAGAAATCCTACAGAACCATAATATTCCCTTTATCCTTAATATAAAGTGAATATGATGAAATATTTTTCGTAATTATGATGCATTTAGTGCTTTTGTAGCTTTAAAGCTCTGTTTCACTTTGATATTCCAAAGAGTTTTTTTAATATTATTATTTGAAATGGCTGTTTATATATTACTTAAGCTATACTACATCTGTATATAGAATAATCCTTGGTTTAGTAATTTCATGAATAAAGCTAAGATCTAGACTCCGGCGGTCATATCTAGTATTACTTGCAATAAGCTTAGTGAAATATAGAGTAAATAATTGAGGCCTGAGGTGAAGTAAGCTTTGGGTTTTGATTTTCGTGTCTGAAATGAAGAGACATCAACGGTTCAGAGTGAGCCGAAAGTTAAATACACTCTTAATTAATCAGGTTAAGATTTTATAATAGAAGAAAAGATGATGGTGGCAATTAGATTAGTAGGGCTAAGCTACAGAGTTTTATTCTCTTTATGATGCGCATTGACTATCAGTGCGTCTAGCTACAATTTAGCTTTGGTATTATTTAACGTTAACACTCATGTTGGCAAACTAAGAATATTGTTGAGGTGAGACGAGACGATGGTGTTTACACTGCTAACCAGTTGTGAATGTAGCTATCAGAATATAGGGTAAACAGCTGAAGCGTAGACTTCATTTCCTGTTTTTTTTTTTACCATTAACTGATTTCTATGTGTCCAAGATTTATCCTTATTGGAAGTAAAATGTCGTCTGCTTTACTGTATATTCGCTATGCTTGGAATACTGCTTCAATATTTCGTAAATTTTTACTTCAAAAAAGAGAAATAATTCCATATCTATGTAAAAAACTTTGTAGTAGTAGACCTCTTGACTCGGAGAGGTAATATTTTGGTTTTCCCAACTTGTTTGATAATAGATTGGGCAAAAAACTCGTAGCCCAGAAAAACGTGCCATATCCTTTCAAAGAGAGTTTTATGTTTGCCATCAAACCGCCGTACTTTGCCCAATGATATAGACTATTTCATTTATTACTTGCTGAGAAACCAACACATATAGTGAGAGACCGCCATCGTAGGTTATTTCCCGCGTGCCAAAACGCCCAAGAGCCAACCCCAGACGGAACCCTAGTTCACTACACGCGGTGGGTGGCTAGCGGGCTTGTGCTTCTTGGCGCGCGAGAGATATAACACGTGAAGGTGGCCTCCCCGCCTCTGTGGTGTTTGCTTCCCTTTCGGAATTAATGGAACTGCCTATATTTATTTCTAGATTATATTGTTTCTCTTTTGAGTTGTTTTTAGCCACATCGTAGTATACGATGAGGCTCTTAGTTTGACCCGAGCCGTAGTAGTAGTAGTTGTAGTAGTGGCCGGGGTTGTCGCTTTCATTATCGTTAGATTTTAGCTTAAAAGGAACTCGATACTACCTCGACCCACCAATAGGGGTAGCTGAGCTCAGTTAGAGATTTTATTTTAATTAAAAAATTTTTACATCGCACCCGGGAATTGAACCCGGGTCGCTGGCGCAGCAGTAAGACACACTACCACTGAACCATAAAGACTCGATAGAACGTTCGAGCTTTCATCGTCTAGTTTATCTCTAAAGTGTCGGGGATGGGGAGAGGGTACCACTCTATCTGTGGGGTCGGATACTTTTGAATTTTTATCTGTGGGGTCGGAAACTTCTGGTTTTTTATTGTCTTTGAATTATTTTTCTTTTTATTTATGTGCCAATTTAATAGATAACGATGTGGCTACTATTAAGGCCCAGCCCTTGGGCCATCTTGTTTATTCCTCGTCTTACCATATCGTAACCATTTATTATGTATTATATGGTTGTTCGTCCATGTGAGTGTTTTGGTGCAATTTTTGGAAGTTTTTGCGTGGAAGCACCAAGAGACATACTTGAATTGTAAATGTTTCAAGACATTTACAATAAATCTTTGATATTTTTTTTTCTGGAGGTAACTGTCCTTTAGAATCTGAGAAAGAAAATAAAATCTGAAGCTTGTTTTAACAGAAACATGGTTTGTTTAAGGACAGGTTAAGGGTATCTTGTATGTAATTGCTGATGGTGTTGTTGAAATATCTATACAGCGTGTTCCGAAAAGGGTGGTAGGAACGAAGTGCAATGGGAAGGTTCTATGGGAGATTTTTTTCGAGTAGAAAATTTAGTTTCTATGACGTTTTGCTGTGAGGGACACCGTTTATAAGTTGTGATTGAAGTGTTTTAGGGATGACCCCCTTATATTTAAGTAAGAAACTGAACTACAATGTTATTTTAATTAAGGGGTCATCCGTAAACCACTCCAATCATAACTTGTAAACGGTGACCCTTAGGGCATACTGTCATAGAAAACTTTGGACTCAAAAATAATAACCGCAAGATCGTCGTTCCTTGGCGCCGTCCTCTGTTGCGTTTTATTAAGTATTTTATTAATATCTTCTTTTGGCCTGAAAGGCATGCATTTTCGTTGAATTAAGTTAATTAAAATTAAACAAAACCCCTTCAGTATACAGAAAAATGGTTCTGGGCGAATACATTAGGCAGGCTTTTATGGGTAATATTTTCAAAGAGAAAAGGGGTAAGAACGTAAGATGGAGTGGTAATGATGATGGGCGACCTGCGGCACCGAAACACTCCCAGTGTACCTTGCGCAGGCCCCTACCCTTCGGTACACGAATGTTAAGTGCTGCCGCGTACCGCCTTGGTATTTCTATGAGAACTAGCTTCTCTTTTTAAGTCACAGCTGGGGCATCCTTTGCGTTTACGTACTGTACGACCCTACCTAAACGCTGAGGATGCTGGGAACGAGGAGGTAGACACTTGAGAACTCAGGTGTACAATATGTCTTGAACTCAATGTACTGTCAAAGCTGAACTGTGAGTTCCGAAGGCTTTGAACTCAATGTACTGTCAAAGCTGAACTGTGAGTTCCGAAGGCTTTGAACTCAATGTACTGTCAAAGCTGAACTGTGAGTTCCGAAGGCTTTGAACTCAATGCACTGTCAAAGCTGAACTCTTTTGAACTCAGGTGTACACAGAGATCCAGAGCGTCTACCCCCTCGGCTGGGAGGACTTCATTGACGTTGGTGGGGGTACAGAGGCAACGTTATAGGTATGGGAATGACCACTCCATCCCTTTCTCCTTGAAGATATTTTTACTAGCTTTTCAAAATTCAATGTACCTAAAAGGGTTGTAAAAATGTATCTTTTTTAACTCTTTGTGTATCTTTACAGATGGATGGTTACGACGGTCAAAATATTCCGATGAAAAACCCGGAGATTCTAAAAGCCTTGAGAGTTTTGGACATGCTTCATACGTTTTACATGCCCTTTTTGATAGTATTAGGGTTGCTAGGGAACAGCCTCTCATTCACTGCCTTCTACTTTACCCAACTGAATCAACGCTCATCTAGTCACTATTTGGGTTGCCTAGCCATTTCCGATTTTGGATACATATCCATGCTGATCTTCTTCTGGTTGGCTAAAATGGGATACGACGTAAGTCCAAGTTTAACTGTAATCATCATTATACTGTTTACAGGGTGTTTCTGATAAGTCGGCCATAAATTAAGGGGAATGTTCTTTGGGTTTATGATTTTGAGTCAAAAATGTAACTTCTATCTCCATTTTGCCCCAAGGGACACTGTTTTCGAGTTATGATTTGATGAGTGTTTTAGGAATGACCCCTTAACTAATTAGAAATCATTGTCTTTCAGTTTCTTAATTAATATTGAGGGGTCATCCGTAAAATACTCTGGACAATCTTAACTTGAAAACAGTCCATAGATGTGACATTTTAGACTCAAAATCGCGCAAAGAACATCGCCCTTAATTTATGCTAGAACTTATCAGAATTATTTATTTGAGAAATGGTTTGTTTGTTTATATGTTTGTTCCTTATGATCTACACAGTCACGATTTGTTAATTTCCGAATTAGACCAAACTGCATTGTTGATATCAATAACACTAAGATAAGGTTCATTAGAAGTGGTTTGGTTCAGTTCTTACAGGTTGGAACTGAGAATCCCTAGACATAAAGCCCGTAAAAAACGAAACATTTTAGCTTCATGAATAACCCCTAATTAAATATAGTTTTATTGAATTTGAGAGAAATAGAAAAGGTCAGTTTCTGAAAAAAATAAAAACACTCGGATATTTCATACAGTTGGGCTCATATAGTATTTAGGGTTCATTGTCTACGTAGACCGGAAACCAATTCCGGTTTCCATAGTTCTTTGAAACACCACGGGCAACGCCGGGTACCTTAATTACTCTATAATGGCTCCTTATGAACCTTGACCTATTATTTACCGGATGAAGTGCTATCGATATCTCCTTTTGCCGGATATAGCGTATTTCTTAACGTGGTAGCGAAAAAAAAATGTTGGACCATTTGAAACAGGAAAAGGTAGGCCAGATGATGTTTCGTTAATAAATATAAATTAAGGCGATAAATAAGGCTTAGCGCTACCTTCGATAATTCTTGCGAGGTTTTGGGTTAATTGCTTGTTAATACGATATCGAGGTAACATAATTACCTAGTGTAACTTGCTATTAGAAGAGCAAATTTAAGGTCAGCCTCCAAATATCAAACATTTAGTATTTCTCATAAAATAAACCAGGGCTAGATTTAATTTTAGAAGTAGGAATGGAGAACGGTTAGTAAATTACTGTATATAGTTCAGTCCGACTCGTAGCCCTGTATAGAGCCCCTCCCTCCAACACGTAACGAAAAGTTTAAATTATCTTATAGGCTCACTTAAACTACGTTTTGATGACGTTGCTGACGGGGACGGCGTAAAATACGTAATACCTTTTGACCTTTGTCGCTATGACCCGCCTCTTCTTTCATACCGATCCGTCCCGTGGAAGGGGATCCGGGACTTTGACCCGTGCCCAGATTACTCTGTTCTCCATTCCTACTTCTAAAATTAAATCTATCCCTGAATAATCTAATGGACTATTGGATAAATCGAATGTCGTAATTGGTATCTCGGTGTACACATATTGTACATTCAAGTGTACTGGGGACGGTAAAAGACGCACTCTTTGTGAAATTTGATCATGAGAATTTATAGCAGCCTTATAGTGTCGATTTTCAAACTAAAATCCATTTCATTTCTTAAGAAAAGACCATTTTGCGAAACAGGAACTTTAAAACGGCTTTAGAAAATCTTTAAGTGCATCAAATTACACCATGAATGGACACAAAAAGAAGCACAGCATGGTTCCTTTTAAATTTCTTGAAGATATAATTTAGGATAATGTTTCTCTCATTACAAAGGGTCTTTTAAGCTGTATCTTATGACGTATGAGCAAAGAAGTGAGGCGGTATTTTCATTTTGTTCAGGTTGCCTCTGAGCCAGGGAAAATATATTTACCTTTGCGGTATGCTATAAGAAACTTCGTGTATGAATACGAAGCAGAATACATAGATCTCTTCTATTTTGAATATTTAACAAGCCAATTTTTGGGGTTTTTCTGCTTGAATTAAAGGGGAGGAGGTGCTGAAACCGCCACCCTTGACATCATGCATATTGCATAATGTATTTGAACTTGGAAACCACGTGACATTGCGCCGAACCCGAATGTAAACGAGTTATCTTTGCGTCGTATAACTGTTGCCCTCTACAGGATGTTTCTGATAAGTCTGCCTTAAATTAAGGGGGATGTTCTTTGGGTAAGCGATTTTGAGTCGAAAATGTTCTATGGCAATTTACCGTCCGGGCCACTGTTTTCGAGTTAAGATTGGATATTTACGGATGACCCCTCAAATTTAATTAAAAATCTGAAAGACAATGCTAATTGAGTATCCCTAAAACATCCAAATCATAACTTGAAAACGGTTACTAGGACGGTAAAATGTCAGAAAACCTTTTTGACTCAAAATCGCCCAAGAACACAATATGGCAAACTTATCAGCAGGGATAGATTTAATTTTAGAAGTAGGAATGGAGAACAGAGTAACGTGGGCGCGCGTCAAAGTCCCGGACCCCCTTCCACGGGACGGGAGGGTATGAAAGAAGAGGCGGGGGTCATAGCGACAGAGGTAAAAAGGGAATTACGTATTTTTCGCCGTCCTCGTTAGCAACGTCATCAAAACGCAGTTTTAGTGAGCCAATAAGGTAATTTAAACTTTTCGTTACGGGTTGGAGGGAGGGGCTATAGACTGGGCTATGAGTCCCACTGAAGTAAATAATAACCGTTATCCATTCCTACTTTTAAAATTAAATCTACACCTGTTATCAGGAACACCTTGTATTGCGAACCATTAAACGTGCATTTGGTGCTATATCGATTTAGAGGCAACTTTTAATGATCGGTACGCGGGTTTCTAAATAAGGTTTAAAATAACATTCTAGGGCTAGTCACTCTCATTACGAAGGTATTGGCAATTTGAGCTCCGTTCTGTTGCTATGTTAGAAAGAGCAATTAACGTCATCAGCAAACTCGTTAAATGGATGGGAGATGCATTTATTGTCTTTATTCACTTAAAACAATGTTCACTTAATGCTGTTCAAAGAAAAACCGTAAATAATCTTTGCAGATGAAGTTGGATTTATTTTGAAGACAAAATGGGATGTTTAAAGAAAAGTTCCACAAACGTTCTACAGATCAAATAAAAGCTCGGCTTAAATCGCTTTATTTATGCATGGTGTTGACGTCCCCCCTTGTAAGATAAGGGACTATAAGTAAAGTGCTCTAGCATTGGTACTAGATCTTGGCACTAGTGAACAAATTCGAGGATTTTATGCCTCTTCGATCGCGCCTACACTAGAGAGAAAGAAATTGGTCCAGTTCCAAAAATAAATTCCTACCCCCCTTCCCCTCAACCTAAAGCCGCGGAACACGGACTCTGGTGCTTGAATCTAGTTCGGCCGTCTACCACCGCGAGCGTCTCACGTTTTGGAGGGAAAATTCAGAAACCGCTACCAGAGGGCCAACCGTTGGTGTGTTATCAAGAATATTCACTTTCGCCAAGTGAAGAATTCGGTTACCTCGATACTTTTAGTCCATGGTGGTATTTATTTTTTTGTGAAAAATGTCGACCAGAAAATGAATCAACCAAAAGGTCCTGGCGGGAAAAATTCCATATATTTTAACTACTTTCAAGCTAGGTTTATACCTTTAGTGGGACCAAGCTATAATTTTTGTTCGGAAAACCGATTTTGTAAGAAAAATGGGTTACGTATTTGAAATGCTTCTGCAGGGACCCATATAAAGTATTACCAGGTTTGGCTATTTGTTTAACTACGCAACTTTGCAATGCTTTTAAGGTTAAATAGAAACGTTTTGGCCAGGGCTTCTTTCAGCTCGATCTCGGTGCTGTGGTGCTTTTCAACGCGTATATTTGTAATGCGACTGAGAACTGAATGGAAACTAACCTGATTTTATTTTGAATTTTAACTTGATGCGCATTAAAACCAAAACCTGATATCTAAGTACAGTGAGTCCAAGTTTATCAGATATGTTCCTATATCGTTATGCTAGAGATTTACTGAGGAGTCCATCTTCCTATTTAGTCTTTACTAAGCCTTTGACAGTGCCTGACCAGGGGTCAGAATCTATGACGTTTCATCTACGTCACTTCATGACAAGCTCCAGTTTGTAACCAGTGACAAACTTATGGTGAACATATCTTAAGAACTTGTGTAAATAATAAAACAAAATGGCGTCCCCGTAACTAAAGGATGCGTGTTTCTAGCAAATATCCTTTCAACCCATGCTCATAAAAAGTATTAAAGAGTTATTTTATGACTGAGCTACTTCGTACCGTATTCTCCTAAGTGTAACCAAGGAAATCCCTTAAGACCCAAGTTTAATCCCAGTTGCAATACGATCTTTTTCTTCATCTCTCTTGCAAAACTTTCCAAGGGAAAGATCTTTTTACACTAATCTGTAAGAGTGTATCGCATTAGTTTATTAGAAAAATAGCTAGGATTACAATCAACATCCACTTTTCAGCTTCAATTCCCCTGCGGCCCCTGCAGGCCTAATGAAATTGAGCCTAGTATTTGCTCATTTATTACTAATTTTATAAATTTAAAAGTTATGCAACGTTTATGTAATATCAAGAAGTTATATCAGTATCTCAGAGAGAAGGTATAAGATGCCTTTGTATTCGCGCGCCATAGTCCCAGTCCCCCTTTCAAAATAGAAGGGGGACGTAAAAGGAGGCGCCGGGCTATTTCGCCTCTCCTCAGTCGGAAATTATGACTGTAATTTTCGTCACTCGCGTCGTCGCGCTGACGTAAGTTTTCAAGAACCAATGGGATGCTGGTTGTAATTTAGAGACGGGGATTGACACCGGACCTACGTTTGGACTGGAGATAAAGCTGGAAATCTGGCGAATTTATACCTTCTCTCTGAGATACTAGATATAACTTCTTGGTAATATATTGCAAATAATCTTTTAGTTACCTTATTGTTATCAGTACCATAAAATTATGTTGCATTTTGGTTAGCTTCAAGGTAATATAACTTGACTAAATTAAAGCGCATAACGTCTAGTGTGCTACAGCCTACAGGTTCTCCTAAACGTTATTTGTTCAATTTCTCATACTTTTTATTGTTCTACTATTTCACCGTCACTTTAAACAAATATTTTACATGAGCCGTTCAGGGATATTGAAATTTTGTTTATAAGTGTTTCGTAAATTCATAAGGTATGTCCCATAAGTTTGTCACTGGTTACAAACTGGAGCTTGTCATGAAGTGACGTAGGTGAAACGTCATCATATAGAGGCGCTGTCAAAGGCTTAGTACAGAGTAAATAGGGAGATGGACTGCAATTAACCGAGTGTAGTCAATTCTCGCGTCGTTCTCTCATGAAGTGACGTAGGTGAAAACGTTATAGATTCGAGGTAAAGCGACGCCTGGTGAGTGGGGCGCTGTCAAAGGCTTAGTAAGAGAATAAATAGGAAGATGGAAGTCCTGCAAAATTAACCGAGTGTAGTACTTCAATTCTCGCTTGTCGTTCTCGAACTATCTCGAGCTGTAAGTCTCTAGAATTACGAAGTATAGGAAGTGTTATACTTATGGAACATATCTTATAAACTTGGGGTGGTTTGGTCGAAAATGTTCCATTATTTATGGTTAACCGCTCTTTCCATATCATTGATTTTGGATTTCATATATCGCAAATCAGGCCTTAAATTTGCTTCGCTAAAGCCACAAATTAGGGTCTCATCCCATTGGGATTAATTTTAAATTACCATATACCAATACAGAAATATAATAAATAGGAAAATGTGTATGTAAAATTATGACCAGCTTCAATGCATCTTTTCGTAAGATCTAGGTGTTGATTTTCGGAAACGTTTCTATCCCTATGGGACCCTTTTCAAAGGTTTAGGGTTAAAATTTGAGTTTGGGGTTTGACCTCTTTGTTTTCTTAAGACGGAGAAATTATTAGTATGTGTTAAGACGTTAGATATGACTTGGTGGACTGGTTACTTTGAAGCCCTATTTAACGTCTTTGCGTCTACATATCAGATGTTCCAACTTAACCCTAAATCAAGCAGCAGACGATGCTTCGCCCCCCCCCTTTGATAAGTCGGTGGCAGTATCAATTATCAAATAAGGATTAATTTAGAAATCTAATTTATGATCCATGTTACCTTCTTTTTAATGCATTTCGTCAGACCAAGAAGCGATATCAAGTTTACTAGGGAGAAGGTTTAAGATGCCTATGTATTAGCGCCATAGTCCCAGTCCCCGTCCCCCTTTCAAAATACAAGGGGGGGGACGTAAAAGGAGGCCGGGCTATTTCGCCTCTCCTCAGTTGGAAAATACGTAATTGTCGTCATTCGGGTCGCGCTGACGTGAGTTTTCAAGAACCAATGAGATGCTGGGTGTAATTGAGAGGCGGGGATTAACTCCGGACCTACGTTTGGACTGGAGATAAAGCTAGAAATGTGGCGAATTTATACCTTCTCCCTAATAAACTAGATATCGCTTCTTGGTCAGACCATTCAACCTTTTGACTCATTTAGTTGAGTCAACTTGAGTTAAGTTAACTAGTTGAGACGTTAGACAAGTTGAAACACCAAACTATAAATTGATCACTGACCCATTTTTTCTGACTCAAATTTTTGACCCATCTACTTCAGTCAAATGTTGTTTCGTCTGAAGAGATCTTAAATCTCCTATTGTTACGTAACAAATGGATGAATTTAAATTTTTAATTAAATATAAACAATAATAATTGAGAAATTACCTTGAGTGGGCCAGAATTCAAAATTATAGTTTTAATTTTTTAAAAATAAGCTCTACTTTCAGGTAATTTCGTCTAAATCTCCTTTGGTTAGGTTTATTTATAGTAACAAATTAATAATTTAAAATTTTTAATTAAAAATTTAGATGAGAGGCTAAACATATATTTGTCTGATGCAAAGCGGCTAATTTATAGCAAACACGCTGTAGGCCTAGGTTGATTCATTTTGATGAATAAAATCTGGTTTAGTTGTAGAAAATCCGAAAGAGTAGATTGAGTTTCGTGAATAATTAAAATATTTAAAATATTTGTAATTTTAATTTATATGCAAATAGGCCTACACAATGTATTTCTTGACATATTATATAATATTATATTTATACAGGGGTGTTTCTGAAGGGGGGGGTGTTAAGGGGGATGTTATTTTGGGCCATTTTGAATCGAAAATGTTGTATGACATTTTTTCCTAAGGGACACTGTTTTCAAATTTATGTTTGGAGTAATTTACGGATGACCCCTTAAATTTAATTAAGAAAACCAGGGATAGATTTAATTTTAGAAATAGGAATGGAGCACAAAGTAATCTGGGCGCGCGTCAAAGTCCCGGATCCCCTTCCACGGGACGGAGGGGTATGAAAGAAGAGGCGGGTTATAGCGACAGAGGTAAAAAGTAATTACGTATTTTTCGCCATCCTCGTTAGCAACGTCATCAAAACGTAGTTTAAGTGAGCCAATACGATAATTTTGAACTATTCGTTACGTGTTGGAGGGTGGGGCTCTTTATTAGGCTATGAGTCGGACTGAGGTAAATACTAACCGTTCTCCATTCCTACTTCTAGAATTAAATCTATCCCTTAGAAAACTGAAAGAGAATGATTGGTAATTTAATCAAAGGGGTATTCAATTATTTGCAAGGTGAAATTATTCATCCTAGTTTCTCATAGAAAATCCGCCTAGGTAAGTTGAGTAAAAATGGTTACGCAATGATTCCTATTAACTGTATGCATTCCTGGTTTTATTAAAACGTTTCCGGTTTATCTTCGAAAACTAAAAAAAAAGTCAAAAGTTTAACAGGTTTTCCTTTCAACTTCATTAATATTCCGTATCGATTAAAGGGACTATAAAGTATCCTCGGGCCCTTGAATTTTATTTTTTATTTAAAAGCCACCCCCCTTCACCCCCCCTTCAATCATTGATGTCATATCTCTCTTGTGATTCGTTATGAACCGCCCCGCTTAGGCGTTACCCCAGTCCTCACCCCGAGAGTTCGAGATCCCCGCTGAGTTTGTTAGTAGGAAAGACTTTCGTTTTGTTGCCCCCAAGGGAAGGGGGATTGTGATGTCAATAACAACTTTTTCAAAGAAAAACAATCCAAGGGACCGCCAAACGCTTTACAGACCCTTTAAATTATTCACAAAGCATATAAAATTTTCCATACATCGCCCAGAAAAAATTTCAAAATAAAATAAAAAAAAACTATCCTATCACAATATGATAAATATTTCCTTCAGTTCACGGATTTTTCCAAATTAATTTTTTAAAATATCCTGACGCCTGTCATAAATAACTGAACTCTTTAAAAATGCAAATAAATCATTATCAAAGTGTGGGGGGTGAAGAGGTCGGCAGTGTCGTCTGCTTTTGATATAGGATTAAGATGGAACAACCGGTATTTGGATCCAAAGACGTTACATAGGGCTTAACTATTACCAGTCCGCTAAAGACCTGTTGTTTTAACTCCATATCAAACCTCTTTTAATCCACGTACAGGATATTGCGCCTTAAAAAAATAAGGTGGTCAAGCATCAGACTCCATTTTACCTCGACTTTTGAAAAAAAAAGAAAGAAAATGACTCGCCTACATTACTATTACCAGAAGTATATAATTCTTCTCTTCGAGAGAAGTGTACCATAGGGTAATTGTAAAATGATTCTTCCCAACATCCTTTTACATTTATTATAGCAATTTTACTAAACCGAACAAACATACGCCATCTAAATAGTTCCCTCATCATTACTATATCTATTAGCACTTAAATATTTGCCAAGGCGCATGCATGCCCTTGTGCGTTATTGTCCCGCCACGTCAAGACAATCAAGGTTTGTGCCTGGTTGATTGCTGAGGATTTAGTACCAAATAGTTATAGAATTCACCCCCACGGTGCTATAGTTACCCATCTGAAGTTTGATGAGCGGGAGAGCAAACCAAAAAGGCTCCCTCGCCTGGGAAGAATAATGTTACATAACTAAAGTATTGAGAGGATACAGAGTGTCATCCTTCTCCTATTATCCCCTTCTGCTATTGCTATTACTATTACTATTACTACTACTAATACAACAACTAATACAACTTTAGACCTTTATTCCGTTTTATTCCTAATAGTTTTAACCAATGAATTAATTCGCTTCGGTTTTTGCTATTTTGTCCCTTGCTTTTGACCCATTGAACAATAATATTGGCAGCGATGAAGTATTTTAACAAAACTTTACAAAGGCGTTCGTTTTTTGTTTTTTGAATTAATTTTATTAAAGTGAGGATGAAATATTCCGTTTTTATAAAGAAATCGCATTACCAATGCATGCGAAATGATGGATCGATGGTAATGGAATAATCAATAACCTCTTTTTTCTTCTTTCACGGCTGTTTTTCTTTCGGTTTTTGACGTTTTCAAACTTGATGGATTTTTTGTTCTGCTAAAATGACCAAAACTTTAGGCGAATAAAAAAAATTTCAATCGGGAATGACCAGTAATGACTTCTATTATTATGTGTGAATGGGCTACCATTATCATTCGTGGTTATGTCACGTCAGATTAATAGACCTTTTTTTAAATATTGATTTTAAGTGTGAATATATTTTTAAAATTTAAATTTTGGTCCGCTTTTCAACAGGCAAAGAATATCAATGGGGTCTGCAATATTTAGTAACGGAGATACGAGCTCCCAAACACTGATTGTTTGTAACCAGTGACAAATTTATGGAACATATTTTATGAACTTATACTAGCTGTTACCCGCGGCGTCGCTCGCGTGTAATTAGAACTTCCATCAAAAAGTTATAAAGAAAGGGTAGATTTTACTGATGACTAATATTTTTGTAGCACCCTAGGAGCGAAGGCACTCGGTGTTGCCCGTCAGCCCGTCGGGACATTTTTTATTACTTTTCACGCGGACATTATTCCATAAAGAAGGGTTTTTAGGTTTTGGCCTCCATTTAAAAAGATGGCAAAAATCGAGCCCGAAGGACCATTCAGCCCGTCTATAGGTTAAAGGAAACCAGTGTACTAAATATTTGTGAAATCGGTTGAAACGCGCGGACTTTGTTGCGTAGAGAAGATTTTTTTACATTTCTGGGAGCCATTTTTTAAGATGGCGGCGGATTGGAAAAATCTTTCTTAGTACGCGCCTACTACGTATGAGTTAAAACGCTCCTGCAAATTTTCAGCCTTCTAGGGCAAGCGGTTTGGGCTGGGCATTGATTATCAGTCAGGATTTTGATTTATATAGATATAGATGACTGTACCAAGAAGCAATATCTAGTTTATTAGGAAGAAGGTATAAATTCGCAACATTTCTAGCTTTATCTCCAGTCCAAACGTATAGTAGGTCCGTACTTAATCCCCGCCTCTAAATTACAACCAGTATCTCATTGGTTCTTGAAAACTCGCGTCAGCGCGACGCGAATGACGAAAATTACAGTCATATTTTCCGACTGAGGAGAGGCGAAATAGCCCGGGGCCTCCTTTTACGTCCCCCCTTGCATTTTGAAAGGGGGACTGCGACAATGGCGCGCGAATACTTAGGCATCTTATACCTTCTCCCTATTAAACTTGATATCGCTTCTTGGTCATACTACCTCATTTCTATATATTCAGAATACCTTTATTGACAAAGACTAGGCAACATTACTAGGCATCTATTAGATAGTTTTCACACATGGAGGATTCATATCATTTACACCAGGAGGCCGGCTATTTGGAGGACAAAAACCCGTCTGCTTATGTCTTCCAGATAGCCAGGCTTCCTGGTGTAAATGGTATGAATCCTCCATGTGTGAAAACTATCTATACCTTCTCCCTAGTAAACTAGATATCGCTTCTTGACTGTACCTAATATCAAATATTTTCGGCCAGCAAATGCTGACGTGAAAAAGAACGGTATAAATATATAGTCGAAACGTATACACTTACTTGTCTGGCAAGAGGAAGGAAATAGCTGACACGTAGGTAATTACTTCGAGACCCTGAATCTTGGATTCCTTTTTGCCATTCGTTTTAACCCTCAACTCTTTATGAAAGAGTTCTGCCATTTAAGGCCGGGGTAACAGATTTCAAATGACCCATTTTAAATGCATATTCTCGCCTTCGGAATATGGTACTTTTATAATCTGAACTTTTATAAATTTTTCATTACTGCACTTTTTTTTCACTTTCCATTAAAAAAAGGTGAGAGGTAAGACGTATTTCATCTTTGCAAATATCACAATTTTTTAGGGGTGTGCGAATGATTGAAAATTAACTTATTGATTAAACCAAAGGTCCATTACTTTATTCCATGGAATAAAGTAATCGTTAGGTAGGAAATCAACAGTATCAGGACATACAAGGAGGTTGGTCCATTGCCGTCTTTGAGCAATCTCGTGATCCACCAAGTCGACAGCGCAGGCGCTAAAATGCGGAATGGAAGACCCCCGTGTCTTTCCCCTTTTGTTACATCGAAGTGGTCTCTTAACTTCATCCTAAGCCATGGCTTTGAGATAATACATCATTTCTTAGGAAAAAGAGTAAAAATTCAGAGCTGTAGCGGTACAGGAACGACCATAAAAATGTCCGAAATAAAAAATAATCCCAGAAAACCAAGATCTGCGGCAAAATTCTTCTCAAGAATCATGGACCTCATATATTCTTCGGACGGAAAATCCAGTCTTAGACAGACTTAGACGAGGAAGGTTTGATTCTGGTGTAGCTTTTATTCTATTTACAAGTTCCCTGGCTACTAAAATATGTCCATCGAAAGGTGGCAGCACTGACTGATGGCCAACCTTGAAAAGTAAGCCCCCCAATTGGCCTTATTCCTATTCAGCGCCACTGGCGGAGGGTTTGGAAACTACTCCCATAGACTAGGTAACTTACGAAGGTTTGCAGAATCAATGCCAGGTGACTCGAGCGCCGCGACATCTGACGGTGCTTCTGCGAACCTTACTAAGTTACCCAGTCTCTACGGGAGTAGTTTCCAGACCTTCCGCCAAGGCCAAGTGAGCAGCAACAGAATCAAACTTTCAGTCTGTTGTACGTTTTCTTCTGATAATATCAGTGTTTCTTTTACTACCGTTCAATTAGTTTTGCTTTGCTTAGCTTTACTATTCTGATTTTGTCGTTTGCCTTACTGTTAGATAAACTATTAATTTATATTTCTCCTTATTTATTTTGTACGTTTGAGTGGGAAAATTTCAAGGCTTCTATATTTTAATTAGCCGTTTTTTTGACCGCCGATTTATTTGTTTTCCTTTGCTTTTGCGATTCAGGTTTTGCTAATTAAAGGAAATTATCCCGGTTCTAAACATTATATCTAAAAACGGCCTTCTTCTAAATATCAAAAGGAACCTAATAAAAAAATAAATGATCTCTTATCACAAAATAATTAGCATTTAATTAATCTTAAAAACGAGGCCTACAACTGCGACATGTTTAGAGACGTCTGCTAGCCAGAACTCCTTACCCCTACGGGAGGAACCAATCCCGTACGAGTTCTGGCTAGCAGACGCCTCTAAACATGGTGAGACAATAGCGTTTTTAAGACCAAATAAATGATAATTACTTATAAACAAGAGATCATTTATTTCATTAATATTTTCCCTTGTATATTTAGAAAAACTAGGTCGTTCTTTTAAGGTATATAATGTTATATTATCTAACCAAGAAGCGATATCTAGTTTACTAGGGAGAAGATTTAAGGAGCCTAAGTATTCGCACGCCATAGTCCCAGTCCCCCTTTCAAAATACAAAGGGGGACGCAAAAGAAGGCCGGGCTATTTCGCCTCTCCTCAGTCGGAAAATGCGTAATTTTCATCATTCGCGTCGCGCTGACGTTAGTTTTCAAGAACCAATGAGATGCTGGTTGTAATTTAGAGGCGGGGATTAACTCCCGACCTACGTTTGGAGTGGAGATAAAGCTGGAAATGTGGCGAATTTATACCTTCTCCCTAGTAAACTTGATATCGCTTCTTGATCTAACCTTTAATTTTAATTAAGAAATAATTCTAATTCCTCGGTAACGAATAATTCACACCATTTCCCCACACCGATTGCTTTGCAAAATTGCTCCCAACGATCAAGGAGGCCAAGTAGAAGAGATATTAACTCGAAAAGACATCCGGTGTCGAAACTATACTACTTCCTCTTGGTCTCACCGCGTCCGGTGACTGTGTAGACTGTAGAGTCCATGTTGGGATTAAACTTCTTTGGATCAAGACATTTTTTGGTCTATGGGGAATCTCAAATACTCGAAAGAGTTTCTCTTTTTGCAATAATGTTTTTGCTCAGCGCTTTAATACAAAAGTTTCGAGTTTTCCGGGGGTTTTTTTTCTTGGCAAAGATCTTAATGGAGTTCCGTATCTTTATATGAAAACTAGTTTCTGGTTTCTTCTATTGGTCGCGATATCTCCTTGCAACGCAACGGCCTCGCCCCCTTCGAAATTGCGCAACGATATTGCGGAATTCTTTACAACATCCGGGAATTTAATACCTCTTCTGAGTTCAGACTAGACTAAAATCTTACGTTCACGTTGGTGAAGTCGCTTTGCTCGCTTAAATAGACATGTGTCAACGACTTCGTAAAAGATTCGCGGGTTTAGTTTGAAAATTATCTATTTCGTTGGGCAGTGTTAAGATGGCACCACCTCGTTAGCGCCTCCTTTTCTGTAGCCATAGCTCACTCGATCAGGGATTACTAACGGATGGTCGAGTGAGCTATGTTTTAGCAGACGATATATGAAAAGCTTTATCTCCAGTCCACACGGTCCGGAGTTAATCCTTGCCTCTAAATTACAACGCAGCATCGTATTGGTTCTTGAAAACTCACGTCAGCGCGACGCGAATGACGAAAATTACAGTCATATTTTCCGACTGAGGAGAGGCGAAATAGCCCGGCCTCCTTTCACGTCCCCCCTATGTATTCTGAAAGGGTGATTGGGACTATGGCGAGCGAATACTTTGGCATCTTATATCTTCTCTCTAATAAACTAGATATCACTTCTTGCTTTTAGATAGGACCAGAAATCAGTAGTGGTTCAATGTATTATTTATGTTTTAGTTCGGTTATTTTTAGCCGCATGCATAATAATCTGTTGAGTTATAGGTTTCTAAAAAATGGTCTCTTATTCCCATCTATGGGAAAATTTTACTGAAGGCACAGGAAACTGAAGGGAAGAGTTATTGTTTTCCGGGTTCAGAGTAAGAATCGATCGATTCCAAAGATAAACGAAAAGTTTACCTTAGTGGCTTAGCTCCGTGAAATACGTTCGCCCCGTGACACTTGGAAGTTCAGCCTTCGGAGGCTTGCGCTCCCTCTCTGCGGTGGCGATAGTTACGCCACTGGTTTATCTTCAATACATAGTTTACAGGCGTGGAGGATTCATACCAGTTGCACAAGGAGACCTGGCAACTTAGAGTGTAAAATAGCAGACGATTTTACACTCTAAGTCGCTTGTTATCCTGGTGTTAATGGTAGGAATCCTCCACGCCTGTAAACTATGTATAGACCATTTCTATGTAACTAAGAGGGAAAGACACGGGGGTAGAACTATGCCTTCCATCTCGCTTTATGGCGCCTGAGCTGTAGTCTTTTTGTACCTTGAGAGTGCATGCGCAGAGGCGGATGGCAATCAACCCCTTTATGTCCCATTACTGAGGGTTGCCTACCCCACTTTTTTTGCTTTGTAAAGCTCTAACTATACGTTACTTCAGAAGTAATATAAGGGACTAAAAGATCAGCTCTAGCATTGGTAATAGATCTTGGCACTAGTGAACAAATTTGAGGATTTTATGCCGCTTCCATCGCGCTTATACTAGAGAGAAAAAAACTGGTCATGTTCCAAAAATATTTCCTTCCCCCTTCCCCTCAATCTAAAGCCGCGGAACACGGACGCGGGTGCTTGAATCTATTTTGGCCGTCTACCGCCGCGAGCGTCTCACGTTTTGGAGGGAAAATTCAGAAACCGCTACCAAAGGGCCAACCGTCGGTGTGTTATCAAGAACATTCACTTTCGCCAAGTGAAGAATTTGGTTACCTCGATACTTCTAGCCCCTTATCTTACTTCTGGTTACTTTGAATACCTAGAGGACTATCTTTCTCATAGAGGTTAGCATAGTGGATGATTAAAAAGGAGAGGGTTTGGCCAGCCCCTTTAAGGAGAGTCAAAACGTTCAACTCTTACCAGAAAAATACCGGTTTTCGGTAAACCGGTTTTTTTTAAATGGCAAGTTTACCCGATTCAATATGTTAGATTTCTTTATTCCTATTTCATTTATTTATGGCATAGAGACTATTGCTTCAGGGATTTTTGGTTTTGGTTTCTTGTATTGATTTTTGCTGTTAGAGAAATATACACATATGCATAGATCTTTTCTGTTTCAAATACCTTGACGAAAAAACATTGCGTTAGAAGATAATCCCAGCTCAACTGGGGACTCTCTCGAGAGGATCTGGAACTGCGTCCGGGTTTTTGAGTACATACCGTACTTATCCTTAATTTACCACTCACCCAAAAGATTTAAACTACAACCTAAGAACCAAAAACACTTCTTGTACCGAACCATGTTTTTCTTTCTAATTTTTCACTGTTTGTTAAGGTTGTATTTTACCATATCTCGTATTTAAATTCCATTAACGGACTCCGAATTTGCTTAATACACTTGAGGAATGTTACTAACGTTGAAAGAATTGTCACTTTTTTTTGTGTACACGTATTTGAATAATTAAGTAACAAAAGAGGAACTTTCTAGATCTTGAGAAAGTTGGCGTGGTTTTCCCGCAATGACTTTATACTATACTAGCTCTAGCTGTTACCCGCGGCGTCGCTCGCGTGTAATAAGAACTTCCATCGAAATGATATATAGAATGGGTAGATTTTACTGATGACTAATATTTTTGTAGCACCCTAGGTGCGAAGGCACTCGGCGTTGCCCGTCAGCCCGTCGGGACATTTTTTTATTACTTTTCATGCGGACATTATTCCATAATGAAGGGTTTTTAAATTTCTGGCCGCCATTTAAAAGATGGCTACAAATCGAATAAAAAAGACCATTCAGCCCGTCCATAGGTTAAAGGAAACCAGTGTTCTAAATATTTGTGAAATTGGTTGAAACGCGCGGACTTTGTTGCATAGAGAAGAGTTTTTACATTTCTGGGCGCCATTTATTAAGATGGCGGCGGATTGGAAAAATCTTTCTTAGTACGCGCCTACTACTTATGAGTAACGTTCCTTCTAATTTTCAGTCTTCTAGGGCAAGCGGTTTGGGCTGGGTGTTGATTATCAGTCAGTCAGGACTTTGATTAATATAGATATAGATATAGATTAGTCGCCATTACAAATGACGTCACGAAACGGATGCGCAATGAAAATAACTACTCCTCCAGCCGTTTACTTCGTTAACGATCCGATTAGCAAAGTGACGTCAAAACTCAAAGTGAAAAAAATCTCCTCATGCAACAAACAAGACGGCCCAAGGGCTCGTAATAGTAGCCATATCGTACGAGTGAATAGCCCCTCTATACCCTACCCTAATGAGTGGATAACTCCTCTATACCTTACCCTAATGAGTGAATAGCGCTATCTTTTTCTATGCTTAATTGATTTACCGTGCATAAAATCAGAGTTAATAACCCCTCGATTCCCTACTCTAAACAGTGATTAAATTATAACCGTATAAATCTACTTATGCTGTAATTCTAATATTCCGGCGAATCGAAGAACAGATAGTTTTTAGTGATAATCCCCTCGATGAGTTTACAACATAGACTTATGCCGATGCACACTTATCGCATCTTATAAATTTCTAACAAGGACTTATGCCCAGAAACTTTTGAAAGAGAAAGTTTAGTTATAGTGATTACGCATTTTAGTGATTATCCCCTTAGCAATTATTACCTTTAGCAATGCTAAAATGATCAAACGCATAACGCTCATTTAACACTATGTTAGCTCTATCTAAACCCACATTTGAATTAACCGCCAAAACGTTCCAGTCAAACATAACATAGATGACGATAGCTACCGAACGAGAACGAAACACATGAGGAGCGGTAGGAAACGGGGAAAATCGTTATCTATTTAATTAGCACATACATAAAAAGAAAATAAATTTAAAAACCCCAAACATACAAATTCATAAGTATCCGACCCCACAGATAAAAATACAAAAGTTTCCGACCCCACAGGTTAAGAGGTACCCCACCCCACATCACCCCGACATTTTAGAGATAAAAATAAATAATAAAAAACTCGGGATTTCTATTAAGTCTCTATGGCTCGATGGTAGAATGTTTGTCTGCTACGCCAGCGACCCGGGTTCGATTCCCGGCTGTGATCCGAAAAAAATTTTAATTAAAATTAAATCTCTAACCGAGCCCAGTTACCCCTATGGGTGGGTTGTGGTAGTGTGGAGTTCTTTTTAAGCCAAAAAATAACGATAACGAAAGCGAAAACTCCGGCCACATGTACTACTACTACTACTACTACTACTACTATTACTACTACGGCTCGGGTCAAACTAAGAGCCTATCGTATACTACGATATGGCTAAAAATCGAACTACGTTGCGAGTTGTTGAACATATGGGTCGAATGGGACCTTTTCTTTCGTTTGGAATTGTGGTCATAAAAAGTTAATTTTTTTTCTAAGTGGCTATGTCGAAAGCCGTTGCTTTGTTTTGATGAAATTTAATAAACTGGAGCGTTACGCAACTACGTTTATCAGAACTTTTTGCTTTTTGCCAAGTAAAAGAATAGGGAATGCCTCCAGCAAATGCTTTCTTTTGTTAGGCGGATCAACTAATTATTAATGAAAACCGTGTTCGCTTTGGTGGAGTTCTAGAGTTCGTTGACGTATATCGAAGTTGGTTTTCCCAGAACAAAAAGACATTAGTTTTAACCAGGAATGCATACAGCTTATAGGAATCATTGTGTCCCATGTTTCCCATGGTAATTTCTATGCGGCTTTTGTGGGCCGTCATGTCTCATAATTCTAACTGTGATTGGTAGCAACACTTAGCGAGATAGGTTATTTGCGATGTAAAATTCGTTATACCAGAAGTGAGATGAGACTAGAAGTGTAGGGCTCTAGCATTGGTAATAGATCCTGGCACTAGTGAACAAATTTGAGGATTTTATGCCGCTTCAATCGCGCCTATACACTAAAGAGAAAAAAATTGGTCGAGTTCCAAAAACATTTCTTACCCCCTTCCCCTCAACCTAAAGCGGCGGAACACGGACGCGGGTGCTTGAATCTAGTTCGGCCGTCTACCACCGCGAGCGTCTCACGTTTTGGAGGGAAAATCCAGAAACCGCCACCAGAGGGCCAACCGTTGGTGTGTTATCAAGAATATTCACTTTCGCCAAGTGAAGAATTTGGATAGCTCAGTACTTCTAGTCTCATCTCACTTCTGGTTATACGTAATGATTATCTAGTTCTTTCCACAAAATCCGCCTAGATACGTTGAGTGAAAATGGCTACACAATTCCTATTAGCTATATATATTCCTGTTTCAATATAAAGTCTCTTTTCAAATCATTCTATCTGCCCCGTGGCCCAAACCTAACTACACTCTTATTGGCCGTAGCTTTTGTATTTGTACTAAGTCTGAAAATTATTTATCTATGTTAAAAGCTTAGTTGGCAATTCTGTAAATTGTTTTATCAGGAATGCATAGATTTCTTTCACTTGGAATCTTTAACCAGTCTTTTTCTTCAGCCTTTCTGCTTGAATTAAATGGGAGGAAATGTAGAAACCTTCACCCTTGACGTCACTCATAATGTATTTGAAACCGTGTGGCGTTATATTGACTTAGCTAGAGATCTAGAAGAGAAGACCGAGAGTTGACCATTGTCCTGTATGTGTGAATAGCCAATGAAACGCCAGGAAGGAGGAGCGGGCGGTTAAACAATGTTTTAAGCCCTTCAATAAGATATTATTATGGGGTCCAACTCCATAGCAAGAAGCGATATCTAGTTTATTAGGGAGAAGGTATAAATTCGCCACATTTCCAGCTTCATCTCCAGTCCAAACGTAGGTCTAGAGTTAATCCCCGCCTCTAAATTGCAACCAGCATCTCATTGGTTCTTGAAAACTCGCGTCAGCGCGACGCGAATGACGAAAATTACGTATTTTCCGACTGAGGAAAGGCGAAATAGCCCGACCTCCTTTTACGTCCCCCCTTGTATTTTGAAAGGGGGACTGGGACTATGGCGCGCGAATATTTAGGCATCTTATATCTTCTCCCTAGTAAACTAGATATCACTTCTTGTCCATAGCCTGTTGAAGATTCCAAGTATAATAAATCTAAAGAAATACATACGATTACTTATAAAAAAACATGGCAATGTCAAGAGGCGCTTTCAGATATTGTCAGAGCTCCATCATTCATCGGTCATTTGGATCTGTTTTAAAATCCCAGAATTCCTTTCGTTGTTTTGGCAGAAGTAAGTGCAGACACCTCTCGGTGGAAACATTTTTTTACTAGCTTAGAAGCTATTTTTACTAAATAGAAGTTCTTGTTGCTATAACCAGGTGGCACCTAAAGCTTATGTCCAACAAAAAACAAGGTACTATGGGTAAATTTTACGTCTTTTTAATATTTTAAAGGGCCCCCGAATTAGAACTATAGAGTATGCTAGTTCAGAATGAAGTTAGACCTACATCTTCTTGAGATTTGTCGCTCTTGTAACTTTGGAAGTCCTGGCATGGTCCCGAACATTTCCAACATCGATCTCGTGAAGCTTTTGCTCTATTATTAATGAAATGCGCCGAAGGGGCATGCCTTAAGAGAAGCAGCTATTGAGTTATTTACCTTAGACTACTTAATATATTTAATAAGACCCCTTTAGACTCTCACTGATTACTTTTAAACTTCCATAGTAAGGGAAATATATTATTTGCTGCGCTGTCATTTTAACAAATATTATGCGCGTATATTAAAAATTGCAACATACAGGATGTTTCAAAAAAGGAAGCACAATGGGTTCCTTGGGCGATTTTAAGTCGAATATGTCAGTTTGCTCCAATTTCCACCCTAAACAAGTTATGATAGGAGTGTTTTAGGGATAATCCCTTAAACTCAAGTAAGATAATGAAAGACAATGCTAAGGGGTCATTTGTAAAACACTCTAATCACAATTTGATAAGGGAAAAAGTCATAAAATAGTTTTCACTCAAAATTGTTTCCCATATAACTTACTGTTCTTCGATCCTGCCATGGATATGTATAAATACTAACGTATTTTTCTTACGTTCCAAAAGGCATATTGCTCGCCCGTTCCGCATTGATAAAATATGAATTGTAATCCCCCAACTTTTGAGTGAGAGAGAAATTCGTATTTTTTCTTTCTGCGCATGGACGAAATTTCAAAACCCACCACTCATGACTCTCCGGAGAGATATAATTCCCTTCCCCACGTGTCCTAGCTATTCCCACCTCTATTTATTGGAATCTCACAACGGTGGGTGTAACGCATATTTGGTGGCCGACCTTTCGACCTACTTTGAAATCCATAAGTACGTTAGTATATTTATTCATATCCATGGTCATATTACCCATTCAAGGACACCCTGTGTTATAAAATGACATGGAAAAATGTTACCCGTCATCGCATTTTAATTTTGGCTTAAACTTTCGCTTCGTAGAACATTCCAATAACGCGTAATACGTAACTTAGTTTGCGATGTCCTTCATACTTTAAATTAGATGTCAAACGTGACTTTGGTCTCCAACAACTTAATAACTAATTTTAAGTTCAAGTCATAAGCTAGAGCTAATTTCTTGATTGATTTTCATAACTATATTTTCCAATTAAATCTATATTGCTCATTCCTTTGGATCGCCTACGTTAATTTTGGCTCAGATCTGCCTCATTAAACATTTAATCCTCGCTTGAAATCGTGGAAGAGAAATTTGGGACTTGGGACGTGTAGTTTTAATTAAAGACGTCATCGCGTAAGTTTATTTATGACAAAGTTTTCGTTTCCGAAATGCTGTAAACATCTCAGTGAAATTAAAGTTTTGGGAAATGGATCTAAGTCAAAGTTAACTAGTAAAGGATAAACCGCATGAAATTAATTTTTGAGATTATTCTATGGCAGTTGGTGAAAGGAGCCGTTGAGGTTATGGCAGTTGGTGAAGTGAGTCGTTGAGGTTATGGCAGTTGGTGAAATGAGTCATTGAGGTTATAGCAGTTATGATGTATATTTTATCAGTCCCAATACTCTAAAAATAAGTTTTGCTCTTTGTTCACTATATCCCTTTCAAAATTTTTTTATACATATTAAACTTTCAAATTCAATTATCGATTAACATAAAGCTAAAAGGTTAAAGAATTAGAATATGCATTATTAATGGCTAGGGGATCATCTCAGTCCCTATCTTGATATTGAAACTTCCCCTAGTGTTACCAGAAGTAAGATAAGGGACTAGAAGTATCGAGGTAACCAAATTCTTCACTTAGCGAAAGTGAATATTATTTATAACACACCAACAGTTGTCCCTCTGGTAGCGGTTTCTGAATTTTCCCTCCAAAACGTGAGACGCTCGCGGCGGTAGGCGGCCGAACTAGATTCAAGCACCCGCGTCCGTTTTTCCGCGGCTTTAGGTTGAGGGGAAGGGGGTAGGAATTTTTTTTGGAACTCGACCAATTTTTTTCTCTCTAGTGTAGGCGCGATGGAAGCGGCATAAAAAACTTAAATTTGTTCACTAGTGCCAGGATCTATTACCAATGCTAGAGCACTTTACTTCTAGTTCCTTATCTTACTTCTGGTGTTACTGATATAAGCCATGCAGTATGGTGAATCAAATTAGGAATTTATTAATTGCTGTGCCAAAAGAACAAACTTACAAACTCAAATACATACAAAGTATCTAATAAGTCTGACATAAATTGAAGGGTGTGTTCTTAAGGTCAAAGAAAATGGAATCTACAACATTTAGTTGCGGAGATATGGGCTACCTAACATGTGTGGCCATTTCTTGGTTTTACGGACCAGTTTTTGGTTGCCAATATTTCATTAACTTAACGTTGTAGACCGCAAGTTTTTTCACTCTTTCGACTAAGTTTGACGCTAATATTATGGCAGACTTATCCGAAACACCGTGTTTAAGAAAGTACAAAAGTCAAATCTAAATCATCTATCTTATTTTATAAATTTCAATAGGTGACAAACATTAATGGGTTTTGCCCAATAATCGTCTACTTGTCAAGTTCCTTCTGTTGTTGGTCAGTATGGCTAACGGTGGCGTTTACGGCTGAGAGGTATCTGGCTGTCAACTACGTCTTCCAGAGACTTCACCAAGGGACCAAAGAGAGGGCCAAGGCCGTCGTTGGAGGAACGGCGATTCTTAGTTTCAGCTTCAACATTTATATCTTATTCGTAGTTGGAGTTAATGAGAAGGAAAATGAAGATGCCAAATGTGATATCAAAGACGGAGATATTAAGTAAGTTTAGAAACTAATGAAATTATCATAAGTTCATAAGATATGTTTTTTCATAAGTTTGTCACTGGTTACTGAGAGCTTGTCATGAAGAGACGTAGGTCGTAGATTCTCGTAAAGCGACGCCTGGTAAGGCGCAGTCAAAGGCTTAGTATAGACTAAATAGGATAAGATGGACTGCAAACCCGAGTGTAATCAATTCTCGCGTCGTTCTCAAACTAGCTCTCAGTAACTCTCTAGCAATACGAGGTATATTCAATGTCATACTTATGGAACATATCTTATAAACTTATGCTGTTATTTATATTTAATGTTGATAAAACTGGGGAAAGCTGAGTGTAATTTGGTAATCCTTCCAAAATTCGATCTTTATACTCCCTTTAACACATTTTCCATCGAAATTCTGCGAAAAGGCAGTTCAACTCACATGTAAATGTATTACAATTTGTACAAAACGTACAATTAAACTCGCCGACAAAACAAGCAAACGCCTCAAAATCCAAGGAATTACATTAAGCTCGTAATGCTCGCTGTATAGGCTTGGAGAATGAGCATCAAATTATGTTAATGTGGATTCCCAGTACGCAATTATATTATAATCTATGATATAATGAGTATGCATAATTACATACGTAAAAGTATTGTAAGGTAAATTCATTATATTATGATGGTAACCTAATTATTGTTGTATACTAAATATTTAGTCCCGAATCAAACAAATGAAAAGCAAAGTACAGTTACCCTGTGTTTGTATTGGTTTAGTATAACAGTGTCTCTTATTGTTGTCATTTGAAATAAATATTGAAACGTTAAGCTCCAGTGGCACATTAGGAGTCCTTGTTATGTTTACGCCTGGTTTTGTCTTACACCCATGAGATCAAATGTTTTGGTAGCAATATACTTCTGTTGACAAGCGATTTACACCATAGCTAAAGCTGAAGGGCATTAATACGTTAGTGTTAAGCATCATATGTGGAAAAGTAGTTTTCGACAGCTAGTAAATTCAGAAATTGAATTGGTGGGTTGAATTTTTAAAATTATTTTTAAACTAAAGGAGTATTGAACTCTCGTGGGGATACATTTGCCTTTAACTCAATAACAATTTATTTGAACTCGAACTTGCTTTCAGTTAGTATAACCAGAAGTAGGAAAAGGGACTAGAAGTAAAGTGTTCTAGCATTGATAGTAGATCCTGGCACTAGTGAACAAATTTGAGAATTTTATGCCGCTTCAATAGTATTGGTCCATTTGAGCGCCGCATAGTTCTCAAGAATCTCGCGGCGTTTTCCGCGGGAAAAATAAAATCACGTGATCGACCGCCATTTACGGAGAGAGGGATTTTTATTCGCATAGCTAACTCGATCACGTCCGTGAACGGGTGGGCCGTGGTTTTGGTAACTGATTATCGTCTGCTTCATAATTGAGAGAACTGCAGGGCACAATTATAAAATGGCAGCGTCCTAGCCTTATTCTTTAATTTTTTACTATATTTTGTTCCACATTTAGAAATTGAGGTTTCCAATTTAATTAAATAGTATTGAAATTAAGCCAATTAAAGTTTCCGTGAACAAAAATTAACCTTTAGGGATGTTCTGTGTCCAAATACGGAATGAATAGCAGCCGACGACAATCAGTCCAAAAATACTAGGGAAATGTGTCTGGCAGCATTGCACCTCCGAAAATGGCGCTAGGTTTCGCCGCCGAAAATGAGCGACCGCCGTATCGGCGGCGTTACTTCAATATGGACCAGGACTATCGCGCCTACACTAGAGAGAAAAAATCAGTCGAGTTCCAAAAATGTTTCCTACCCCCTTACCCTCAACCTAAAGCCGCGGAACACGGACGCGGGTGCTTGAACCTGGTTCGGCCGTCTACCGCCGCGAGCGTCTCACATTTTGGAGGGAAAATTCAGAAACCGCTACCAGAGGGCCCACCGTTGGTGTGCTCAGGGAGCACAAATCCAAAGGAGAGTCAAAGTTAGAAGGGGGAAGGTACTTTATAACGGCCGGGCACCATGGTTCTCACGCGCACCTACCTCGCGCACACGTGATCCTTTGAGAGGGAAATTCAAAAAACGTATACCCGAAAATACGGTTAGAGAGAGAGAGGGGGAATTTGATTTTAGTGGGTAAAATTTCTGGGGATAAGTCTTTATCGGAAGAGTACGTAATGAATGTTTTCGCCTCATCCTCTCTTAACACAGAAAACTCTAGAGCAATCCTTAAAAATGTCTAGAATTGTTTTTGTAAAGTAAATGCCTTTAAAATATCTCTTATTTATAGTTAAAATGTTTCTTAATAATTTTGGTGAAACAAATACATTGGAAAACTTAATGTAGATCGAGTTTATTTAATTATAAGCACTTAAAACGTGCTGTAAACATTTACGCTTTCGGACCAAAAAGGTCAGGGAAAATCTCAGAAAAAGGTCAGGGAAAACCTGGAAAAGTCAGGGAATTTGGTTCTGAAAATTCCTTGGCAACCCTGTATTATAACCATATTTATTATTTTTCTGTGAATATTAAGAGGTTAAAAATAAAACACTGGAAAGGGTTAGTAGATTAAAAACACGAAACAAATTTGATAATAACCGTCGCCGAGGCTCGCACGCACGCGGCACGCGCGATTCACGAAGCGGCACGAGTATCGGAGTATCGCCGTAAAAGTTAAGCCTCGGCCGTAATAACGTAAACAAACTTCTCTGATTTTTTTTCTCTCTCGCTTGCGCCGATTGCGCATGTGCGCCACGCTCCTAGAGAGCCAGTGGCACTGGTAACGTTTTTGAAAGGGGGGCTGACGGAGAATTTGGTCTCTCCGGCTCTCCTCAATTTTTGTGCTCACTGGTGTGCTATCAAGAATATTCACTTTCGCCGAATGAAGAATTTGGTTAACTCGATACTTCTAGTCCTTTATCCTACTTCTGGTATACCGGATGTATTTTAACACATAGAGAGATCTAAGGGACTTTTAAGCTTTTCTGTGGTCTATGTTTAATTCTGATTAGGTAAACAAACTTTCTACCTTTACACGGCAATCTGAATGCGTTTGTTTAGTCAAGACTGGATATGATGCTTTGATTAAATCGTAGCACCCTGTCGCACTGTTCATTGAATTTAAATGTGACTTTGAAGTGGATTGGTAATCCTGGTAAACACCGGATGTAAATATTTTTACATTTTTCAAAGGAATCAACCGAATACGCAAAATTGAATTAAAATTGTCCTTACAAACACTTCTATTTTTAAAAATAAAAAATCGTAGTGGAAATTTCTTTGACAACGAATCGAGAGTGTGACATAAGCTTTTTTACTTACGTTACATTAACTCTAATTTAAGGATAGTTACGGCTAAGATTTCCATTGTCCAGATTCTCTCTTCATTAACATTAAGTAAAAAATTTAATTTATTTTCAGCTATCAAGTGATGTACTACCTTAACATCATCGACACAATCTTGACGCTCATAATTCCCGTCTTTTCTATCATATTTATGAATACGAGAATAGGAATTACTTTGTACCAGTTTTACTCGAACCGTAGCAAGCATAGCGTCAGAATTAATTTTTCAAAAAATGATATGGGTAAAGTTCTTTCATTGTTTTATGTTTTTACCGCGATAGATTTAATTTTAGAAGTAGCAATGGAGAACAGAGTAATCTGGGCGCGCGTCAAAATCCCGGACCCCTTCCACGGGACGGATTGGTATGAAAAAAGAGGCGGGTCATAGCGACAGAGGTAAAAAGTAACTATGTATTTTTCGCCATCCCCGTCAGCAACATCATCAAAACGTTTTTTAAGTGAGCCAATAAGATAATTTAAACTTATCGTTACGTGTTAGAGGGAGGGGCTCTATACTGGGCTATGAGTCGGACTGAAGTAAATCTAACCGTTCTCCATTCCTACTTCTAAAATTAATTCTATTCCTGGTTTTTAATATATACGGGATAGTAGCGTTTAATTTACTATTCGAAAAATAGTTTTTTTTATCCAAAATTTAATGATATATTTTTACGCTACTGTCCCTATGAAATATTCTTCATAACTCATTTATTTCTTCATTATTTAATGATCATATCGAAAGAAAAAAAATTCTCATTACAGGCGATTACCCTCGACAATCTTCAAGTGTCAACCGACACGAAGAAAATTCCAAGCCCTTACGAAGACTTACGAGTTTTTACGGATGTCAAAACCAGAGTAGGAATCCTATTATTTTATGAAAAAAAAAGACTCCAGTAAAATGCCCCGAATATTTTTCTTAGAATTATTACATCCTACAATGAGATTTGACTCGAAAGACCTTTAGGAAGTGACACTCTTCAAATACTTGAATAAGATTCGATTCCCCGAGGTATTTTTTTATTTACATTAAATCTTGCAGTATATAACAAGTTGGGAAAACCAAAATATTACCTCTCCGAGTCTAGAAGAGGACTACTTACAAACTTATTTACCCAGATATGGAAATGTTTCTTTTTTTTTTATGAGCAAATAGTGAAGTTAAAATTTATGAAATATTAAAGCAGTATACAAAGCATAGCAAATATACTGTAAATCAGACGATATTTTACATCCAATAAGGATATACTTGTACACATTAAAATCATCCGATGGGGGAAAAACGGGAAATGAAGAGATAAAACTTTGGGGTGATATTACCTTTACGTGTTTGTAAGGGCCCAATTTTCTACTCCTCAACTGTATACCCTCTATGTTCAAAGCCATATTCACAACAGGGTTGCCATGTAAACACTATCCTCTCGTTTCACCTCAACGATTTTCTTAGTTTGTCAACATGACTGTTAACGTTACATAACACCAAAGCTAATTTGTGGCCACACACACTGAAGGTAAATGGGCACCATAAAAAGCATGAAAACACGAAGCTATAATCCGATTGCGATCAGACCTTTCTCTGATCTGGGCTGCGTTCAGCAGAGCTCACCAAAAAAGACAGCGGATTTGGAAAACGTTTACCTGTGAGCTCTATCGTCATAGCTTTTCTCCGGTCATCGGTGTTTTAAAAATGACGCTAGCGCAATAAAGCGTGCAAGGTACCAAGGCTTAACAAAAATTGTATGATAACATATTTTAAGAGATAGATAACAACAACTTTTATAATTAAAATTAGAAACTAACATGTCTCTTAAACTTCTCGCGTGATCAACTTGTTTCACGCTAATTAAATAGCTCTAGTCCCATCATAATCAGCAAGAGCTATTTGTATTAATTCCTCCATGCTTTTTTCGCCAAGCTGAGAACTACGCGTTTTACGTCACGTTATCCAAAAACCCGACTATTTTCCTTGAAGACCGTGCTGGCTCAGCGCTGAGCACCGTGACGTCAAAATTCAATAACAAAATCCCGTTCTGTAGGACACTGCTAACAGCGCTGAGCTCTTCTGAACGCGGCCCAGATTTCCACCATGGTTATAAAGTCTAAGCCTAATTATTTAAAAGTGTATTTAACTTTCGGCTCACTCTGAACCGTTAATGTCTCTGTATTACAGAAACGAAAACCAAACCCAAGCGTTTACTTTTTGGTTCGATAGGCCTATTGACAAATAAAAGTTCATTTGACCAATATAGATGCGTTCGTCTTGAAATCACTTTAGAAAAAATTATGCTATAAACAGATGTAGTATAGCTTAAGTAATATATAAACATCGATTTCAAATAATAATAATAAAAAATATTCTTGGCATATCAAAATGAAACAGAGCTTTATAGCTACAAAACCACTAAAGGCATCGAAATTACGAAAAATATTTCCATATATTAATTATACATTATGAGAAAACCAAATATTAAGGTTTTGTAGGATTTTTTTCCACAAAACAAAGCGAACTGCTAACGCGGTGCACTAACGGACGGACACACACAGACTAAAACATAGGCTAATTTTTAACTCTTTCCGTTTTAATTTTGAGTTGAGAAACTAGATTATCTTAAATATTAAAATAAATATAATTAATATTAAATATTTTCTTCGTTAGTTGTTCGCCTTATTGAGCGTTACATCGCGTTGATAAAGAACAATTAGACATTCTTGAGAGACTTGACTAATATTGGCGTTTGAAATGAAGCATACTCCGGTTGCTTTGCCTTACTCAAATAGGTAGTATATAAGGGTGTCGATCTACAGCTAAAAGCAAGAACAACCGCAATTGCGAAAACCTTTGGTGGTGATCCCACCCTAGGGAGGCTAGACGTTTCTCGTAACCCTAGCTGATCGCCGCGAATGTCTTAAACCCAACGATGACGATGGAGTAGAAGCCAGGTGTACAGACTGGTGTCCAAGTGGAATGGACGAAGACCAGAAGATGGTGGTGATTAGAAGCCAGGTGTACAGACTGGTGTCCAAGTGGAATGGACGAAGAGAAGAAGATGGTGGTTATTAGAAGCCAGGTGTACAGACTGGTGTCCAAGTGGAATGGACGAAGACCAGAAGATGGTGGTGATTAGAAGCCAGTATGTACAGACTGGTGTCCAAGTGGAATGGACGAAGACCAGAAGATGGTGGTGATTAGAAGCCAGTATGTACAGACTGGTGTCCAAGTGGAATGGACGAAGACCAGAAGATGGTGGTGATTAGAAGCCAGTATGTACAGACTGGTGTCCAAGTGGAATGGACGAAGACCAGAAGATGGTGGTGATTAGAAGCCAGTATGTACAGACTGGTGTCCAAGTGGAATGGACGAAGACCAGAAGATGGTGGTGATTAGAAGCCAGTATGTACAGACTGGTGTCCGTGTGGGATGGACAAAGATCAGAAGATGGTGGTGTGAGAACTCAAGTAGAGGAGCCATTTCCGAGACTTTTGAAAGCAGTTCGGAAACGGCGAACACGTTTGCTCCGATTTGGAAACTGCGAACGCGGTCACGTGGGGTGTAAGTCAATAACAACAGCCACACACACACACACGTCGAAATTAGAACCTCTCCGTGACATACGTCACTCGGAGAGGTAAAAATATTGAGAGGATACCTGGATAAGTGTGTCTTTTTAGAGAGTAGTAACAATCGATGTACTAGAGAATTTTTACCTCTCCGAGTGACGTATGTCACGGAGAGGTTCTAATTTCGACGTGTGTGTGTGTGTGGCTGTTGTTACCTCTCCGTGTGACGTAGTCCAGGAGAGGTTCTGTAACGGCCGTGTCTGTCTGTCTGTCTGTCTGTCTGTCTGTGTGTGTGTCTGTCTGTCTGTCTGTCCGTTGTTACACCCACGTGACCGCGTTCGCAGTTTGCGTATCGGAGCAAACGTGTTCGCCATTTCCGAACTGCTTTCACAGTCACGGAAATGGCTCCTCTACTTGAGTTCTCACACCACCATCTTCTGATCTTTGTCCATCCCACATGAACACCAGCCTGGTACTTATCTGGCTTCCAACACCATCATCTTCTGTTCTTTGTCAATCCCACATTGACACCAGTCTGCACTTACACTGGCTTCTAACACCACCATCCACTGGTCTGCCGTCTATTCCACATAGACACCAATCTGTATCATTGGCTTCTACTCCATTATCATCGTTTGGTTTTAGGATATACGCGGCGATCAGCTAGGGTTACGAGAAACGTCTAGCCTCCCTAAGGTGGGATCGGCCACCAAAGGTTTTCGCAATTGCGCTTTTTCCTTACTATTATAATGGAATCGAATCGTATATATACCCCAAAATTTGAAGAAAGCGGGAAGAGGGGTACCCTTCACTTTAAACGTCAATATTAGCAAAGTTTGAGAAGATAATAGGTATAACTTTATTTTAAACGATTTAACTATTATTAATGTTAATTATTGAAGATTAAAATAATTAAAAATAATTATATTTATTTAAATATTAAAGATAAACCTCTCGTGCAAAGAGAGATTATCACTGCCTCCTGTATCAACCAAGGCCCGTGCATGCGATATATTTCCTTCATATCCTCCTATATCTACCAAGGCCCGTGCATGCGATATATTTCCTTCATTGCCTCCTGTATCTATCAAGGCCCGTGCATTGTGATATATTTCATTCATTGCCTCCTATATATATAAAGGATGAGGGCAAAAGTGTTTTCATTGGATAATTTTGTTTATATAATCTTCTCGACACGGAGAGGTAATATTTTGGTTTTCCCAACTTGTTATTGACTTACACCCCACGTGACCGCGTTCGCAGTTTCCAAATCGGAGCAAACGTGTTCGCCATTTCCGAACTGCTTTCAAAAGTCTCGGAAATGGCTCCTCTACTTGAGTTCTCACACCACCATCTTCTGATCTTTGTCCATCCCACACGGACACCAGTCTGTACATACTGGCTTCTAATCACCACCATCTTCTGGTCTTCGTCCATTCCACTTGGACACCAGTCTGTACATACTGGCTTCTAATCACCACCATCTTCTGGTCTTCGTCCATTCCACTTGGACACCAGTCTGTACATACTGGCTTCTAATCACCACCATCTTCTGGTCTTCGTCCATTCCACTTGGACACCAGTCTGTACATACTGGCTTCTAATCACCACCATCTTCTGGTCTTCGTCCATTCCACTTGGACACCAGTCTGTACACCTGGCTTCTAATAACCACCATCTTCTTCTCTTCGTCCATTCCACTTGGACACCAGTCTGTACACCTGGCTTCTAATCACCACCATCTTCTGGTCTTCGTCCATTCCACTTGGACACCAGTCTGTACACCTGGCTTCTACTCCATCGTCATCGTTGGGTTTAAGACATTCGCGGCGATCAGCTAGGGTTACGAGAAACGTCTAGCCTCCCTAGGGTGGGATCACCACCAAAGGTTTTCGCAATTGCGGTTGTTCTTGCTTTTAGCTGTAGATCGACACCCTTATATACTACCTATTTGAGTAAGGCAAAGCAACCGGAGTATGCTTCATTTCAAACGCCAATATTAGTCAAGTCTCTCAAGAATGTCTAATTGTTCTTTATCAACGCGATGTAACGCTCAATAAGGCGAACAACTAACGAAGAAAATATTTAATATTAATTATATTTATTTTAATATTTAAGATAATCTAGTTTCTCAACTCAAAATTAAAACGGAAAGAGTTAAAAATTAGCCTATGTTTTAGTCTGTGTGTGTCCGTCCGTTAGTGCACCGCGTTAGCAGTTCGCTTTGTTTTGTGGAAAAAAATCCTACAAAACCTTAATATTTGGTTTTCTCATAATGTATAATTAATATATGGAAATATTTTTCGTAATTTCGATGCCTTTAGTGGTTTTGTAGCTATAAAGCTCTGTTTCATTTTGATATGCCAAGAATATTTTTTATTATTATTATTTGAAATCGATGTTTATATATTACTTAAGCTATACTACATCTGTTTATAGCATAATTTTTTCTAAAGTGATTTCAAGACGAACGCATCTATATTGGTCAAATGAACTTTTATTTGTCAATAGGCCTATCGAACCAAAAAGTAAACGCTTGGGTTTGGTTTTCGTTTCTGTAATACAGAGACATTAACGGTTCAGAGTGAGCCGAAAGTTAAATACACTTTTAAATAATTAGGCTTAGACTTTATAACCATGGTGGAAATCTGGGCCGCGTTCAGAAGAGCTCAGCGCTGTTAGCAGTGTCCTACAGAACGGGATTTTGTTATTGAATTTTGACGTCACGGTGCTCAGCGCTGAGCCAGCACGGTCTTCAAGGAAAATAGTCGGGTTTTTGGATAACGTGACGTAAAACGCGTAGTTCTCAGCTTGGCGAAAAAAGCATGGAGGAATTAATACAAATAGCTCTTGATGATTATGATGGGACTAGAGCTATTTAATTAGCGTGAAACAAGTTGATCACGCGAGAAGTTTAAGAGACATGTTAGTTTCTAATTTTAATTATAAAAGTTGTTGTTATCTATCTCTTAAAATATGTTATCATACAATTTTTGTTAAGCCTTGGTACCTTGCACGCTTTATTGCGCTAGCGTCATTTTTAAAACACCGATGACCGGAGAAAAGCTATGACGACAGAGCTCACAGGTAAACGTTTTCCAAATCCGCTGTCTTTTTTGGTGAGCTCTGCTGAACGCAGCCCAGATCAGAGAAAGGTCTGATCGCAATCGGATTATAGCTTCGTGTTTTCATGCTTTTTATGGTGCCCATTTACCTTCAGTGTGTGTGGCCACAAATTAGCTTTGGTGTTATGTAACGTTAACAGTCATGTTGACAAACTAAGAAAATCGTTGAGGTGAAACGAGAGGATAGTGTTTACATGGCAACCCTGTTGTGAATATGGCTTTGAACATAGAGGGTATACAGTTGAGGAGTAGAAAATTGGGCCCTTACAAACACGTAAAGGTAATATCACCCCAAAGTTTTATCTCTTCATTTCCCGTTTTTCCCCCATCGGATGATTTTAATGTGTACAAGTATATCCTTATTGGATGTAAAATATCGTCTGATTTACAGTATATTTGCTATGCTTTGTATACTGCTTTAATATTTCATAAATTTTAACTTCACTATTTGCTCATAAAAAAAACAAGTTGGGAAAACCAAAATATTACCTCTCCGAGTCAAGACGACTACTTACAAACTTATTTACCCAGATATGGAAATGTTTCTTAAGTTAAAATTTATGAAATATTAAAGCAGTATACAAAGCATAGCAAATATACTGTAAATCAGACGACATTTTACATCCAATAATGATATACTTGTACACATTAAAATCATCCGATGGGGGAGAAACGGGAAATGAAGAGATAAAACTTTGGAGGCATACTACCTTTACGTGTTTGTAAAGGCCCAATTTTCTACTCCTCAACTGTATGCCCTCTATGTTCAAAGCCATATTCACAACAGGGTTGCCATATAAACACTATCCTCTCGTTTCACCTCAACGATTTTCTTAGTTTGTCAACATGACTGTTAACGTTACATAACACCAAAGCTTATTTGTGGCTACACACACTGAAAGTAAATGCGTACCATGAAAAGCATGAAAACACGAAGCTATTATCCGATTACGATCAGACCTTTCACTGGTCTGGGCTGCGTTCAGCAGAGCTCACCAAAAAAGACAGCGGATTTTGGAAATGTTTACCGGTGAGCTCTGTCGTCATAGCTTTTCTCCGGTCATCGGCGTTTTATAAATGACGCTAGCTCAATAAAGCGTGCAAGGTACCAAGGCTTAACAAAAATTGTATGATAACATATTTATAGAGATAGATAACAACTTTTATAATTAAAATTAGAAACTAACATATCTCTTAAAATTCTCGCGTGATCAACTGGTTTCACGCCAATTAAATAGCCATAGTCCCATAGAGCTATTTGTATTGATTCATCCATGGTTTTTTCGCCAAGCTGAGAACTACACGTTTTACGTCACGTTATCCAAAAAGTCGACTATTTTCTTTGAAGACCGCGCTAGCTCAGCGCTAAGCACCGTGACGTCAAAATTCTAAAACAAAATCCCGTTATGTAGGACACTGCTAACAGCGCTGGGCTCTGCTGAACGCGGCCCAGATTTCCACCATGATTATATAATCTAAACCTAATTATTTAATAGTGTATTTAACTTTCGGCTCACTCTGAACCGTTAATGTCTCTGCATTACAGAAACGAAAACCAAACCCAAGCGTTTACTTTTTGGTTCACTAGGCCTATTAACAAATAACAGTTCATTTGACCAACATTGTAGCGTTGCGCTTGTATTCACTTTAGGAAGGATTATGCTATAAACAGATGTAGTATAGCTTAAGTAATATATAAACATTCATTTTAAATAATAATATTAAAAAAAATCTTTCGAATATCAAAATGAAATAGAGCTTTAAAGCTACAAAAGTACTAAATGCATCATAATTACGAAAAATATTTCCACATATTCATTTTGTATCATGGAAAACGGGAATATTAAGGTTCTGAAGGATTTCTTTACACATCAAAACAAAAACGAACTTCTAACGCAGCGCACTAGTGTAACAACGGACGGACACATATAGACAAACACATAGACTACTGTTTTACCCTTTCCGTATTAATTTTGAGTTTAGAGACATGATTATCTTAAATATTAAAATAAATATAATTAATATTAAATATTTTCTTCGATAGTTGTTCGCCTTATTGAGCGTTGCATCGTTTTGAAAAAGAATAATTAAACATTCTTGAGAGACTTGACTAATATTGGCGTATGAAATGAAGCATACGCCGGTTGCGTCGCCTTACTCAAATAGGTAGTATATAAGGGTGTCGAATCGCAGCTATGGATAAGAACAGCGCAATTGCGTGAACCTTTGGTGGAAGCCCCACCTTAGGGAGGCCGGACGTTTCTCGTAACCCTGGCCGATCGCCGCGTATGTCTTAACCTTAACGATGATGATGGAGTAGAAGCCAGGTGTACAGACTGGTGTCCATGTGGGATGGACAAAAACAAAGACCAGAAGATGGTGGTGTTAGAAGCCAGGTGTACAGACTGGTGTCCATGTGGGATGGACAAAAACAAAGACCAGAAGATGGTGGTGTTAGAAGCCAGGTGTACAGACTGGTGTCCATGTGGGACGGACAAAAACAAAGACCAGAAGATGGTGGTGTCAGAAGCCAGGTGTACAGACTGGTGTCCATGTGGGATGGCCAAAAACAAAGAACAGAAGATGGTGGTGTTAGAAGCCAGGTGTACAGACTGGTGTCTATGTGGGATGGACAAAGAGCAGATGACGGTGGTGATTAGAAGCCAGTGTGTACAGACTGGTGTCCATGTGGGATGGACAAAGACCACAAGAGGGTGGGGATTAGAAGCCAGTGTGTACAGACTGGTGTCCATGTGGGATGGACAAAGAGCAGCAGACGATTGTGATTAGAAGCCAGTGTGTACAGACTGGTGTCCATGTGGGATGGACAAAGACCAGAGGCTGGTGATGTTAGACAGGCAATGGAGTAATAGCCTGTAAGTGTAATACAATTTTCGAAATTTCCGGAAATTGAGAACACGTTTGCTCCGATTTGCAAACTGCGAACGCGGTCACGTGGGTATAACAACAGACAGACACACACACCCACACACACACACACACACACACAGACACGTCGAAATTAGAACCTCTCCGTGACATACGTCACTCGGAGAGGTAAAAAGAAACATTTCCATATCTGGGTAAATAAGTTTGTAAGTAGTCCTCTTCTAGACTCGGAGAGGTAATATTTTGGTTTTCCCAACTTTTACCTCTCCGAGTGACGTATGTCACGGAGAGGTTCTAATTTCGACGTGTGTGTGTGTGTGGCTGTTGTTATTGACTTACACCCCACGTGACCGCGTTCGCAGTTTCCAAATCGGAGCAAACGTGTTCGCCATTTCCGAACTGCTTTCAAAAGTCTCGGAAATGGCTCCTCTACTTGAGTTCTCACACCACCATCTTCTGATCTTTGTCCATCCCACACGGACACCAGTCTGTACATACTGGCTTCTAATCACCACCATCTTCTGGTCTTCGTCCATTCCACTTGGACACCAGTCTGTACATACTGGCTTCTAATCACCACCATCTTCTGGTCTTCGTCCATTCCACTTGGACACCAGTCTGTACATACTGGCTTCTAATCACCACCATCTTCTGGTCTTCGTCCATTCCACTTGGACACCAGTCTGTACATACTGGCTTCTAATCACCACCATCTTCTGGTCTTCGTCCATTCCACTTGGACACCAGTCTGTACACCTGGCTTCTAATAACCACCATCTTCTTCTCTTCGTCCATTCCACTTGGACACCAGTCTGTACACCTGGCTTCTAATCACCACCATCTTCTGGTCTTCGTCCATTCCACTTGGACACCAGTCTGTACACCTGGCTTCTACTCCATCGTCATCGTTGGGTTTAAGACATTCGCGGCGATCAGCTAGGGTTACGAGAAACGTCTAGCCTCCCTAGGGTGGGATCACCACCAAAGGTTTTCGCAATTGCGGTTGTTCTTGCTTTTAGCTGTAGATCGACACCCTTATATACTACCTATTTGAGTAAGGCAAAGCAACCGGAGTATGCTTCATTTCAAACGCCAATATTAGTCAAGTCTCTCAAGAATGTCTAATTGTTCTTTATCAACGCGATGTAACGCTCAATAAGGCGAACAACTAACGAAGAAAATATTTAATATTAATTATATTTATTTTAATATTTAAGATAATCTAGTTTCTCAACTCAAAATTAAAACGGAAAGAGTTAAAAATTAGCCTATGTTTTAGTCTGTGTGTGTCCGTCCGTTAGTGCACCGCGTTAGCAGTTCGCTTTGTTTTGTGGAAAAAAATCCTACAAAACCTTAATATTGGGTTTTCTCATAATGTATAATTAATATATGGAAATATTTTTCGTAATTTCGATGCCTTTAGTGGTTTTGTAGCTATAAAGCTCTGTTTCATTTTGATATGCCAAGAATATTTTTTATTATTATTATTTGAAATCGATGTTTATATATTACTTAAGCTATACTACATCTGTTTATAGCATAATTTTTTCTAAAGTGATTTCAAGACGAACGCATCTATATTGGTCAAATGAACTTTTATTTGTCAATAGGCCTATCGAACCAAAAAGTAAACGCTTGGGGTTGGTTTTCGTTTCTGTAATACAGAGACATTAACGGTTCAGAGTGAGCCGAAAGTTAAATACACTTTTAAATAATTAGGCTTAGACTTTATAACCATGGTGGAAATCTGGGCCGCGTTCAGAAGAGCTCAGCGCTGTTAGCAGTGTCCTACAGAACGGGATTTTGTTATTGAATTTTGACGTCACGGTGCTCAGCGCTGAGCCAGCACGGTCTTCAAGGAAAATAGTCGGGTTTTTGGATAACGTGACGTAAAACGCGTAGTTCTCAGCTTGGCGAAAAAAGCATGGAGGAATTAATACAAATAGCTCTTGATGATTATGATGGGACTAGAGCTATTTAATTAGCGTGAAACAAGTTGATCACGCGAGAAGTTTAAGAGACATGTTAGTTTCTAATTTTAATTATAAAAGTTGTTGTTATCTATCTCTTAAAATATGTTATCATACAATTTTTGTTAAGCCTTGGTACCTTGCACGCTTTATTGCGCTAGCGTCATTTTTAAAACACCGATGACCGGAGAAAAGCTATGACGACAGAGCTCACAGGTAAACGTTTTCCAAATCCGCTGTCTTTTTTGGTGAGCTCTGCTGAACGCAGCCCAGATCAGAGAAAGGTCTGATCGCAATCGGATTATAGCTTCGTGTTTTCATGCTTTTTATGGTGCCCATTTACCTTCAGTGTGTGTGGCCACAAATTAGCTTTGGTGTTATGTAACGTTAACAGTCATGTTGACAAACTAAGAAAATCGTTGAGGTGAAACGAGAGGATAGTGTTTACATGGCAACCCTGTTGTGAATATGGCTTTGAACATAGAGGGTATACAGTTGAGGAGTAGAAAATTGGGCCCTTACAAACACGTAAAGGTAATATCACCCCAAAGTTTTATCTCTTCATTTCCCGTTTTTCCCCCATCGGATGATTTTAATGTGTACAAGTATATCCTTATTGGATGTAAAATATCGTCTGATTTACAGTATATTTGCTATGCTTTGTATACTGCTTTAATATTTCATAAATTTTAACTTCACTATTTGCTCATAAAAAAAAAAGAAACATTTCCATATCTGGGTAAATAAGTTTGTAAGTAGTCCTCTTCTAGACTCGGAGAGGTAATATTTTGGTTTTCCCAACTTGTATTTATCCGATCTCAATAGCTTCTATCATAAGTTTATAAGATATGACTCTACCTATGCTTAGTAATGCTAGAGACTTACTGAGAAAGACGCGGGAAGTAACTACACTCTGTTTTGCAGTCCATCTTCCTATTTAGTCTCTACTAAGGCTTTGACAGCGCCTCACCAGGTGTCGCTTTACGAGAATCTATGACCTACGTCACTTCATGACAAGCTCCAGTTTGTAACTAGTGAAAACTTATAGAAAATATCTTATGAACTTATACGCTTCTACCAATACAAATAGGAGTAATATAAAGAGAGGCCTTTTTGAGAGTTTAGAAGAAGTATGAGTCACGTTGCCTATTAGGGAAGGGAAAAGTATTTACTACCTTCCAGCGGCATACTCGCGTACTAGCCTTTGCTTAGGCTACGGAAAAGCATTATCTATAGTCAAAGCCCTGACAGACTGATAATCAGTGCCCAGCCTAAACCACTTTACCTAGAAGGCTGAAATTTTGCAGGGACGTTACTCTTAAGTAGTAGATACTATGTTTAAAAATATTTCCCAATCCACCGCCATCTTGAAAAATGGCGGTCAGAAATTTATAATAAGGAATAACGTCCTTTTTTCAACCGATTTCACTAATATCATGAGTGAATCATATACTAGCTCCCTATAAGTTACTCAGTCACACTGGCCTAATGTATCCAGCATTTTATTCCGAATAGTCGAGAGGAGGGGAGGCGGGTGAAAGTGATAGTAGACGGCGCCCTCTCTAAAGACTCGTTTTCATAGAAGCTAGAAAATTCGAAAACGCTCGCGCTTCACGAGTTTGAATACGCGCGGTAACGTACTTTTTTCGAACGTTTCCGCTTTCGCTCGAAATTTTCACGCAACTCGCGCCTATGAAAACGAGCCCTTAGGGCTTTGAAATTAATATATCGAGAACTTGAAATTGACGATAGTTCCAAATGGTATTAACGGTTTTGGAGGTTTGGTTTCTTTGCGTCACATTCATTTTTTTGTTTATTTAAAAATAATTTGGGTTTCACAACAGGCTTCGTTAAAAATGGGGTTTTCTATTAGATCTTTAGACGCATTATTAAAAACTTTAGTAAGGTTTTCGAGATTACTATTAAGTTGTTGTTTTTCTTATTATTCGATAAAGTTTGGTTCTCTCACCATAAATAGTTCCTGCCTCTGAACGTGCCTACGGAATAAAAATTCTTATTCCGCTCTGAATTTAAATGAGTTTCTTTCATTTGGGCTTTGTCAAAAAATATCCAAAATTCTGCCATTTTAATGCGAAAAAATAAAACTTTGCGCCAACCTTAACCAATTAAAATAATTTCAAAGATAAAATACGACTGTGAACCGCCCGCAAACAATCACAACATTTCTAAAACGTCGTCTGCTTATACTAACTACCTTTCAGTTCAAAGTTTCATTGGTTGATCCCCTTTTCGGGTTTTTTACCGGAAATACGTAAGCGCGGAGAGTAGTGTTATTTTCTCTCACTGTAGGTCGCATATAGGTAACACTTTTTTGGCGGGAAGAAAATGCTGGATACATAAGGCCAGTGTGGCTGAGTAACTTATAGGGAGCTAGTAAATGATTCACTCATGCTAATATTTAATATACTGGTTCCCAATATCCTATAGACTGGCCTTATTTGCTCTATTTGCTGCCATCTTTAAAAATGGCGACCCGAGAACTAATAAAAATGTCCCGACGGGCTTACGGGCAACGCTTGCTGTATTTACTACGAGTCCTAAGATAATCTTGTGGTTTTCAGTTTCTAAAAATATAGACAATACTGTAATCTTTCAGCGCTTTATTCAACCCAAAATTTCAATTGAAAAAAATATTTTTTTCAATGATATTTTTATGGCAAACAAATTATTTCAAGTATTTACCTCGGGGAAATATTCGATTTTCAAATCTAAATACATAGTTTAGTTCAAGGAGTGTTTCGTGATACATGATAAACATCCTGAGATGAGCTCCAGGTCCTAAACATCAACTTATCTCTTAGCTATTGAAAGAAGTATTCTAATTATAGGACCTGGTTTTCCATTGAAATGCAAAACAAACTATAAACACGTATAGTCATACAAGATTTCAAGTTTGCTTTGCCTTTGACGAGTATTTTACTAGTAATTTTTAAATTGGCGCAAATATTCCAAAACCTTAATGAGATGAGTCAACCGTTTACAAATCCATTTAAATATTTAATTGGATAGCTTCATTAAAATTTAAAATTTAGAAATAAAAAATGCCAGGGATAGATTTAGTTTTAGAAGTAGGAATGGAGAACGGTTAGTATTTACTTCAGTCCGACTCATAGCCCAGTATAGAGCCCCTCCCTCCAACACGTAACGAAAAGTTAAAATTATCTTATTGGCTCACTTAAACTACGTTTTGATGACGTTGCTGACGGGGACGTAGAAAAATACGTTATTCTTTTTTACCTCTGTTGCTATGACCCGCCTCTTCTTTCATACCCCCCCCCCCTATGCCGGGGAAGGGGGTCCGGGACTTTGACGCGCGCCCAGACTACTCTGTTCTCCATTCCTACTTCTAAAATTAAATCCATCCCTCAAATGCATATTGCAATATGAAGGCAATTACGATAAATAATATTCTTTCTTTTTATTTTTTTTTTTTCAGAGAAAAGCTACGCCGATAATTGCGAAGATCAAACTCAATGGCCACCAGCCATGCAAATCAACATATCACGAATGTTACTTCTGGTTTCCAGCGTTTTCATAGTGCTTAATCTGCCTAGTTACGTTATCCGTATTTTAGGATTTATATGGGAATTTCGGGGTAAAAAAGTCTTGGACGAGACAGTTTACGTTCTACAAGGATACTTTATGCTCTTATTCTACACAAATTTCGCTATTAATTTCGTTGTGTATAATATTTCGAGTCGCATGTTTAGACGCGTCTTATTCCAGAAATATTCAAAGTGCTACAAAAAGTGCCGCGAGAGGAACGTTGAACAAAGCATCTAGTGATATAAATTCGTGAAAATAGAGAAATTTTAAAATATAGTCTCACAACGTGTCAACATTCAAGATATAGTAAAATGTTGCTGACGGAAAAATAAGCCTTTGACACTCGTAATAAGAATAAGAATGACCATGATCTATATAACTATGAATATACAGCTCTATCATATGCCCCTTCTATCATGTCGATTTGGTTTGAGTGTTACCCTCCTAGCTTTGAAGCGTTTTACGTGGCTTTATTAGCCAATCACAAGACAAGAGGAAGTGACGTTTCGAATTTTCACACCCCCGGACTGCCTCTCCCTTCTCCCACTCCTAACACTAGCAGACACGTGACTGATGTCTCCTTTCGCTAAGCCCCGCCCAAACCTTATCGAGAGGTTAGACAGCGTAACGCAGCTGTATATTCATAGTTATATAGATTCATGGAATGACGTATCCCAATTCACGAGTAGTACCAGCGACATTGTACTCTTCCACAATTTATACTGTTTCCAGGAAATTTTAAGACAATTACGTGTTGAACAGTTGAACGGTGAACGTTCTGTGGTTGGGTCAACAAATTTGTAAGTCAGTTCGAAGAAGAGGATAAGGTCACGTCATGGAGCTATGATTTTATCACCCATAAGTCTGCTACAATCCTTAATGTAATGATATCTGTGCCTTCAGGAGTTTATAACGTAAGATAAATCATGCCGTGTCACGTATTGTGAATTGATGGTAAGTGTATCTGGTTAGCTTGAGTAGACCGGATGATTGATGAGGAAGTTAATTAGACCGGAAGTGAATCATAAGACCAATCTTACGTTATAAGTTCCTGGTACATTTCATAAATTACGCCCCTAGCTGCTAGGGTTACGGGTAAGCTAGCGTCTTTACGCCGAAGCTTGCGATAAATTTTGAGGAAGGTCTGGGATAACGGTAATAGTTAGTGTAGGGCGCTGTCGGTTAGCTGTGGCATAGGGGCTAGCCACCACCCCTCTATGCATTGTAAAGGCGTTAGATAAGTGGCAATAAGTCGCAAGATGACTTGGTCCAATTAGCTAGCTGAACTTATAAACCATTCAGTCATACTCCATTGCCTTTATACAACAATTGGTTTTCATCTTCAAACTTCAAAGGATAAGCACTATTATGGAAGGAGACTTAAGGCAAGCGCACACCTATCGTCATCGGACGGACCGCACGTATCGCACGCATCGGATTTTATTATTATTACCATTGTTTCAAATGAGAACGCGCTCATCTGTCCGCATCGTACGTATCGGAGGTCGGCAATGCCGACGAGGATTCCCGATAGGGGCATACAATCCGTATGGTCCGTACGGAGCTGAGACAAAAATCGCTTAACGAATGCTTAAATTATGTGTTGATGAAACATAAAATGGCGCTCTTTTAAGATTAGGAAAACTTTCTAGGTTTACCACATTATAGTGTGCTACCACGAAGCTAGGGGGGGGGGAACTGTGACGTCAATATTGGGTCCCGAATTTGTATTGCCCAAGCTGACGACGTCTCGCGACTGCCAATATGGTCGCCTGAAAATAAGGTAAGAGATAAGAGCATGTGAAGTCTTTACAAAGTTCGTGGTAGCACTCTATTCCAAGTTGAAAGGTGTTTCCGGTTAGTAATTTAACAACTATAGCCACTATGGTAAACCTAGTTTGAAATTTCGCGCATTTTGAAAATTCCCGAGTATTCCGCCGCGCATGCTCAATTGCTCATACGCGCGTTCGGAATTTCGGAAATCCGAATGCTCCGAATTTAGTGTGCGCAGTTGAAGAAAATTATCCGATGCGTGCGATCCGTGCGGTCCGTCCGATGACGTTAGGTGTGCGCTAGCCTTTATAGTGATAAACTTATAGTTCAACGAACCCAAATTAAGGGTGAACGACACCGACGTTGCATGGTTAAATCTGAGCTCAAAACGAGGGGTCAGTCACTCAGCTTAATTGGTGCACTGCTTGTACTAAAGATATTACGCAGAATCTTTAAAAACTTTGCCCTTGTCAGTATAGTAAACTGATTACAGAGACTCGGAAAGTGATGAGCCCCTCGGTTCGGTACAAGACTGCTCCCATTCGTCTCTGCTAACTCTCAATGTACGAAATCGAATAGGCTGTGTCATTTAAGCCTCGAAGCAATTTGTTTCTCGCATAATTACACCCACCGTCAGCTTTTAATACCAACAAACAGTGAAACCACTTAGGCAGTGACGGCTGCCATTAAGTGACGTCACACTACACGAGTTAGCTGTTTAAAATCCAAAATCGAGCTTTAAATTATCGAACCCCTTTAAACAATACTGATTGAGGTGCTATTTGATGACATGATATATTGCTCTATATTTTGAAAGTGACGTCATCAACTATCTGATTACACGAATATTTAAAAACGCTTTCCAATTGAACGCTACGAGAAAGAAGTTAAAAGTATTTGTGAAAAAATGTTTTAACTAAATTTTTCAACTTTGCTTTTGAAAAAAAGGATAATGAAAATATTAATTAGTAATTTATAACAACGCCTATTTATTTATATATATAATGTATTTTTGGTCTTCCATTAAATGGTTTTGTGGACAAAGACCATTTTTTTTTTACAAATCCCCTGGGTAAAGTATGCTTTAAAACAATTTTTTTTTTGAAACCTATTCTGCACCTGTCGTTTCATACCATTTATTTTAGTACTCTTTAGAAAAACGTGCTATATTGTAGCCTAGGGATACTATATTTGGAAATTTTTATTAAGGAAAGATAAATATCGCTAAGTACAGTACACAGCTCTTTCTTTTAGGCTCATTCAACGTGATCCTTGTTCGAAATGTCAGGGACTTTTTTTTCATTCACGTTGTTCGGTGTAAACTAGCGGCAATGCGCACCACACAGCTTATTCTTGAAGGAGAGAGAGGGTCGTATAGTACGGAATCGTAAAGGACGCCCCCTCTGTCCTAAAAATAGTACCTAGTTCTCATACAAATACAATGGCGCTACGCGGCAGCACTTAACAATCGCCTGCCGAAGGGTAGGGACGTGCGCACGATAAACTTGAGACGTTTCGGTACCGCATGTCGCCCATAATCATTTCCACTCCATCTTACCTCATTTCTCCCTGACTTACTAATGCCGTTTTTCATAGGTTGCCAGCAATCTGCCAGACTGCCACAATGGAGCAATATTACAAAAGACATAAAGACATTTAATGCAATTTTAAAGGAACTTTCGGTCCCACTCCAAGAAAATTACTCCATGGAAAACGGCGTTAAATGGCTACAATTTTGAGTCATGTTATGTATGGTCATGTATTAATTCACTTACAGGCTTACCCTAGGCTTCCTCGTACTCGGCGGTAGGAGGAGCCTATTTGGTGGTAGTTTAGCCAACTCGACCTTCATAAAAAATTAGTCCTAGAAAATCATTAAACGTTTTTTTGCCCTCAAAGCTCTGAGTATACAGAGTTCAAAGCCTCGCACACTGCCCTTCTGACTCATAAAGTTGGTCTTAAGTAAATGAACTCTCGAAATCAAGTTTTTGTCGTTGTTAGATTATCTATAGACCGAGTAGGGTCAATAGGCCAAATATGACATCAAATTCATATTTTTTGGGAAAGAAATGGGAATTGCATCGTGTTGGAGACTCTAATAGCGCCACCTATAGGACATTTCTGACCTATTAACTCGTCATTATCAGCTTCATTTCGTGACGGGTAACTTAAAATATTGTGGATTTGTTACGGTAACACGAGTACAACTCTACAAGACCTACTCTTCCTAATTGTATCGGTAAGAAGTTAAGAACGTCTTGATTTTTATTTTTAGTGTTTCTTGCTAATTAACTAAACTTCATTATGATAAATATTGAATGTCAATTTTTGCGGCCTACATTTCTCTGTAGGCCTCTAAACCCAAAAATATATTTATCAAACTTTATTCGTAATTGTTGCTTATATGTTTCTAGCGCTCGTAATGTTAATTGGGTTGGTTAATTTGGATTACAGTGTTAAGCCTGAATAAGACCAAGTTTCTTCATTTGAGCTTTTGCAAAGCAATTACCGACTTTAAGCTTAGGCCTTAAATCACATTTGACCGGGTTCAAGCCTTTATGCACGTGACCCAGAATTTTCAAAATTGAAAGGCAACATTCATCCAGATAAGGAAGAAGTAACGATTATTGTTTATATATGATATCTTTTGGGACATTAAAAAGTATACTTAAATAGCTGCTAGAGACGAGGGGTAAAGGTAATTTAATACTATGGGTATTAACATAAGTGAATAACCCCTTTTAAGTATCCATCATAAGGTCTTTAGTGGTTCGTCTCCCGCCCCCTTCCTTCATGTCAGAGCCTAAGAGAAATCGGGCGCCTAAAATGCAAGAGAGATTTTATTTCACTAAAGGCCCCGTCAAGCTAAGGGCGGGTTAAGAGAGAAGTATTAAGGGGGTCATCTGACTTCTTCGATGGAGTTTTAAGTTTAGGGTCTCCTTTTTATCGGTGCCTCCAACTGGCAACCTGCGTTTTTTACTCGAAGCACGCTCTACTTTTCCACCCCTTATATGCTACTGATGCTACGATTCGAAAGAAAAACGGGGCTATAATGACGAAAAGGTTTTTACCATGGTTTTCTAAGCATGCATGCTCCTGTATAGATAATTTTTGGGGAGAAAAATTACTGAACGAAACCCTCGCCGGCAGTGAGCACAGTGCTCCCTGTCGCCGGCAATTGATTAGAGATTTTTTTATCACCTCTCGCGTGCCATACTTAGAGTACACTAAAGGGAAGGCTTTCAGGGCGTTAGTGCCTCATATGATGTTATTGGAGTTTGGGTGAGACGGATTATTGGCTGCAGTTGAACTTACGAACTTACTGCTCCTCTATAGATCTCTTTCAGATACAGAAACTTAATGGTAGATTATCAATTTATGGTATTAAAGCGAATGTAGGCGGAACTCGATGCTATAAATGTCAGTTTTATGGCTCGGGTTCTTATAATGGTTCCAGGATCCTGGCAATTTAATTTAATGATAATGAACGGGCTAAGCCTTTGTCAGTGGGCCATAAAACTCCATCTTTCGAGTTGGTTTTGCCACAGGATTGATCTAACTTCCCCTTTATTAAACACGAATTAGAAGTTTAAAATAAGTAGCAACAAGATCATAAACAAAGATAATCTAGCTTAAGCCTTTAGCTGTTAGTATCTAGGTCTTGTCCTACTTGTACGCTTCTAATGATTTTATTTGGAACTGTGTTAATCGATTGTTAATTATCAAACACAGACTAGATTTAATTAATCGAGTGTTTTTGTATTGCGGCCAAAACCTTGCGCACATTTCCAACACAGCTATTATATTTTCTGGGCCTTCTTCAGTTAAAGGGACTGTAAAGTAGGCATTACTATTTTTTTGAAATAATGCCATAGCAGAAGTATATAATACTTCTCTTCGAGAAAAGTGTACCACAAAGCGGAGTAATGGTAACATGATTCTTTGCAACATCAGAACAATTCGAGCAAGCTTACTAAACCGAATCACATACACGATAAATAGTTCCCTCATCATTACTATAACTATTAGCGCTTAACTATTTGCCAAGGCATGCTTGTGGATTTTTGTCCCACGTCAAGACAATCAAGGTTTGTGGGTTGATAGTTTGGATTTAGTACCAAACAGTTATAGATAGTTTTCACACATGGAGGATTCATACCATTTACACCAGGAGGCCGGGCTATCTGGCGGACAGAAACCCGTCTGCTTTTGTCCTCCAGATAGCCCGGCTTCCTGGTGTAAATGGTATGAATCCTCCATGTGTGAAAACTATCTATAGAATTCACCCTAGCACGGTGCGATGCCCATCTGAAGTTTGATGAGCAGGAGAGCAAACAAAAAGGGCTCTCTCATCTGTTACATAACTAAAGTATTAAGAGGATACAGAGTGTCATCCTTCTTCTATTATTCCCTTCTGGTATCGACCATAGTAACCAGAAAACGAAATTGCTTAGAAATACTATTTATATTTAAGAAAATTAAAATTGAAAACCGACTTTCATGCTATCAACAAGTGGTTTATTATTAAAGCTCAAAAAATCCAATATCTTTCGAAATTGCCTGGGGTTTTACTAAAACAAAAAAAAAAAAAAATCTTAACTTTGAGAAAAATCAGCACGTTATAAACAAAGCCTTCTCTAGAATTTAATAAAATTCTATTTATTTCACCCAAACTTGAACGAAAATCCCCAAACAAAAAATTATCAAATTAAATCTGAAAGGGAATACATAATATTCTTTGATGGCATTCTAGAGAAGGTCATGAAAAGAAATTTGGTAAGATGAGACGCTATAAGCTTTTTGTTCACTAGTTTATTATTGATCGCGATGTCAAGTGCAGTTGGCGTTGCTCGACTTTAGAGGGTAAAAAAACCAAATACAGTAAAGCATTGGTTAGTGTACGCACGCGTCACTGAGCTCTTTTATGGTAGAAGTTTATCACAATTTTTTCTTTGTCTTTTAATTTTCCCCGACATCTCTAAAATTTAAGATATCTCTAGAAACTTCAGAAATGTCTTATCAATCCATATTAAAAGTGTCAGAAGGTAGCGTACTCTTGTAAGGCAAGAGTCTGTGCAACAAAGGTTCGGGAAATAAGGGATCTGTGTACTGACTGCTCCGTATACAGCGACGACAGTCCACTTTCCCAATAAAGAGAAACTTTTCCCTGATAAAAGACATAATCAACCCTGATTAATCGCATCGTGGCCGCTTACCCATGGACCCATTATACACTCTTGAAACACCAAGAAGTGATATCTAGTTTATTAGGGAGAAGGTATAAATATGCCACATTTCCAGCTTTATCTCCAGTCCAAACGTAGGTCCGGAGTTAATCCCAGCCTCTAAATTACAACCAGCATCTCATTGGTTCTTGAAACCTCACGTCAGCGCGACGTGAAAGACGAAAATTACAGTCATATTTTCCGACTGAGAAGAGGCGAAAGAGCCCGGCCTCCTTTTACGTCCACCCTTGTATTTTGAAATGGGGGGCTGGGACTATGGCGTGCGAATACTTTGGCATCTTAAACCTTCTCCCTAATAAACTAGATATCACTTCTTGGAAACACTTAAAACTAAAAAAGCTAGCCATACGCTTATTTTGCTGATTTGGAACGATAACAGCCTTTCTTCTGAATCCCTTCTGGGCAATGTTTCCCTATTTATGCGAATGGTTTGTGACTGTCTTTCTCGGTCACGTGCTGGTGTCGGTGCTAGACAAAACTTGTTAATTACATTTTCTTCGCGATTGTTTGAACGAATTTCATTGTCCTTAATTTGTCTTTAGGTTCTGTGTCAAATGATTTTAAAAATGTCTCCTGGGTATTTTCAATAAAATAACTTCACATTTTATTTTGTACAATAAACAATGCTCCATATACTCGCGAGGCTTTAGTTAGATCCTATTCCTTTTTCAAATAAGCAATTAACAAATTCATGGTAAAATTTTAATTAATGTTTGTTTAGTCTTCGTAGACTTATTTACGCCCATAACGAATTCCGCTCGCGAGAACTTGATTTGGGCTTTCGCAGTAGCTCATTAGGGTCAAAACGTCGCAACTTTGGCGGCAACATTCATGGTGTACTCCTCTGGTTGGACGAAGGGCCAAAGCGCGTCTTGACAAACTGACGCTTCTCTCTAACAGGGACAACCCACCAATAGGTCGGTTTTCTAGTAAAGCTTCAGCGTCCTTCGATTCATCGTCATCGGATTCGGAATTCATATCTAATAGAAAAAATTCCAAACATGGACCGTGAATAGACGCAAAAAAAGTGGATTGCAACCGGCCTCAATATCGGAACATACAAAGGGGTTGATACATGGCCGTCTCAGAGAACTCTAGCCTTAGTACTCCTCAACGAATCTCAACTACAATTTCTACAAAGTCATAACCTGAGGGTCTAGGCCCAGGGAGTGTTTTATTAATAATAGACCAAGGCTTACCTGGGTTAGTGAGACTTCTCTTGGAGGGACCACTGTAGTATCGGCTACCACAAACGAGTTTCAAGGCATCGGCTAAGTCACTACCACATAGCCTAGTCTGGCGTTTCTCTATACCAAAGCCAAGCGCCCCGTTGAAGTGACTTAATTTGTCCACAAGAAACACCATCATTAGTAAACAGGATAGGGCACTGGTGTTCATCTTCCTAGTATTTGTGATAAAGAAAAACATTATTGTGTCGTTGTCGTTGATGCTTTTATACGATTTCTGGAACCCATTTAAGTGAAAAGTATTTCTTAATGATATGTTGGTTTCATAATCTCCTCTCTCTTGTTAGTTTTAAATTTAGTTGTTGGTTTTAGAAATGTCACGAGAATTTTGCTTATCAAAACCGTTAGTTTTTGAGTGCTAAAGTTTCTTTTTTTGGTTTTTAAGTATGAATTCTGATAACAATGATCAATGAACTCTATTTGAGTAGCTAATTAGCTATTTAAAGTGAGGTTTTTAAATTGGCCCTTCTGCATTGGACTAAATTTCGCTCTTGTTGTTTTAATTTCAAATCGCCTAGTATTATTATGAAAAAGTGCAATTCGTCATTAAAAATGGTTTTATACGGACAAATCTACGTTTTCTGAGGTGAACCTTTTCTACAGCAAGACAATTAATCGTGCGTTTGTCATACAAACTCTGAACTTTAAACGCCTAGTGCTCAGGAATATATTTTGTATAGAAACGTGACGAAATAGTTTATTGGCGTAATATGCATTTATGAACATCATATTTATGAGTCTAACTACGCATACGCCAAGTGACTTTTATTATAGCGATTTCCACTGACTGCTCCAAAGAGTGCTCTCAGGGTTAGGATGACGTAACTGCCCTCAGCGAGTTTTGGAGAGAATAGTTTCGTCAGTGGAACACGATCGAGAGGTCCGAGCGCGCTCTGAATAAGTGGCGCCGTGCGGAGACGAAATTGTAATAAAATGTATATATCTTGACGCAAATGGGCTGAAACCAATTAATAGAGATGGGCCGATACCAGTTTTAACCGATACTTGGGAAACCGATACGTACCGATACCGATATTTTACCCGATCCTTCGATTAAACCGATATCAAACCGATACCGATATGGTATCGGTATCGGCCCATCTCTATAGATGATTCTCGATCCAATTTCGGTACTTGAAACTATAAAACTGACTTTTCATACGAAAAACCCATTTTAGACACTAGTTACGTTATCCAAAAATAGATGAAAAACTGTGCTGTCTCAGAGTTTAGGTCTTATGGCGCCGTCTACTCTCAACATAAGTATTTATTTTCTTCAAAAAATATCGGGTAGAAATATCGGTTCATTTTTAACCGATACCGATATATCGGTTAAAGCCAAATATCGGTACCGATACCGATATGGTATCGGTATCGGCCCATCTCTACCAATTAATAGACTTATCATTTCCATTAATTTCCAAAAAAAATCTATTTTGAGTAATGATCGACCACGTCTCTGATATAATTATTGGTTTTAGGATGAGGCGTAATATCTTTAAAGTAATGATAAAACCTCTTATTCTTCATCTTCAGAACTTTCAGAAGATGATTCCAGAAATAAATAAGCATAAGCGAGAGCCTGTCTTCTATGAGATACCGCGTGGTGCGCCATTTTAATTTTGTTACGTCATACTCGAGCACCGTCGCTCCGTCGAATTTTTCAGAGCACGAAAGAGCAATTCTCGGGCAGATTTTGGGGTCAGTGGAAAACGCGATTCTGGGCGAGTGTTGCACTCGTGTTCCCAGTGGCGGACGAAAACGCGCCGAGAGTGCACTTAGAGTGCTCTAGTGCAGTCAGTGGAAATCGCTATTAGACTTCAGGTCGTGCCTGGCTGTTCAAATTTGGAAAAGTAAAAATTAACTGCTGATGCCACAGGTAAAAATAATTCGATATTGCTCGAAATACCCCATCTAGTGTCATTCATTTATTTAAAAGGAGGGTGAAGAGGAAAATGAAGTAATTTTTTTTTTATCGACATCCGGGAAATATCTCCGAATGATTTTAAAATTCAAATTAAGATCAGATTTTATGGATAATTTGAAATAAGGACCTTCGACCAATCGCGTAACGCCCTGCCTTCTTGTTAACAAAATACTCGTGGCACGCTCCACGCCGAATGAAATTTACAAAAGTTGCTCGCGATGCGAAAATCGTGGCGCGAGATGTAGAGCTTGCAACGGAAATTTTGTTAACAGGAAGGCAGGGCGTTATGCGATTGGTCGGACGTCCTTATTTCAAATTATCCTTAAAATCTCAACCTAATTTTAATTTTAAAATCATTCGGAGATATTTGATGAATGTTTCACTCTGCAGACTGGTCTTATAATTAGAAGAATCGATTTAAAAATCACTTGATTTTCTACTTTACACTCCCTTTAAGTATACTTGCGCCATCTACCGCTAACATACTGATTTAGGAGTTTCCGGGACTATTAAAATGAGCTGTAGGTGATATTTTGCATGAGAACGTCAATATATTTGCGACAACAGAATTTTAGCTCAGGTTTTGAACATGAAAAATTAACAATCAATAATTAAACAGAAGGTAGTTTTCTTTGCATGGGATACCCCATAGAAAAATTAACTAAGTCCCAATTCTGAAACCATTTCCAACAGAAATATCATGAAATGCGAATACTTACAATATGTTTTTTGGGTGTACTAGGAGCTGAACTTCCAAGGGGTGTTTAACCAAGCGGTTGTAGAGATCAAGTGGTAAAGAACCATCGCTTTATATACTCTCCCAAGAACGGGCATGTTTGTACGATTTAAGACGCGTTTTATCTAGTATTTTTTTTTCAAACCCTACACGCGCATATCGCGGGGCTTACAAAGCTAAATTGGGGGCAACTTTTACTTAAACTAGTTCTGCTTTTGACACATGAAGAAGGCCATGTCGGTTACACACTCTTAAGCCCCTTTAATGCGATAGCTACATTAGCCATCCGGTAGAGTAGACAAAAGAGAGTGCGTTTTACTGATTTTAAAAGTTTTTGTACAAGTTGAGAAACCAAAATAAACCTTTCCGAGTCGAGACTCAATTAAGAGGTGTTTCTTATATAATTAAATAAATATACTTGATATTAATTATTTTAGTCGTCATTAATTTAGCATAATTCTAGTTCAATTGTTTTAAGAAACTTCATTCCTAAAATCATTTTAAACATAGCTATTGTTGACGTTTGAATTCAAGCGTATGCCTCTTTAACAATTTTTGGAAATTTAGGGTATATAAGGCGATTGATTCACCATAAATGATAAGAAAACTCGCAATTGCGCGAATCTTTGGTGGAAGCCCTGGCATTGGGAGGCTAAACGTTTCTTCTAATCCTAGCCAATCGCCGCGTACCTTCTAACCCTAACGATGATAATGGAATTGAAGCCAATATCGCTTTCTGCGAACAGGTTTGCTCCAATTTGCCAACGGCGAACCATGTGACAGACACAGAAACGTCCAGTGTAATACCTCTCCGTGACGTCATCGTCACTCGGAGAGGTAAAAAGTGAGCGATATGTAACTCTGATTAACGCTATAACGTTTTTCGTTGTGTAAATGGTATGAAACCTCGTTGAGTGTAAACCACGTGTAAAAAGTAACCTGTATGGTAAGTGGCCTGAATTTGCGTTAACCATAACGAGATTTATCCCATAAGTATTTTTAGTGATATTGTTGAAATATGAAATAAGCACCAATTTGATTTTTCGATCCAGTTGTAACACCAAACTCTAAATAGGATTCTTTTGAGAATCGTACAAAATCGCTACAATGATATATACTCTTCACCATTAACTCTTGTTAATCGATGCCTAATCCCTACGTCTCTAGCAATACCACCCTTAGTACCCAAGAAGTTACTTATTGGTAATGTTGGAGTAGTTTTTACGTTTGTGGGATTAGAGCTGAGAGTCGAATCCACTAAATGTGAAAAATAAACTTATCCACATTTTAAAGATATTATGACTAGAATTAGTACTTGTTAGTTCGAGATTCTATTCTATTTATTCGGACAACAATACAACATGTTTTGTATATTTAATTAGCGATATTAATGTTTTTATTCAAGAACAGGAATTCATAGATTTCATCTACTTGAAATGTTTAAGATACCATGGACCACATAGTAATATATGATTGAAGGTAAAAACTTCGTTGAACTACCCGCTCCTCCTTCGTCGCTTTTCATTGGATATTCACATTAAAGACAACCATCGATCCTAGATTTACTGGTTCAGAACACGCAAATAGAACTTTTTTACATTCGGGTTCGACGCCCATAGGCTACTGGAGTCAGTATCACGTGGTTTATGAGTTCAAATACATTATGCATGACGTCAGAAGAAACGGTTTCTAAGTCTCCCTTTTATTCCAGCAGAAATGCCCAGAAAATTGACTTGTTAAAGATTCTAAGTCGATGAAATCTATGTATCCCTGATTAGACCTTATCCAATCATATGAGCTGCAGCAAGTCCGAAAAGTAATTTAGAGTATCATGTAAAAAATGGGCCCATTATGTATATGAAAGTTGTTTCACATCGAAATATTTTGCAATACTAAAAATCATTAACTAAACTAACACAGTTTTTTATGGGGTCTTAAAAATTGAAAAACAGAAAAATTGCTGTCACTCTTACTTCCAATACAAATAATTAATTAAATAAGTTAGCAAATTAAATCAGTTTTTAAAGATAGAACCCTCTAAAGACATGATCAAAATATCGCCTTCCATGACGTCTTCTGGGAAACATTGAACCAAATCTCGATCGTATCGAAACTACGCTTGACAAATAATCCGAAATTTTTGGTCCATAAATAGACGCATTGAAAGATGGCGCTGAAGGCAATGTTGGCTGAGGAGCTGTCTGTGGAGTTGGGTTTGAAGCTGCATCTGGAGTCAACTTAGCAGGTGTCTGAGGAGCTGCCTCTGTGGCTGTCTGTGCAGTTTCTTGTGGGTCTGTCTGTTCCGTTGACTGCGGAACAGCCTGCATTGGTGTTCCTTGCTCAGGCTGAGTTTGATTATGAGATCGCGTATACTCGTTAATGATAATATCAGATCCTTTTTCGCCTATCATGATGCAAGCTCCCATGATATTACCGGATAACTGTGTAGGCATTACTGAAGCATCAATGACCCTTAAGTTTTTCACTCCACGAACCCTAAAATTATTATTTGGATTAAATTTTTATTAGATCAAAATTCTTATACAGAAACTAGCTTTTCAAGCGAAATTTACTTAAAAATAGTGCAATAAAATTGATAATAAAATTTACTTGAGTGATGGATCAAGAACTACGGTATCGTCATCAGGAGCTCCCATTTTGCAAGATCCAGTTCCGTGGTTCCATGACTCTGTCAGTAATACAGCGTGACATTTATAGTAGTCGTCTGATTCCATGTCGTATATTTCGCAGCCGGGGATAGGATCAGGGATAGGTTCAGCACCGTATTTCTTCAGAGCATTTGTCTGACCAAACTTATGGGCCAATTTTATACCTATTACAGAATAAAGAAATCGAATTATTTTTATGAACAATTTCTGACAATGGATGATTCTTTAACGTTTTCTTATTGGTCCTGTTGAAACTGATCACGATTTGGCCAATCGGAATCATTGTGTACCCATTTTCTCAACGTATCAAACGAATTTTGTTTGAAGAGCTAGACTTATCATTATGTATGACGAATTTTATCTCGCGAATAATCTATCTCGCTGCTTTTTGCCTGACCTCGCGTTGCTACCAACCACTGAAAGACGACAGAAATCCTCCGTTAATGCCGAGGGACTAATCACTCTCAGAGTCTCTGTACACCGTTTGCAGACTAAACGTAATCATAGCAGAGGAGGAAACTTAAAGATTGCGCGTAATCCTTTTAGTACAGTCAAAGCTACAGTTGTGTTCACCGATAACGCTAAGTGACTGGCATCTCAGTTAATGCACTAGAAAATTATACGTACCTTGACTCAGTGCATTCAAATCAGTCCCGTTTGGATCCGACAAGAAATCGTAGTTTATCTGAGGTGGATCAAATGGATCGGCGCTTTTAAGTGTCACGTTTCCGGTCGTTACAGGATGGTTGTTAGTGACAGCGATTTTAAAGGCGTATCGATCCATGTAAGGCTCCAAGTACTTTCGGATCTGAAATATATATAAACATATTATACCGCAATTGAACTAGGATGACTTTGCAATAATTACATTTTCCTTGAAAACTTCCGTGTAGTCAAAAAGTCCTATGGTGAATTCAATGTCGGGGTAATCTCCTGGAACCACTTCGTAATCGGACTTGATAAAAACTAAAACCTCGTTCATTCCGGGAGAGGACATGATTCCAGTTAAAGGATAACTGATGGTGTCTGGAATGACCATTGCTTCTATTTCACTGGACGTTAATCCCACGCTGACATTGACAGTAAATAATGGTCCGAAAGCTGCCACGTGATCCTGGTAGCTTTGACCAACTGGTAACTCCTTCTTCACTGGTATCTACACCGACGGATAAACGTGAAATTTTAAATTTCCTAACAAAATATTCAGAGTTCAAAGTTCACTGAGAAGTTTATAAGCCTCTTCGATGTAAAAAATCGGTTAGGCAACTCTCAGTATCGAGACAAACAAGGAGGTTGGCCCAAAATGCCTAGAGCGCAGCCCACAAAAAGTGAGATGGAATGCAATGTCTCACTCCCGTGTCTTTCCCTCTTTGTTAGATGAAGGGGCTTATTGTGTGATTGAGGGATCAGTTACTCGGTGTGATCCGTTATATTTAGAGGGATTGAATTATGCAATGAATTGGGCTGCAGTAAAGACCAACTTACATTAAATCTATCAAGTTCTCTTTTAGGCCCAATACCGGACAACATTAAAAGTTGCGGTGTTCTTATCGTACCAGCACATAAGATGACTTCTCTATTTGCTTCGGCGAAATAACTTGTATTATCCATAGTAAAATAGACCCCTTTAGCTACTAAATTAGAATCTATTTCAACCTACAGAACGAAATATCCTGTTAGCAAGGACGGGAAATAGAGCGAGGCTCTACGTATCCCTACGGTTTTACCTTAGTTGCATAAGCTCCTGTTAAAACTTTCAGATTAGGTCTACCATACGCGGGTTGCAGATAAGCTCTCTCGGTACTACAACGAAAACCACCTCTTGTGGTTGCCTGCATTCCGGACACTCCTACATAAAATGTTTCATAGTAATTACGTATGATATTTTCAAATAATTTCACGAAATTTTCATTCGTGCGTAGAGCTACCTGTTTGAGTTTTTCCACTGTGATCTGTAAGTTTGAAGCCCATTTCAAGGCCTGCTTCCATATACGCCTGTTTGAGTATTGTTTGATAAGGAGCGTTGATTGTCATCACACCATCTGTTCCGTGCATTCCTGCGCGCGCAAAGGCGATCAAAGAATGGTTAAACCAGAAGTAGGATAAGGGACTAGAAGTATCAAGGTAACCAAATTCTTCACTTGGCAAAAGTGAATATTTTTTATAACACACCAACGGTTGGCCCTCTGGTAGCGGTTTCCGAATTTACCCTATAAAACGTGAGACGCTCGCGGCGGTAGACGGACGAACTAGATTCAAGCACCGGCGTCCGTGTTCCGCGGTTTTAGGTTGAGGGGAAGGGGGTAGAAAATTATTTTTGGAACTCAACCAATTTTTTTCTCTCTAGTGTAGGTGCGATGGATGCGGCATAAAATCCTCAAATATGTTCACTAGTGCCAGGATCTATTATGAATGCTAGAACTCTTTACTTCTAGTCCCTTATCTTACTGAAACTTATTGCAATTTACTAACTGTACTTGAACAGTGCCAAATCGACTAAGAGTCGGAACACAATTATTCCTAATGGTTTATAAACTCCTGGTTTTCTTAACTTACCCATATCAATTTCATCTCCTTCAACAAGAAATTCCTCCATTTTCATATAGTATGGTAGAACCCCCTCGTAACCCCATCCGGTTGCGCCCCTCTTTTCCCACAGTTCGTAGTCAACTGGGCTTCCCCGAGTATAGAGCATGCCATTGATACCACTGCCCCCTCCGAGTATTTTACCGGCAGTGTAAAGTCCAGTCTGTAAAAGGATGTATAAAGATTAAAAATCCTTTAATGACTTGAGTTCATAAGATATGTTCCATAAGTTTGTCACTGGTTACTGAGAGCTTGTCATGAAGTGAGTGTGTTAGGTCATGGATTGGAGGTAAAGCGACGCCTGGTGTGGCTTAGTACAGACTAAATAGGAAGACGGACTGCAAAGAAGCGTGTAGTCAATTCAAGTAACGTTCGCGCTCGAACTAGCTCTCAGGAAGTCTCTAGCATTTCGAGCTAAAGATAGTGTCATACCAGAGATAGATTTAATTTTAGAAGTAGGAATGGAGAACGGTTAGTATTTACTTCAGTCCGACTCAAAGCCCAGTATAGAACCCGCTTCTTCTTCCATACCCCTCCCCGTCCCGTGGAAGGGGGTCCGGGACTTTGACGCGCGCCCAATTTACTCTGTTCTCCATTCCTACTTCTAAAATTAATTCTATCCCTGGTCATACTTAAGGAACGTATCTTATAAACTTATTCTTTTAACTAAATAAACCTTTACCTCGTTAATGGAGCCTTTGAAACCTACGGTTTGATTCCCTGTGCTGTAAAACCAGGCTAAACCATCTTCACCTTGTTTTAGTCTTGAGGCGGTAATGGGTATTTCAGAGAAGAAATTAGGTTTCCGACCCGCTTCCAGTAACAATACTGATGCGAAATTGTTCTCGCTCAAGCGACTGGCCACAGCGCAACCCGAAGAACCAGCACCAACTGACCATAAGGAAAATTATGTTGGAAAACAACTTTAGAAAGTGTAGGATAATCTGGTTTTGTTTATGCCAAAAACTTTAAAACTAGGTTGGGGCACAGGGTTCGACTTTTGACCTCAATTGCCACGCACGTTTTTAACGTTTTGATACGCGATAGATCATAACAATCCTTGGGGAGAAATTTAACTAATGGAGAGTCTACCTCAGTTCAATTTACCCCCCTCCTTTTTCGTACGTCAGTAGTGTTCGGAGTTATCAAGTAGGTGTTTGAACTCGCTCATTTAAAATAACCTAGTTTTCAGCCATCTTGTGTTGATTTACTTTGCAACGTTGCTGAGAGGAACTTTTAACCCCAAAAAAAAAACCACCGTTTAGGCATGGACAAGGTTATCAATGTCAAGACTGCAATGACACTGCAAACCTCAATGGGGAGAAAAAGACTTTTAAATCTCGTCATACTTTCAATTAGTAACTATAGATGTATGAATGATTGACAAATTTGAAAACCATAATCTTCAATTATTATTTATTGACTAAAGATAATCATAAGTGACATAATATAGATTCGGCACTTCCAACGGTCATAATGTCATCATGAAAATGTTTCCTACACAATTTAGAATTATAACAATAGGAAAAGGCATGCTTCTATAATAGAACCTTTTCAAAGGGAGGGCGCTGTAGTATCGTCTGCTTGATAGGGTTAAGACCAAACATCGAGTATGTGGATGCAAAAACGTTAGATAGGGCTTCAAAGTTACCAGTCCACCAAATTTCGTCCGTATTGTTTGAAGCCATAGCTAACGTCTTTGTTGTTCACATACCATAAAAAACAAGGTGATCAAACACCGGACACTATTATATCCCCTCGATTATTCAAATGCGTCTATTATTATTAATATAGTTTCTAAATATTAGGTTAAACTGATTTTTAAATTTTACCTATCATTTCGAAAACTTCGTTATTTTTAGATTCATGTTTTATTTGCTGACAAAGAGTAAGAGTAAGAGTGCTGATCCTCCGAACAACCCAAAGTGCATGACCATAAAAAATATTAACATACCCACAACGTAATCGAACTTGTCGTACTGTACAACCTGACTCGTACATAATGTTGACCACCATATCAGCCCAAATAGATACGTTAGTATATTTCTAGGGGACATGTTTAACAAAAGAACGCTAGGAAAATTTATTTGGTCGAATTTTCCGAACCAAAGCACGTATGTGACACAATAATTCAACCTTGCGATTCGAACCTGACTAGTTTTAACCGTGGCACTCGAATTTTGGGGGCAAACGCTATCAAACTGGTAGTGGAAAATGGCCTACACCTACAATATCGGTGAAAATATCGCACGCGTACCAACGACTGACCTATAATTCTAATGGAAAAATCAGTGCGAAGGTTTGCCCAGTAAAATCGGTTAATCGTATATGGGATAATTGCAAAGCTTTTGAACCTGTACCCAATTATTTATCATAACAACAAGCCATAAATATTTAAAAATTATTTCGGCGAAAGACCTATGGTGTTTGGTACAGACGTTGTTCCAAAAGGTACCCCCTTAACTGTTTCCGTAGCGTATAGTGTTTTACCAAGAAGCGTTATCTAGTTTACTAGGGAGAAGGTATAAGATGCCTAAGTATTCGCGCGCCATAGTCCCAGTCCCCCTTTCAAAATACAAGGGGGACGTAAAAGGAGGCCGGGCTATTTCGCCTCTCCTCAGTCGGAAAATATGACTGTAATTTTCGTCATTCGCGTCGCGCTGGCGTGGGTTTTCAAGAGCCAATGAGATACTGGTTGTAATTTAGAGGCGGGGATTAACTCCGGACCTACGTTTGGACTGGAGATAAAGATAGGAATGTGGCGAATTTATACCTTCTCCCTATTAAACTAGATATCGCTTCTTGGTTTTACTTTATTCATTTGGCAAAGCATTTTTAACTGTTATCTTGTTTTTATTTATTAGTTAAACTAGCTAAGCTAGCTGGCGTGGCTCAGGGTGTTTTAATTGACTGTAAATCGAGAAGACTTTGCTGTTTATGTTGATAACAAGTCCTTGAGGGGCCATGCGCAAGATGTTGTTTTCTAAGAAACTAAGTGTTTACAAATTTCAAATTCAATCAAACGATGGTATATTGGGGGCTAATCATGAAGGTAAAATGTTAAGGTTTAGACCCTAGAATGGGACGTTCTTAACGGTTTTAATGGTTATCGGTCTGCGAACCCAACTTTGATAAAAAAAAAACTCCACTAAATCATTTCAATCTAAAACCTTCTCCAGGTGTTACTGATATCAACCATGCTGTTAGGCCAAATTTGGTGTCGCTAAATAAATTATCAAGTTTCGGCATATGTAAAGTAGAAATTAATTTCATAGCAACATCAATGGGGGCAGGAAAGAAATAAATAATAAATATTAAATACTGTGGGCTAAAGATTCTTTTATCTTGTTATTAAAATAAACCAAAGCGTCGTGAATCCAAGGTCAATATATAGAAACATAAGCGAATAATACTCTTTAAGTTTCTATCGTTAGGTCTTGGGGGAATGAGGTTTTATTTCATCAGGGATAGATTTAATTTAAAAGTAGGAATGGAGAACGGTTAGTATTTACTTCACTCCTACTCATAGCCCAGTAAAAAGCCCCTCCCTCCAACACGTAACGAAAAGTTAAAATTATCTTATTGGCTCACCTAAGTTACGTTTTGATGACGTTGCTGACGGGGACGGCGAAAAATACGTAGTTCCTTTTCACCTCTGTCGCTATGACCCACCTCTTCATTAATACCCCTCCGTCCCGTGGAAGGGGGTCCGGGACTTTGACGCTCGCCCAGATTACTCTGTTCTCCGTTCCTACTTCTAAAATTAAATCTATACCTGATTTCGTTAATCTCGCCGCTAAGGCTTAAGAGTGAAGTATTATTCGGGTATATATATTCTTCCACTCGTAATCGAGGAGAGATTTTTTTAATCACCTCTTGGGTGTCATACTAAGTGTACACAAAAATGAAGGCTTTCTCACATAATTTAATACCAGATTGGGGGAGACGAATTTTAGGCAGCATGGGGAACAGACTAGTCCTGTATAGATGCCCTTTAGACATATAAACTTAAAGGACGATTATCTATTTATGATGCAAGTCATAATATTGTATAAATCTATCCTGTTTAAATAAAGACGTACGTACTACATTAAAACTTAATACTTAAAATACAACTACATTAGTTTTGCCTTGAAATATATTTTAGTATAGAGATATAGGCTACCGCGATTAGTAAAGTTAGCAACTTATAATTATTTTAAAGGATTACTTACACGCTGCAAAACAACGAGCCATGACTCGAGTCCTAAACTATACCAACCATTACTATGTACAACCTTCTTTTGAAACATGATTTTATCGCACAAGCTGTATCTTGATAGATAAAAAAATGTATGACCATTAAAAGAATCTTGTTTTTCGAAACAATTTTATTGCTTATTGAATTTTATCTAGTACTGTTAAAATTAAGATTGAATAACTTTTGAAAATGCGAGATTTTTCAAAAAAAAAAAATTGTTTATTTGATGCAAACGTTCTATACATTTCAAGTTTTAAACTAACCAGTTAAAGGGATAATCAATGTACTATGTCTTATCTTCCATCAATGCGTGAATTTCGTAGCTATATTAGTACATTGGCAAATGACCTTCAGCCTTTCCGTTGAATTTATCCGCCGAGTTAGTCCACGCTTAAAGTCACGTGTCACTGTCCAATCACTACTTCTGGAAATAGTAACACTGCTACTTCAAAATAAGAAACGCATTGTACATCCCTTTAAAGAGAGCATAAACGACGGTGAATAATTTGAAAACATCTTTTGAAAGATATTAGGTTCAGTGAGTAAATTACCCACTTGAAAATGCATACCATGTGCAGTGACATATTTAAAAATTACGTTACAAACAAACATGCGATTGCATTATAAGACCATTTTTTAATTCGCTTTATACTCCCTTTAAGATAAACATAATTATTACGTCATAAAAGACAGAGAGAAAAAATAACTTTTGACATTCGCTGTATCTGTTTATCTGTACCCACCTGGCCCTATTATCTGTCATGTTACTCACAGATCAATCGTATTAAGCTACAAACAAAGAATTCATTATCATTTGAAGATAAAACTCTAAAAGGTTATTTCACCGCCCGACGTATAATCGCTTAAATAAATTTAACACAATTGAATTTGGAAAGAGTCCCACTTAAGGTTTAGACGTGAAACTCAAACGGGCGGTCGTAGAGTTCTCGGTTTTTCGCGCTTTCACCGTTAGTTCCTTCTATTACCGCGGTTAGGCCTAATTAATTGAAATGTTTCTAACCGTCGTTATAAGCTGCGCTGTTATATTCCTTGTACATTTCTTTTTCAAAAAACGATGTCTGAAATGCAAGAATATCAACATTCAAGACATATTTAAAGGTAAAAGTTTTAGTTGTTGAAGAACTTAACGGGTTTTGACGAAGAGGGTTACCGCCCTCTTCGCGATGTACTGTAATAACGGATGGAATTGGGTCATATTGATTGACTTGAATAATATTAGGATCGTAGCCAACTCTTATGAGACCTTCGTTTTCGTGTTTTAAAGTGTTACAGAGCTAGCTTCCGGGGTTGGGTATGATATCCGCATTTTTAAGGGCTGAATCTCTTAATGATAAACTACGTATTTGCAATAAATTCGTTCAAGTTAAGTGCGAGGATTGTGATTAAAACCATGTTCGCTATCAGAACTTATATTTGTTCTTGAATTGTTAAATACATGGTTTTTCTCAGAAGTCTGCTATATATTAATGGGTATGTTCATTGGGTCAAACCGAGGGGGTAGACACTTGAGAACTCAGGTGTACAATATGTCTTGAACTCAATGTACTGTCAAAGTTGAACTGTGAGTTCCGAAGGCTTTGAACTCAATGCACTGTCAAAGCTGAACTCTTTTGAACTCAGGTGTACACAGAGATCCAGAGCGTCTGCCCCCTCGGGTCAAACCGCAAGGGGGAGAGTGTCACCAGAACATAGGGTCTACAACATTTAGATGTTCACAATATGTAAAAGTTATATAAATACATGATAATTAGAGATATACAGGGTGTTTTTGACAAGTGTGGAATGAATTTAGGGGAGGTATATTGGGCAATTTTGAGTCAAAAAGGTTCTATCTCCATTTTGTCGTCCGGACCACTGTTTTCGAGTTATGATTTGAGTGTTTTAGGGATGACCCCTTAATTAAATTAGAGATCATTGTCTTAATCAGTTTGTTAATTAAATTTAAGGGGTCATCCGTAAAATACTTTGATCAATCTTAACTTGAAAACAGTGGCCCGGACGGCAAAATTTTATAGAACATTTTCGACTCAAAATCGCCCAAAGAACATCCCCCATAATTTATGCCAAACTTATCAGACACACTCTGTATATCTTGATTACATTTCGCTATATCCTTAGACTGAAGTGCGTCGTAAATAATTTACTCTTATTTACGTACATGCTAGTGAAATATTTGAAGTAGCTAAATCTAAATATTTAAGCATACGTTTTTAATGTAAGACTATAAGTATTAGCAGGGATATATTTAATTTTAGAAGTAGGAATGGAGAACGGTTAGTCCGACTCATAGCCCAGTATAGAGCCCCTCCCTCCAACGAAAAGTTTAAATTATCTTATTGGCTCACTTAAAGTACGTTTTGATGACGTTGCTGACGGGGACGGCGAAAAATACGTAATCCTTTTTTACCTCTGTCGCTGTGACCTGTCTCTTCTTTCATACCCCCCCGGGAATGGGGTCCCGGACTTCGATTACTCTGTTCTTCATTCCTCCTTCTAAAATTAGATCTATCCCTGGTATTAGATTGCGACAAAGATATAAACAACAAATCATTGATGTCCCAGATAAAAAAAATAGCTGAGAACTCTAAAGTGGTCTTTGAATAAAAGATCTTAAGCGAATCCAAGAAATAACAAATACTTAAACTTAATTGATACTTAATTGCAAAACTCGGAGAAAATGCACTTTCATTAAGACACTATTAATATTTCAACTCATTATAATTTGAAATGTTTTCAATGTAAGAAAATCAAAATAGTTTTGTTATTTTCAAAGTTTTTTTAATCAATACCAGTTTCAAGAAAAATAACGTTAGGATAAGGCGCTATTTCTGTACAGTTCAGCGTCCTAAGATAAGCCATGTTGATGCGGTTCGTAATCTTCCGTCATATTATATATTATTTATGATAATTTTTGCGTTTTGACACATATTTCAACTACTAAACAAGACCGAAGGCACGTAGGCGCTTGTCTTAAACGACTTGAAATTATTGGTTTAGTTTTATCATAAGTTTATAAACCAATATTCCATAAGTATGACACTACATATACTTCGTAAAGCTAGAGACTTACTGAGAGCTATTTCTAGAACGACTAAACTAAGTTTTGCAGTTCATCTTCCTATTAGACTGTACTCAGGAAGTCCGTATCACCAAGCGTTGCTTTACGAGAATCTATGACGTTTCGCCTACGTCACTTATGACAAGTTCTAAGTGACGAGCTTTGGAACACAACTTATGAACTTATGCTTTTATCATCGGTATTATTGCTTTGCCTTGACTCCATAGGTCGCAAACTTGAATATGAAAACTAGACTATTGAAGATAAGGTCTTGAAAAAATTGCAATTTTTGTCAAAATATTTTCTTTCAATTTAATTCGACAATTGTTGTTCCTAAGGTATGCAACTAAATTATACGGCTGCAAAATTTCACACATTGTTTCACGTGAAAGGTGTATCATAGTTGTCACCGTTTGTTAATAACAGCGATAAGGTTTTAATCTCGACAATTTCCCAAAATTATCAAATGGATAATTTATTATTAGGAATTTGCAAAATCTTTTGTTTAAACTAATTTACGTCCTTGAACTTAGTTAACTCGGGACAAAAATATGATAAATTCTGCAGTGGAAATATTTTACTAACTTAGTCACGTGTAAATAAGTACTTCTTGTAGCTATAAACAGGTAGCACTTAAAGATAATGCCCAACCAAGAAGCCATATCTAGTCTACTAGGGAGAAGGTATTAATTCGCCACATTTCTAGCGTCATCTCCAATCGAAACGTAGGTCCGGAGTTAATTCCCGCCTCTAAATTACAACCAGCATCTCATTGGTTCTTGAAAACTCACGTCAGCGCGACGCGAATGACGAAAATTACGTATTTTCCAACTGAGGAGAGGCGAAATAGCCCGGCCTCCTTTTACGTCCCCCCCCTTATATTTTGAAAGGGGGACTGGGACTAAGGCGCGCGAATACTGAGGCATCTTATACCTTCTCCCTAGTAAACTATATATCGCTTCTTGGCCCAACCTTAAACCGGGGTACTATGGGTTAATTTACGGCCATACGTGGGAAGGGCCCTCTTGTGTTAGCGCTATAGAGTATGATTCCGTCATTATTGAAGTAACATTTTTGTGTTTTAGATTACAGATTAATTTTGGAATATTTGAAAACCACTGCTTGGCTCCATCTATCCCACACGTCAAGAGAAAAATTAAAACTAGGTAGACATTCGATTAAAGGAAAATCTGCAAGTGAACTAGGATTTATTCCAAATCCTTACGACATCTACGTTGAGGAACCACATAACCTAACAGATGGAACAACGGTAAGCTTGTCGCTTGATTCTGATTTATTGCATAAAATTAAATGTCCATACTAGTCTAAAGCTAAAACAGCTTAGCTTAATTACTTAATTAGTATTCTTACGTCAGTAGATGCGTTGTATAGTTTACGAAGTGTTTTCTGTCTTGTCAAAATTTCTGTGAAAGAAACGTCTTCATCATTATTCTAAAGGACCGTTAGGCCCTTGTAGATAAGACTTGACACCCGTTTGTAATCATGTTATCATATAAGTTGAGTCAAAAATGTACTATGATATATTGTCACAAGGTACATCCTAATCAACTTTTTCATGCTGTAACCCCTTAAGATAGCATTGTCTTTAAATTTGTTACTTAAATCTAAGGGGTCATTCGTAAAACACTTTAATCGTAACTTGTTACAGTGGCCCTTAGGTCAAAACGCCATTGAACATTTTCGACTCAAAATCGCCAATAGAACCAACAGCACTTAAGTTCTACCACACTTTATAATCATCCACGTTAATATCTCTGGAACACCCACCCACGCGGTAGAGATATCAGACTACAAGGTTAGATACATCTACCCTAAAAGCATACATTTAAAGGATGTACAATACGTTAAGTAGGGGCGTAACCAAAACTATATTTTGAAGTAGTGGTATTATTTCATGGAGTAGTCATTGGGCAGTGTCACGTGTCTGTAAGCGGGGATCGACTCAGCGGATATATTCAACGGAAATGCCGATGTACATTGCCAATGCACTGATAACAGATAAGCTTGGCATAGGTCCCGGCACTACGTAACACATTGTACATCATATAAATATGCATATCTAGATACCCTCCTATATACTGCGATCAGCTATACCAGAAGGGGATAATAGAAGAAGGATGACACTCTGTATCCTCTTAATACTTTAGTTATTATGTAACGTCATTCTTTCCAGGCTCACCCTTTTTGTTTGCTTTCATGCTCATCAAACTATAGATGGGCATCGCACCATGGGGTCAATTCTCTGTTTGGTACTAAATCCTCAGCAATCAACCCACAAACCTCATCTTGACATGGGACAAAAATTCACAAGCGTGCCTTGGCAAATAATTAAGCGTAATAGAGTAATGATGAGGGAACTATTTATCGCGTATGTGATTTGGTTTAGTAACCTTGCTCCAAATGCTCTGATGTTGGGAAGAATGACGTTACACTTACCCCGCTTTGTGGTACACTTCTCTCGAAGAGAAGTATTATATTCTTCTGGTTATACTAAACTTTCATTACTAGATAACTGAACTGGGTCAATGAAGTTTATTTAATTCATTTCTAAGTTCAATATGATGATTTTAATTATCTTTCATACATTATTAGTTAAATTTTGAACAAAAATATTACAAATATAGAAATTGGTCCCAACACAAATTTAGTTTAAAAAAATATGGAATGTTGAAACTCTAAATTAGTAACTCGTCAAAAAAAAGGCCACGAATGACTGAAGAAGAAATTTTTCTCAGTACAAAAGAAAGATTTGAGAAACTAACTAACAATTATAAACTATTTAAACATTAACTATTAATTAAACCGGACTACCGGTATGGTCATTAGCGGGAGTATTATCTTGATCAGGACTACATAAGGTTCCGGCAGAATCCGTGCTACTGGAGCGTTCATCTAAAGCTGACGCTCTTGATGACGACGACGAGGATCCAGATGACGACGAAACATCTATTGAAAATCCTACATTCAAAATCGGCCAGAGAGCTGAGGATGACGGTTCTGCCGAAGCCTGAGCACCATCGTTTAATTTCTTATCTTCCATATTACTCTTTGGTTCATCAGTTTCGCTAAATGAATCCTTGCTACGATTAGGGTTTCCGGCTTTCCCAAGCTTTTTATGCTTTTGATTTTCGACTTGATCCAACTGAGGACTAAGTGAAACTGGTTCTTCTCCGGCTAATTTGTTCAACTTGGCTACTAATCGTGCAGTGTTCGATGTTGGTATACAAGCGACTTCAGACTGAGAAGGATCATAAGCGCATGCGCCTTCTGTGTCCATTTCAGCTGGGCTCATTTCATACTGAAATTTATTGCTACTAGTGCATGACGAAAGTGCGTCGGAAAAGTGACATTTTGGGCTTTTGACTCTTGAAGATTCCGGACAATCGACATTTGATAGTAATGATGATAAGAATGCCAAGTGTTTGCACGTGGTTCCTTTGCGACATTTTTCAGCGGATTTTAACAATAAAGTAGCGTTGGCGTCCATTGTTGAGGGTTTACGTTCCTGCAACTCGAGAAGTCGAAGTAGCAGGGATTCGTCATCATCCACGCCTTGGGAGTGAATATTATTGCTAGACGATGGTAACATTTGTTGCAACGAACTGAAGTTCAGGTGTGACGAGGAGTTGTTAATAATCCTATCAGAATGAATACGTTGTCTTGAAGGGTGAAGTAAATGAGTATTTTCGACATCCTTGTCACTGGACATTGTGCGGTCATCAATATCATTTTCATCGATACTGGTTTCTTCAATTGACGTACAAGATTCGTCCGGACATCTTAATGGTCTTTCACTTTCGCCCTCGCTTAAAGTTTCGCTATCCGAGCTAGAACTACTTTCCCCATCCATTTCTAACGAAAAACCCTTGAAGCTAGGTTCCATTGTTTGTTTCTTGGTCGAAAGTCCATAACGTCTACTTTTATTCTTAGATCTAGCACCGGAACAATTCTTGCCGCCAATGACGGGTTTAACAGGAGTTGAAGAACAAGTATTGTTTTTAATGTCATTTTTAGCTGCAATGCTGGACGAAGTCGGCATATCCAAATTATTAGGGGGTGTTCTACTGAGATTTGATGCCTGGTTGGGTCTTGGTGGTGTTATATTGGTTGAGTTTGATAAATTTGATTCTAGGGTCGTATTGATGCTTTCTGATTTATCTCCAACAGGATTTAAAACGGGTTGATGGTGTGATAGCTCGATAGAGAGGCGTTCCTTTAAATCGTTAACTTGGGCTGCTAGCTGAGTTTGCGTAGCTTGGAGTTGATTAATATACCATTGTTGATCTCGACATTTTTGGAAATACGTTGGTGGTCGAACTTGGAAACCCAATACCAGGGTATCGTTTGATGTGTTCAAGTATCCTTCATTTGCTAACAAATCGAGTCTAAAGAAGCGGTTATAACCCCAACATTCTCCAACTTCAAAGTCCGATGCAAACTCTCGGACAATGTTCTTTGTTGGATCTCGAGAAGCCTGATGGATCATTTCGACTCTGTATTCGTATTTTGACGTTTCAGGGAGTCCAGCTGATAATTCGAGGAATACGCTGAGATAATTTCCCCTAACTACGCCATTACCATCAGGGTATACTTTCAATCTCCAAGTTAATCCGTAAACGTTTAATGGCGGGCTATAGACAGGATCAGCGCGTTGTTGTAAAATTGAGAAATTTTGCATTACAAATGTGCTTGTTTCGTAAGTAGGTACAATTTCGCTTTGAAAATCTGCTGGTACTGGTGCTGTAACGAAACTGGCCATGGGTTTACGTTGAATTTCATTTATCAGTCGGACCAAGTTCGTGCTATTATTTATCAATTCGCTTTTGGCTGATCCTGATAGTTGATTGTCAACTGATTGAAGTAATGTATCCAATTGTTCAGTTTCTTGCGTCAGAGACGATTTTTGACCCATTAGAGTCAAGAGTTTGTTTTTCAACTGCGAATCCAGCCTCGCAATCATGTGTTCAACAGCGTTGCGTATTTCGTGTACTCTTTCATCCTTCGCTACTCGGACACTTTCAACGTTTCTCTCAACTTCTTGCACCAATATGACCAATTCCGTTAATCTTCTACGTAACTGACAAGCACCTTCTTTAATTTGTGTTACATGGTGTTCGTAAACTTCCTCCAAAGGTTTAAAAATGTGACCAGAATGCATACCACCCCATAGAGCGCATTGGTGGCATATACATAAGTGGCAATTCCAGCAATAAACGCTTAATTTCTCCTGATGTATGGAGCATTTTTCGTTTTCGAGTAAATCACCTTTAGCGTTGGTTACAAGTTGAAGATTGTCAAGTTGTTGAGTTACTTCTTCAACCCAACGACAGTTTACTAATTCGTGAAGGCGTAATGCAGCCCGGCAATGTGGGCATTGCGAACGTTGCTCTGTTAACCAGCGTCTAATGCAAGCGAAGCAACAAAGTTTCGAACAGTGTGGGCACAGATGAGCGTCTTTCAATTTTTCCATGCATATGAAACATCTAAATACTTCGGCTAAACTCTCTACTCCCGCTTCTTCCATTCTTTAAATTGTTATCCCGTTTATGCGTGAGCCTGCTAAAGAAATGACAACGTTCTGTCAAAATACAGAGTAATTTAAACACTGTGGGAAACCATACTAAATCTTGGTAACAAATTAAATCAAAAGAGACAATAGAATAGAAGAAACCCTAATAATGATTATCACCACCGACGTACATAACAAAATTGCGTCATTGTCTAGAGGTTTAAAACGTACATACCTTTAAATTTTGGCCCGAATTCGCCTTGACCTCAAATATTACGGATTCAGGAAATACATAGTATATGCAGGAATGTACAAAAGTCGAAAGATGAGTCTTTGACGTATCGTTTAGCCTTGGTTAACTTAAAACAATTTTGCAAGAACTTTTAATAATTCCTTAGATTATAGTTGCGGACTGACAAATTAAACTTAAGAAAAAATTAACTATTGTTCTACACGTACTCGGTCAAATTACGTATTCCAAATCCGCTATTTAGGGTTCCAGTTATGTCTGTCTGGAGGAAAAATTGCCTAAAATACACTAGTGTCAACAACAGGGATGCCAGATTGAAAACCTTCAACCCGCCAAAATGAAATTGGAAACAAGCCCAAAAAACCGCCAATCTGTGTTTCGAAAAGAAGCCCAAAAACTGCCTAAGATCTAAACTATCCAGCCTAAAAACCAGCCAAAAATTTATCGCGAAAATTTGAAATTATTTTTTTTTAGAAATGTTTATGCAAATTCTATACTGACACCATTTTTAAAACGCAAAACAAAATGAAATCATTTTATTTTATCATGATTTATAAGCCGCTCAAAAGGTTTGACAGCACCATTTGTCAGTTTTTTGGGCATTCTAATGATCTTCCCCTATTGGCGGTATTTTAAGTACAGAAAGCCAAAGAAAAACCCCGACAAGCCCAATTTCCAGCCAACAGCCAACCTTTTATTTCAAGCCAATATTTTTGAGAAGAAGCCCAATTGGCGGCTTTCCAGCCCAATATGGCAACCCTGGTCAACAAATGTAGAAGTAGAATAAAGACGGAGCGTTCTGAGTGTAGAGGTAATCTAGGTTTTGACGTTTGCCGTAGAGACAGTATCGCCATCTAGCGATAAAAGTTAAAACTTTCCGAAAAGCTATAACGCTCATTATCTATAACGCACGAAAGATCAACTGACATAACGTATAATGCCTGCTTGACATATTAGAACACTTTTTTTGGAAATTAAAATTAGTTTTGTCATTTTTTTGAATTTATTTAAAATTTATTTATGAATATCATTATTTTTGCCGATATTTTACAGAAAACTGATGAAATTGCGTTTATCGGTGGCGATACTAAAACAACTATTTTGCTTAAAATTAGAAGGTCACATACTGAAGTGACAAATTTAAGCATAGTTATTGTTTTACCCGACGGTACAACACTCACGCACCCCAATCATCCGGACACACGTTTTCAATCAAGAAAAGATCAAACATTTCAATGTGAAGGGTTGAAAATTACTTGTTTATCTGCACTGAGAAAATGGCGAATTCGTTATAATGGACTTCTTCAAAGAAATGGCGCAGAGGATGGTACCAAACAAATACATCACGTTCAATTTACACTTATGTACGATTGTGAACTACTTTAAAACTGTAATAGGTTAATTTTATTTAATCCCTTAATAGATGGAGTTCTTTTACCGGGCCACAAGAAGGAGTTAAATCTAAAAACCAGTTTCTAGTACATCAGTTGGTGAAGCAGAATTTCAAAAGAAACTCGGATAATTTGAAAAGGTACAGTTGAAATCTCCCGCTATAAAATTTAAAACGCACTAGATGGCGCTATTGTCCCAGTGAAATTTATTGCAATTATCGATTTTTCATATGTCGAGGGCTTAAATCCGCACTCGGTTATATTAACCTCTAATGGTTTAGTTTTAATAGATGGCAACATAATACCACAGCTGCAAAATTTGTCGAAACCTGGGGTTATTGAGCCTTAGGGCATAATGCGTGACGGCTTTCAGAAGTTTGTAAACAAGCGAAAAATTACTGTGCGCTGCTGTAACCCTAAAAATATGATATAATGTTAACACTAAGAGATATTTTGATGAATTTCATATTGATTATATATATATAATCCCTTCTACACAAACAATAGACTATTGCATTAATTACTTGCATAAAATTTAAGTAATATGGGCGGGGTCGCCATCTAAGGTTATTTCAATTGCACCATGAGGCAACACCAGAGGAGCCCTAGTTCTCTACACGTGGGAGGCGAGCCAACTCGCACTGCCTCTAGCGGCTCGTCTTAGCACTAGGGAAATAACCTAAGGCGGCCTCCTCTCCTGTGGCGTTTGCTTCTCTGGTAGATTTAATGGAATAGTCTATACGCTATACGCATAGGAAATTCGTAAGGCCGTCCTCTACCCCATTCCCCCTCTTTCAGGGAATTACCTCCAAAGTTGCTACTGTTGGTGTACGAACCTTTAGTTAAGGCTCATTTACGTGCACGATTGTAGCTTGTAAAAACAGGATTCTGCTTGAAATATTTTAAATATTTTCTGCACAAGCTCAAGCTTGGCCATATGACACAATTAACAGGCTGCCTGGCGAAACATTAATCCATAACCTACATTGTGTTTAAAAAATATTGTCTGTAAAATAACAACAGTTGTCCAATTTTTCCAAGCACTTGCTACACTGCAAAAATGATCACATCTTGAAAATTTCTCGAAAACATTTTTAGAAATCGAAATAGGCTGTTATGGGGTTAATACAGAGCTAGTGACCATTACTGTAATATTTAACTATTTTATAAAATTCCCTAGTTTAATTTGTAAAATACGTATATTTTTCAAACTATCATCTTACTGAAAAATACATAGATTTAAAATTTCACAAACTTCACTACCAATCTAAGAGTTGTGACATTTCGCATACTAAGAAAACAAATCACCTTTAACGTAATTGGTTTGGGGATTTATTTCAAATATTCCTAGTTAAGACGACGTCGAACTTCATTGTAACATATTAATTGTTAAATACTTTGCAATTCATTTTAGACTGGAAAATGACTTTCATGGTTTTGATCAATGGGGTATGTTCCAAGGTACAATGCGTATTGACACTGAAGATACCAAAGAATTATTATTATTTGGGATCAAGGAAAGGAAATTCGGTAAATTTTGATTCTCAACGAAATATTTTAGCCTTTACTAACACTTTTGAACTTGGCAGGTGCGCAAGAATTCGAACCAAATTTGACAGTGGAAAAATTATATTGCTTTACTGATGTATTTATATAAAATAATTATTTCTTTATTTGAGAATAACAACTTTTGATAAATAACGTTGTTGATGTTTACAGGACGGAAAATGCATTAAATTAACGAAAAATATGTTGGCTGACAGAGAAATGTAAGTGTTAATTGCCTCGCCTTATTTAAAATCACAATCGGCCCAAGAATGAGCTCTTTCGATAATGTACTTCTCTTGTCCTTTGGCAAAAAATATTATTGACCCATGCAAGAACAAGAACTATAAGAAAAAAGCCCGTTCTTCCTGACATATTCACTAATCACGTGAAATAATGTTAACCCCCCCCCTCCCGTGAATTCGAAATTTAAGAAAAAGCTCTAACCAATGTTATTACATTAGCTAAGAACAGACACACATCACGTTTTTAACGAATCCTAAATCTTTTCATGTCGTCTGACAAAGCATAGCTCACTCAATTATGCGTCAGTAAGGCTAGATCGGGTCAGCTATGGCTAAGAAAAGGCGCGAACGCGGTGGTGCCATCTCGACACTGCCCGATGAAATGGAACATTTTCAAACTAAACCCACGAATCTTTTACGAAGTCGTTGACACGTGTATAATTAAGCGAACGTAAGATTTTAGTCTGGTCTGAATGAGTTTTTAGTCACAACGGTATTTTCTACTAATTAAATGTAAGCCGAATTCCAACTACCATTTGCTATCTTGCAAACAGGCATATGTTTGAAGACGTAAATTTTGTGGGTCAGGTGCCATTTTATCCCCCAATTTTCATTGGGCTCTTTTGGGCAATTGTGATATATATCTACTCCTGAACGTAAGTGCTGAACGCTTAATTTCTTTCGTAGATTGTGTTATGGCTATCTTATTCCACCCGTTTTACCTGGTCGACAAATAACGTGGAATTATAACGAAAAGAGAATTTCTGGTGATTCATTCGAGCAGAAATCCATACACATGTCAAATGGTAAAGGTGTTTTGTTTTGCCATTCCTCTCATATACCTTGAAAATTCGCAGCGTTATCTATATATCATCAAGATATTTTCCTAAAGTTTGAAACGCAGGTGCTGAAGTTTTGCCAGTAAAACCTTGGCCTTAGAGTAAAGGCGTCATGTATTTTTGCACCATATGCAGGTGTATTCTTTTCAGATGTAGAAATTGACGATGATACTAGAGTAGGTTTTCATAATCACCTTTCAAAAATCAAAATGTGTATAACTAGAAAATGGTACCCTTTTGACAGTGGGTGTTCCTTTATGTGTTATATATCGTTATAACAATATTTACGCTTAGATTTTATATAATTTGTTTGTTTACATGATTTGAGTCAGGAATTCATAGATTTCTATCATTTGAAAGTCGTAGGTAGGAGTGTGCCTAAGCTGGTAATGTAATGATACTAGTTCAAAGTGTAGTAGTACAAGAGTGGACATTTTGAGCAATGCCTTTAAATAATGATGTTAACTTATAACGATTAAAAGAAACATTAACTTCTACTCTTGTGTTATTACACTTTGAACTACTTTTACGTTACCAGCTTAGGAAAACTTCTACCTTTAAACTCACACTTCTGCTAGATAAAGCCTGCCTGACTCATAAGCGTTCATAGATTGGAGGCTATTGAAATTGTCTAAACAAGTTGGGCACTCTGATATGTCTTACTCTCCATCTGTGCCAATTTCCTTATTTTGGGGCCCGTACCTTTGAAACTAATGTTTTAGACCCCATGTTCTTTGACACTTTTCACTGATCCTGACCCCAAGAACACACCCTATAATTTATAGCAGACTTATCAGAAACATACTGTATAAATTTATTATCAAAACATTATTTCGCTAAACATTTGTCGCAGTCATAACTATTTAAAGCATAGCGCGGCTCCAGTGGATCCCCTACAAGGGGACTTTCCTCCTGAAATCCGGGTTTGGCTAGGCGAAGGCAAGTGAGCGGGATTATACATGCACATTTAAATCCCGCCCACAAATGCTTCTAGCTTCGCCAAGCCAAAACTGGAGTTCGTAAGGAAAGTTAACTTGTAGGGGATCCACTGGAACCGTGCTATGTTTTAACCTCTAGATTATAGATGGTTTGTTTACGCTAAGATTTTAAAAACATGAATTAACAAATAGTTTTTGACTATATTAAATGTTAAACCGTTTTTCAAAGGAAATTTTTCCGATTTTGAAGTTTCTACAAGACCTCACCATGCCAATAATATTTTTATTTCAGGTAAAAAGTGTTTCAATGTGGCCATAGGGAAAATTGTTACTAAGACCAATTTCCTGTTGGGAAATCAATGCGAAATCAAAACGGATGCAAAAATATACACCATACAAATGGATGACGAAATTGGATGGGCCGTTGGATTTCAAAATAATACGTTCGTAAACATGCCTCTTATTAGCACCGAGAACCCATATAAGGCCTGCTGAGAACGTGCGAATAGATGTCTTAGTTTCCAAAAATTGGTGGCGATGTGGCGAAGCATGAAACCAGGATTAGTTCCGAAACAAACCTGCATGAGGTCATGACACTATAGTCGTCCAATTTTGTCTTTAAGCTTACTGCACATTAGAGCGTTTTGAACGAGGGGTCAGACATTTACACGAAATCCCGTACGCTTCTCGCAAAATCGCGAAATCTTTGAAGAAATCACGAAATTACCAAATCATAGATGAAATTAGCATACGCGTTTGAAAAATCACGCCAAAGCAATTGCGTTACGGTCATAACGCCACCTGGCGATGCTCACATTAGCATTGTGTAGTAAGCTTAAATTAAAGGACTTTTATCGAAGGTTAAAAATAACACGTGACTTCGATGATAACAACATAGATCGAGGTTTTGTTATAAGTGTTGTAAGCTTTAATGTTCTCAGATCCTACATGGCTTCTTGTTAGCACTGATATTTTAAACAATATCTTTTAATATTAAGTATCTTTTAATAAGCACATTTTTACACTCTTTTTCCTTCATCTTTTTAGGAATGCTGACATCAGACCACCAATTGACATGAAAATGTATTTAACACCATCAGGTATGATCTTTAATTTGAACTGTTATTTGCGAGTGTTGCTATCTGAAATCGGCGTTAATTACGGTGTACTATACTTTTGACCATATTTTTCCATGACCAGTACATGAGGTTCTTAACAGGCTTAATTGTCAACCAAACCCCTTCAAATTAACCTTCCTCTAGTGTTACTGATATGAACCATGCAGTAAGATCAAATTCAGTATCGAATTGCTTCTGTCCATTAAGAACAAACATACATTTAAACAGACAAACCGCTTTTTTCAAATATGCAGGGTGTTTCTGATAAGTGTGCCATAAATGAAGGGGGATGTTCTTTGGGAAATCTATTTTAAGTCGAAAATGTTCAATGAAATTTTACCGTACACATCACTGTTTTCGAGCTATGATTTGAGTGTTTAGGGATGACCCCTTAATTAAATTAGAATAGAAATCATTGTCTTTCAGTTTTTTTAATTAAATTTAAGGGGTCTTCCGTAAAATACTCCATCCAATCTTAACTTGAAAACAGTGTCCCTTGTGGCAAAATGGCGATAGAAGTGTAGAACATTTTCCACTCATAATAGTTCACCCAAAGAACATCCCCCTTAATTTATGGCAGACTTATCAGAAACACTTATCAGTAAGGAGATATTACTCAAATTATAAGAGTTTAAAAAATTCCGATAATTTCAATGCATCATTTTCTTAATGATATGCGACAGTCAGAGAGTCGCTATTAAATTGAATAATCTTAATTGGTCTCGGTGTGAATATCGTGAAGCAAATAACGATAATTGAAAAGACCTTGGAAACTAGCCAAATTAAAAGTATTAAATAAATTTTAAAATCTATTTAACAACTACCGGTAAAGCTATTAGATATGACGTTAATAATTAATAATGAATTCTAGTCTCGTATTAAATTATACATTTGGAATAAAAACGATAAAGGAAGTCATTTTGAATATCACCTGATATTTTTCATAATTTCATTTCAAGGTTTCGACGATGACCCTTGGAAAATACAGTTTGTGGTTTAAGAAAATCAGCATAAACGTTTTTTTTTGTATTAAACATTTCTGATTGTTTGTGGAAATATATTGAGAAATAACACCAACAAATTAAAATTTCGAAAAGATCCACGAGGGGCTAGTAACTCGGTCGCTCGGCGTATTTGGTAAATCTCAATCAATAAACCTAGGACATTAAACAATGCTTTAATGCTAAAATAATTAGACGTAAACTCGTAATCGGTGTTAAGTAACTCCGAGAGTGATTAGTTCCCCCCCCCCAAAAATCGAAAGAACTTGTTTAAAAATGAGAAGGTAAAGTTTCCGGAGCAGAAGTTCATAGAAAAACATTATTCGAAGTGTATTATTCATGTCCTAAAGTTCCGAGGCATAACACCGCCCGTGTCATACGTACAACCGTAGGTTCGTAAGATATGCTCCAAAAGGCTGTCACTGGTTACTGAGAGCTCGTCATGAAGTGACGTAGGTGAAACGTAAAGCGATGCCTGGTGAGGCTTAGTATAGACTAAAAGGAAGATGGACTGCAAAACCGCGTGTAGTCAGTTCTGGCGTCGTTCTCGAACTAGCTCTTAGTAATTCTCTATCATTACGAAGTATATGTAGTGTCAAACTAATGGAACATATCTTAAAAAACGTATGGTACAATATTAATAAAATGGCGACCATTTCTCTTTTGCGACTATCAGGACAAAAATGACCCAGCTCGTAAAACACCTTAAATTTAATCTTATGATAACCAATAAGAGCACCGCTGATCCGTAGTAGCAACTAGTCCGACCTCTAAATGGAGACCCTACCTCAATACATTACCACTCCTTTCCCCAAACCTCCTACATACTCTTAAGACATTACCATACTTTACTTCTTACGAAGAATTTATTAACTTCTGATATTGACAATGACTCATTATTTTTACGAGTAAAAACTGTACAAAACTACTTTGCTAATTAATCACTTTCGTATGAAGTTATCTGTGTCATTTACTAACTAGCAAAATTATATTTTTAATTTTCTTTCTCTTTGCTTTTAATAACTCTCTGTACTTCTCTTTTGATTAATTGAACAGATATAAAGACAGGACCTTGCGTCATCCCATTTTCTAAAGACCTATGTCGCAGTTCTAATTTGTGTGGTGGAAAAGGTTCGTCGCTCGCTCTACTGACGAAATTAAGCTTGTCTTCGAAAAAAGTAATTACCAAGATTTTTAATTGGACTTTCATTATTTTTCAAAAACAGTTTTTAAATTAATAGCCCAGCAGTATAGTCATTTACAATACAATCTCTTACAATCACAAATACGCTTGAGAGTAGGTTAAGAATAGCGTACAGTACTTTCTTTAGTGAAAAGGGAGGGGTTAAAGGTCAGTGGTGCTAGGTCTACCGAGGTCAGCTAAAAACTTCAATTAAGAAGTATATAATACTTCTCTTCGAGAGAAGTGTACCACCACGAATCCGGGTGGGTAATTGTAACATGATTCTTCCCAAAATCCGTTAACTTTTATTATAGCAAGGTTACTAAACCGAATCATGCACATACGCGATAAATAATTCCCTCACCATTACTCTATTAGCGCTTAACTAATTGCTAAGGCGCATGCATGCGCTTGTGCGTTATTGTCCCGCCACGACAAGACAATCAAGGTTTGTGGGTTGATTTCTGAGGATTTAGTACCAAACAGTTGAAGAATTCCTTGAAACCCTCTTCATTACAAACTCAAATCTATTTCAATAGCCTAGTTCAAACTTTACGACGATACTATTAATGCTGTCTGCTAGGACTTCCTTTAATGTATTCTTCTAAAGCAAGTGAAAATATCCTTAAGACTAGTCTCATCCTTGGTGAAATATGTTGAAAATGGCAAATACCGCCAAAAATATTAAACCTTTCATATATCGTCTGCTAAAGCGTAGCCCCCTTCGATCATGCGCTAGTAAGACATGATCTAAAGAGCTATGACAAAGAAAGCGCGCTAACTAGGTGGTGCCATCTCGACACTGTCCAACGAAACTGATAATTTTCAAACTGAACCCGCTGCTAAAGCTTATTTCACTCGATCATGCGTCAATAAGACATGATCAAGTGAGCTATGACTAAGAAAAGACGCTAACTAGGTGGCGCCATCTCGACACTGTCCGATGAAATTGATAATTTTCAGACTGAACCCGCCAATTGTTTACGCATATAGTCGTTGACGCGTGTCAAATTAACCGAGAAAAGCTACTACACCCACGTGAACTTAAGATTTTAGTCTACAGTCTGAATATACATTTGTGGTTGATGTTTTGACTGAATGAAAGCCTGCCTATTCGTGCTTTAAGTCCAAAATTATGGATTTTCAGGTCAATATTGTTTGTTCGTCTGATTAAAATCGAGTCCCTTTATCTCTCGTACAGTTTCAAGTTCCTAATGGTCTTGTCGTAACAACGGAGGCCTACTGGGACCATATAAGACAGAACCGATTAATTTTAGACCAAATTAATCATCTCAAGGACATTGCTACGTAAGTGTTTTCGTTTTACTTCTCTCAGTTAATATATACGACCTTATGGAAATCGATTGACAAAGTAATGCTAGCTAGAGTATACGCGACATATCGTGCTGAAAGAGTAATTTTAACAACACGGCTCTTGTTGTTGGGAAACATTTTTAATCTGCTGACCGCTACTGTTTTATTGCCGCTACTTTGAAAACAAGTTGGGTTTGTGTCAGAAATAGGGGTCAGCTGATAAGAACAAAGTTTTTTTTTTTAAGAGGTTTCAATGTAAATTGGGTCCCTGAAGGGTCCGCGACAAGGATGCGATTAGTCAGGTTTCAGTATATGACTAATCAGGGAAGGAAATGAGGTTTACTTGGGAGGTGACGGAAGGGGTGTGGGGGTCAAGTCACCTCCGGCGGACACGGGGCAGTCGGCACCTATAGGGGAGGATCGCCGACATGTGTCGTATTCCCTCAAACTTTGCCGCCCAGTAGCTTGGCTTACAGGAGTGCGCCACACTCCCGGCTTATAAGAACAAAGTTTTGATTTTCTTTCAATTTTGAAAGTTCATAAGATATGTTACATAAGTTTGTCACTGGTTACTGAGAGCTTGTCATGAAGTTAAGCCGGTGTAACGTCATAGATTCTCGTAAAGTGACGCCTGGTAAGGCGCTGTCAAAGGCTTAGAATAGAGACTAAATAGGAAGATGGACTGCAAAATTAACCGATTGTAGTCAATTCTCGCGTCGTTCTTGTCTCGAACTAGCTCTCAGTAAGTCTCTATCATTACGAAGTATAGAAAGGTGTCATACTTATGGAACATATCATATAAGCTTATGATATAAGTAATGGAACAGTATGAAGTTCCATATTTTGAAAGCGTCTATTATTTTACTTTTATGAAACACTCTATTAATTTATTTTATTAATTATGATTCACAATGAAAATAAATTAAAAAAATCATTTAAATAATCTCATAAATAGTCATGAAATACAATATAAATTAAAATTCGAAGTTTTTTCAATTTTGAAATCATCTTGAATTTTGAGATCTAACAAATGAATAAATGATGCATGAAAACCACAGGGAAATTGAAATATTCAAATAAATACAAAAACCTCAGACCGGAAGTATATTCAAAAACATTTTGATGTTCAAGGATTTCCTTGAAAACTTTGTTGTGGTTTTCCCTGAATTTTCTCGAAAAATCTACAAATACTACTTAAAGAATAATAGCAATCCTTATGAACCATTACCAAAATATAGAAAAATATGCCAATACAAGTTCAGAAACGAACTCCATTCATTTCGAAATTCATCAGATTTACAAATTATCCTGTAAATATTTTTTCTCTATGAATGACCGATCCCTGGTGTTTTAATGGGAGCACCAGTTGCTGACCCCTAAAAAAAATCCAAAGTGATTTGCAAAGAAAAGAAATCGATTCTGAGTGAGCGAACGTCGAGTTTTGTAAAGGACTTGTTATGTGTGTTATTAGATAGAAGTTAAACTGAAGTTATACACAAAGTCCATAAAAAGAAATTTAAATCAATCATCCTCTGTACTTACTTGTCTGACCGTTTCCTTTTATATCGAGGAAGTTAATCTAAATAGACAATTCCACTAATTCCAAAAGAGAAGCAAACACTACAGGGGCGCTGCCGCCTTCGCCCTCTAGGGTTACTTCCGCTAGAGGCAGTGCGAGTCGGCTAGCCTCACCCCGCGTTTAGAGATCTCCGGCTCCGTCTGAATTGCATCTTGGTTGACGGGAGATGTGTGTTGATATCTCTGCAAGGAATTAATGAAATACTCTATTGTCTATAGTTTTTTCTGTGTTCCTAAAAGTCAACTGAATTTTTCACATTCTCTTTTTAATTTTCAATGAACGGAAGAGAAGACATTTTTCATTTCCTAAATTTACAAAATTGAAAAAAATGGAAGCATAAATCGTTCATGTCCTTTTTTGACACATGGTGTATTAATTTAAAGCAAATATTATCTAAGGTTTTCTACTTCTATTTATTTATTTATTTACCATGATTAGTTTTTTACGGATTTTCCCAATCGATATATTGAGTTGCAGAAGTTGTTTTTCCAGGTTTTTCCCTGAATTATGTATGTTTTCTTGTTTCGTAAATTACATGAAAGCAAGAGTAAATCAAGCCCTGTAGTGTATAGTTATAATTTCTTCCAAGGTTCTAGGCCTAATACCGTGTATCGGGGGGAAATACGAATGTGACTGGTAAAATCAACCAGTGTTGAAACACACATACATTATTGTTGTGCAAGTGCCTATTATCAGGAGTTCATAATAACGAAACTGGCCATAGAGCTAATGGTAAAAATCGCGAACAAAAAGATTCTGTCGTTGCTTATGGACATACAACCTTACACTATATCGTAGAGGTATCTATACTCCTTGGTTTTCGTTCCAAAACCTCCGTTGGCTGGGATCTCCGTCGTTAAGAAAAATGGCGACTTTGGTGGACGTAGAAACACAATGGAATTCTTATATTAAATATACTTGGAATAAATCTGTCCATACCGTTTGAATTTAACCACGAAATTCTCACTCACACATATCACAACAAAACATTAATGACGATCGTTTAAATGTTTTGTAGAAAACTAGAAACCATTACCATAAACTTCTTAGCCAAGGCTTAATTTACACCGTTCCGACAGAAGCAGACGTGAGCCATTTTCGCTCTCAAAATCACAAGATAAAAATAGTGCTAAACCGGAAGTGTGTAAGTTAATGCGCGTCGGCGCTAAAAATTGGGGTAACTATTTCTAGTGCTTAATTTTAGCACTTCTTTTTACATTTAGTGCGCTAGTTGTCTTCTGCTAGGCCGTCTAATTGAGAATCATTTTTATTGTACATTAAGTTGATAAAACTATAGACATTTCCCTTAGAGATGAGTAGGGCCCCTGATATAATCGAGATTTTTCAATCCAACCCGACCCATATCGGATCGGAAAATCCTAGGTCGGGTTGGGTGAGAAAATTACTTAAAATATTTTGCTGGTCGGGTCGGGTAGGGTTATCATACCTTCTACCCGGGTAGACATTTTTATTATCTTCAATAGGGCAGGGTTGGGCCCGGGTAGGCTTTTTTGTGATCTTCAATAGGGCAGCTAGGGTCGGGCCCGGGTAGGCTTTTTGTGATCTTCAATAGGGCAGGGTCTGATAAAGATTTTTCTAATTGCGCGGTCCGACCCAACAATATAGCGTTGCGAAAAATTCAACTCAGTCTCACGAGTTTCTGGTGGGTCAGTGGGAGGAGGGCGCGTCAAACTAACCCACAATGTATGGGAATCGACCATTTCGATGAAATAAAGAGGTAAAGACATGTGGGTCAAACGTTTCCTTCCATCTCACTTTATGGTGCCTGCGCTGTACTCTTTTATTATATTTTTTGAAAAATCCACTGGATTTTTCATCGTGGTTTAAACCGGTTTAATCCAGGTGGATAAAACCGGACTGGATACCAGCGTGCCAACCCTGAGCTTTCTTGACCCTGTTCGATTGCCTGAACTTTGATAAACTCAACCCAAACCATTAAAACGTCCCCTCTCACCGCTGACACTTGTAGTGAGATATATTCATAATTACATTCGTTATAGGGCCAAAAAGGGTGGAAACTTAGGAGAAGCTTGTTCAACGTGAGTTTTGTAGCACCTACTGGTGTAGTACCCCTAAAGTCTGAAAATGTTTTTAATATACAGAGTTGTTGAAGTCATAAAGAACAGTGATATTTGCAATGGTATTAAGACATCGATACAAAACCAACTTCAGGAGATATTTGGAAATGAGTTTGAAAACAAAAAATTTGCCGTTAGATCATCGGCCATCGGTACTCAATGAAATTAAAAAATTTTCCACAGTTCAAAAAATATAATATGAAATTAAAACTGTGTAGGCGAAGATAGTGAGGAATTCTCAGCAGCTGGACAAAATGAAACCTTATTAGGAGTTATTGGAAAAGACAATGTAGGAATATGAAAATTTACCGCAATTAAACTATGAAACTTTACCCTATTATGTATAACTTGTTGCTTTCAAAACCATGATATTTTTAATTCTGACCCATTCGACCAAATCTCAATCGATCTACTAACATAATATTATGCTGGGCAATTGGAATTATGGATTCAAAGCAAAGTATACAAAGTTTCTGATTTAATTGCGGAACCTATAATTATTGGTCGAACAAAATAAGATTAAATTACATAAAACACCACCTTTTATTATCAATCCAGATAATTGCAGCTATTTTAGAATGTTGGGCTTCGCAGTTCAAGATAAATGCTGTACAATATAAAAAGTAAAATTTTTCTTATTTCAAGAATGAAGTCTCTAACACGTTGTAATTGGTTTGATGTGAACTGTATTTAGACAAAATGGGCAAGAAATGAATCCAGGTATGGCAGTTGTCGTGCAAGAAATGGTAGCTTCGGAATCAGCTGGTGTTATGTTTACTCAAGATCCGGTCACTGGCAATCCTAAACATATTTCAATATCGGCCAACTATGGCTTGGGCGAGGTACAGAATTTTTTCCTTTCTACCAAAAATGGATGAGACGTTTTTGAGCAATGAAGGAACTTACATATTACTTCTATTGAAAAGAGATATTTCTCACCAATTAAGGGAATTGGAACTTAATTTAACTTTTTTTCAATGTTTAGTCTGTTGTGTCTGGAATGGCCGATCCGGACAGCTACGTACTCGAGAAACAAGGAGATGTCTTGACGATTCAAAATATCGATGTTGGGGAGAAGCAAGTCACAATTAATATGAAAGGTTATAGAAATACGCCTTATTTCCGTTCTAGCGTGAAAATGTAGGCTATACCCCTTCTAACCTGTCGATTTGATTTGGATGTTGGCTAACAAGCCTATGACGCGTTTTGCGGAGCTCAAGAACCAATCGTAAGACAGAATGAAGGTGCTTATTGAGCATTAAGGCTTCTGGTGGTAGAATGAGAGACCGGTGTTTGTATAGACATTTTTGAACGCGTTTGGTTCTTAAACTTGTGAAAAAAACTTTCACCAACGTACTGATGAAGTTTTTAGCTAAGCCCCTTAGGTTAGACGGGGTATTGCCGATGTATATTTATTGCCACGGTCACTGTCACCTTAGAACACTTAGATTAGTGTCTCGCTTACTATGAATATCGATGTCTTTACGTGAATTTTCCATCTTAGACGATGGTGGTACGGTAACTCGCGAACAGAAAACTTCAGATCAACCACAACAGTGTCTTGCTGAGGACGTTTTACACAATTTAGGAAAAATTGGTATTTTGGTAAGAGTAAAACTTGTCATTAAAACCTTGCAAAACTTCTTTAAAACACCATGATGATGAAAATTATTATATCGAAATAATTATGCTCTTACTTTATTTTTAAAGGTTGAGGATAGTTTTGGTGGGGCTCGAGACATTGAATGGGCCATTGTGGGTCAAGACATTTATTTACTGCAGGTAATCCTCATTAAATAGCGTTACCTTTTAACTGTACATATGTATGCAACTTTTCTACTTAGTCACGTCCTGTTACTTCAATGGATATAGAATCTGAGTTTGAACTTACTCATGAAATGGACTCTCCGATTAACAGCAAATACGAAATCACCACGAACGCTAACATTCAGTAAGTTATAGTAGCGTTAATGTCGACTATCATAGTGGTATCACCTTGTAACGTAAAAGATGTGCAGCACGAGACTGGCCATGCTTTGTAGACCTTGCCGCGTGCGAAGCGATACTTAAGGTTACTACAAATTAGCGCGTTTTTAAGCGTTCCCTAGCGTATATGCGTTTGAAAAAACTCGCAAAAGCTAATTGCCTTACGGTCATAGCTACAAATGGCGACGCTATTCACTCAAAAGGGGGGATATTATAAACGTGTCGCTTAATTTCTTCAAGATACCCTCAAAGATTATTTAAACTGCAGTGGGTATTTTCCAAAGGAAATAACAGTTAACAAAGGCTTAATTCTTATTTTATTTTTTAAAATATTTGGACTACAAATCTAATGATAGACTTATGCACTACTCTCTTCAAACGAAAATTTGATGTTTTAACAGATGTACAGATGTAGTTGTTTCAATAAACATTTATTTCTGTGTAGGGAAGTGATACCAGGGGCCATGTCGCACCTGTCACTTGGAATTACAACGAAAGCCATTGACTTAACGTTTCAGGTAAGATTACAATTCTTGAGTAACAGTCCTCATTGTGTGGGTGTCATGGTTCACAACCTCTCCCTCCCCCCACCAGTTTCGATACGTGTCGAGAGATGGAGCTCTTAGTTGAGCTCTGAGACGGACTGTTATTTATTCCCGCGTTTGTTTAATTATAAATATTCCTAGTATGATGTTATTGATGCAGTAAAACAATTTTATCTAGGCTAGCCAAGCTGCAATGCCAGGAAGCGTGGTACAATATAACCCCTTTAATTTGGTCATGCCAAAAGTGGGGTTCAATAACTTGGCTATAAGCATGTTAAATACGTTTTTCTTCAACAATCCTAAAGTTGTTAACAAAAGCGCTATGAGGACCTTGTTTATGTGCATACACGGCCACGATATTGATTGCACTGAATCCAGAAAAAGAGGCATTCAGAGATTTGGCTACGCTCCCGGCTATATTATGCCTATTCATCTTCTCTACACCATTTTAGTGAGTATAATCTGTTTTGTTACAAAAAGGTAGCTAGTAGGGTATCCAGATTCGTTTTGCGACTAGCCGTTGTTATCCACGGCGGCTATCATAGATAACAATAACAATCACGTCTTAAAAAGTGAAAATTTTATTATCTGTTACTTCAGGCAATTAATTTTCTACATTTATCTTCTATACTCTCCTGTCTTGTTTTTAGAAAACGTGGCGTAATGACAAGAAGATTCCTAAACTTGAATCAGTTTTGGATACTATTCCTCTGAAACCCGAAAGATTCAACGACGCGAAAATTCTGTACAAATACATATTGGACAACTTGCACTTTTTAAAACAGGTTAGTGGAGTTCTTAATTAATTTGTTTAGCGGACTTATGTTATTGTTTTTAATGTATTTTGCATCCTCAAGTGATTGTTTTTAATGCATTATACATCCTCAAGTGATTATTTTTAATGTATTATACATAGTCACGTGATTGTTTTTAATGTATTTTGCATCCTCACGTGATTGTTTTTAAGGTATTTTGCATCCTCACGTGATTGTTTTTTAATGTATTTTGCATCCTCACGTGATTGTTTTTAACGTATTTTGCATCCTCACGTGATTGTTTTTAACGTATTTTGCATCCTCACGTGATTGTTTTTAACGTATTTTGCATCCTCACGTGATTGTTTTTAACGTACTTTGCATCTCCAAGTGATTGTTTTTAACGTATTTTGCATCCTCACGTGATTGTTTTAACGTATTTTGCATCCTCACGTGATTGTTTTAACGTATTTTGCATCTTCACGTGATTGTTTTAACGTATTTTGCATCTTCACGTGATTGATTTTAATGTTCTAGTATTCTTGAGCTATTGTTTTTAATGTTTTAGTATTTTTAAGCTATTATTTTTAATGTATATAACATTTTGAAAATATGGTTTTCAATGTATTTAGCCTTCTAAAGTTCATTCTCAAGTTAGCGGTCACAGCACAATGTGTAACATTATTCTTGTAAGCACTTTGACTGGAGATCAAGAAGGTGTGAAATGGTTCTTTTCCGACCTAAGTAGTCTGAACAATGTTATAATTAATATTCCATTATGTGGTTGAAGATTGGCCGCCGGAATTGTGGACTGACGTGTCAAAGTTATTAGGTTCCTGCGGGGATGTTGTCAGCGCAACTGTTCCAGAAATGCTTGCTGTAAGTACGACAAACATACACAGGTTTTTAACCTATTTTATTACAAATTTTGGTGCCAACAACCTCGGAAGGTTATAGCGTACTATTGTGATGTATACGCGCGCTTATTAAAAAACACATTTAACTTCCGTTATAAAGCTTTAAATTATACTTGAAGGTTTTTATCATACTAACCAATATACATATTATACCATGTAGAACATAAGTTTTTCACTCGTTACTGAGAGCTTGATTTATGAGATTATTTAAATGAGTTTTTAATTTGTTTTCATTGTGAATCATAAATAATCAAATAATTTCATAAAACCAGGGATATATTTAATTTTAGAAGTAGGATTGTAGAACAGAGTAATGTGGGTCCGCGTCAAAGTTCCGGACTGGAAGGGGGTATGAAAGAAGAGGCGGGTCATACCGACAGAGGTAAAAAGGAATTGCGTATTTTTCGTCGTCCCCGTCAGCAACGTCATCAAAACTTAGTTTAAGTGAGCCAAAAAGATAGTTTAAAATTTTCCTTACGTGTTGGGACGGAGGGGCTCTATACTGGGCTATGAGTCGGACTAAAAGAATAAATACTAACCGTTTTCCATTCCTACGTCTAAAATTAAATCTATCCCTGATAAAACTAAGAGAATAGACGCTTTCGAAATAGGGAACTTCATATTGTTCCATTACTTATACTTATTAGTTCATATGGTATGTTCCATAAGTTTGTCACTGGTTACTGAGAGCTTTTCGTGAAGTGACGTAGGTGAAACGTCATAGATTCTCGTAAAGCGACGCCTGGTGAGGCGCTGTCAAATTCTTAGTATAGAGACTAAATAGGAAGATGGAGTGCAAAATGAACCGAGTGTAGTCAATTCTCGCTAGTTTTTCTCGAACTAGCTCGAGCTGTGAGTCTCTAGCATTACAAAGTATAGGGCGGTATAAAACTTATGGAAGGAACATATCTTATAAACTTATGTTTCGGTTGAATCAGTTGGAAATTTTATGACTCATCTATTGCAAAACTTTAAAAAGTTTCACACAGTAATCCTGATGATAAATTTCACCCATTGCAAAATTTTAAATATTAAACACAAGGATTTTCCTGATTCATATAGTGCAGAATCTAAACGGTTTTTAAATTTATCTTGAATGATAAATTTTATATTTCAAGATAAACTCTATTGTTTCTACATCACCCGTTTCCTTAACAGGGAAAGCCGAATTTCACTATTTAGAAGCCATTGAACCCTAATCAATTATTAGAGAAAAATCCAGCTTAATGCGTATGTCAAAAACACGGCGCGATAATATTTTAAAAGAGAGTATAATTAATGATAGTGTGGGATTAACTTATATATAATAAAAGTCCTGGCTAACTAATTGAGTGATAATCCACGCCCAGTCTAAACCGCTTCACCTAGAAGGTTGAAAATTTGCATGGACAAACGTAGTAGATACGTGCTAAAAATATTTTTACAACTCAGCTGCCATCTTGAAAAATGGCGGCCTGAAATTAAAAAAAAAGCCTTGATTTTGCGTTTCAACCGATTTCACTAGTTTAAAATTCTTTGGTTCTCTATATCCTCTAGACGGGGTTTATGGCTATTGGAGTTCAATTTGCCGCCATATTGGAAAATGGCGGCCAGGAATAAATAGCCTTCATGAAATAGCGTTGATTTTTTTCGGTTCAACCGATTTCATTAGTTTAAAATTCTTTGGTTCTCTATATCCTCTAGAAGGGGTTTATTGCTATTGGAGTTCAATTTTCCGCCATCTTGGAAAATGGCGGTCAGGAATAAAAAAGCCTTTATAAAATAGCGTTGATTTTTTTCGGTTCAACCGATTTCACTAGTTTAAAATTCTTTGGTTCTCTATATCCTCTAGACGGTGTTTATGGCTATTGGAGTTCAATTTGCCGCCATCTTGGAAAATGGCGGCCAGGAATAAATAGCCTTCATGAAATAGCGTTGATTTTTTTCGGTTCAACCGATTTCACTAGTTTAAAATTCTTTGGTTCTCTATATCCTCTAGACCGGCTTTATGTCTATTGGGGTTCAATTTTACGCCATCTTGGAAAATGGCGGCCAGAAATAAAAAAATCCTTCACGAAATAAGGTTGATTTTTCGGTTCAGCCGATTTCACTAGTTTAAAATTCTTTGGTTCTCTATATCCTCTAGACGGGGTTTATGGCTATTGGGGTTCCATTTGCCGCCATTTTATAAAATTGCGTCTCGAAAAGTAATAAAAATGTTTCGACGGTTGCCTATACTGCTAAGATTAGACATATCATGAAACCACTAACATATAGGTATTTTTAAAACAGCATAATTAGAAGTATTGATATTTTAGAATTTGGCTAAAACTATATCCGAAGAAAGATCATGGGAAGATTTCCAGAAAATGGACGTAAAAGTAAGCTTCATTAAATTAAATTATAGATGGTTTTTAAAGCAATCCTTGCTTAGTTTATTCATGGCCGACTATTTATACTTAAATTCAATTACATTTTCTCAAATGATTAGGATGCTAAAGAATGGCTAGAGCATGACACGAAAGAAGCTGGTCGAAAATACAAGAAATTCATCGAAATCCACGGCCATCGATGTGTTAAAGAATTCGATCTTCTTACAGAAACGTGGGGAATGAAACCTGAAGTATTAATTAAAACTTTACAGGTAATTGCTTAACTCGCTGTTTCATTATAATGTCTTGAAGAAATATGACAAAATAATTTTCTCATATAGACTATGAGATTGAATGACAAAACTGATGATAAAAAAGAATCAAGTACCTTAAAAACCAATGAAGAGATTATAAACAGTTTGCAGATGCCAATATCAGATAAGCAAAAGTATGTTTTAATTTGCTCTTCACAACCTCGCGATCCTGCGCCTTTAACATTGTCTTTTGCTATAATATATTCACATTCACATGATGGAAACCTTTCGTAATGCAGTAATTCAAAATGTAATAGCACATTTTGAACAATACCTTTCAATAACGATGTTAACTCAGTGCGAATAAAAGAAACATAAACATAAAACTCTTGTGCTGTTACAATTTGAACTACTTTACATTACCATCTTAGGTGCACTTCTACCTTTAAGCGTACATACACTTCTTCTAGATAAAGGCCCATTAACGTTCTTAGATTGGAGGCTATTGAAATTGTCTTAACAAGTTGAGCACGCTGATATATGTTACTCTCCATTTGTGCCAATTTCCTTGTTTTAGGGGACAATCAACTATTACCTTTAACCTACACTTCTGCTAGATAAAGGCTATTTAACGTTCTTATATTGGAGGCTATTAAAATTGTCTAAACAAGTTGAGCACTCTGATATATCTCCTCCCCAAGTGCGCCAAATTCCTTGTTTTAGGGGCAATCAACGTTTTAGACCCCATGTTCTTTGACACTTTTCCCTCAGTCTGACCCACAGAACACACCCCTTTAATTTTTGACATGCTTATCATAAACATCCTGTATAATCAAGCGATTTATCAAAAGTTTCTTTGCATCGTTTGAAGAGAAATTATTTCCATAACTGATTTTTGATTTTATTTATTTCAAATCAGATTTATTCTTCGTTATCTTCTTCCGAAAGCCCAAAACGCAGTTGCCAGAAGAGAACGCTCCAAGGTTAGTTGAATGTTTACTTGCAAGTCATTTTTAAATTAACTATAGTTAATATTAATAGTTTCTTTATGGTGACGGAGTAATATTCTTTTAAGTACTTAAATTACTGCTGTAAATCATTAATTTATGATGGATAATTCTTTGTGTAGCTATCCTGTTTTTCCAGATTGTTATACGTGTGTACTTTAACCTTGGTATTAAAGCTAGGTTACCACTTGACCGAAAATAACCACCAGAAAACTTTAGCACAGCGTCAAAAATTGACCTTCGACGTCAAGATTTTAGTACGGTTAATACATTCGACCCAATACCGAACGAAAGGGGCGGTTGACCAGTAGTAGTTGGAACTCGGAGCCAGAAGAACATAAGCCTTGGCCCAAGTTTTTTTACGGCATGTTAATTTGGTAACAGCTCGATCAAATGTGGCCAGAGAGATGCAGATATAAAAGTTTACAATGTGCAAACGCGGCAAATGCAACTCGGCATCAAATCCGGTCAGAGTATTCCCTATTATGACGTCAAAACGAGCGTCATCAAGAAACGAATTTTGATAGGTTATCAAAATAATTTTACGTCGGCGTTTGCAAAAACAAAAATAGAACTCCAATACTGTCTGACCGAAAGCTATTTCGGTCGTGTTCTACAGAAACGTTTTTTACCACAGAGTTTCGGTCGTGTTTTTGGTCGAGTGTGAACCAAGCTTTTCCTTGTATAAGGAAGTTTAAACGCATTTTGATAATTATACGATTCATCTCGTTTTGTTTTGCTATAATATTTACATAAGTACTTTCAATGGATCTATGATTTTTAATATGTTTTGTCACTTAAGATCAACGTGTGTCCTTGAAATGTACCTTCATTTCATAATTATTGCGAGATTATTAATACCATGTGATGAAATCTCGAAAAAGTTTCCTCCAATTTGTTTATTTTTATTGTCAATTTGTACAGGCAGGAATTTATAGAAGTATCTGTTAGGTAATGGCAGGACCATCATCGCCTATTCTATTACTTCTTTGCCCATCCCTTTCGCTTAAATGTGTCTGTCAATCAGCAGCGTTTAGATTATGTGTAAAAACAGCGCAATCAATGTCGAACTTATTTGTTGATAAAATATAGAGGATATTAGTGATTAGTCAGCCATAAACCAAAAAGGGTGTGTTCGTAGGGTCGAACTGAGTGGAAAATGTTTAAGAATACTGGGTCTACAACATTTAGTTACTTACATATGGGCTCCCAAAATAAGAAAGTACCCAACACGTGTGGAGTAAGACATGTCAGAAGTATATAATACTTCTCTTCGAGAGAAGTGTACCACAAAGCGGGGTAAGTGTAACGTCACTCTTCCCAACATCGGAACATTTAGAGCAAGGTTACTAAACCGAATCACATACACGATAAATAGTTTCCTCATCATTACTCTATTAGAGCTTAAATATTTGGCAAGAGTAGCAAGACGCGCTTGTGCATTTTGTCCCACGTCAAGACGAGGTTTGTGGGATGATTGCTAGGGATTTAGTGCCAAACAACTATAGAATTCACCTTACGGTCCATTTGTAGTTTGATGAGCGGGAAAGCAAACTTAAAGGGTGAGCCTGGGAAGAATGTCGTTACATAACTAAAGTATTAAGAGGATACAGAGTGTCATCCTTCTTCTATTATCCCCTTCTGGACATATCAATAGTCCTCTAAATAAGAACGTAATTGAACCATTATCTAAAAGTGTACTGTTTTATGGGTAGATGTGTACATACGCTTGTAAAGTAAAGATAATTACTTCACATGTGCTATTAATGTTTCCTTGTTTTAGGGGCCAATCTATGTTTAAAATCCCATTTCTCCATAATTAATTGATGTGGACACCATGTTCTTTGTTATTTCCACTCATTTAGACAAAAGCTTAGATTATTATTATTATTATTATTTCAATCCAAAGAACACGTGCACCCAGACTTATCAGAAACACAATGTATAGGCCTAGTCATTAATTTCTATTTATGTATTTATTTTTTCTTCGTGGGCAGTCATTGCTAATTCGAGCTGTCCACTTCTATCGTTTGGCTTTCCGAAGATTGGGCAAACTCATGATGTGGCAAGGTCTTTTGCCCGAAGAAGATTTAATATTCTATATGACTCTGGAAGAAGTTGGAAAAGTTTTAAATGGCGACGCAAAGCGATTGGTTTCTAAGTAAGTCATTTCAAAAACGACTTAAAACTAGGGAAACGCTTCGGCTTCCAAATCTAGCTCTTCACCCGCACACGTTGTAGGAACTTCGGTTCTTTGATTGCCCTACGATGGTAATGATTCGCAATACCAATTTTGCTTGTCCAAATGCTTTTGCTTCAAAATGACATTAAATACTTTTAAAGGCGAAGTATTCACGACAAAAAATGTCTTTGGGCAAAAATTCGTACAATATTTTCAACTGAAAATCGCCCATATGACCAATTGTACTTCGTTCTGTTTAATAACATATTTATATCTATATAAGACAAAGTCCTGACTGACTGACTGACCGACATAAATCAACGTCAAGCCCAAACTGCTTTATCTAGAAGGCTGAAATTTTGCAGGGACGTTACTCTTAAGTAGTGGGCTCGCACTAAGAAAGATTTTTTAAAATCCGACGCCATATTTAAAAAAGGCGGCCATAAATGTAAATAAACCTTCTTTATGGAATAACGTCTGTGCATTTCAACCGATTTCTTTAATATTCAGTACACTGGTTCCCTATATCATATAGACGGGCTTTAAAGCAAGCTTTTGCGTTTATATCGGCCGCCATCTTTAAAAATGGCGGCCCAAAAGTTAAAACCTTCTTAATCTAATTACGCTGTTCTCGAGTTTCAACCCATTTCACTTATATTTAGTTCACAGGTTGCCCATATCCTTACATCCTATAGATGGCCCTTATGGCTTTTGGACTTCGATTTGCCGCCATATTTTAAAATGGAGGCCCAAAAACTAATAAAAAATACTCCTACTTGCTGACGGGCAACGCCGGGTGCTTTTCTGCCAGCAACATTAATATAAACCATGAAATATCTATTTCACCTTAATTTCTTAACTCCAAAGCTCAGAGTATACTATTTTTCCCCATTGGAAACACACTGGTCAAACGCTCTATATATAATACGATGCTTGTACGTCCTCCGAAATTGTCCAAATCGTTATTACCCTTGTAGAAATACCAACTTAAATTAAGGAAGCAACAGAAAGTGTTTACATTGCACTTGGTCATTCACCCCGCTCTGGGAACGAAAGAACGAATCGATGAAACAAATTCTTTGTTCAGCTGCTAAATCAACACGGAGAATGGCGTTTCTTTTGTATATACAATCATGCCGTCACGGAGAGGTATTACACTGGACGTGTCTGTCATCGCGTTCGCAGATGTCCAATCGGAGCAAACGTGTTCGCAGAAAGCAATATTAGCTTCGACTCTATTATCATCGTTAGGGTTATTAAGATGTACACGGCGATCGGATAGGGTTACGAGAAACGTCTAGTCTTCCACCAAAGGTGCGGGTTTCCTTATCATTCATTGTGAATCCATAGCCTTATATACCCTAAAATTCCAAAAATTGTTAAAGAGGCATACGCCTGAATTCAAATGTCAACAATAGCAATGTTTAAAATGATTTTAGGAAACACGTTTCTTAAAACGATTTAACTATAATTAAGCTAAATTAATGACGATTAAAATAATTAATATCAATTATATTTATTTAATTATTTAAGAAAAACCTCTTAATTGCGTTTCGACTCGGAGAGGTTTATTTTTGGGTTTCTCAACTTGTTATCCTATGAAACTTTCCGAGAACAATATTAATTCTTAAAGAGGCATACGCTTGAATTCAAACGCTAACAATAGCTACGTTTAAAATGATTTTAAGAATAAAGTTTCTTAAAACGATTTAACTAAAATTAAGGTGAAATAATGTCGATTAAAATAATTAATATCAGTTATATTCATTTAATTATTTAAGAAAAACCTCTTAATTGCGTTTCGACTCGGAGAGGTTTATTATGGTTTCCCAACTTGTTGTCTTATGAAAGTTTCAGAGAACAATATTAATGTTAAAATGTGTTGTATTTGAAAGGAATGTAAACGTTTCTGCGTTTCTACTTTTTCCCAATAGGGCACTTCGTCGGAAAAAACTGCACGCCAAGCTCGATTCGATCCAGTTGGAGGAAACCATGACCGGACTTCCGAAACCGGTAATTGCTTTATTTGATATTTGCCTACATTGTTTATAAACCTGTATGTGCTTGAGAGAGAGGGAAAGAGAGATATACATAAATTTACAATCATGGGGATACACGCTACTCGCTTAGAGTCACTTCCTTGTTTCACTGTCAATATTCCAATATGACTTCAACATATCAAGGTCAAGAATGTAAAATATATAGGATAGGGTTCACGCTATATGTATAGATTTTTTGTTGAGGATATGTATAAAATCTATATCTATCGATCATTTAAATTTGCTAAATTAAATACAGAGAAACCAACACGCATGGTGAGGCCGCCGTTGCGGTATTCTCTCTTGCACCAAGAAGCAACGTCAGATGAAGCCCAAGTTAGCATCACGTTTTAGGCTAGCCAATTCGTACTACCTCCTGCGGTGCTTATTGGCGACAGGGATAATACTCTAATGGTGGCCTCGCTCCTGTGTGTTGGTTTCTCCAAGAAGCGATATCTAGTTTACTAGGGAGAAGGTGCCTAAGTATTCGCGCGCCATAGTCCCAGTACCCCTTTCAAAATACAAGGGGGAAGTAAAACGAGGCTGGGCTATTTCACCTCTCCCCAGTGATTTTCATCATTCGCGTCGTGCTGACATGAGTTTTCAAGAACCAATGCGGTGCTGGTTGTAATTTAGAGGTGGGGAGTAACTCCGGACCTACGTTTGGACTCGAAGTAAAGCTAGAAATGTCAAATGTGGCGAATTTATACCTTCTCCCTAATAAACTAGATATCGCTTCTTGGTTTCTCTGTATGTGATTTTCGAATGATTTCTACATGCCATAAATTAAACCTTAATTAGTTTCTAAAAATCCTCTTGTAGCCTTAACTTTTCGATAGGGATAGAGCGCGAGATTTGTTTGTTACATTTTTACAGGCTCAAGCGCAAGATTCAAGCACTTAAAGAAAATTTAGTTTCTATTTTTTTTCCTTGTATAGTAGAAGTCAATGTTGTGGAGTAATGATATTTTTCATGTTTTATTTCCCAAGGCAATTGAAGAAGAAAATACGCTGAAAGAATTGGACGAGGGAACTGTGACTGTAAAAGGTACACCAGTATCGGATACCAATATTGAAGCAATTGCCCGAGTTGTCACCAGGCTTGAAGACGCACCATCGATACTTGTAAGTGTGAATAAAATATTTCCTGTTGGTTGGTTTGAAAGAGAAACTCGTCATCTTGAGTTTGGCCCAAACTTAGATCTAGGAATTCACTACTCTTGAACTCTTCACTAACATTTCTTCATTAATTTCATAACTTGAATGCTTAAAGGGGATACTCTATACTAGAATAAGTTCTTTTTTAATTAAAAGAGCATATAAAATAATGAATATATCAATCGGAACCATGTTTCTATGTACAATATTAAAGATGATACGAGCAAATACGTTTCCGTAATGGGCATTACGCGTTGAGGCTCTCCCGCGAAGCACTGGGAAGAATTCCTATTGGACGCTTAGTACCACCTGACGGATTCGTCCAATAGGAGTACTCCTAGCGCTTCACGGGAAAGCCTAACGTTTAATGTCCAATACGCGCCATAACGGAAACTTAATTGCTTGTATCTTCTTAAATATTGTAGATAGACACATGGTTCCAATTGATATATTCATTATTTTATACGCTCTTTTAATTAAATAAGATACATTATAGCCCGGTGTAATTTTTTAAGCAGTATGTATTTTTATGCCAATTTACTTCATACAAAAATATTTGCTATGAATTTTGCGCTGACTTATGACCCCTAGTTTAAAAAAGCTTTATTTTATTTATGTCACATAATTTTAATTTCAATCTGGATATATTTTAGAAACCTCTACACCGGTTGTAATTTAATCATATCTTATTTCAACGCTTGTTGTCTCGCTCATTCTAAAATCAAAGTGCACTTCGTTTTAATAATCGTTGATTTGTCACGTTGTGTCGTTATTTAGCCAGGCGAAATTTTAGTTACGAAGTCAACGGATATTGGATGGTCCCCGTACTTCCCCATTCTTGGCGGTGTAGTCACTGAACTCGGAGGAGTCATTTCCCATGGTAAGTCCATATTCCAATACCAAAAAAGAAGTACATGTACAGTTTTCTCCGGTTTTGTTTTAATTTTGCCAGTTTTAAAAGGGATAGATGTAATTTTTGAAGTAGGAATGGAGAACGGTAAGTATTTACTTCAGTCCGACTCATAGCCCAGTATAGAGACTCTCCCTCCAACACATAACGAAAAGATTAAATTATCCTATTGGCTCACATAAAGTACGTTTTGATGACTTTGATGACGTTGCTGACGGGGACGGCGAAAAATACGTAATTCCTTTTTACCTCTGTTGCTATGACCCGCCCCTTCTTTCAAATCCCCCCTTTCCGTGGAAGGGGGTGCGGGACTTTGAAGCGCGCCAGAATACTCTGTTCTCCATTCCTGCTTCTAAAATTGCATCAATCCCTGGTTTTACCAATGGTGTTCTAAATACGTTTTTCGTTCTAATTATCTAATACCAGTAAAACATTGAGTTCTTTTACTTGGAATTTTTAAGTTTTCATAGACCCTGTACTAATATCTGATAGACGGTAAAGGGAAGGGCTTAAAACATTGTTCCACCTTCCTTAATTGTGTTTCATTGGCTATTCACCCTAGGTTTACTCGTTCACACACTGCAAAGATAACTTGTTTACATTCGGGTTCGCGCAGATGGATATTAGCTAAGTGAATATCATATGTTCAAATACATTAGATGTGGCGTCAGAGGTGACGCTTTCTACATCCCCTCCAATTTAGTTCATGCAGAAAGGCCCAGAAAATGGCCAATTAAAAATTCCAAGTAGATTAAATCCATGTATTCCTTCCTGCTAATTCTGATAATTTGTATGTAGGTGCAGTGGTTGCCCGAGAATATGGTTTACCTTGTTTGATAGGTGCAAGACGTGCAACGAAAATCTTCAAAACAGGTAATTTGTTCCGATAAATAAGAGTAAATAACTTTTATAAATAAAATTTTGGCAATTATTTATAGGTGACAGAGTTTTACTTGATAGTTCTAAAGGACTACTTATCAAGTTGTAATACTGACAAGTATTCGGATATATTTATTAATTATAATTATAAATGCTCTTACGTTTTAATGAAAAATTTCTTACCAATTACAATTTCACAAATTATTATTGTACTGTTTGTTAAGATTTCATAAACTCATATATTTTGCAACGCATTGTTGAGTTATTTTTAAGGCAAATCAAGGGTTTTTAGTAAAAATAGAAAGAAAAAAGTAGGACGTAAGCACTACTGGAGTGGTATTAAGTCTGAAAACAGATAATCGATAGAATTTGGGTCTAATTGATTGAAGTCCAGGTGATCGCATTGTTGTACATTGTTTTATCCAATTGCTGCTTATCGAATTTTTTCATTTACCCTAACCTCAGATTAGGGTTAATCTGAGCCCTAACTTAAGGTGATCGAAATACCTTTTCCCTTATTTAAATTGATCCAAGTACCTTTTTCTAATTTCATTTGATTCAAGGAATGTTTTTGCTAACTTAAGTTGATCGAAATATTTCTTTTTTTTTTTTGCTAACTTAAGTTGATTGAAATTTCTTTCCCTAACTTAAATTTATCAAAATACCTTTTCCCTAACTTAAATTGATCGAAATACTCTTACCTAACCTAACATAACACTGTTAAGCCCTTGACCCCAAAGAAACACGTACTGCATTAACATCAGACAGACCGTAAACAATGGGTGGTGTAATTCAGAATTGTCGTATGACCTGAAAGAGATACCTCGAAGATATCAATGTAAAGTTACATTTAAAAGGTTTCATACTATTGTATGTAGGTAATATAGTCGCTTTTCTGGCCGCCATTTTTCAAGATGGACGCGGATTCAAATCTAAACAATACAGACAGTCTCTCAAGCATTGTGAACCAGTATACTAAAAATTCAGACGAATTGGTAGAAATGAACAGAATTTATTCTGCAATTGTAAGTTATGTTTTTTCTTTGTTTATTCTAAATTGACAGTGGCTATTTTCAAATATGGCAGCGTCCTAGAAAACTAGTTTGATTTCAACTTTTTAGATTGGGCGTTGATGATCAGAAGAGATTGATGAGGTTTGTACATTTTGTACATTGAGTACGTAATGAACTGGAGTCGTGTTATTTCATTCTTCTCTTTAATCCACTTCTGATTATATGCGACGAAAAGGTAAGTGCAAATAACGATCGAACAAACTCGAAATTTAAACAGTTCTTAGTGAACACGCAAACATGTACGAGTCGTAGACCAGTATTGCAAAACGTTTACAAAATTTAAATTTTATTTCCATGCAGTTTAATTCCAAGCAGAAAATTGAAATAGTTAACGCTTGGTTAAGTTTTATTTATCGGTTAATCAAAAATACATGACTTTCCAGCAGGGTTCTATAAATTCCATGAGCTTAATGCTTATATATTTTCGGCACAGGTTCGTAATAAGCTTCGCAATATGGCGGTGAAGTGGAATTGTATTAAAGGGAAAACGTCCCGTGATCATGGCACCATAACCGAATTAAATTTTTAAACGTTCTCAGATTTTATATAGGTTCTATACCTTAGGCTCTATTTTAAACCCAGAAAATTTTGCTAAATATAATTTAGCTCTATTTTAAACCAAGAAAATTTAGCTAAATATAACCAGAAGTGAGATGAGACAAGAAGTGAAGGGCTCTAGCATTGGTAGTAGATCCTGGCACTAGTGAACAAATTTGAGAATTTTATGCCGCTTCAATCGCGCCTACACTACAGAGAAAAAAATTGGTCGAGTTCCAAAAACATTTCCTACCTCCTTCCCCTCAACCTAAAGCCGAGGAACACGGACGCGGGTGCTTGAATCTAGTTCAGCCGTCTACCGCCGCGAGCGTCTCACGTTTTCGAGGGAAAATTCAGAAACCGATACCAGAGGGCCAACCGTTGGTGTGTTATCAAGAATATTCACTTTAGCCGAGTGAAGAATTTGGTTAGCTCAGTACTTCTAGTCTCATCTCACTTCTGATATAACTTATTTACTAATTATATGAACAGCATATGGCCTTGGATAAACTGGTAAATGAAAAAAAATGTGACGTCACGCACAATAGCACCCCGTCACAAATAACAAACCCCTCCCTCCGTAAGAAGCTCTATTTAAAACCAAGAAAATTGTACTAAATATAATTTATCTACTAATTATATGAACAGCATATGATGGATGATGGCCTTGGATAAACTGGTAAATGAAAGGAAAATGTGACATCACGCAAAATAGCACCCCGTCACAAATAACAAACCCCTCCCTCCGTAAGAATTTGACATAGTTTATGGAAAGCCTCCAAAATTCAAACAAGTACCTTGCATCGTACTTCTTGAAATAATAATACAAATATTTGTATCGAACTTTAATTTCGGGAAAATTATGCTATCTGATTAAAACGTAATATTTACCTATAGTTTAGGCAAAACTCTCCAATATGAACGCGACTATCGCTAATGTCGCCACGGGAGTCGGTAATATAGGTCTAAATACCTTTCACGCCTTCAGTCCAAGCAAGAAGATACCAGTTACACAACACTCTCGCAACCAGGCGGGGATATTTCCGTACGGGGAAAATATAGAAGGGATAGTTGCATGTATGACGGTTGAAGAACAACGACGTCATGGATATGCATAAATACTAAAGTATTATGGATTCTAATCTCTAACCTTCCACGAGGATTTTTCGCTTAGGCGTCCGTTCAGTAGAGAAAAAAATATCTTTTTCAACCCCCTTCTCCTCCTCCACCTAACCTGAGTGAGAGGGAAATTCGTATTTTTCTCTCTGCGCATGGGCGAATTTTCAAACTCACCACTCAGGGTTCTCCGGAGAGATATAGTTTCTTTCCCCACGTGACCTAGTTATTTCTGTCTCGATCGGATTTACAGCCGTCTCACATCCGCCGGGGTAATGCATGTTTAGTAGCCAGCTTTTTAGCCTAGTTGGGAATCCATTATACGTTAATATTTATACATATCCATGATGACATATTTTGTTAGTTTAATAATTAACGTTTTCATTTCCAAAAATTTAAACAATTTTATGACGTTAGTTATGGATTCAAAGCAAACCATAATTATTTTAGATTTAACAGTTTTAGTCACTTTAAATGAAAACATAATGAACCAATTCTGCTATTTATTAATTTTAATTTTGCGGCGACATTAATTACATAACTAATCCATTAGATTGTTTATATTATCGAAGTTGAAGCCATAGCGACAAATAAGGAGTTTCCCCCGCCAAAAGTCTAACAATACAATAATAAAATTGATTTATTTCAGTCTGTTTTTCCACGAGTTATACGACTACCGCTTTAAACAGCACATAAGGTGTGTGACATGGCTTGGATTTGCAATACTCCCTCACTTACCTTCTCTCAATTCCGTGACGTATGCAAGCCACAGCGCGCGCGTATAGGGCTTTTACTTTTAGCATGGCTATTTGAATCTAGTATGGTTAAAAACAGAGTCAAAAGATCGATGAGGCATTTACGATCCAACCCGCACCATATTTTCAGTCGTATTTGAAAGTATGAAATTATTTTATTAATGTTTAATCAATTAAATTACCAAGAAGAGTTTCGAAACTTGCTTCGTAAGTTCGTATCCTTGCCTTCAGTAACTATTAGAATATTTTTAGAGCCTATCGAGTCTCATTACGAATTTACGATTAACTTTTAAGGATTGAGAGATATAAATATATGCGGTTTATGCGTTATCACCCAACTTGAGTCAGAACATGTACTGTGAAACAATTTATTAATAACTGTATCTAGTTCAAGTTGAACACTTAATTACGAAGAGATATGTTGCAAATGGTTTAACTTGCACTTATAAGCACAAAAATATTATATTGTCTATCATTTATGAGAACTGTTTTTATGAGCTTTTCTATCTAACCACAAGTTTAAAAGATATATTTTTAAGTGTGATACTTCCTATAAGTTATACTGTCACCATCTTACATTTATTTAGTCGGAAGTACGTCTTTGAACTCGCGTCACCGGGTGTCGCTTTACAAGAACGTTTGACGTTTCACTACGTCACTTCACGACTAGCAGCATCACGGTAACCAGTGTCAGACTTATGTAAAATTTATTACAAACTTATGATCAAACTAATAAAAATACTAAAAATATATCGAAATTGACAAGGCTTAAGTATTTAGCGAGGGACAGTCACACGGCTTAATTAGTCTACCCGCTACAAGTCGTAATCTCCAAAAGCTCTAGCCTCGACAGTATGACCATGAAACATGGAAAAAAGGAGTGGAAATCAGTATTGGGGTGTAATTTCAAGTCCTTGGGGCTAGAGGAAAAAATGTGATTTGTACTAGTTAGATCTCTACTGCGCAACTCTATAGCGAAGCTTATAGAAATCATGTGGCCGCTGACGTCCTAGTTTTCGTAGGGGTTAGAAGATGCCATTACTCGGCTTCGCTCACCTGTTAACGCACAAAGAACTTCGAGTTGATCATTTAGAAGAACATTTTGAACTCTTGCTTTGAATAGTGTGACTGTTTTCCTTGGTTTTGGAAGGCGAGAGGTTGTTTAAGTCTGAGTATGAGAAAGTAAGCAAGCGCCTGCGCATTAAAGTCGGGGACTCCATCTACATGAACGAAGATAATACACACGTTTCTCAAAGCGTGTCGTCCTCTGCTTCTATTCGCACTCCCAGTAACGATTATGTCTAATTCGTAGTATCAGTGTACAAGAAAAGTGAGAGTGATTAGCCTCTCGGTGTCATTAGTCTACGAGATAAGTTGAACCAGAAGTAAGATAAGGGACTAGAAGTAGGACTGTTCACGAGCTCGAGCCAGCTCGGGCTCGTGACGAGCGAGCCGAGTTCGAGCCGAGCCGAGCCGCCACTTTTGCGGCTCGATTAATTAACGAGCGAGCTTTTTTATGGTCGAGCCGAGCCGAGCCGATAGGCATCGAGCCGAGCCGACTCGCGAGCCGGCTCGCGAGCTTAGTCACTGATATAGTGCTTTCCTTTTAGTCTTTATTCTCTCCACCAATAGCGTTCCGTTGTATCTTTACATGAAATAAAGCGTGGGAAAAATCTCTCGTCTCTAACCTTGAGCATATTTTAAAGAGCGGGGTTTACTGAACCACTACATTCCTAAACATGGGATGGCATTTATAGTCATTCTCAAGTTTGACGTTAGTAGTAGCAATTTTTTTTAATCATGTATATGTTAATCGAGCCAGCTCGGCTCGGCTCGATCATTTTCGAGCCGAGCCGAGCTAGAGCCGAGCCAAGACTCAGCTCGGCTCGAGTCGAGCCGAGCCGCCGTTTTTTTGACTCGAGCCGAGCCGAGCTTTTAAAAAGCTCGCTCAGCTCGGCTCGTGAACAGTCCTAACTAGAAGTATTGAGGTTACCAAATTCTTCACTTGGCGAAAGTGAATATTCAATAACCGACCGTTTGTGTAGGTATGTTTTTGTTCGAACCAAGGAAACTATGCCGAAATTGTGTTTGTCCGTAGAATTAATTTGAGAAGCTGAGGTTTTCAGTGATATATGGTAAAATTTTAACTATCTGATAGTATCAGAAGAAAATAGGGGAAGTACGTATTCGTACCTTTAGCTAGTGCAAGTCGTCCTTCTCTCCCAGAAACAAGCTATCGCTTTAAATTGGCCAATCAGAGATAGGCAGAGAACCGATAGAAATTTTTGAAGGTGCGCCACCATACCGTGAGAAACCGAACTACAGAGTATAGACGACGATTTCCGTCCTTCTTTCGCCCGGGTAGATTGGCATTGAAAGTTATCGTTCAATTAAGAGTTAAAAATGGATAGTTCTGTCCAGTGTAATTTAGTATATCGTGAAACTAGTGACGAGAAAAGCCAGACAAGTTAATTTAAAGGCAAAACTAAAGGTATTCAAGTAGAATTTTCGCCAAATTCGAGTGACTCGTTAAGCCTCGGCCATAGTAAACTCAAGAAGTCGGGTACCATAACAAAATCAGCATTCAGCTGGATAGCAGACGAACCTTCGAAGAAAATAGTTTCTTGTATTCATCCGCGGTTTCCCGCCAAAAAAGCGGATATTCAGTGGCGCGAAAAAACCGATAAAGTGACGTCTCGCGAAATAGCTAAGAATACGTACTTCCCCTATTTTCTTCTGATAGTATTCCTTTCAATTTTAAGAATTTATTTTATCAGAAATAAGATTTGACCAGAAGTACTGAGCTAACCAAATTCTTCACTTGGCGAAAGTGAATATTCTTGATAACACATCAACGGTTGGCCCTCTGGTAGCGGTTTCTGAATTTTCCCTCCAAAACTTGCTCAAGACGCTCGCGGCGGTAGACGGCCGAACTAGATTCAAGCACCCACGTCCGTGTTCCGCGACTTTAGTTTGAGGGGAAGGGGGTTGGAAATATTTTTGGTACTCGACCAATTTTTTCTCCTTAGTGTAGGCGCGATGGAAGCGGCATAAAATCCTCATATTTGTTCACTAGTGCCAGGATCTATTACCAATGCTATAGCACTTTACTTCTGGTTGAACTTTCATTCGTGACATCAGCGTACTTCAGTTTTCTGTACTTTGACGATAATCCTATCACACTATTATGACAAGTTCGGGTTGAAAGGATATTTGATAGGAAATGGGGGTGGATATGGAAGGGTCCGGGGGTGTATTTTGGAAACAATCGCCTACTGTGATATACATCTCTACTCGTACACGTCTTAATCTAGAAAGAAACATCACAGAAGGTTATGCCTCTATACTGTTGGTTTTTGGAGCAAAAACCGGAGCAAGAATCGTTAAACGTAGATAGCGCAGCAGTTTCTTTGAAAAATATTTTCTCGCATGGACACTCCCTACGACAGACCCATACTTATGCAATGAAAGGTTATACTTTGACTTACGTCGTTTTACATTTAAATTTACTTTGGAGTAATTTAACCAATGTGAAAAATACATTTCCCTAAAAGATATATACAAAACAGGTAGGTTTAGTCTCATATTTCTCCATGGTGGCAGATTTCTAGAAGAATTGCCTCCTATATTTATCAAGGCCCGTGCATGATGATATTTCAATTGAAGACATTTGGCTGGTTGTATAGGTTGACCTAACGTTTAACCTAGATGGCGCTTATCAGAAGATTCTTGCGTAATTTGGTTTAGGTGCGCTTTAACAGCGATTGCAGATTGGCGGAAATAGAGCTATCTCAGTTGTGACGTCAGTGCCTAGTTAAAACGTCACGGGCTTAGCTTTGGCAGTGGCCAGCCATGTTTGGTACCACTTTGGTTCTATGGACAAATAGCATGGGTGACGTCACACTAAGGCTTCCAAGATAGTCTATTGAAAAGTGACATCATTTTGCAAAACGTTGAATCTAAATGGCGCTTGTTACCATATTCCCGCTCAATTTGTGTTAGGGGCGCTTTAACAGCGATTTCAGATTGGCGTTATTTGAAAAGTGACATCATTTTTGGAAAAAGCTGAATTTAGATGGCGCTTATCACCATATTCCCGAGAAATTTGTGTTAGGGGCGCTTTAACAGCGATTGCAGATTGGCGTTATTTGAAAAGTGACACCATTTTGTCAATTTTTCCGCCAAAAAACAAATCTGAGAAACAGCGCCTCTAGCGGAAAAATGTGGCGAACTGAAATGTAAGATTTGAGGAACGTAAAATTATCACCATGCACAAACGGGCCTTGATAGATATAGGAGACATTTCTAGCAGCGGCATTAATCATCTAGCTGTAAATGCTAAAAGAACTGTTTATTAAACTGCGTGTCGCTCAACAGCCAACCATTCTATATTCAAATAACCATCCTTTCATCGTTTAAACCCAACCCCTAGCGGAATACGAACGCCTTCCGTACTAGCGTTTTCAGATTCGTTCGCGGTCTCGTAGCGGGCGCTGTGTTATTGTCGGAAGAGCTCCGTCCCGTTAAGAAGAACGAAATTACTCTCCCCCGTTCACCAGATTTATCTAGGGGCGCGTTACGGAATTCGGAAATAATGATCCCTGGTGTGTGTTTGTGACTACATTCTAATCTGCACGTCATATATTGGAACAAAGATTTGGTATTTCTCTCTCTCTCTCTACCGCTGGCCAAAAGTCTAGCGTAGCGTTACGTACTTCACAGTCACTTTCTTCGTGTTTTAAAAACGTTTTAAGGTCGTCCGGTATTTTTGGATTATAACTCGTCTGTGTCTATTATGGAAATTTTATTACTCGAGGATGTGATAAAAAATATTTGTTTTAGATAAGGTGGATTATTTTCACTTTCAATTTTTTTTTTGGGTTTTCTTGTGCGATATTACGTAATAATTTTAATTGTGCGTATGTGACAATTTTAAATCAACATTATTTTAATTTAATTTGAGTTGGATATTATTAAATTATTATGGAATATTCAATGGAAAGTTTATCAGCTGCTTTTTAGTAAGTAATTTTCATTTATTCTTTTCTTCTTAGTTGAATATTTAGAACTTTTAGAAGGTCAGCATTTAGATTACACGACGTCGGTTTGGTGCATGATACTTGGAAATTATTATGATAAGGTTCGAGGACGTTTTGATAGTTTATTATGCAGATTGTTAATCGGGTTAAGTATGATTACTTTTTTTTTCGGGAATTGATTCTGCGTTCGAAGTTACAACTTAATAGTACTTAAGTAAAGAAATTTGTAGACTGTAGTACATTTTTTTTAATTATGATGTTCAAGATTAATTTGAAAGTTGGTGTTATTTTATTATGCAGATTTTAAATCGGGTTAAATACGATTTTGTTTTTTTAATTGATTCTGGATTCAGGGCTGATACTGAGTCACTTTTTTCACTAAAAGTTACTATTTTTGAAATTGGTTACTTAAAGTTACTTTTTTTGAATTTTGGTTACTAAAAGTTGATTAATTTAAAATTTGATAGGCCATCTCTTAAAAAAATATGTTTTCCTTATAATTTCCGAGTGAATGAAGGGTGAAAAAACTAAAAAGCAATTTTTTTAAACGATCAGACATTTATTCCCATCGAGGTAGCCGTATTATTTCCAGCCCCTTTAAAAATCTGCCTGTGTGATCGAATGGGCTATGCTGCAGCTGAAGGACCAGCCGCGCCCGCCAGCGCGTTACCGTAGCCAGGGGGCCGCGGCCGTTTAGTACGTTTTTCGGCTTTCGCGCAGTCTGCTATTTTTTCAAGAGCGGTTCTAGTTACAGAATGGTTACAAGTCAGGGTACAATTTCGGTATGAGTGAATAAGGTCAAAAATCATTTTAGAGCAAAATCAAGCACACCATTCGATAGAGCGTAAAATTTAGATCTAAAATGGCCGCCGCTTTTTTTCAAATTTCCAAAACAAAAAAAAAAGTCTTATCCCTCATAAGAATTGCCACCTTTTCCAAAATATTGATGTTTAATGTTAGGCCGAATAGAGTAGTGGCACTCCATGTTAACTACCCATAGAGCTTAATACAGTCAAAGGCAAGTAGGTGCCATTACTCTATAGGTTAGGTTAGGTTAGGTTAGGCTACCCTAAAGTATTAAACACCTGTGTGTACAATTTTAAACTGAGTTTTACTTCAATTGTGCATGTTAAATATTTAAATTAAGTTACTATTTAGTTACTTTTTTCAAAGTAGTTGGTTACTATTTCAACTAAAATTCAGGCGAGCTCTGAGTATCAGCCCTGTGGATTCGAAGTTACAATTTTAAAGTACTTGAGGTTTAGAAGTAACGAAATTTTTTTTTTTAATTTAACGTGTTTAAGGTTAATTTGGAAGTATTTTTTTTCAAATTTCAAATTTCATGTTTGATTTTTCTTTAAATTTTTATTAAATTTAGTTTAATTATTTGAAAATTTTGAATAATAATAATCAGAAAGCTAGCCTTTAATTTTTTTAACTTTTTTTATAAAATTAAATGACCGAAAAATTATTTAAAATATTTGTTTCATTTGTAATTTTAATTTTAAATTTGCATTAAATTTAGTTTAATTATTTGAAAATTTTAAATAATAATAATCAGAGATCTAGCCTATAATTTTTTAACTTTTATTTTAAGGCAAACATAAAACTAGTTAAAACATTTATTTTTAATTTGTATGTTTAGTTTTAAATTTGCATTTGACTTAGTTTAATTATTAATTATTTTTATATAATCGTATAAATCAGCTACAGGAAGTTAGTTACCGTTACGTAATTTACTCTTTGGTCATTTAAATTAATTAAATAATAATTTGAGGATAGCTAAATCGGAAACTTAAAATAAATAATTTAAATAAGATAACTTTACAGGGGCAGGACGCCGAAAGGCACCGGTAGAAGCACCACGCCTCCCGCGTGTCGTGAACTCGGGCTGCCTCTAGCGGTGCATTTTAGCGACTTAGGCGCGTAATATTTCACTTATGTAATTTTCGAACTAGTCTACTGATTCAAAATTATAGACTTTAAAGATTTACTATAGAACCGAAAAATTTAATCTAAACCAAATTATATTAGCATTTTTACCATTTTTTTGGGTTGTAAGTCGATAAAGCTAATATTTGCATTGTGCAATTCTAAGAATTTCGATATTGGGTAATAGACCTCGGTATACAGTAATGATTGTAAACAGTGTATTTCTGATAAGTCTGCCATAAAATAAATGGTGTGTTCTTAATGTGAAAATGAGTGGAATGTGTCAAAGAACATTACAAAATAATTAGAATTTAATCATACTTTAATTAGTCTTAAAAACGAGGCCTACTGCGCCATCCGCCATTACCTCTCAGCCTATGAGAATTCAACCTATCCCGTAGGGGTAAGAGGTTCGGGCTAGCAGACGCCACTAAACCATTGTCGGATGGCGCAGAAGTTCTTGATTTTTTTAAGACTAATTAAATGCTAATTATTTTATAATAAGAGATCATTTATTTTTTGAAGATTTTTCCTTTTATATTTAGAAAAAGGCCGTTCTTTTAAGGTATAATGCTATGTTATTTGTCCTTTTCCTTTAAAATAGTACACTTTCGCTAGATAAAGGTTCAATACCGTTCTTAGATTGAAGACTATTGAAGGCCAATATGCCTTAACTCCACTTGTATTCACGACTATTTTCTTGTATTGGGACCAATCAATGTTTGTGAGTCCATGTCTCCGTAACTAAATGTTGTAGACCACATGTTCTTTGACACTTTCCACTCAGTTTGACGGTCTAGAGATGAGGGGTCGGTAATTTACCGTCAGTAAATTTACCGTCAGTAAATTACCGGTAATTTACCAAATAACGCGTAAGTTACCGATCTTTATTTTACCGTAATTTTAAAATGGTAAATTACCGGTAATTTACCTAATAACGCGTAAATTACCGATCTTTATTTTACCGTAACTTTAAAATGGTAAATTACCGGTAATTTACCAAATAACGCGTAAATTACCATTATTTATTTTACCGTAACTTTAAAATGGTAAATTACCGGTAATTTACCAAATAACGCGTAAATTACCATTATTTATTTTACCGTAATTTTAAAATCGTAATTTACCGGTAAATTACATAAATTACCGTGGTAATAAGCCCGTGAAAATATAAATGCCTTAAATTACGGTTATTTTTGTTATCCCAAAATTTGAATCTGTATTTTATCGGTAATTTTTCTGTAATTTACCAGATAAATTACCATTTTTAAAAATTACGGTAATTTAAATCTGTAATTTAGCGGTAATTTACCAGATAAATTACTATTTTTTAAAATTGCTTTAATTTCAATCTGTAGTTTATCGGTAATTTAATTTTTAAAAATTACGGTAATTTCAATCTGTAATTCATAGGTAATTTTTCTGTTATTTACCCGGTAAATTACCATTTTTTTAAAAATTACGGTAATTTTTCTGTAATTTACCCCATAAATTACAATTTTTAAAAATTACGGTAATTGAAATTTGTAATTTATCGGTAATTTTCCAGATAAATTACCATTTTTAAAAGTTACGGTAATTTCAATGTGTAATTTATCGGTAATTTACCCGATAAATTACCATTTTTTAAAAATTACGGTAATTTCGATCTGTAATTTATCATTGATTTTTCTGTAATTTACCCGATAAATTACCATTTTTAAAAATTACGGTAATTTCGATCTGTAATTTATCATTGATTTTTCTGTAATTTACCCGATAAATTACCATTTTTTAAAAAATAAGGTAATTTCGATCTGTAATTTATCATTGGCTTTTCTGTAATTTACCCGATAAATTACCATTTTTAAAAATTACTCTAATTTCAATCTGTAATTTAAACATCTCTAGGTTGACCCAATGGCAGACTTATCATAAACAACCGGCATGAGGAGAGGGTAGAGGTTCTTATTGTTGACTATTAAGGCGGGTACATTTTTCCTCCCATCGACGAGAGGTTTATATTTTATTCGTATTAACTCGTATCAAGGACGCTAAGAAAGGGGGCGGATATTAACCCCCTATTATAACATAATTCAAACAAACACTACTTTTTTACGAAATCAACACGGGGGAAATCAACTTTTAAAAGGAATATTAAGACTATACCGGTTTTATTTGTAATAACCTAGCGGTTCTTAATAATAATGAATATATTATTCATTGGTCACGATTAAGAACTTAAGTGCGGTATTATTTTTTATATATGCGGCATTTGTTTGTTTCTTTTTCGCCTATTCATTCTAGAGTGACGTCTCCCTTTCGCCTTTTAACAGAGTCACGCACCTCAATTTTTAATATTTTCATTATTTGACCTACTGAATGCTGACTACAGCCACTTGTACTTTTTATTGGATAGTAGTCAGCCTGGATTTGCAAAGGGTTCCTGTTGATTAATTTATTCCATTTTTCACAATGGTCCCTGTTGATATTTTATTCCGTCGATTCACAAAGGGTCCCTATCGATTTATTTATTTCATTGATTCAAAAAGGGTTCCTATTGATTAATTTATATGATCGGCCACAAAGTAACTATCGATTTATTTATTTCATCGATTCATGAAGGGTCCCTATCGATTTATTTCATCGATTCAAAAAGGGTTCCTGTTGATTAATTTATTTGATCGGCCAGAGAGTAAATATCGATTTATTTATTTCATCGACTCAAAAAGGGTTCCTGTTGATTAATTTATTTGATCGGCCAGAGAGTAAATATCGATTTATTTATTTCATCGATTCAAAAAGGGTCCCTATCGATTTAATTATTTCATCGATTCATAAAGGGTCCCTATCGATTTATTTATTCCATCGATTCATAAAGGGTCCCTATCGATTTAATTATTTCATCGATTCATAAAGGGTCCCTATCTATTTATTTCATCGATTCATAAAGGGTCCCTATCGATTTATTTATTCCATCGATTCATAAAGGGTCCCTATCGATTTATTTATTCCATCGATTCATAAAGGGTCCCTATCGATTTATTTATTCCATCGATTCATAAAGGGTCCCTATCGATTTATTTATTCCATCGATTCATAAAGGGTCCCTATCGATTTTTTTATTCCATCGATTCATAAAGGGTCCCTATCGATTTTTTTATTCCATCGATTCATAAAGGGTCCCTATCGATTTTTTTATTCCATCGATTCATAAAGGGTCCCTATCGATTTATTTATTCCATCGATTCATAAAGGGTTCCTATCGATTTATTTATTCCATCGATTCATAAAGGGTTCCTATCGATTTAATTATTTCATCGATTCATAAAGGGTTCCTATCGATTTATTTATTGCATCGATCACAAAGGGGAATTCCTGTTGACGTCCTTATTGCATCGAGCATAAAGAGTCCATAGCGATTTATTTATTGCACGGAGCGTAAAGAGTCCCTAGCGATTTATTTATTGCACGGAGCGTAAAGAGTCCCTGGCGATTTTATTTATTGCATGGAGTGGAGCGTAAAGAGTCCCTGGCGATTTTATTTATTGCATGGAGCGTAAAGAGTCCCTGGCGATTTTATTTATTGCATGGAGCGTTCAGAGTCCCTGGCGATTTTATTTATTGCATGGAGCGTAAAGAGTCCCTGGCGATTTTATTTATTGCATGGAGCGTAAAGAGTCCCTGGCGATTTTATTTATTGCATGGAGCGTACAGAGTCCCTGGCGATTTTATTTATTGCACGGAGCGTACAGAGTCCCTGGCGATTCATTTATTGCACGAAGCATAAAGAGTCCCTAGCGATTTATTTATTGCATGGAACCTAAAGATTCCCTAGCGATTTATTTATTGCACGAAGCATAAAGATTCCCTAAAGATTTATTTATTGCACGAAGCATAAAGATTCCCTAGCGATTTATTTATTGCACGAAGCGTAAAGAGTCCCTAGCGATTTATTTATTGCACGGAACGTAAAGAGTACCTAGCGATTTATTTATTGCACGGAACGTAAAGAGTACCTAGCGATTTATTTATTGCACGGAACGTAAAGAGTACCTAGCGATTTATTTATTGCACGAAGCTTAAAGAGTCTCTAGCGATTTATTTATTGCACGAAGCTTAAAGAGTCTCTAGCGATTTATTTATTGCACGAAGCTTAAAGAGTCTCTAGCGATTTATTTATTTATAACATCAGGCAGTCATAAAAATAGCCTGGCCATTTATTTATTTATTATTTATTCCATCGATCATAAAAAGGTCCCTGGTGGGTGATATTATTTACGCCATTAACCATAAAAATTCAAACTGGATTGTTCTAGATATGGTGTTGCTGAAAGCCAAATATATTATTCATTTACCATGTCCCTTTTTCCCGTATCGACTTGGCGTTTTAGTCATTATCTTTAATGTTATTTAAAGCGTTACATTACACGTCCACCAATCAATAAAAGGGGGGTACAAGTTTGTTTTGCGATTGGACGAAACGAGTGTTGACTCGTACCAATGAGAAACCTTTACCCTGCTATTGCTTTTATGATTGGGTTACGGAAGTCTGTCGTGGCTTTCAAAATTAAGACACGCGAACAATTCGGTCGATATAAACAAGTACATGTTTCTTCGCAGCGCTTTTTCAGGTTAACTTTACAACCGCAATTCAAACTGCGCATATGTATGTACTAACGTGATACGTGTGATATTAAGAGTTCCGCCGTCGCCACTGGTTGATAATAGATCATGCGCAATAAGAGCTCAATCCGACGGGCTATAAATACTGGATCCTTTAAATTTTTCTCATAGTTTGGTTTATGCTTCTCGAGGAAAGACGACTTGTAGTTTAAACGTATTTTTATCAGAACGAGTAAAAGACCGATAAGGTTAAGCTTAGATTTGAAACAAAGTCTTATCTTATCAGAAAATAATATATTAGTCCTTGAACGTTTAGATATTTAAATTCAATCCGGATTTCGCAATATACCAAAGTGATATTAGAAGTTCTAAGTGCTGAGAAGGTTTTAATCTTAATTCCCGTTATTTTCGAACGAAGGCGAACAAAGCATCCATTAACGAAAAACATTTTGTTTGATCAGGTAAGGGAAATAAGTATCTCTTAATGGAGTCCTAATGATTTTAGTATAGTTTGGTTTTTTCGAGTAACTTCTGCTGGGAATACAATATTTTTTCTAACGTACAAATAACGTATAGGGGTCTCTGTCTATACAAATACTGTATCTTTAAATGTTCTGATTCATTGTTAGTAAACTGTTTTTGTTTAAATATATCGTTCTGTTAACTTAAGTTTATCGTAATATGACTAGTTTTGTAATGTTTGAGCTTACATATGGTGTTTGGGAAAACCGATAAAGTGACGTGGCAACCTGCCAAAAAACCCCATTTTATATAATGCTACTCTGAATGGACACACGATGAATTGTGTCACGTGAAATATCCAAGATAACTAGCACCGGAGAATGAATTTCTTGAATATCGAAGATAAATCGCTTAGAAGATTCGAGTTTTATTGGGTATCGAAAATAAATGGCGCAGAAGACTGGGCTTCCTTGAATATCCAATGTTAATCGATCTGAAGATCGGGCTTAATTGAATATCGATTTTAAATGAACCTGAAGATCGGGCTTAATTGAATATCGATTTTAAATGAACCTGAAGATCGGGCTTAATTGAATATCGATTTTAAATGAACCTGAAGATCTTGCTTAATTGAATATCGATTGTAAATGAATATGAAGATTTTGCTTAATTGAATATCGATTGTAAATGAATATGAAGATTTTGCTTAATTGAATATCGATTGTAAATGAATATGAAGATTTTGCTTAATTGAATATCGATTGTAAATGAATATGAAGATTTTGCTTAATTGAATATCGATTGTAAATGAATATGAAGATTTTGCTTAATTGAATATCGATTGTAAATGAATATGAAGATTTTGCTTAATTGAATATCGATTGTAAATGAATATGAAGATTTTGCTTAATTGAATATCGATTGTAAATGAATATGAAGATTGAGCTCATTGAATATCGATTGCAATGAATCTGAAGATTTGGCTTTTATTGAATATCGATTGCAATGAATCTGAAGATTTGGCTTTTATTGAATATCGATTGTTAATCGATCTGAAGATTGGGCTTTCATTGGATATCGATTGTTAATCGATCTGAAGATTGGGCTTTCATTGGATATCGATTGTTAATCGATCTGAAGATTGGACTTTCATTGGATATCGATTGTTAATCGATCTGAAGATTGGGCTTTCATTTAATATCGATTGTTAATCGATCTGAAGATCGGGCTTTCATTTAATACCGATTGTTAATCGATCTGAAGATCGGGCTTTCATTTAATATCTATTGTTAATCGATCTGAAGATCGGGCTTTCATTTAATATCGATTGTTAATCGATCTGAAGATTGGGCTTAATTGAATATCGATTGTTAATGGATCTGAAGATAATTGCTGCGAAAAGTGGGTTCTTGGAATATCGTTGTTGAATAGTTTCAAACGAATAAGAAATCCTTCCTATTTCCTTGCGTATTAAAGAGAAATGACATGAAACGTTGCATTTCAATCAGTATCGAAGCGTCATCCTTTCAAGCAATATGCTTCTTTCAAAACCAATGACAAATTTTGCAGAGCTTCAAGATCGAAGATAAGGTCACAATGTGAAAATATTAAACTTGATTGAGCACGTAATTTTCATGGCAAGTCGAATTCCGAATATTGCTCGTGTAAAGTAGTTTCCAATTATTGACGTAGTGGAATATCGTCAATTCAAACGTTTCCGTTTCAGTAAATATATTATCGAATGTCTTAGAGTAGTTTTCTTGAAAAGTGCTTCGTTTTTTAATTGATATCGATTTTTAGCTAAGCACCCGTGAAAATAGGTACATTATGCGAATTTATCTTTGAGTAAAAATATCTTGTTCATCTTGTTCCACTTCTAGTCTAGTCGTACATTTCAATCTGTTATTCCATTCAGCTGTCTTCACTTTTAGGTCATAGAGATACTGCCTTGACTCTTTTTCAAACAAAACTCGTCGTTGTTCAACTACATATTTTAAAGTGTCACCGACATTTGTGTTAAAATTGGTTCTTTCGCTTTCAATAAATCATATTTGTTTATCCATTATAACAAGGTCTAGATATTATTATATTAAAGGGATAGTAGTATTTAAATTCGACAATCAGAATATTAGTTTTAAATACTTTTAAATATGAATCCGATAAGTTAGGTTTGGATTTTTTTAAGACAGATAGCATTGGTAAATGGAAACAATAAGCAATTTGGCAATGTCGTAACTGCGCCACCTTTTGATGCAAAAGATCCACAGTTGCCTTTATTGCAGGTACATGTACAGCCATAAGTGGATGTCGATTTTCTTCAGAATATCACCAAAGATAATTCAAACCGCAATTTTTATAATAAATAATTCGCGAAACATATAGAACGGTATACAACAAAGGGGTTTATTTTTTAAGTGTTTTAAAAAATGATTCAATTCAAATGAAGAGCTAATCACACTCCGAGTAACTTCCTGTACACCTATTAAGGGTTACTCTTAGTAATTTTAACGCTTAATCCCTTCATTACAGTCGTGCGTTACGCCCCTCGAATTCGAATGATCAATTTATATGCTACTAACCCTTTATATTACGCCTTTTTCGTTGGCAGAAAGCGTGAAACTTTATTGAATGGCGCGACTGGTGGCAAACGAGTTTGAGTTATTCCGTCTAGACACGTACATAGTTTTAAGGATGCCAAAGTACGCTGTTGAAGGAAATCCTACACCGTGGTTTAGAATTATAGAAGATATTTAATGAAACTTATCGCAAAATGATAAGACTGCTAGATATTTATTTTTTCCCGTTCTAATTTACGTTTTCTACATTTCAGATAGTATATTTTCTACATTTTTAATTATTGAGCAATGGTTTTTGTTTAAACAAAAGTAACATTATCTCTTTATGTATACTCATTAAACAGAGTAAAATTGTTTCAAGCACAAGTTAAAATTAAATTACCCATAAGTCAATTCGAATGAAATTGTTCATACAATAATTTTTAATTTTGATCTGAAATTGTTTATTGAATTTTGCCCTACACATTTTATCAAGTATTTTTGATAGGCCACTCTTCGGATTTTTAAAATAGGTTTAGTCCCGTTTTAGACATCTGAAGTGTTTTGAAAAAGGGTCTTTTGATAAATGTTTCTCTAAGTAGTTTGCCCCTCGACACAAGACAAGCGATGAAGCTCTGAAGTAATAATTTCTGGTCTGTCGGGAAAAATCGGTTGCCATAAGGAAAAAAATCAAATAGCCTAAACCAAATTCAGTATAAGCGCAAGCGCGGCCGTATCATACGACGCAGCAGACAACAAAACCCAAAAATCAATATCCTGTAGCGAAGCTACATCTCCTACTTGAAACTCTGATGGAAAACTTATTGAAGCATGCATTCAAAATAGAATTATCGAAACAAAATTAGCGACAAAATCGCATTTGACCCGAGGGGCGAGTCATTCGTCAAAATTTTGTACACCTGATTACTCATTTCTGAATTTTTATGTGATTTCCGATGATCACTGAACGAATTCCTTGATTACGATTATTTTCGGTGATTTCCAAAATCTTTACACTGATTTCCCGTTATTTCCGCAGATTACTTGCGATTTCAGTTTGAATTTCCAATTAATTACGGTGATTTTTTGGTGAATACCGTGATTACCACTGGATTTTTCGTGAATTTCGATTAATGCAGTGATTATTTCTATTTCAACTGATTATGATTTTTATTTTGGATTTTCGAATTCCTCGATTGATTATGTATGATTATTTCACGAAAGGTATGATTACCGATTTGATTACAAAAGATTACTAGTAAATCATGTGATTATTTCTGATTTTCTCCAGATTTCACGTGATTTCCAGTGATTATCGGAGATTTCTGATTACCTTTGATTACCCACAAATATGATTTTAATTACTGATGATTTTCTTAGAATTCTAGAAATCAAGTAATCGATTTCTGTGGTTTTTGTACACCTGATTATTCAAGTGACTAACCCCTCGATTTGACCAGACCCCAACAATACTAAATAATATATTGAGTTTAACATTACGAAATATTGCGTCTGAATTATCTAATTCGCAAACTGTGGTTGAACGCATTTTTACCTATTGAGACTTTTCTTTAAAACTTTGTATGAGATTTACCACTTTTAGTCTTTCCAAAAACTTTACATAAAACGGTCGATATTGTCCATTAATTTATATCGAGTTGTTTATACCATTATTTTTAAGGTATTGCATTTTTCCATTAACCTGAATTTATAGTTTTGCGTGTGCGTAGCAAAGTTGTTTTCGGTGTAGATGCTTTGGTCATTAGCTTGTTTCATCTACTGACTAAATGTGTTTTTGAATGCGTTCAATCATTAGTACCCATAAAGCTACACACAGGAACCGATACCATAACTTGGAATCCATAATTGGGCCGTTTTGTGAGGTAATGATTGGGGTAAAAGGGGGCTGGGCCTAATTGACGCTTCGAAAACGTCAGTTATGACGTCATGAGAAGCGTATATGCAGTAGATTTTTTTCCCTCCTACAGTTGGAACTGTAGTACCGGAAATCGCGTGTGTGTGTCGGCTCAGCTGCTGTAGAAACGTTCTTCTAAGTTTCCATCTTATTCTAGAAGAATGTCGGTCAAAGAAAAAAATAAAATTTTGAAGATAATTGAAGGGAAATTAAATCAAGTTGTGTTAGAGACTGTAATTTTTGAAGCTAACAATTCACTTGAAAACGGAATTTTCAATTTAAAAACTGAGGTTCAAATCGCTTTAGCCTCTATCAAGACAAGGCTTAGGGACTTCGAAAATTTGAGTAAAGCGCTTTGGCAAAAATGCATTAAAAATTATTGCGGAAATAAAAAGAAAGCATCATTTTTAAGGGAGTGGTATGCCACGAACTTATATATTTTGGAAAAATCTCTCCAGTTTGTAGATAAGGTCTTAGCAAAATGTAAGTACACTACTTAATAGTCCTTTGATTGTTCCTCGAAAATTATTACATTTTTGCGTTTATAGACAGAGTATCTGTAGGAGCAACGAAAGATGATTTGCGTGAGACAATACTGTGCAATTTGGAATTAGAAATGGAATCTAACGGTATAAACTTTAAAATGAATTATGCCGTAAACATAAATTAAGACTAGGCCTATATTAATAAGATGTTGATAATATTCCCTAGATGAAGTCACTCAGGTTGACAACAATGTTATGGAATGCTTAATTCTATTGTGGGCAGACCAGAATTTCTTAGGCATACCGCAAAAAGACTTTGTGGATGTATTTCATCTGCTGGCTAGAGGAGTGCTAGAATATCTGATCCGCATGTCTTCAGTTTTTATGGAAGAATTTAACAAAAAAGCCACTGAATTTGAGCCTTTTAAATTTGAAGAGTCTGACGTTCCAAGTTAGTGTCTAATGTTAATAATTAAGTAAGGCTTGCAAACAAATAATGTTTTGGGTTATTTTTAGACTTCAAAGATCTTGATAGCCGGCTAATTTCATTAGGTGGAGGTGGGCTTTGCTTATTGCAAAGAAAATTTGAAAAAGAGCTAACTCAGCCAACCAAAAGGGGGAAGGCGTTACTCATGCTCAAGATTGTCAAAAAAATATACCTCAAACCAGACGAGAAGGGAGATAACTTACCAAATGATCTGAAATCTAGAGATAAGGGCTTTTTGTACTTCCTGAAACCGCAGTTTAGCAAGTTCCTATTTTTCTTTGATTGTTTAGTCAAACATCATTTCAACTCACTTTCACGTAAAGATCTCACGGTTAGTAAACTAGAAATGCTTAATTACAAAACCCAATGGACTATTAAATAAATTTCTCTCCAAAATTCAAACTACGAGTAAGTAATCGCTCGTAGAAATTTAAGGGATATTAAGCATATCACGCGGATATCCTGTATATTAAATCTCCTTATCCCATTTCACTATTGTGAATACTCACTCTTAGTTCAAACTTGGACTTATAATTTATTTAACTATGTATATTTTCATCAACCTGGTAAAATAATGAAATTTATCAAATATTTGGTTTAATTTTATAGGCTATCTGGCCCAACGTGACAGAAAATTTCGAACTACAACAAGTTCTTTTTAAAGAACTAAGGACACTCGTACCAAATGATCCTCTAATCGAGGAATTTGGGAGGAAATTAATAAAAAAAATGATGAACGCTCGCTTTGGTGATCTAGTCCACTCTCATTTTAAAGACAATGAAAACAAGAGTTTAGGAAAGGGAGGTGCAATGCTCAGGGATGAGTTATTTCAACTTAATACCACTAAAAAATCAAAGAAAAAATACTCAAATCCAAAAAATAAATCAAATGAAACTCTACCTTGTAAAGTCAAACCCTCAAAAACCAAAACAAAGCCATTGGCAATTAAAAAAGTAACAACTAAAAAGAGAGCTACCAACGGCCTGAAAACAATTGAAGTATGTGCCACCCTTAAAAAACCCGCCTTATGTGATGGGAAAAACTGTGATAATGTCCCAGCCACGCCAAAAAGTCAATCACTCCCTATTTCGCCAACTGTGATAACCCCTGCAGTCACTAATTCAGGTTTGGGGCTCTCACATTCGAATAAACAGCTGACTAATCACGGTCAACTAACTCCGATAAAAAAGAAGAATACGCAACCAGCAATCCCTAGAAATTTATTTTCTAGTCGAGGCAAGAGAAGTGCTAAAATTCCTTGTGCCATACCAAAAAAAACAGCGAGGATTACCTCGTGTGATGATAAAGATTGTGATAATGACCAAACCCTATCAAAGAGTCAAACACTCCCTATTTCGCCATCTGTGATATCCCCTGCCGTCACTAATTCAAGTTTGGAGCTCTCACATTTGAATAAACAGCTGACTAGTCACAGTCAACTAACTCCGTTAAAAAAGAAGCATACGCAACTTTCTAGTCGACGCAAGAGAAGTGCTAAGATTCCTTGTGCCATCCAAAAAAAAAAAACAGCGAGGATTACCTCACGTGATGATAAAGATTGTGATAATAACGAAACCCTGACAAAGAGTCAAACACTCCCTACTTTGCAAACTGTGATATCCCCAGTTCCTAGTTCAAGAAGAGCGCACACTGTTTCAAAGGCACAATTGGCAACTCACAGTGAACAACCTCCCAGGTTTATGAAACTTGCAAGCCCTAAACTTGTATTTTCTAGTCGAGCAAAGAGAAACACTAAGCCTCCAAAGAAATTGAACTTGTGATTTTATGTGTAATAAAAAAGGTTTAATCAGCCAAAGTTCAAGATATTATTCGTTTTTTTCTTTCTTTTTTGAGTCTTTCAATTTTTTTTTCAAATCCAGTTCAGCGATGGCAAGAGGAACTCCCCTGTATTGGTCTTTGGTTTTTTGACCATGAATGTCTTTTTTCATGATGAGGTTTCTTTGGGCATGAGCGTAGTTTGTTCCTGATAATTTACTAGCTGTGGAATACCGCATTTGCCCAAAAACACTTTCAATGGCACTGCCATTAATTCGCACAGGCAAGATAAAATTATCCGGATAATCACTGAGGAAATCATTGGCAAAATTAATGAATCCAAAAACAGTGACTCGCAATAAATCCCAGGTTTGCCAGGATAAAAATTTCTTTTGGGATGGAGAGTCAGGTTGGAATTCGCTATCGGCATCTGTTTTTGGGAAAATAATTTGTTTCATATTTTAAACGGATTTTCATTCCCAATTTCAAACTACCTCACCTAAAATTCCATCGAGCCAATTCTTGAAGAAGGTGTAGCCAGCCATCATTGACTCAACTACAGAATGATCAGACAATTCTACCCCTTTGTTGTTGCACAATAATCCATCCTCGAAAATCATTTTAGTATGACGAAGGTACTCTCTTGTCATCAATATCTCATCAGCATTAGGAGGCGGGGGCTTATTTTCTGGTTGCGCAATGCTTATAAGAGCAGTAAGCATCTGTTCTTGCTGTTAGGAAAATTATAAAATGTCAGGTTTTTTTAAAGGGAGGATAAAGAGGAAAATCAAATGTTTTTTATTGATCCCATTAATTATTTCGAAATTTTTTTTTGTTTCTATATGCAGAGAAGTCTTATAATTAGTACAAAAATTGGTAAAAATCGGTTGATGTTCCCCGTTATTAAAGAATCCTCCGCCTGAGAACAAACACTTCTCAAGAGTCATCCTCAAGCGAAGAGTTAACTTAATTAAAACATCTTCGCGCAAGCTACCTGCATAATCTTGGCCGGTTTCACGTTTAACCTCGTCCAAGAGTCTCTCTCCACAAATGATTTAATTAATCCCTTAACTCTCCTGGCCTCCCCTCTTTTAGATCGGGCAATTTCTTCATTGTAAACTTGCAAAATAGCATTCCATCCAAATTGAATTGATTCAATTTCAAAAAGTTTAGAGCCTTTGGGTTTAGATGAGTAAAGCGCCGCTATCATACTTTTAAGCTAAAGAGAAATGCAATACAGTACAGTCAGGAATTCATTAAGTATTTATAGTGTCGGAAAGAATCAGTTATCATACTTGATGCGAAGGACAGATTATGAAGTGTATTTTACGGAAAGGCTTAAACGGATGTTGAAATGATGGTTTGATATCATGGTTACGGCATCCAAATTCATCAACTTCGTATCCAAAACAGCCTTTTACACACATTAATTCCTTAATGACGCTTAAGTTGGTTGAAGCACCGTCACAAACTAGGGCTCTTACTTGGAAGTCATTTAATTCAAAGAGCTGAATGACGTCAAAAATGCAACCGATTAGGGCCTGTATAAAACAAGAAAACAAATTTAAAATACTTAAATATTTGCAATACCAATTTAATATTACATCTTTTTTAATTGGTCCAGTAGACGTGATGTAGGGACCCATTACGTCAAAGTGAAATGACGCATCACGCCAGTAAAATTGCAAAATATAATCCGTGGCTTTCTGGGAATCTTCGTCACCTTTCAGACTTGCGTAAATGTCTGTAAGCATTCCATATTCCTCTGGTCTCATTGATAAACCTTGGAGCTCATTATTGCTTGAGTTCCACATAATTTTAGAGATCACCCGCACTTCATCAAACACCAAAACACCAGCACCTCGAGGTTCACTCAGCCCCTTTTTCTTTTGTTCTTCCTTCAAACTTTTATAAAGCGCTGCTTGATCTTCGATGTAATCATTGTTCATCCCTGGTTTTTGGAGTCTGGCGGTGGTAAAAATTTTTAAAGAGCTTTCACTAGGTAATTTTAGTATGTTGAATGACTGCAAAGCGGAAAAGGCAGCGGGACTGCGAACATACACGGCCAGAGCTAAGCGATAAGAGATCATCGACCATGAATTTCCCTTAGCTCCTATTTCTACATAAAAGAGGAGTATTTTAATAAAAAGAAGTCAGAATAGTTTTCAAATACCTACTGTTTTTAATTTGATCTTTAAAAAACGCCTGGGTTTGCTCTTGATGAACCCTATGCCTATCAGCGTTCCACACTTGTTTCATAGCACGCGTTACTTGCAAGTCTCCACTTTCTTTCACGATATCATCTAGATTCTTCGTTAACTCCGGATCATTCACTATCGTTTTGACTAACTGTGACATCTCTTTATTTTGTTGCTCCGACAAGACTATCTTCTGTTTTGAAAGTTTAATTTCTAGCGATGAAACTTTCTGTTTGAGGCTTTTATTTCTTTTTATTATGTTCGAAATCCTTTTTTTTGAGCTCCTTGGTGTTAAATAAGCAATGGCTCTTCGTGATCGCTCATCAGTTTTTAGCCGTTTGATTTTTTTTGGTGTGCATGTATTATCGCCTGGTTCAGTTTCTCTAGCTTGTGATAGTTTTCGTTTAGTCTTGTTACGAGCACAGTGTTTGGACAACCAAAAAGAACACTTTTGGCAAAATAATTTATCTTTTGATTGACCAGGTAGTATCAATTTTGTACAATTAGGAGACTCCATCCGATAAAACGGCAATTTAAAAATAACCAAAGAATTTGGCTGGCTACTTTCCGGTTCATTTAAGGACAGTTCATCTTCTGTAAATCCCTCACAAAGGCGGTACAGTCCATACGATGATACTTTTTGCAATAAAGGAATTAAGCTAGGGCATACTTCACATTTGCGTTCTTCATTATCAGCGTTGGAGAGTTTGATAATTGGCCCTATTCTTTCCTTTTCAATTCCGAAAATTTGCAGACTGGCGTTGAGGGTAGTCGCTGATATCACTATCCGCACAGGATTTATGTATGAATTTAATTCACTCCATTCATCGAAATCTTGAATGTTATTGTAGCTAAGCCTAGGCTTCGGATTGCGCGGTAAATGAACCCAACGTTTTCGCGAAATTATAAGCGAGCGAGTACGCAAAACTTTATCGTCATTAAAATCAATTACTTCTAAATCGTCAATCTGAGCTACTGTTAGATTTATGGCAGTTTTTAAAAGAGAAAAAACATAATTACTGTCATTCACCGACTCGCTCGCTGAGGCATCCATTTTTTATTTTCGACTATTGTAAAATTGTTGTCATTAGGGAATCATTGTTGTCATGGCAACGACAGGAAATGCAGTAGTTTTTGTAGCTACTGTAGGATTTTCTAAAACCCAATAAGAATACAGGAAAATTCAAACCGCCGCTGTTACGGCAGATCCCATCATACAAGGAGCTTGAACCCTATCCCTCTTTTACCCCACACAACGCAGCATAGGGTATATGCGCCATTGTGGATTCCTAGTTATGGTATCGGTTCCTGCTACACATCATAGCCATTTCGGGATTTTTCGGTTGCACCAGAAGGGGATAATAGAAGAAGCGTGCCACTCTGTATCCTCGTAATAATTTAGTTATGTAACATGATTCTTCCCAGGCCAGGGAACCCTTTTTGTTTGCTCTCCAGCTCATCAAACTACAGATGGGCATCGCACCAAGGGGTGAACTCCATAACTGATTGGTACTAAATCCTCGGAAATAAACCCACAAACCTTGATTATCTTGGCGCTAGTCAAAAATAATTAAACGCTAATAGAGTAATGATGACGGAATTGTTTATCGAGTAGTGATTCGGTTTAGTAACCTTGCTCAAATTGTTCTGGTGTTGGGAAGAATCAGGTTACAATTACCCTGCTTTGTGCAAGTGCACTTCCCTCGAAGAAAAGTATTATATACTTCTGGTTCCAAATATTGTGCTTTGTTTATATCATAACGTGAAGTGATGCGATAATCCAAGTGTAATGTGACATTACTAGAATTTCATTTTAGTCTTGAAAAATTTCGTAAACAAGTAGGGTGTAACGTAGATGTAATTTAAACAAACATGGGTCGTAACGCAGAGGTAATTTGAACAAACTAGGTCATGACGCAGAGGTAATTGTAGTATAATATAGTCTGTCGGGTTTAGAGATTTGAATAATCATAAATTTTAAAAATTGTTGTCTACTGTTTAAATTCCCTTTCAAAATTCTGATGAAAATTCAGCTACCGTTTTGTAGAGAATTTATTGTTATTTATTGTTTTAAATTTAGGTTTTCAGCTCCTAAATGAATCCGATAATTGACAAAAGTCACGCGAAATTTGCCTTTAAATTAACATGGTAAAATTATGGTAACTCAATCATTTAAAGCGGTATATGGTAAATTACCGGGGGCCTTAGGTAAATTACGGGGGCATTTGGCAAATTACGAGGGCATTTGGCAAATTACGAGGGTATTTGGCTAAATTACGGGGTCATTTGGCTAAATTACGGGGTCATTTGGCTAAATTACGGGGTCATTTGGCTAAATTACGGGGTCATTTGGCTAAATTGCCGGGTCATTTGCTAAATTGCCGGGCCCTTGCTAAATTGCGGGGACATTTTGAAAATTACAGAATTCACCAACACATCCTTGGTAAAGATAACTTTAGCTGAATGTTTCGTGTTCTCAATACAAATTTATCTCGAAACTGTCCTGTCAGCAATTAAGGAAATGTTTTTCGTTCGTTATAGAATTCAGATTTCAAAATATTTGAGCGTTATACATATTTTCAATTCAAACAAGCTTATGAACAATCAAATGTACATTTTGACAATGTAAGGGTGTCATGTAAATGAGAAAAAACAAGTCCTGTCGTGGGATGGATACCTCTATGTACAGGCAAAACATAAATATGACTGTGAAGTTGGGTGAAAAACAGTCTAGCTTGTTACTCCCTAGCATTTTACCTGACGTAGTCGCGTTTGTCTGTATCGTGAGCTTAATCATGATATCTACGCCTAGATTGCCTTGAACTTATACTGTACCGTGCATGCATTTTATCCAATTTTATTCCGCTGCTTAACTTTGGTATAATTAAGGTAGAAAATTAAGGTATTTGTAAGGTACTTTAATTACTTAGTGCATATAATCAATAGAATTATCACGGTTCAGTTCTTTAGTATAATTATATTCTAGGGGTGTGCGAATACCACTTTTTTGGGTATCGAACCGGTTATCGAATATCAAAAAATTTTCCTTATCAAATACCGAATCGAATAGTTTATTCCAAATCGAATACCGAATAGTTGGGCCTTGGTAATTTTTTTCCTTCCCGATTAATCGCGAATAGTTAAGCCTAGTAACCGCGAATATTTAACCCTAATATTCGCGAATACTAGGCCAACTATTCGCGGTTAATTGGGTAGTAACCCTAATATTCGCAAATAGTCAATACAAAGTAAGGAGAAGAACATTTAGAAGCTCCTAAATTTCAAAATACCTCTCCTCATTGGTTCTCAAGTGTTTCTCAAAATTTTCCTATGCACTTGCTGGTAGTTTTTGATGGGAGACAAAAAAAATTGATATGATATTTTTTAAATAAGGTGGGTCTCTCTAGTGCCAAGGACCTAAATTTATGGTAGTCGAACTTTAACCAAATAGTCAGTTCGGTATTCGATATTCGAATCGAATAGTGAAAATGGGCTTATCGAATACCGAATCGAATTATTCGGTTCGGTATTCGATCGAATTATTCGATTGAAACGGTCCGGTATTCGATCGAATTATTCGATTGAAACGGTTAACCGCACACCTCCATTATATTCTGTGAATATTGATTTGGGTAAAAACGTCTAAGCTTAGCTTAATTTCCATCAGCTAACATAGAACTTAATTAACAGATTCAAGTTTATCTTTAAGAAATCGATTTAGTAACGTGTGCCTAGAAGTAATAGTTATGTTTGGAATTGCGTAATCAAGATAGAAATATTCGTGGTTTTAGAACGTTAAGAACCGTCTAAGCATGCGTAGAAGCAAGAAGCGATATCTAGTTTACTAGGGAGAAAGTAAAAATTCGCCACATTTGTAGTTTATCTCCAGTCCAAACGTAGGTCCGGAGTTAATCCCCGCCTCTAAATTACAACCAGCATCTCATTGGTTCTTGAAAACTCACGTCAGCGCAATGCGAAAGACGAAAATTACGCATTTCACGACTGAGGAGAGACGAAATAGCCCGACGCCTCCTTTTACGTCCCCCCTTTTATTTTGAAAGGGGGACTGGGACTATGGCGCGCGCGAATACTTAGGCATCTTATAACTTCTCCCTAGAAAACTAGAAATCGCTTCTTGGTAGAAGTTATAGCTATGTTTGGTATTGCGTAACCAAGATAAAAACATTCTTGTTGTTAGAACATCAAGAGCCGAGTTAGCAACGTTTCCAATTTAATTATTTTTAATTTTATAACTGAGTTTAAGAAATTAACTGTAAAAACCTTTATTGAAACGTCAGCGATACATCAAATACACGTAAGATATTTTAACTTGACGCGAGGAAAACAACTTGTCAAAAGAAGCTCAGATCGTAGAAGTTCTTGTGAAATTTAAATTTTACGAAACGATATTTAATTGCTAAACGTTTGGGGTGCCTCAAGTTTTTTTTTGTAAGCTTCTTAAACTCAGCAATGTTTCGTATTTCACGCGATAACAAGTTTCAAGTATTTCATTTGCACGAGAAATATCAGAGCTCTCATTGAATTTTGTTTAATATTTTCCTTATTAAAAACAAAAGCAACCATGTTTTCAAGTATGAATTTAGGTGACGCAATAAACATATTTATTTGTTTTATCTGAAGTATATAATACTTCTCTTCGAGAGAAGTGTACCACGGAGTAGGATAATTGTAACATGATTCTTCCCCAACATCCCTTAACATTTGGAGTAAGGTTAACATGATTCTTCCCAACATTTATTACAGCAAGGTTACAAAACTGAATCAAATACGCTGTAAATAATTCCCTCATCCTTACTCTATTAGCGCTTAACTATTTGCCAAGGCGCATGCGCTTGTGGATTTTGTCCCACGTCAAGGCAATCAAGGTTTGTGGGTTGATTGCTGATAATTTAGTAAACAGTTATATAATTCACCCTACAATGCGAGGCCTGTCTGAAGTTTCATGAGAAGAAAAGCAAACAAAAAGGATGAGATTGGGAAGAATCACGTTACATAACTAAAGTATTAAGAGGATACAGAGTGTCACCCTTCTTCTATTATCCCTTTCTGACTTTATTTATTTCTGAAATCTGAATAACACTCGTAATAAACAAAATGTTGGTGCGTTTAAAAATAAGTTTAACAATATTTAAAAACCAGTTCTAATATTATGGCAACGTTGCCAAATTTAATGAAAATATTTTTAAAGAAAAGTGAACAAACTATTTCCAAAGCGACTAACCAGAATCTTATCGACGAAGTACAGTGAAATAGCGTATTGCAAAATAGTGACGCTGTGAATTGTGTATTTTCTTTTTCTTATTTTACTTCAGGGTTAAACTTGTCCATTGTCATCCCTCTTTTATATCCTTTCGTACAATCTCCTTCTCGATCTGGCTTCAAAATTCGAAAGTAGTTGGAGGGGATTTCGGACAAAAGCTTCCTCCATCAGGGGCTGAACCCAGTTGAACGGACCCATCCCATTTCTCACTCGCCCATAAACTAGCTTAAGCTCTTTGCACACGATGTTTTTATCGCCACCTGCATGATCTCACGTGGCGGAATATAACATGGCGGTAGCACCTGATTTATTCGTCCACTAAAGGTACTCTTAGTGCTTCGTGGAAAAGCCTAACGCGTAGTGTTCATTACGGAAAATTAATTGCTCGTATCTATGTTAATATCAGGGATAGATTTAATTTTAGAAGTAGGAATGGAGAACCATTAGTATTTGCTTCAGTCCGACTCATAGCCCAGTATAGAGCCCCTCCCTCTAACACGCAACGAAAATTTTAAATTATCTTATTGGCTCACAAAAACTACGTTTTGGTGACGTTGCTGACCGGGACGGCGAAAAATACGTAGTTCCTTTTTTCCTCTGTCGCTATGACCCTCCTCTTCATTCATACCCCTCCGTCCCGGGGAAGGGGGTCCTACACTTTGACGCGCGCCCAGGGTAATCTGTTCTCCATTCCTACTTCTAAAATTAAATCTATCTATGTTAATATTGTAGATGGAAACATGTTTTCAATTGATATATTCATCGTTTTATACGCTCTTTCAATTACAAAAGAAAGAAACTCTAGCTTAGAGTATCCCTTTAATTCCAATATTTTTCCGTTGCGGTATGGTTTACCGCTTCAAGGTTTCGGTCCAGTGAAAACCACGCTTACTGCAAAATCTAGAAAAAAATGAGTTAAGGCTAGTTCAGTGGATGGATGAGTGTGAAGCTGTTTCGTTATAGGCCTACTTTCTCTGCACTAAAACTCCACAAATCATGCCCATCAATGTCATTTACACTTTCAGGAGAATGAGGGCTTGAAGGGTCTTTGAAACCATCGTGTGTAGGCAAACATTACGCTTTTCAACCACTGAGCGCTAAAATTTTGGCTACTCTAGAAATGCCTGCCATCCCAGAGATTATTATCGGACATTCTCTTTTGCTAGCCCACCTAGGCTTCCGTGGAATTCGAACTAGGCCCAGAGAGGGAATGTCCACCAAGGTTTTCGTGGAATTCGAACTAGAGATTCTGTTTACGTTAGTTGCAGCGCTAAAAGGTGTTGTAACAGAAGGGGATAATAGAAGAAGGATGACACTCTCTCTGTTTCATCTTAATGCTTTAGTTAAGTAACATGATTCTTCCCAGGCGAGGGAGCCCATTTTGTTTTCTTTCCTGTTCATCGTACTTCAGATGGGCATCGCACCGCGCAGGGTGAATTCTATAAAAGTCTGGTACTAAATCTTCAGAAATCAACCCATAAACCTTGATTGTCTTGACGTGGGACAAAAACGCACAAGCACATGCATGCGCCTTGGCAAACAGTTAAGCGCTAATAGATATAGTAATGATGAGGGAACTATTTAAAATGGCGTATGTTTGCTCGGTTTAGTAACCTTGCTATAATAAATGTTAAGGGATTTTGGGAAGAATCATGTTACAATTACCCCGCTTTGTGGTTGGTACACTTCTCACGAAGATAAGTAATATACACTTCTTACTATAGGTGAAAGATTTGTTGCCTACAGTAAATCGAAAATTCAATATCAATGTATGCATACGTGATGGGTTAGCGCCGAGGGGGCCATTTTGTTTAAATGGATTACCCTACTTTGTGGTGCACTTCTCACGAAGAGAAGTATTATATACTTTTATTATAGGTGAGATTCGTATCCTCAAGGCGGTGTTTACTACGTACAGCATATCGATAATTCAATATCAATGTATGCACGCGTGATGGGTTAGCGCCTCCAAGGGGCCATTTTGTATTAAATAGATTGTCTTATATTTAAAACCTCCGTCCTTGACAGTGGTTACACAACCCTTTAATCTCAAAGTGATTAACCGCGTAGAATAGCTTCTGTCCTGAGACATTTTCCTCGTGAAGTTTATTTGTTTTGCCTTTGCATGTCAAATTGATTTCATCATATGAAGAAAATACACAGGATCGTGTATTTCCCACGAAGGCCATATAATTTTAGTATATCATAATTCATCAAAGGAATAATATTGACGTGTAATTACAATAATTTAAAAGGAAACGGTAATTTATCTATTTTTTAACTTGTGTTTCTAATGATGGTGATATTTAACAACTGGTTTTTGCATATGCTGTGAGTCGTTAAATAAATTACATCTATTAATATACTAATTATCATTGTCCTTGAATAAATTTGTAATAATGCTTTGGATCTTGTCATAAAATACTATATTTTTGAACCTGTCGAATATTATAATATAATTTCATAAAAGGTCCTATAATATCCTATATTTTTGACTTAGTCAAAGTTTTCGTATAGTTTAGCATCAAATTTATCAAACTTTAGCTCTTTTATCGAGATCACATTTGACTAGACACCAAGATTGAGGAGCTCTCTTCGCACGATCAGGATTTTTTTTATATATTATCAGGGATAGATTTAATTTTAGAAGTAGGAATGGAGAACGGTTAGTATTTACTTCAGTCCGACTCATAGCCCAGTATAGAGCCCCTCCCTCTAACACGTAACGAAAAGTTTAAATTATCTTATTGGCTCACTTAAACTACGTTTTGATGACGTTGCTGACGGGGACGGCGAAAAATACGTAATTAATTTTTACCTCTGTCGCTATGACCCGCCTCTTCTTTCATTCCCCTCCGTCCCGTGGAAGGGGGTCCGGGACTTTGACTCGTGCCCAGATTAATCTGTTCTCCATTCCTTCTTCTAAAATTAAATCTATCACTGGTATTATATATGAGAGTTTTTAGTTTCTCCTATAATTTTGGAAAAAAATTAATATTCTTCCTACAAGGAATTTCAATTTTTGGCTGGGCGGGTCCCTACTTGTAATGACTAAACTTACAAGAAGAAATTTAAGATTTTTTGGATCGAAATATATTTCGAATTTTATCTAATAGTCTTTTCAGTTCTTAGAGGCTGTTTAGTACTTCATAAATTTCATCTGGAAACGTGTTTACAGAAATGCGAGATTAAATGTATTGATGCAGTCTAGACATATTTCTGCGAATTCCGTATCGTTTAATACGTGTTGCTTAACTGTGAAGTGTGTAGGCCTTATGTCAATATTCAATAATCAATTGACAACGTATATAGGTTGTTGCTCATAAATCTCACCAATTACATGGGGTGTTCTTAAGGCTCTTTCAGACGATCCAACTTTTTGACTCAACTTGATGGGTCAACTCGAGTTGAATCACGTAGTTGGATCGTGTGAATAGACGCTGGATGAGTTGAGTCACCAAAAAAGTTGTCTAGAAAAAATTGGATCAGTGACTCAACTTTTTAATTTCATTTCTTCAGTCAATCAAAAAAAAAAAAAAAAAAAGAAAAGCCTTTTTCGCGGGTTATTTCGTAAGTGCCAAGGTAGTGGCGCTTAAAAAGTTCCATTTGGCGGTAAAAGTTTAGTTGTGTGAATAGGAAGGATTTATTTCACTTTTCCCTTCAAAAGTTGGGACTTTTTGACCCATCGAGCTGAGTCAAAAAGTTGGATCGTCTTAAAGAGCCTTAAGTGTCAAACTAAGTAGAAAGACTATAACCATCTTAATTCAAAATCAAATTAAATTTACAAATAATCATTAACTAATAACGAAATGCCTTAAATTCCTATTATAATCATGATAATAGCACTTTAAACTTAACCCTATCCCTTTAAAATAAACTGAAAAGAAATTCACGGTTTCTTAAAATAACTACAACAAAAGAGGAACTAGCCCATCAAAATTGACAGCGAACTTTCTAGAACCCCAATATCCACAGTGCAAATTGAAATACCTGGCCACTAACGTATTTTCCAAGAACCCAGAGAAATGCCTCGCTTTGTTAGACCCCCAAGCAACAAGACCTTGAGTCACTATCCAGGTACCTGGCCCGAGAAACTTCTAGAACATTTTTTTTTAACCCTTAAACTGACCAATCCGTATTTGGTCCCAGATCTAAAGGTTTTACCTCTTCGCTGACAAACATGAATCTGCCCGGCTACGTCATGAATATAGTCCACTATTCGCCAAACCAAAGTCAATCAACAAACGTCATTGTCCCAGAGATCCTCGCGAGAAACTAGAAGTCATAACCAAGAAGTGATATCTAGTTTAGGGAAAGGTATAAAATGCCTTAGTATTCGCGCGCCATAGTCCCAGTCCACATTTCAAAATACCAGTGGGACGTAACAGGAGGCGGGGCTATTTCGCCAATCCCCAGTCGGAAAATACGTAATTCTCGTCATTCGCGTCGCGTTGACGTGACTTTTCAAGAACCAATGATATGCTGGTTGTAATTTAGAGGCGGGGATTAACTCCGGACCTACGTTTGGACTGAAGATAAAGCTGAAAATGTGACGAGTTTATACCTCGTCCCTATTTAACTAGATATCACTTCTTGTTATAACTACGAAGTCCCTCCTGTCCCTCCCTCAGTCGATACCTGAAACCCTTAAAGGCCGGGAAACGGCGAAAAGGGTTCTTGTCAAACTGAAAACCGTGCATCGAACTAACAATGGGCGACCGTGCTTCAAACTTTTTAGGGGTTCTTGTCAAACTGAAAGCCGTGCAAAGCGGTTCTTGTCAAACTGAAGATAAACAATGGACAGTCTCTTAAATGGGGGATGCAAAAAGTCGGGGAAACAAAATTTAAGAAACTGTCCATTGTTTATCTTCAGTTTGACAAGAACTGCTTTGCACGGCTTTCAGTTTGACAAGAACCCCTAAAAAGTTTGAAGCACGGTCGCCCATTGTTAGTTCGATGCACGGTTTTCAGTTTGACAAGAACCCTTCTCGCCGTTTCCCGGCCTTTAAACGAAACCCTGTCGGCTCATCTTTAGAAATCCTTTGAAGTATGGAGTATTATCTTAATCGAAACCCTTAATTTTACACATTTTTTAACTAATTTTTTTCGGAAAAGAAACTCTGAGATATATTTTCTTAACCCCTAATTTTTGAAAAAGAAGAGAAGGGGCGCGTGTGCGCCAAATATTAAAAGAAAAAATAACCATTTTTTAAACACCCTAGAAAACGTTTGTTATGTCAACAATTCTTTATACGTAACACACTCTAATATTTCGGACAACTTTCTAATTACCAAGATGATTAAAATTAGCAAACACGTATTATGTGCTTGCCCTTTTTAAAGTTAATTACAGTAATCGAATTTTTGCATGTTCACTAAGTTATAAAATATACTATTAGAGTGGCTTGCTATGACCGAAATTATCCCACCGATGTCCATTCCGTATGTTGCGACTTTAGTCTGAAAATGAGTGCCTTTTAAGGCGATCAATGTGTACGGCGTATGAAAGCTTCGTTGCCATGTTTTCACTCGGTTTTATACATAAACAAAATTTGTTTTTGTTAAGGGCCGTATTGTTCCGTGTTGTTACGATAAACATTACCGAAAATACATTTTGAATAACAACAGAACTATGATTTAAAGCGTTTTGTTTATATTAAGTTAAAGTAAATCGAGTGTTTATCAGTATAATGTTCAAAAGCAATGTTATCCTTGACCAGTAACTTCAATTTTTAAATAATTTGCGACTGGCTTAAGCTACCACCTCAGTTTCAGATACTTCATTTGATTTCACTGACTGCTTCAATTATCACAGACTCTATATGAAATCGCTGACTATACTACAATTTTCCCAGACGTAATTGACGTCACGAACTACTTCAATTTTCGAAGGCTTAATTGACGTCACGAACTACTTCAATTTTCGCAGTCTTAATTGACGTCACGAACTACATCAATTTTCGTAGACTTAATTGACGTCACACACTACTTCAATTTTCACAGACTTATCGTAGATATTAAATTTAGGATCCATGGTGTTTGAAATATAGCGACAGAGGTAGAAAGGAATTACGTATTTTTCGCCGTCCCCGTCAGCGACGTCATCAAAACGTAGTTTAAGTGAGCCAATAAGATTATTTGAAATTTTCGTTACGTGTTGGAGGGAGGGGCTTTATACTGGGCTATGAGTCGGACTGAAGTAATTACTAACCGTTCTCCACTCTTACTTCTAAAATTAAATCTATCCCTGTCTACAATTGAAAAATTATTGCTTTGGGAGCTTTCGGACCGCGGTCCTTCCTCAGCCAAGTTTTAATTTTCAGACTTCGTTAACATCAAAGCTACTTCAATTTTCACAGACTTAGTTTACAACCAAAACTACTTCAATTAATAAAAACTGTCATTGTAGACAAAGACTGGAAAGTGTAAAAGATAAGGTTTGAAAATGAACTGCCTGAAGTAACAGATATTAAAATTTTCACTTTTGAAGACATCATTATAAAACATCAATTATTTTAAAAAATTCTTATCTTACTTTTTTTCACCAAACTTACTTCGGGAAAGTATTTTAAAAAGGAACATGCGCGTTATTTTAAAAATACAACGGCTTTACATTTTATTTTTTATTAAAAATTTAAAATTAGGTAGAAAATTGACCCTATAACGTGAGAAAATCGTTGAGAGCTTACAAAATATAAACCGTATTAAAACTTTACAAAACGTATTCTTAAATTGTAAAGCTTTCAAAGTATTAAATATTAACGTGCTGTGTTGCTCTCAAAGATCACGATTAATCTACAGATCTTTTCGACACTAATAACTAAATCACAAAGAAAAGGCCAATATTATTTTCCGCTTCGCAATATTTTCAATTTTAAAATATAAAAATTTAAACTCTTCAAGAGAAATCTTTTCAGATATCCAAGCATTTGAATTTCCTAGAATCAAATGTTAGTTGAAAGTAAAACCAGTACCAAGATAGTATCCCTTAAACCCTTCTAGGTGACAACTACTATTGAGGACAAAATACTTGGGTAAATATTGCTGAAAAATATTTTGCGAAAATGAAATTTTGGTGAAAAAAAGTAAGATAAGAATTTTTTAAAATAATTGATGTTTTATAATGATGTCTTCAAAAGTGAAAATTTTAATATCTGTTACTTCAGGCAGTTCATTTTCAAACCTTATCTTTTACACTTTCCAGTCTTTGTCTACAATGACAGTTTTTATTAATATCTGTCACTTCAGTCTTCATATTAATTAAAATTGTTTAGAAAATATGGGAGAAAAAGTCTTAGGGCGTTGCGCGTTCATCGGTAATCTAGCTTAATTACCAGTCGTCGGTAATGCGACTAAATTACCGGTCGTCGGTAATGCGACTAAATTACCGGTCGTCGGTAATGCGACTAAATTACCGGTCGTCGGTAATGCGACTAAATTACCGGTCGTCGGTAATGCGACTAAATTACCGGTCGTCGGTAATGCGACTAAATTACCGGTCGTCGGTAATGCGACTAAATTACCGGTCGTCGGTAATGCGACTAAATTACCGGTCGTCGGTAATCTAGCTTAATCACCGGTCGTCGGTAATCTAGCTTAATCACCGGTCGTCGGTAATGTAGCTTAATCACCGGTCGTCGGTAATCTAGCTTAATCACCGGTCGTCGGTAATCTAGCTTAATCACCGGTCGTCGGTAATCTAGCTTAATCACCGGTCGTCGGTAATCTAGCTTAATCACCGGTCGTCGGTAATCTAGCTTAATTACCGGTCGTCGATAATCTAGCTTAATTACCGATCGTCGGTAATCTAGCTTAATTACCGATCGTCGGTAATCTAGCTTAATTACCGGTCGTCGGTAATCTAGCTTAATTACCGGTCGTCGGTAATCTAGCTTAATTACCGGTCGTCGGTAATCTAGCTTAATTACCGGTCGTCGGTAATCTAGCTTAATTACCGGTCGTCGGTAATCTAGCTTAATTACCGGTCGTCGGTAATCTAGCTTAATTACCGGTCGTCGGTAATCTAGCTTAATTACCGGTCGTCGGTAATCTAGCTTAATTACCGGTCGTCGGTAATCTAGCTTAATCACCGGTCGTCGGTAATCTAGCTTAATCGCCGGTCGTCGGTAATCTAGCTTAATCGCCGGTCGTCGGTAATCTATTTTAATCGCCGGTCGTCGGTAATCTAGCTTAATCGCCGGTCGTCGGTAATCTAGCTTAATCGCCGGTCGTCGGTAATCTAGCTTAATCGCCGGTCGTCGGTAATCTAGCTTAATCGCCGGTCGTCGGTAATCTAGCTTAATCGCCGGTCGTCGGTAATCTAGCTTAATCGCCGGTCGTCGGTAATCTAGCTTAATTACCGGTCGTCGGTAATCTAGCTTAATTACCGGTCGTCGGTAATCTAGCTTAATTACCGGTCGTCGGTAATCTAGCTTAATTACCGGTCGTCGGTAATCTAGCTTAATTACCGGTCGTCGGTAATCTAGCTTAATTACGGGTCGTCGGTAATCTAGCTTAATTACCGGTCGTCGGTAATCTAGCTTAATTACCGGTCGTCGGTAATCTAGCTTAATTACCGGTCGTCGGTAATCTAGCTTAATTACCGGTCGTCGGTAATCTAGATTAATTACCGGTCGTCGGTAATCTAGCTTAATTACTGGTCGTCGGTAATCTAGCTTATTTACCAGTCGTCGGTAACTTAATTGGTAATCTAGATTAATTACCCTTTATTGGTAATCTAGATTAATTACCCTTAATTGGTAATCTAGATTAATTACCCTTAATTGGTAATCTAGATTAATTACCCTTAATTGGTAATCTAGATTAATTACCCTTAATTGGTAATCCAGATTAATTACCCTTAATTGGTAATCTAGATTAATTACCCTTAATTGGTAATCTAGATTAATTACCCTTAATTGGTAATCTAGATTAATTACCCCTTAATTGGTAATCTAGATTAATTACCCTTAATTGATAATCTAGATTAATTACCCTTAATTGGTAATCTAAATTAATTACCCTTAATTGATAATCTAAATTAATTACCCTTAATTGATAATCTAGATTAATTACCCTTAATTGATAATCTAGATTAATTACCCTTAATTGATAATCTAGATTAATTACCCTTAATTGATAATCTAGATTAATTACCCTTAATTGGTAATCTAGATTAATTACCCTTAATTGTTTATTTAATTAGTAACCCTTAATTCGTTATCTAGTTTAATAACCTCTAATTGGTAGTCTAGTTTAATTACTTCTAATTGATCATCCAGAATAATTAGCAGGGAAAAGTTAAAATGTCCATTAAGCTAGTTTGAATTTGACTATATCCGCGACAATTTAGACCCGTGTGTTTTGATGGCGTCGCTGTAGCGGCCGCGTCAACGTCACTGCAGCAATATTTAAGCCGTCTTATCTCACTATCGATAGGCCATTCCAACCAAAAGGCATTAAGAAGAAACAATCGGATTATTATGAGGCAACTATACGTTAAAAAAGGGCAACATTGGTCTCGCTGATATTTCCTAATAAAACAGTGGATAAATGCTAAAATATCGCAGATTGGGGTAGTTTTTAAAATTTAAGTTAAACATACTTAAAATTAATTTTTCTTAATAACAAGAAAAATGATCCTAGATTATAGTTTAAAGTTTAATTTAAGACCGTTCCCAAAACTAACCAACGTATAGTTTTCCTAAATCACGAATAACCGATTTGTTTTTTTCGAAAAATTTCCCATGTTATTTCTATGGGAAAAATTTCTGTTTTGCATCAAAAGGTGTGATTAATTTTATGGAAATGAAAACCACCCTTAGCAACTTTATTTTTTATAAAATAAACTAATTAATGGATCTCTTTGAAATTTTAACCACATATTAAGGGTCCGAATTGTAGTTCTGTGGAATTTTTTCGAATGAATTAATACAATACAAAAAAAACTACATCCAAACAAAAAACCCTCCTTATACATTAAAAGCAGTATGAAGTCTTATCTAAGAGAGCTACCGCTCTCTCAGAATTTCCAGACTCAGTTGACAACAGAAAATACTTCAATTTCCAGACTCAGTTGACAGCACAATCAACTTCATTTCAGGAATCGGGTTTCTTTATAGTTCCAATTATGTAATTTAGTTTAGTACTTTTGATGAACTTCTCATGCCACACCCCGTTATCACCATCACATTGACAAACGTGCAATGACCCATTGCAAAATGTATGAAAACATGAGAAATTTGAGATGACGTTCTTAGATCTTATATGAGTTCTTTATAATTTTTAATAAACACGTTAACCATGAACGTAGAATTTTTTTAAGATAGCCGACCGACCTTGGACCTTGTGTTCTGAAATAGTTTTAGAGGAAAAAGTGGTTGTATAAATTTTCATAAATTTCAATTACCCTTCAGTCATTATTACTATTTTGAAAAACTATTAATCTAAGCGAATATTTAAACGTATATATTTTTTATCATTAATTATTAAAACGTTAGTCAACAAAACGTATAATAATATTAAAAGTAGAAATTTCCTTGTCTCTGCAAGACAGACATTAAGTCGGCCTGAAGCCATAATTATCATATACATTTCGAAACACGTGAACCAAGTTTATTCTTTGATTTAAACATCTAAACCTTTTTGTTTTCTTGTTGGCAAATGAACTAACAGAAAGTGAAGAACTGCAGCGTAAATGAAAGCATTCCTTTGTACCATACGTTCATAAGATACGTTTCATAGCAAGAAGAGATATCTAGTTTACTAGGGAGAAGTTCTAAGATGCCTAAGTATAAAAGAAGGCCAGGCTATTTCGCCTAGTCTGCTCAGTCGGAAAATACGTAATTTTCGTCATTCGTGTCGCGCTGACGTGAGTTTTCAAGAACCAATGAGATGCTGGTTGTAATTGAGAGGGGGGGATTAACTCCGGACCTACGTTTGGACTGGAGATAAGGCTAGAAATGTGGCGAATTTATACCTTCTCCCTAGTAAACTAGTTATCGCTTCTTGTCACTGGTTACCGAGAGCTTCTTGTCACTGGTTACTGAGAGCTTGTTATAAAGTGACGTAGATGAACCCTCATAGATTCTCGTAAAGCGACGCCTAAACTAACCGAGTGCAGTCAATTCTCGCTTGTCGTTCTCGAACTAGCTCGAGCTGTAAGTCTCTAGCATTACGAGGTATAGGTAGTGTCATATTTATGGAACATATCAGTTATAAACTTATGGCTGTACCCTTTGTGATGTTTACCATATTGGTATCTCTCTAGCTTTTTTGGACCGTTAGAATATTTTTGGTTCTTGGAAAACATCATAGATGTCGTAGTGGAAATCTGGTAAATTTAACGCCAGCGCACTTAGCGTTAGTTTCCTGCATCACGACGCAAGGTTATAGCGCGAGGAGCTTGTGTTGTCGAGTGCGTGATCGAGTGGGCTATGGGCAAATAGTGGCGCTACGCCTGCTAGTAAATGTGTTTTATACCATGGTTATGACAGCTTGTTTTATTCTTTGTTAGACTTTAATATGTTATTGAGCGCTAAAAGAGACCTAGGGGAAATTTTATCATGGCTGACTGCGTTTATTCCGCTTCGTACGAAGCGTATAAATTAAGACGTGGTTATTATGCCCTGACCCGTTCGCATTTGATATACAGGGAACACGCAGCTAAAGAACGTTCTCTTATTTAACTTTTCTACAACAGGTCGAATGTCTAATTTATCTGGTGTAAGATTATATCTGGCAAACCATCTTCAGTAAAGCGTTCTAATTCACTCATCGCTCTTGGGATTGGGTATTTTTTCTGTCGTCAGATTCTCTGGATCTATGTATATAGAAGATAAAATAGTTTTACAGATTCTCTAAGTACTACAATGATGATAAAAGACGTCGGGGAGCTTTTGTAATATCGCTTAATTTTCTACATCGTGATGACCCAAACGTCCATGGATTACAACACCTAGAACTTATATCCTTCCACAGTGGAGTCGAAGAGATGAAGCATCCTTGTGTTAATGCTTCTATTTTTTTCTTAATTTGATTCTGAAAATGTGAGGGTTTAGAATTTATTAAAGCTTCAGCGGTTTATATTTCCTGTGTTGTTCCCTTAGTTGAGTGTTCCCTGAATAATACCTCTGCTTTCTTCGCCTTCGATACTAAAATCAATAACTCAAGTAATGACTTTTGTTTGCTTCTACAAATACATGGTGCTTTAAAAGTACGTTTCCCCACTAAATTGAGTTGGTGAATTTATTTGAGGAAAGTTATATAATTCACTGGCTCCTTATCAACTTATTAAACATGAAGTTGTGTAGTGTATATTTCTTTGTCTTGAATCGATATTTTTCTGTCTTTGTACGGATTACGTTCCAGAATTTCGCTTTTTGAGTGAAACTAAACTACAAAGTGATACTTTGGACTAGAATTGTTCTATTTTAATCGCAAGAGTGCATGAAATTATAATATGCTGTATAATTGTAATATATCAATTAGAACCATGTTTCTATCTAAAATATATAAAAAATATGAGCAGTTAAGTTTCCGTAATGGACACTACGCGTTAGGCTCTCCCGCGAAGCACTGGGAGTGCCCCTATTGGACGAAACCGTCAGGTGGTACAAAGCGTCCTAAAGGGGTACTCCCCAGTGCTTTGCTGTCCATTGCAGTGCCCATTATGCGCCATTACAGAAACCTTGTTGCCTGTATGATAACTAGATCACCTCTAACATTAGGCCTTCTTGTTACTGCAGCTTAGTTTGCCCCTTTTGTGTAACTGTATTTTATTAATTACATACGTAAATGCATATATCCTTAATTTTCTTTATTCATTTAATTACCAGAAATATTTGTTTGATAAGCGAGTACGTGTTTTGTCTAATCTAATCTATACTTTATTTGCTTAAGGTGTCTAAAACTATTACCGGGTTCCATTCATTTGGAAATTATTTATCTTCACTTTATCATATTATTTGATAAAGTTATTTACTTAATTAATAATCGCAAACAATTATAGAAAAAAACGCTACAGCTTTGTTACTTTCCGTCAACATTTACGATAACCATATCTTTGTTCATTTGCAGGTTATGCTACCATTACGGAAAACACCAAAGCACTTTCACGACGCAAGTTGGAATTTTGTTTAATCTTCGATGCCTTCTCAGCATAGTTATGTTTTTGGAATGTGGTACGGCTATCACAACGAAGCCCTGCTCCGTTGTAATATATCGCCTTGCGGATAAAGACACCAAGAAAGACGTCAAAACTGAAAAAACTGAGACTGAAGCTCCAACAACAACATCCTCACGCCCTAAGAAAAAGTACCAAATTAATTTTAAACTCGCTGATGATTTTATAAAATTATGCGACAAATCAAAGGAAAAGAACGAACCGTTAGTGAAGTCGTCGAAACCGTCACCGTCTTTACGAGCGTCCGCGACAATCGCGAGCCATGACGCGTCTATTCGCAACACTTGTATGAAACCGAACATTAGTAGTGGCAGTAGTATGCCAACTGCGCTAAACAACTACGAATACCCTAAAGATAATGTTACCAAATCTACTAAAACGCCGTTTAAAAGCTCAGAACAAAAATATCAAATTTGGAAAAAGGCGTTTCTTGAAGGACGAAATGAAAGACCCGCCCCTTTTACACACCCAGACGATAGTGGTGGAGGCGTGGCTAAAAAATCAACCTCATTTCTTTTCCGGAATATTAATTCCAATATTAAAGACGAGAATGAACCGAAACCTTTTACCAATAACCGGCGCTGGTTGATTCAGAACGCCGGGTTTAAGACTACTTTTAAATCAGCTCAATCGGTCGAAGATGTGAACCACGCGATTACACCGGGTTACAAATTGGTTAACCAAATGGAAAGCGGTTTAAAGAACGGTTATAATAAACAACGTAAACGTGGCGAATCGAAACGTAGTGGAAATGACGATAAAGGTGTAACGGCCAAACAGCAAAAGAATTACGGCTTTAAGTCAAAAAGAGTAAGTACGTTAAGTACTTTGAAACGTAAATGGAGTTACGTTCAAGACAGTTGTAATTCAAATTCAAATAGTAAGAGTAGTCATCATAGTAGCGGTAATAGTAAAAGTAAGAACAATAATGATTATAGTGATAAAGGGAAAGAACCGCAGTATGTCATTGACAATTCCAAAGTCGACCAAGAATCGGGAAAGACTAGAATAGTTCTTAAAACCAGGCGATCTCAAATAACTTCCGCTGATAAAAACGATAATGCCGAGCCAAGTGACAACGTATACAAAGGTAGAAAACTGCCATCTTTAAGTATTTACTCTAAAATAGAGGGAAATACTATCGCGGAAGTTTCGTGCAAACGGTTTCGGAAACGTGGGAAACATCAATCCAAATCGAGCGACAGCGCGAAGGACGACAATTACCAACAAGATGTTCTCAATTCGGTACTACCCCGCCATAATTCGGTAGCCCAAACTGTACGCGAAACCGTCGACTACTTGATGAAAGAAGTCATTCGCGAAAATGTTTACGAGAACGTTGATCCATTCAATGGCCCACCATCACACGAGCTTAAAAATTTGGTGTACGAATTTTGCCGCGAAAACGGTTATTGCTTCGCCGATTTCCGTAACTTAAACAAACTCTTGGAATACAAAGTGTGTAGCTATCCCGTCTTTAACACGGAACATAATATCAGCCAGGAACAGACAATCGGTATGAAACGCAAACGACGGCGAAGAGTTATCGCGAGTTCTTGCGATTCTGACGATGACGATGATGATATTGCGTTGATCACGGCGTTGATTCGTAGTCGAACTCGAACGCGAACTAGTCCTAGCGCGGCAGCTTCAGTACCAGTTCAGTCCGATTCTAAGGAAATCCCAACTCCCGATCGTAGTCCTAGTCCAAGCGTAGCTCCCCCTGAAAAACCGCCCTTGGATACTTATAACCCCGAACTGAGTGACAGTGATACCTTACCCGCTAATAACAGTGATATTGAAAATAGTCAAGACATTGAGAATCCAACAACTACGTATACGTCACCGAACGTAGTGGACAATAACTATTGTTACGGTTTTACAGTAACAGACAATTGCGTACATTATAATGATAATCTTATAGTCGATGTCGCGGCTGATGAAAATGTTGGGTCAAATGTTGAATTGGAGGATGATGACGATAAAGTTATTTTGGACGAAAAAAGTGGTTTAACCATTCCAGTAAAGAAAAGGCGTGAAAGTAGCGATGCCATGAATCTTGTAGGTGCCATGGATAATAGTCAACATGAGATCTCAAATAAAGAAGTGCCAATTGCCTATGCGCCGTATGAAGAAGATGATGGGCTAGACTCGGATAGTGATAATCTTGTTATTTGGTAAGTGTTAATGATTTTTGTATACTTTTTGGGGACAGTTCTTCATTTGTATTCGGAGCAATTTGATATAGTTTTATGGTTAATTATCGTGTCCTGAAGCTTTACATTTATGGAAAAAGAACACGTGTATAGAAAAAGAACACGTGTATAGACCTTTTCGACGTAAAAAAGGGGTAGGCAACCCTCAGTATTGGGACATACAAGAGGGTTGATACATTGCTATCCGTCTCTGCGCACTCTCATAATACAAAACGACTACAGCGCTCTTAGTTACATCGAAATGGTCTATTACCCTTAAACGGGACCGGGTTGGGAAAAATAATAGGTAGGCCTCATTTTCCAAGGCGGCCCTGAAAAAATATACCTATTTTTCGCCAATTACCATGAACGTTAGCAACATTATAAAATCGTAGAGTTTAAGAGAGCCAATAAGATATTTTAAAATTTTCTTCGTGCTGTGAGGTTTAACTGTTATTCATTATTGCTTCGAGTTCAATAAAAATACTTGTGTTCCTGTTGAGACAAGCTGTTGGTGTGCATTTTAAATAGAAAAATAAATTGGATCTTATTTGCCTCATTTAGTTTAGATACATCAGCATCCGAAATAAAATCCAGCCAAGACTGCGAAACGTCAGAGCCAAATTCTAGCAGAATCATTGAAGGCATATCAGACAACGTAACCAATTTATTGAATAACGACCAGTGTACTGAAGAATTGGACGTTTCATCTTCAGACAAAAATAGTACCACAATTGAAATAGCTTATAATTATCAGTTTACGAATTCCGACGAAGTAACCTCAACTGAATATTGCCTAGAGAATTTTAGCGGGTTGTCTACGGAAAATTGTGCCGAATTACCAAAAAACACTGCTCATATCGATTCACCGTCAAGTAAACACATTGATAATTCGGACGATATGCCTAGATTAACTAGAGAGGACTGTAGAGATGACTTACATCTAGACAATTGCGTACATCTAAATAATGAAAAATATGTTGTATTAGATAAGGAGGACTGTACAGAAATTAGTATTGATCATTTTTCAAACTTGCCTTGTGAAAATTATACAAACTTCGAAGAATTTTCGTACTCATCTCTAGATAAAATTAAGCCATTATGTAAAGAGAACATTTTAGAAATCGCCTCACGCTTTTCTGGAATAAATACTAGTGAAAGCGTCCCTGAACTTTGTAGAGAAGATTATAGTGAAAACGTTGAAGCATTATCCGTGGAAAATATTGTCGAAACCGTTGAAGTATTATCCGAGGAAAATGTTGTCGAAAACATTGAAGTATATTCCGTGGAAAATGCTGTCGAAAACATTGAAGTATATTCCGTGGAGAATACTGTCGAAAACGTTGAAACATTATCCGTGGAAAATTCTGTCGAAAACGTTGAAACATTATCCGTGGAAAATTCTGTCGAAAATGTTGAAGCACTATCCGTGGAAAATTCTGTCAAAAACGTTGAAGCATTATCCGCGGAAAATTCTGTCGAAAACGTTGAAGCATTATCCGCGGAAAATTCTGTCGAAAACGTTAAAGCATTATCCGTGGAAAATGCCGTCGAAAACATAACAGAATGCTCTAGGGAGAATAATAGGCAAAATCTACTGGATTGTGTTAGTGAAAATAGTAGACCTAGCGTACTGGAATATTCTATGGAAAATAGTAGAGAAAGCCTGGTGGAATATTCTGGAGAAAATAGACAAAGCGTACTGGAATTGTGTACAGAAAGTAGTAGACAAAGCGTACTGGAATTGTGTACAGAAAGTAGTAGACAAAGCGTACTGGAATTGTGTACAGAAAATAGTAGACAAAGTGTACTTGAATTGTGTACAGAAAATACTAGACAAAGTGTACTTGAATTGTGTACAGATAATAGTAGACAAAGTGAATTGGAATCGTGTACAGAAAATAGTAGACAAAGTGTACAGGAAGTATCTATAGAAAACAATAGGCAAAGTGTACTGGAATTTTCCAAGGAAAACAGTAGACAAAGTGTACTGGAATTTTCCAAAGAAAACAGTAGACCAAGTGTACTGGAATTTTCCAAGGAAAACAGTAGACCAAGTGTACTGGAATTTTCCAAGGAAAACAGTAGACCAAGTGTACTGGAATTTTCCAAGGAAAACAGTAGGCAAAGTGTACTTGAATTTTCCAAGGAAAACAGTAGGCAAAGTGTACTGGAATTTTCCAAGGAAAACAGTAGGCAAAGTGTACTGGAATTTCCCAAGGAAAACAACAGAAAAAACGTATTGGAATTCGCTATCAAAAATACTATCGAAAACGGTTCGGAATTGTCCAGTAGAAAAACAAACGAGTTTGTTACGAATTTAACCAGTAAAATTAGTAACGAATACGCAACAGATTTTCATAAAGATATCAATAGTGAAAACATAAGGAACGCGACTGAAGAAATTGTAATCCTAAACGTTCCTAACTCACCAGAAAACAACATCGAAAACTCTGCATCAGACCACTCTCCTTCTCCAAGTGTTCCGGTTCATAATAATTACTCTCTCGGGCCGACTAAAACATTTACAGATTTTTCCAAAGACACGTTTCCGGCTGATGACCTGGCGAATTCTCCTAAGTCCGACTTAAGAGTTTCACGAAACGAAATACTAGCGGGATCAGTTACAGAAATTGTACCAAATTCATCAAAGGTAATTGTAGATAATTTTTCAAATGTGATCGTTGCAAACTCGCCTAAAGAAATCGTTGCACACTTACCAAAGAAAGTCACTACTGAGCCGCCAAAAGAAACCACTGTGATCACACTAAATGAAATTGCTGCTACACCACCAAATGATGTTTCTGCGAACTCGTCCGCAGGAAGTTTAGCCAATGTTTCGAACCCATTAGTAGACATTATTAGTTCTCCTAGAGATAGCATTACTAACTCGTCAAAGGAGGTCGTTACGAAGGATAGTTCACCCGAAGGTGGCTCTACGAACTTGACCGAGGATGGTTCTACGACTTCGACCGAGGGCGACTCTACGACTTCGACCGAGGGCGACTCTACGACTTCAAACGAGGGCGACTCTACGACTTCGACCGAGGGTGACTCTACGACTTCAACCGAAGGTGACTCTACGACTTCGACCGAGGACGACTATACGAACTCGCCCGCGGCTATCGTTACGAACTCGCCCAAGGCTAGGTTTGCAAGTTCGCCGAAGAACGGCTTTTCAAACACACCCAAGGATGGCTTCACGACCTTGCCAAAAAAACATTTCGCCAACTCGCCGAAAAACAACTTCGCCGATTCGCCGAAAAACAACTTCACGAACTCGCCCAAGAACAATTTCGCCGCCTCGCCGAAAAACAACTTCACGATTTCGCCCGAGGACAATTTCATCAACTTGCCGAAAAACAGCTTCGCCAACTCTACGAAAAACAACTTCGCAAACTCTACGAAAAACAGCTTCGCCAACTCTACTAAAAACAATTTCGCGAGCTTTGCAAAAGACAACTTCTCGGACTCGCCCATGGAAAGCTTCGCGGACTCGCCCAAGGAAAAATTCACGGACTCGTCCAAGGACAACTTCGCGGACTCGTCCAAGGATAACTTCGCGAACTCTCCAAAGGAAACCGTCGCGAACTCTCCGAAAGACAACTTCGCGAACTCTCCCAAGGTAAACTTCGCGAACTCTCCAAAGGAAACCGTCGCGAACTCTCCGAAAGACAACTTCGCGAACTCTCCCAAGGTAAACTTCGCGAACTCTCCAAAGGAAACCGTCGCGAACTCTCCGAAAGACAACTTCGCGAACTCGCCCAAGGACAACTTCGCCAACTCGCCCAAGGACAACTTCGCCAGCTCGCCCAAGGACAACTTCGCCAACTTGCTCAAGGAAGACGTCGCGAACTCGCTCAAGGAAGGCGTCGCGCACTCGCTCAAGGAAGACGTCGCGAACTCGCCCAAGGAAGGCGTCGCGAACTCGCCCAGGGACAGCTTTGCGAACTGGCCCAAGGAAGACGTCGCGAACTCGCCCAAGGAAGGCGTCGCGAACTCGCCCAGGGACAGCTTTGCGAACTGGCCCAAGGAAGACGTCGCGAACTCGCCCAAGGAAAGCTCCCAAAACTCACCGAAGGACAACTTCGCCAACTCTCCAAAAGTGAACTCCGCGAAATCTCCGAAGGACAACTTCCCGAAATCTCCGAAGGACAACTTCGCCAACTCGCCGAAAAACAGCTTCGCCGACAACTTCGCGAACTCTCCGAAGGAAAGCTTCTCCAACTGGAAGAAAGAAAGCTGCGCCAACTGGAAAAAGGAAAGCTCTGAGAACTCGAAGACTGATATCCCTCCGAAGAAAAAATATAAGAACTCACCGAGTAGTAGCGTTAGAAACTCTTCGAAAGGTAACTTTACCAATCCACAGAAGAACAACTTTGAAGATAAACAAAAGGATAGTCTTGAAAGTTCCAAATTGACCAATCAAAGTGTGATTAACTCTCCCAAAGAACATTCCAAGGAATCATCCAAGGAAATAATCGTATTGGACGAAAATTCTGCTGGTCCTCTTGATAACGTTTCTAATTTACCAAAGAACAGCTCAACCAGTGACTCATTAACTGACAACGTTATAAGAACACCGAAAGACTCGCGAAAAGAGTTCTTATTGAACAACAATTTAAGCTTAAACAAAGACGAAGTGAAAAAATCACCACCCGAGATCTTAACCGACTTAAGTAAAGACGAACGTGCGAACTTGCCGAATAAAATATCCGATAAGCTTAAAGACTATTCTATTGAAATCGTCACCGATCTCAGTTATAAAATGCCAGACGTTAGCGCTGCTTCAAACAGCGATAAGAGACACGTGCCAAATGGAAATGTAGTCAATGTCGTTTGCTCAATGAAAACCCCTGCTTCTAGCGTTTTGTCAGAATGCTTGGGATCTACGCTTGAAGACAAGTCAGAAGGTGAGTTTTTAGTACAATATTAAATATAGTTTTAAATAGCGATTTTGTAGGTGGTGAAGTGATTAAAATTAGTACTAATTAATTCAGTATTACACCACGATGATAATTATCAAAGTCAAGAGTGCATGCAATCTTATAGATTTAATATGCAAGTATCATTACACCATCCTTAGCAACACCAGACCTTCGATTTAAGGTCTAAGAGCCGCGGCGAATCTTTCTCTAACTCCATTCGGACTTTATGCTTCAGGGTATAACCCGAATCATTCTTTTTAGGTTCAAATCCTGTCCCAATCAAAGTCTACAGCATGCCACTACTCAAAGACCTAGTTCCTGTCAGTACAGAAGACGTCAGAAATGTCATAGTAAAGCATCCTGAAAAACTCCAACCTGATCAAAAATCCCATGAGCCCAATATTCCTATCAAAAATACCTTAACTGATGAGAATGACGATCAAAATCCTAAGCGTACAGATAGTCACGTAGAAACCGATTTAGGGCTAAACCCTAAAACCTCCGCACCAGTCCATAATAGCGAAGAAGAGGGCAAGATAACTTTAGACAAACAAAAATCCGTGCTTGATGACTCTATTCTTCGAACTCTGTTGCAAGAAAGCCCGCCTGAAGACTTTAACCTCTTTTTGGAGAATGCGGTTAGTTCTATGAATATACCAACAACAGGGAACACCACTTTCACTAACGTCCTATCGGAAATCACAGGCGAAAATTCATGCCCCACACCTGTTATTGTTAACGTCATGTCTTTGAATAAAGACGCAAACTTAAGTACGGATGTACTCATGGAGGATTTATCTGAACCTGTTAAAGATGACTCGAAAGAAGTCAGTAAAATCTGTAGCCCAAAACCACCAAATGAAGTATCGCTGCAAAATAAGCCTCCTGTGAGCGATCGAAGCGAAAGTCCCGAGATAGTTGAAGTTAAGAAGGTTGCTGCACCTTCGCCTGATACGGCTAATAAAAATCGTAACGTTACATTCGAGGATATGGTGAAGACTTTAGAAAAGGATATAGGAAATTTGGAAAAAATGGCCAAAGAAAAGCAAAAAGAACTTTTACTCATCACCAAGTACAAAACGTACAAGGAATCCCTGCTCAAATCTTTACTTAGTACCAGAGGAGAACCACGTGCCATACCAATACCGGTTTTACCAGTGTCGGCTTCAACTCCTAATATGACTCGTAGTATTTCCTTTGGACAAGTAAATAAGGCAGCTCTGAACAATGAAATATCAGCACCTCCTGTTAATAGCAAGGCCAATGAAGACCCCATTAACTTGAATAGTCAAAAAGAAGCGTGTTTGGTACGTCCTATAGTTAGAGAAGCTACTAAACCGAACGATACCAGACGGAACGTATCGCCTAGATTACCAGCGCCAGTTGTACAACATAGTCAAACGAAAGCGCCGGTTAAAAACGTTCTTTGCGCGACAAATCCTCAACCTTATAAACCCCCAGTCGCGCATCAACCGCAAGTACCTAGCACTACTCACGCCGGATATCCGGCTCATCAGAAAACTCACCATCACCATCCTTCACCAGTTAACGTATCATTCTCAAACGTAGCGAGTCTCAAAAAGGCCATCGCTAAACCAGATTCGAACGATCGTTATAATCTGCCATCTTTGCCAAGCACTCCATCGCCGAACAACGTTATGCAAGATATCCGGAAAAGGAACATACCACCGAATGTAACCATGAATCATATACCGATAAGTAATAGTCTTGTTGGGCCTAATGGTCAGACTATTCAAAAACCCCTCTCAGGACCTACTAGTCAGACTGTTCAAAAACTCCTCGCTGGGCCTAGTAGTCAAACTGTTCAAAAACCCCTCGGGGGAAATAATATTCAGTCTGTTCCCAA